>NW_028317884.1:1747134-2406951 GCF_062004578.1 Staurois parvus
TATGGCCACCCCCTTTGATTTAGCTAGAGGGTTAGTGGCATGGAGGACCGTAGGAAAGTGGAAATTATATAACTTGGGAATGGAGTCTTGTCGAAAGTGCGTCTCTTGCAGAAAGACCACATCTGCTTTCTGTTTATGTAAATAGGAGAGAAGCATGGAACGTTTTTCCGGTGTGTTCAATCCCTTTACATTTAGTGAGAGGATTTTCAAAGACAAATGACCCGCCATTGAGGTGGAAGAGAGCATGATTGCCATCTAGTGTCGTCTAAGTCAGATGTAACGGTGTACTACGGATCAGGAGGGGGGGGGAAGGAGGAGGGGAGAAGGGGAAAAAAAAAAAAAAAAAAAAAAAAAAAAAAAAAAAAAAGGGGGGGGGGGGGAAGTAGAAGGAGAAAGAAAAAGAAAACAGACGTATGAGAACAAGAAAAGGAAAAAGAGGAAAGTAGGTAATAGACGGCTTGGGGAACAGACCCGCTGTTCCACGTGAGAAAAAAAAAAAAAAAAAAAAAAAAGGGAAAGGAAGTTCAGGAAGAAAAAGAGAGAAGCGCGAGAAAAAAAAAAGGGAGAGAGACCAGAAAAGATATAATAATCGTAGCCGAATAGAGGAATCAGTATAAGCTCACTGAGCTCACTGTGTGGGGGTCAAAGTCGACGTAGAACTAGGAAGTGAACCATTGCCGGCCGGCATCCCTCTGTGAGCAATGATGTAGAGGGAAAAAGGAAGGATGCGGGGTACGAAGGGTGCAAATAGTGTCGGGAGTCCTATAGATTAAATAACCAGAAAATGACCACCTGTCCTCTGCGGGGAAAGAAATGTAACGTAACGCTCAAAGGGTGAGAACTGGGAGAAGGGGCATAGGCGCAATATGACTGGGGGGGTCGCAAAACGAGGAGCAACAGTACACTATGTGTAGAAAAAGTGCGCGGACGCTTACAAACCAGGATAGCCTATACTAGTGTGAGATCAAGACCGGTTAGGGACTCAGCAATATGAGTAGAGTAGTGAGGGGCCCTCACAAATATTACAGGCAAACCGTATCATAAGGCGTAAGGAAAATTAGACATCAACAGCAAAACATGTGAAATCGTGTCATAACAGGCTTAACACACAGAAACCCCTAAGCAACCACCGGTGAGCGACTAAGCTTCTTAGAATCAAAACCAGGCATGCAAGCTTATAATCTGAAATGAGCTAGCTGATATGCATATATATATATACACATATACATACATGTACACATACACCTACAAGAACATATAAAAAAAAAAAAAAAAAAAAAAAACCCCCACACACCCATAGAACAAAATGACCTCTGAATCCTCCGAGTAGCAGGGGGGGCGGGCATCACCTCTCCCAGTTCAGCATAGTAAAGGGGACGAGGAGGCGAAAGGGGGATGTGTACGAGGGTAATCGAGGGCGTGATAGTCCTCAGGTTAACCTCGTCAGTCAAAGTAGTAGGTAAGGACAACCCGGAGAGAAAAAAGGAGGACTCAAATCCGGGTGAACTATCTAGTGGCAGAGGGAGGCGATGCTCATCCACACAGCCAAACTCCATGTACAGTAATTGCCGCTACCAACCCCTATAACGCTACTGCCCATCCCAGCATACAGTAACCATATCCCCTCAAACCGCCCCCCAAGAGAGAAATTAGGTCACTGACACAATCCCACAAAGAGAATACATTACAGATCAGGCAGAGGCGTCATCCGAAGGACCAAGATGTGCCGGGCAGTCCAAGGTGTAGGGGGAGCGAACAGCGTAATACTGAGCAGTCTCTTGCAGGCCGCAGGACATCTTCAGGGACGTAAGATTGAAGCTCATTTAATACCATAAGGACGGAGCTGAAGGATGGAAGTCTTCCAGAATGCAGACGGATGGTCAGAGGGCCCAGGAGGCTGTGAAGAGGCGCAGGTCAAGAAACAGCGGGGGGCGGAGAGACTGCCAAAGGAAGCTGAGTGTGTTTGAGCGATGACCTGGATGGATCCAAAAAAAAAAAAACTGTTCCCCAATGTGGGGGGTGAAACCGGTTTGCATACGGTCAATGTCCGTTCCCATATCATGTAGGGAGAAGTGAGGAGGCCCTTTAAGTGTATACAGGGCCATAACTGTATGTAAGTTCTGTAGAGCAGAGGATGTCATCCTGGTGGAGAAGAGGTATGTGTCGCAAAGTGTAAGTTCAACAGGCATTGATCAGTGCACAAAGAGGTAACTGGAACTTTCGTGGCAAAACTGTAAGAAAGCGTTCGTGGAATTGGCCAAATATAGAAACCTGGCGAAAACAAGCGCCGGAAAGGTATTGCTGTATGTGGATTCCGGACTATTAGATTTCGCGCCGCGGCTTCCTATGTGCAGGAGAGGCCGTCGGGCTGAGGATGGCTGTTGCGCCCCCTGTGGGGAGTCTCGGAGGAGTCGTCGGAGGCATCCGACCTCTACGGTTAGATTGAGCATGCCAATCCATAGCACTGTCCACCGATCCCGGGCCCTGAACTGGTGGCAATCTTATGGAGCTGTACCAGTCAGGTAGGTCAATCAAAGGTATGTCCAGGGAGGAACAAAACAATGGCAATTCTTCAGGGGATCTCAGGTTGCATGATTGTCCGTTAGCTTGTACAGAGAGGCAGAACGGGAACCTCCATCTATAAGTGATGTTACGTGATCGGAGCACGTCCAGAAGGGGACGTAATGCACGGCGTTGTTGTAGGGTAATGCTGGATAAGTCTTGAAACAGTTGTAAGTCTGCGCCTTCATATGAAAGATGCCTTCTGCCTCTAGCACATCTGAGGATATCCTCTTTGAGCGGGAAACTTACAAGGCAACAAATGACATCCCTGGGTGGGTCTGCGTCTCCCCTCCTAGGGCGGGTCGCTCTGTGTACACGTTCGATGTCAATTGGGGTTGCTGGCGGGCGACCAAGGAGGTCATTAAATATGGCCATTACCGCATTGGGGATATCGTTAGTTTCCACTGATTCTGGGAGACCACGTATTCTAATGTTATGTCTGCGGCCACGGTTGTCTAGATCCTCAACATGTCTGCAAAGTTCTCTGATAGTAGAAGTGTGCCTCACTGATTTTTGGTGTATGTCTAAAATGGCAGATTTGTTTTGCCTGGAGGTGGATTCCACCTGCTCCATGCGTGAGCCCATGGCCCTTATATCCTCCCTTAAATCTCCTAGGGCATTAGTGAGCGTGGCAGACAGGGTGGCCTTGATGTCTGCTGCCACTGCATGAAGATCCCTTAAGGACAGGGATTGGGATGCAGGATGGATGTCATGGTGTGGCACTGTGTCCGGAGCAGCCGACAAGGCAGAGCAGGAGGGAGCTGTTACATCAGCGGCAGCAGAGGGAGGGGGCGAGGGGGATGCAGAGGGAGAAGGAGATGACTGCGGCCTTTCCCTCTGCTGCTGGGAGCGGAAGAGCTCCTGTATATGCCGCCCCTGCATTCCCTGGCTCCGTGGGGATCGTGATCGGGCACCGGCTGATGTCCGGTCCGACTTCCCCATAGTGAGACAGCACTCACTCACCCCGCTCCTCCGTAAGGCGGTGTCGAGGGATCCGGCCGGCGGGAGCTCTCACTCTAAGCGGCCATCATCCAGCCGCGGCAGACCACGCCCCAAATTGTCTCTTTTTTTATAGCGCAAACAAATAAAAAAAAAACGCACTGGCAATCAAATCCCACTTAAGGAAGCTCTATTTGTGGGGAAAAAAAGGACGTAAAATTTAGTTTTTGTGCAGTGTTGCATGACCACACAATTGTCAGTTAAAGTAAGCAAAAAATGGCCTGGTCAGGAAGGAGGGGTAAATCCAGGACACCATTATACAAATTCTCCCATCATATCACTCAGCTTAAAAGATGCAATCATTGCTTACCTTGAGGTTCAGAATGGCATCCAAGGCTTGGAAACAGCCAACATCTGGATTTTGGGGATCTGTGCCCCTTTGTCTGGGGTGTCCCATTAACATGCACTGCAGCCAACGCTCTAGTTTACTAGCCAGGATCCTATGATAGGGAGAAACAGAGTTTTGGCCAACTCATCAATTCATATGCAGCTCGGATAACATCCACTTCATATTCAATGAATTTATTCAGCTTTAAAAATACACCATATACTCACCTCTCTGGTGACCCATTTCTCCTTCCTCTACTCCTCTCTAGTTTTTCAGCCTCAAAAAGCCTTTTAAGCATTTGCCACTTCCTTGAGTGTCGGATACCTGTGTCCTCTTCTATGCACCAATGCCTTCCTCTGACCCCCTATGTCACTACAGGATCCAGCAATGATGTCGGGTGTCAGAAGAATGAGTCGGCACATAGTGGAGGACACAACCACCCGAAATTCCCATAAATAACTCCCAGAATAACACACTTCCTGTCTCTAAGTGGCTACGTTCACAGACCGCTGTTAGTCTACAGTATAGGGGTGATGTGGAGTTTAGTAGTTTAAAAAAATTATAATTGTTTCATGCTTTTAGTTTAGCTTACAGGAAGTGGCAAGGATACTGCATTTACGTCAGCAGAAACGTCAAGAAGTATTTCCTGTACTTGCTGAAAATGTTCTTAACCTGAAAAAAAGTGAATGCAGCCACCACATAAAAGCTACAAATAAATTACATTTTCAATTTTGAGTTTGGATAAAAATATGCTGCAAAAATTGTATGTTAACTTTAAATTTCTTTTAAAGAAACCTTCAAAACTAAACTCTTACAGCAAGAAAGGTCTTTTGGGAGGAGTATATTTAATCAGTCTCTTCTGCCAAAAACCCTTTTTGATGCCAGCCGGTATTTTCTTTTTAATCTGCACACAGACTGTAGTGGACATGAAGTACAATGTACAGTTTCTGCATCTTACAGATGGCAAGAATGAAGCCAGATGCTCAGAGAATGTACCTCCAAGGGGCATGTGCAGGAGTATCATCAGTAATCCCTACCTAATGGGTTAAGCAAGAAGACGACAGACCCAGTAAAAGAAGAAAAATTGCATGGCTGGCAGGGACAACGTGAATGTGGGTAGCTTGTACCTCATAATGCTGGAGGAAAGCACACCCAGATCAAAATGTGCAAGTATGCTGTGCCATCTCTATCATGGTGTAATTCTGCTTTAAGTACACAAAAATAAAAAACTATGTGCAACATATGATGAACATAAGCATAGTATGGAGGCATATAACAGTACAGGAAACAAATCAAGCAGGTTCTTACACATTCAGGTTATTGGGTGTTGGCAGAACACTAGAGAACTTCACTGCTCCCGACAGGTCTTCATACACCACAATGTGTTCATTGCTTTTCTCACGTACTTTTGCGTGCCTGAATAACAATAACATACATATGTCATTTGGATGGATTAGATCATAAAATAGTATAAAACACTAAAGACTGCTCCCATGAAAAAAGTCAAAACATGTTTATCAGGTCTTCAGGAAGACATGGAGACCATGGCATGGTATTTTGTCTATACTTATGCCTACCTTCGGGAGATCTCCTCCCCAGACCAAGTAGTATCGCTTTGACCACATCCGGACCTCGGGCAAGAGACAGTATTCTATGGCTTTACGCCGTTTTTACTTCTTTCCATGTGTGTCTACCCTTATTATTTGTATGTTGGCTTCTGCTCTCATCTTTTTTCTTTTTACCCCCTACCCATTTGTATCCTTCCTTCTCCCTTTTTTTCCTCTACTCTCCCCTCTCGTCCCGTTTTGCCCTTTTCCTTCCGTATCCCAATCCTGTCACCTAACTTATACAATTATATACTGTGGTTTCCTTTCACCATGCAGTGCCTATGTGGCGCTATGTTTATTACTTAGTGTTTCCATTTTTTACCCTTCGAGATTCCCTCGATGATTCTAACATTCTTATCCATTTATGTTAAAACAAGTTGCAGTATGCAGTTTCTAGTACCCGCTCCTGTTTGTTCGATATGCAATCTTTCATTAACCATGTGTTTATACTGTATCATGCCACGTTTAGTAAAATAATAGAATTGCAAGAAAAAAAAAAATATTATATATGTACTCCAGTCCAGATAAAAGTAATACAATAAAAATAAATTAATAAAATGGTGACAGTTCGTGATGAAAGCCATGCCTTTCTGATGAAGTGCTATTGCACGAAACGCGTTAAAGGGGCCTGCACGCCATGACGTCTATTGCACATTGGTCAGTAATTGTTTTTACTTGCTTTTATCTACATTTGAATTGTTTACCATGTGGATTAATAAACGCCAATTTTAAACTACTACACTATGGGCTATTTCTTGCTGCCTCCTTCGTGAGCCAAACATCCGTTCCAGAGCTCAAGTATCAGGAGTCTGTGACACATGACACCAACCCTAAGAATGACGCATGTCCTGATGTAAGCTGCCCAGTACCCTGTCCATTTCCTAGAGGGAGACAATGGTTTGGCTGCTCTATACCAGAGGAAGAAGAGTCCACTAAGACGGCCCAGCTCGTCCATCCCATCCCATGGAGGGGGACTTTTGGTTTATTTATCACATGCGTATTTAAAATACACATCTGGTGAGTGCGTATTTTTACTATTTGTCACCAGACCACTGGATCGTGAAGTCACTAAACTCCTGTATTGATCACTCATCACGAACTGTCACCATTTTATTAATTTATTTTTATTATTGTATTACTTTTATCTGGACTACATATTGATCTTAACATATTTTATTGAAGTACATACCTTTTAGCGCTGCACTTTTTATACAAATATTTATGAGGTTTATGTTTTGGTTGTCTTGCGTGCTATAGCTGCTATTATTTGAAGCTGAAGCGCTCACTGATAGAGAGATAAATAAATATATATATATATATATATATATATATATATATATATATATATATATAGATATAATTATATTTATCCAAAATGTACATATCCCACAGGAAATATGCAGGCAAAATGAATCCTCCAGCGTTTTGTGCATTAAAGCAGTAAAATGTTTGCGCCCAAATACTTACCCACCTCCAATGCCAATTGCAAGGTATCCCAGTTTAATAGAACAGATCCTCTTTTTATGGATTGATGTACATGTATATAGCAAGAGATGTTCTACAGCACATTGCAGGATTTATAAAGACTTGGTTACTGGGAGGACAGGAGGAAAATCGCTGCAGGTACCCAGAGGTACATATACCTGCAGCAGTCTCAGTCTGTTCTGAAATGTACAGCTTTGGCTTTTTCCGATATTGCTGAATCTTGTCGATTCAATTCCCATGACCTGAACATACCTTCTGGCCAGTGAAGCTGTCCAACATAGTGAGATTTGGGAGGCTGCTGCAGGAATGTAAACCTTTAGGTACCTACCCATCCTGCCAACAGCAGTGTGCTCCTCTTTTCAAAGTGACATGGTCTCTTTAAAAAAACAGCCAAATAACATAATGCAGTCATGTGGGGAAAGGAGCAAATGTAATAAAACATCCACACTAATCAAAATAAATTTATTATAGTACCAAAAAGGTATTTTGAAGATAGTTTGGCAATTGTAAAAAAAAGCAATAAAAACCGAAAAAACAAACAAACTGTAAATAACTTAGACTACTTGGTGAAGCACCCTCCTGAAAATTACAGGTTGGACTCTGCAAATGGGCAGAGTGACACAACTGTCCTTCTGACTGAAAAGGAAGCTGGGGACAGCACCCAAGCATGGAGAGGGTAAGTATAACATGGCACTATTTATTTGTTTCCCGGGGGAAACTAGGGGTAAAAAAAAAACAAAAAAAACCACAAAACAGAATACATGGAGTTCTACTTCAAGTCCCTGCATGTGCATTACACAAGCAGCATAAAATAGAACACCTTCCTTACCATTGCACCGGTTGCCAGTTTGGAAGAAAAGGACGAAATCCTGTTATACATTCAAATGCCAGCGTGCCAAAACTCCAGTAATCCACAGTGACTGTGTATTTCTGCTGTTCCAGTAATTCCGGGGCCTGAAACATAAATCATCACAAAACATTGCGGATGGCGCTGAACAACTATGGGCAAAATAGTGCAGACTGAGGTTAAATGGAGGAATAAAATGGTGAACAACCACTTGAGTTCCTGGGCCTTTTCTTCCTAAATCCCCTTGAGTCCCAGAGCATTTTTTTTGTTTCAGTGATATCTTGGTTCCACACATCTTTTAGCGTCTGTAGTCTACATCAACATAATATACAAAGTTTGTTTGGGACAAATGGGGCTTTGATTCGGTAGAAAATTAGAATACATATATTAATATTTAAACAAAACATATATTTACAACAAAAATAATTAACAAAGTCTGCTGTTTAAAATGATAAACAAAAGTATGACTTATGTAATGTGGAGGAACGGTAAAGCTCACAGCAAACGTATGCATTTTACTTTAGGGAAAGAGGGGGAAAAAAAGTTTGCGTAAATTGTTTGCATAGCATTAAGATAGGGATGAAAAGGCCACATATTAGCTCAATGGTGACTTGTTCACAGGTTTGGGATCACTAAAAATTTGAATGACGATGCGTTCACTTCCATGAGCAATTGATGCTTATATTGCAGACATGTAGTGCAATTTTTTTTTTATTTTGCCCTAACATACACAAAGTGGAAATAGCCTTCCTATACTGTACAGCCAAGGAAGCCGCAATCTAGGTGGCTGTTTGATCTGCAATTGTCATGGTGCTGCAAATGTGATCAGCTATGAGGCCAGCCATTTGAGAGCTTGAAAATTCATTTGACAGCCAACATAAGCACACTAGCACCTGTACCAGTTATCATTTATGGAATGCTTTGAATGTAACTCTTTTGGAAAACAGTTACATTGATGGGTTTAGTTCCACTTTAAATATGGTAACACAACCAGCCAGCGAGAAAAGTAGGTGCAGAGTCAAAAGGCATCTAATCAATGCAAATGAAAGTTGTGACTCCTTCATCAAGACAATTGAAAGACATCTTGACTTGCACCAGCATGTAGTCAGCTGCCTGTAACAGGCCTGGCCATAATTTAAACAGGAATAAAATACATTACATGTTAATAAACGTATCTTGGGGCAAGCTCCCACTACCTCTTTGCAATAATCTGCATGCTACTACAACCCACAGCAGTGCACATTAAATGCATTGGTGCCTCACCGTGTTATTCATTCTGAATGGCACCCCAATGCACCTGACTATCCTGCATCACAATGCACTAACTGCTAAAAAACTGTGCATAAAAATAATCAGTGTAAACGGGCTCTTACTCCTCATCTGAATAGTGTAACAATTCCTATAACACTCGCCCCAACCTCACACTATTTCACGTTTTATTCAAATAAGAACCAATTACGTTTTCTTTTAACCAGAATTATGAATTCTAATGAGTTAAAAAGTTTCCCAGTTTGATAATGACAACTAAGCTATAAAAACGTTTTCTCGCGGTGTCTTGGTCTGGCTGGAATAAATGTATAAATAACCAGTCCAGGGTGCGTTTCCTTTCCCACGGAAGTTGTGACAAACATTAGCAGACATATTTGGTTAAGTAGTGCAAGGAGTGCTAGTGATGAAAACAACATTCAATAACCAACAGCAACCAAGATACAGTTTACTACCGGTATGATGACTGCTGTTTGATTGTTATGGGTAATATCCCTTTTTTCTTAGGAAGATCCAGCCACCCTGCACAAGGAGAGAGCAGTTTGTACTACAGGAAGCTGCTGCGCAGGGGTATAGTGTCATACTGGATTACTGCACAGATATGGAAGAAATACACAAAGCACATCAAGAGTCAAGGAAGAATACACACAAATCTTGTATTTAGACATTGTTTGCTTATACCGGATTTCAGTTTTAGAACTGCCAGTATTTATGGATTCTGTTCAGAATGTGAAAATATGATTTGTTAAATAAAAGCACATATGCTTCCTATTGCTCAGATACATCTTGGCATGGATTTGTGAACTTGGTTACTTACCAGATATTGCAAGGTGCCCACAAAGGAGGTACATAGACTGCCCTGGTCCAGTTCTTTGGCATATCCCAGGTCTATAATCTTATGAATTAGCTAGAAATAATAAAAAAAAAAATAATACACATTGCAGCTGACAAAAAAAACATTATTTTGATTCTTTGAAATTTTTATCCCACCCTTTTTCATGATATTTTATATGGAAATATAATACTAATAGGAGGTATATTTAAAAGTGACTCTGTGACCACAGTGCCTTCAGCTACAGGGGACTGTATAAAACCCTTCCTGTCCTCTGCAGCTGAAGGCACTGTGGGTAATTCATCCTTAATGTTCATAGCAAGAGTGCTAAAGTCATTCTATCATCAATACAGCCTATCCTCCTAGAGTGGTCCTATTTTCACCTCAAAGATTAAAAGGTTACTGAGCCACTGCAGTAGGAAAACTGAGTTACTGAGTCACTGCTGGGAAGAAGGAAAAGGGTAGGCTGAGCTGTTTAGAGAACAACGTAGAGGCGTTTAATGCTTCTAATTTAAAAGTAAAGTGTATCATAATATAATACCAGTACTGGTATGTTAGTATTCTAGTAGTAGTTCACATAGGCAACTGGTATTGGTGTTGCTGTCACAGCAACTGGTATTGATGTTGCTGTCATAGCTTATTAAAACACCCCATGAATTTACCAAGTGTTAGTTTATGTTTGTGACACCCTCAGCAAGCACTTGACAGGATTTTTTGATGTTTGTCAGCAACAAGCTATGTCAGCCATTTCCCCATAATCATAAAAAACAACAAAAGACACTTCTTCAATGCAATGTACCCAATGACTTTCATACGTGAGAAAAAGCGGCTTGTGGCATCCAAATCACAGTAATCCAAAGCAATGGAAATGGAAATGTGAATGACAACTAACATATTCACTTACATGTGCAACATTAATATAAAGCAGTTTCAATTCTTTCCAATCGCTTACCAAACACCTGTTTTTAAAATCCATGTGAAAGTATCCTATAAGGTGGAATCCCCTTTCCTGATTAGCCAGCACTATGCCGCATGTCATGTTAACCTACCCTGCACTCCCCTTGCTGCAGCACAATGTTCTCAGGCTTCAAATCTCTGTGGATTATTCTATTCTCATGGAGATACCGGAGAGCTGAAGCTATAAAAAGAAAAAAAAATTAAAACATGCTCCTAAATATGTAATAATGCAACAGCCATTAGAGAGAACAGGCTGAAAGACATAAAAGAAAAAAAAAAAAAAAAAAAAAAAAAGGAAGAGTTCATGGCTGTGGACATGGTATTGCCATTATGTCCTACATCGAGACTAGCCAAGGTTTAACTCTTCTCTTTTTCAGTGATGTGAGAAGCATATTTGTGCTTTTCTATTTTGTGACTCATATACACGGTTTGCTATGTGCTAATGGGAATTGTCCCCCATATGTAGTTTTGGCATGTACTTTGCCAAGTGCACACAAAACAGTACAAGAGCCTCATGGAAAACACAGTGAGAAATATGTTTATATAATTATGAAGCACGTTTGTTGAGTTGTCACAAGAGTGAGAATAGAGGGAAAGTCTCAGTTCTGGTGACAACTGTCTGGATTTTCCGCATGTTGGAGAACTTCCTGTGATGTCTTCAGGAACTGAAGTGAAGGGAAATCTCCCCAATGGGACACAGTCCTTTTACCCACACTAACCATGTGTAATGAAATGTTTTGGCCCCTTCAATTATTTTTAGGCTATCACAAAGTCCACAAAAATATAAATTCACATATATGCTAGAAGGATATTAGAACTAGGTCACAGACCGGGTGCACTAAGTGGTAGCAGAGGACTGCAACTTGTTCTAGACTTTATTCATATAGGTGTAAAGTCCTGTACCCCTGCGCCCAGTGCTGTGCATCTGTCACCGCAAGGATGTAAACACTGGCATGTGTGGGAAGATCTGTACAACCGCTGCGTCTCCAGGCTGTCACTAATTTTGACAGGCTAGATGCTGTCATTTCCCAGGTGCATAAGCATGACTCTCTGAACAGACTTACAGGTCTATGCATCTGTGTGAATGAGGTCTTAATCTATGCAAGACTTGCAGTTCCAGTTTACTTAGGTCAGCTCAATGAAAGTAAATGTCAAGTAGTCATTGTGGCTTGCTGATGTCTGTATGTGGCTTTTTCCTTACTAAATAAGCAAGTAGCTGAGTATATTTAGAATAATACTCACAGATATCAGTAAGAAGAGTAAGGATCGATCCTTCCTTCAGTCCACAACAATTGTCATATTGATTCAAGTGCTACATAGAAGTAAAATCAATCAATGAAAAAGTACAGGAAAATTCCAAATCAGTTGCAAGTTTTTTTTCCCACTGCCTAGATACTGAGAGATATATCAAACCCTGCTATATCACGTTTTATGTGGGCAGGCTAAATCCTGGAGTATGTTCAGCAAAAATAATTTAAATTATATAGCCACCTACTATTGTGCTCTGAAGCCTAAAGACTGATAGACTGAGCTAGGAATACCCCTGCACAGCACACTTTAAAGTATATTCGGATGTAAGAGTCTCTCCCATACCAACCAATAGGATGTAATTTCTCTAGCACAGATATAAAAGTTAAATTGGTTCTACAGTTAAACATTTTTTATCTCAATGCATTATGTAGCAATATTGTTTCTCCCCCCATTACACTCATCTGAGTCGCCTCTTTGTCCAGCACTGTGCCAATCTGTAGTAGCTCTCTTTTCTCTCCCTTGGCTCCCTTTGCTGGGGCAGCGGGAGCCATAAGCTCCTGTTGCTGTCAGCCAAATCCTGTGATGTGGGAGTGGAGAGCAGGGCCAAGCTGCACTGTCTGAGTCTATGGATGTAGGCAGCACTGGTCGCTATTGAGCCCGCAGGTGTGCCTCCATAGCAAGTGGCTTGCTATGGGGGCCCAGTCAGAAGAGAATGAGCCAGAAACATGTGGAAGAGGTTTGGAGCCACTCTGTGCAATTCAATGTTTGCTATTTTAAAAAAAAATGACTTCACAATCACTTTAATGGGAACCTCCAGTCTGGTTCCTATGACCAAGCAACACAAAAGTAGAAACACTCCAATTTATAACTAGTTTTTTAAAGTAAGTTGCACATGGACAGGGCATTTCACAGAGCAATATAACGCAAATATTTCCCAGTACTTGCAAGCTTTTTACCAGATAACTAGCAAAAAAGCAAATGTAAACAATTCTATACAGTTTCAACAATTTGCATAAAAACAAGGTTTTTGTTGCATTCATTTGCAAATAAGCATAAAACACACTGCCTGGTTGTAAAATGTAGTCCCCAACTCTAGTTCAACAGAGCTCTCATGGTGGTCCTCAATTTTTTATTTTTTTTTTTGATATATAGGGTATAACATGAAGCTCTGTTAGGGCCTATTCAAGCTATTCCATTATGATGCAGCAAAACATGCATTTTGCTGCATACAAAATGCATTTCAAGTAGATATCCCATTCATTCCCTATGGGGCTGGTCCATACCTATGTGCTGCAAATTTGTGTGAAAGGCAAACACATGTGCATTACCATACACACTGCATGCACAAGGAAGAGGGGCCTCGATGAGGCAATGTGGTTTCCATATATATTTTCAAATGTATTCAATAGAACTTTGTTTTGATGCAAATTGCTGAAAATTTAATTATTGTTATGCTGGCTAGCAGGTACAGTATTAAGTGCTGGGAAATGTTTGTAATGTATAGTTGCTTTGAGCAATTCCACCTAATATCCTCAACATCGGTGTTTATATAAGCGATTGTGTGTTATGATCTAAATGTAGCAGCATAAATATCCTGGCAAGTATTTGAGGATATACATATTATATTGAATAGGTATTTGTAAGCTACATGTTGCATTACCTACCTTGCGCAAGTCACCTCCCAAGCAGAACTCCATAGCCAGAAGAGGAAGATCATTGGGTGCCAATTTCTGTAAACCTTCAGGCACCTCACGGGCAGAAACTACATTCTTGTGATTCAGTCTAAGACAGATATGTTAATATTCAGTAAACAATACATATGGCTCAAAGGACAGAAAACACACACACAAATGTGCAAGATAAAAAAAAAAAAAAAAAAAAAGAAAAGAAAAAAGGACACATATGGAAACAGGAAAGAGATGGTCAGGAATGAGAAGGAAAGCATTCACCACACATACATAACATGTTCATACTAGCCCTACTGGTAGCTTTGTCAGCTGGAGCTAAATTGCTTAGTACACTAACCAAGCTATGTCAGCTAAGGGGTGGAGCATCAGGGAAGAGAGAGGACTGTTTTAATAAAGGTGTAGAAGTTTCACCTTCCAAAATGAATGTTAGCAAATAAACTAAAGGGGTTTTGTTTTTGAATACCAAATCATGTGCAAGCAAAACCCCTGTTTTTTTTTGTTCCATAGCATGAAAAGCGATCCTCAGTAAAAATAGATTCCATTTTTTTTTTACTGACATTCACTTTGAACAGTCTACTCCTTTAGTAAACAAAATAGCAAATAATTAAAAAAAACCCCACAAATTTAAAAATAAAAAAGTAACTGACTTCAGTCAAAAATTTTAAGGGATAGTTCACCTTTTCAGAAAAAAAAAAAAAAAAGGGTGAACTAACACCCTTTACTCTCCCCATCCCGGGTCCCACTGTACTTACCTCTGTGGATGATGAACTGTCATTGCCAAAGCTGCTGGTGTAGCAGTCTGGGTATTTGGAATTCTCTTTCTTCTCCATCTTCCTGCAAGGCTTCTTGGACAGATCAGAGTGATTCTCTGTGCTGGTGCCAACCAATCAGAATCACTCTAAATCAGTCCCGGAAGTCCTGCAGAAAGCAGAAGAAGAAAAGCGGGTATTTAACCCAATGGTGGTTAGGACATCCAGTAGTTGTGTTGCGCCAGCATTATGTTTTTTCATTGTATACATGTGTATAATTGTATATATACACAAATACGCCTATACAAAATCCCAATGTTTTGAAACTTTAGCTGTACAGCAGTAGTGCCTTTGTTATAGCAAAAGTACAAACACAATAATTGCAGGGAAATCCCACCATCACAGCAACAATAAAAAATATTTAAGATGCTGCTTTAACCATAATGAACCCATCCAGAAATATAATTTCTGTATATCATATCCCTTATAACTGATTGACGCACGGGTGATAAAACGTCTCAGATATGTATTCACACAACTCAAAACCGCATGTATGCCATACCCTGACAAGTAGAGAAGAGAAACAGAAGATTATCTTACTTTTTCATAATCTGAATTTCTAAGCACCATCTCTCTTTGTTCTTTGGACTCAGCTCCTGTCGGCATTGCTTGATGGCAACTTCTTCCCCGCTTTCCTGTGTAAAAAAAAAAAAAGTAGAGAAGAAAAGAAATAAGCAAACGGTGAGAGTAGAGGAAAACATACAAGGAGTAGAAGAGAGGGACAGATGGCCACCAGAGTAGGATATAATGATCACTGAAAGTGGAGGTAAGAATGAAGTGAGAGCAAAGAAAGTGAAGAAGAAAAGCGCAGGGCAAAAGTTGGGAAGTAAAGAAGGGAGAGCTATGGAGACTGAGAGCAGGGAAGACGGGTAAGCAAACGGCAGGAAGAGAGAGGGAGCAGAGGAGCAAATGGTGATCATGAGAAGGAGGAGAGATGAGCAGAGGGTGAGAGCAGACAAGGTAGGAGGAAAAAAATGTGAGACAGCAAAGTTGAAGAAAACCAACTGAGCACGCAGGAGAAGAAGGAGATGAACAGAAGGTAAAAGTATACAGCAGGGGTGCCAAACTGGCGGCCCTCCAGCTGTTGAAAAACTACAAGACCCAACATGCCTCTGCCTTTGGGAGTCATGCTTGTAACTGTCAATCTTGCAATGCCTCATGGGACTTGTAGTTTGGGAACAGCTGGAGGGCCGCCAGTTTGACACCCGTGGTATAGAGGGAAAAAAATGAGCAGCGGATGCAAGCAGATGACGGTGAAGAGAATAGAGGAAGAGGAGGAATGAGCAAAGTGTGGGGACAGAGAAGAGGAAAGAAATGAGAAGACAGAGACAGCAGAAAAGAAAGTAGATTAATAGAGTGTAAAAAGAGGAGTGTTAAACAGAAAGTGAAAAAAAGGTGTAAAAGGTAACCATAAGGAACGAGCCGAGTAGGAAATCAGTAGGAGGAAAAGAGTAAGACGGCGTTAACAGTTGCATTGTGTATGTGAGTAGCTGTACGAAGAAAGCTCTATCTAATGCAATGAGAGACTGACAGTGCCCACAGCCAATCCCATGTAATCAGGTATGCAGTGATTACCTGTGGATGATTACTCCTGGACACAGTTTGTATGCAAGGTTGATCATCTGTAGGTATTCACTGCATTTCTAAATACATGCACACAGCTGCAAATGGCTGAGGGCTGTGTCAGCCTCTCAGTGCTTTTAATAGAGCTACTGGTCTGCAGCTGTTTGCATACACCCCAATGAATCTCTTGCAGGAATTTGCGGTCTGCCCCTTATTGGACGTATGAATGGGACCTAAAGGTTGAGGCTGGGTTTTGTGGTGAATGGTGTGGCAATATCCAAAAGATGCGTGAAAGGATGCATGTATAAGACAATGATCTACTGCCACTGACTTCAATAGAAAAGCATGTAGAGTCTCTTACACAAATAAATCTTCATAAGACACCCTTTATTTGTATTCTTATAGAGCACCCTTTTTAACCAAAGAGCTTGCACTGGTATACATGGGAGCCAAAGTGTTGTATGTACTTCTGTTGGAACATTTGTCCTTACCCTATTATTCCAGCGAAGGACATAACCAAATCCTCCAGTCCCCAGACGCTCCTTCATATCCCAGGGTCCACAGGTCTGTGTCTGTGAAGGTGGAGGCCAGCTGGTCCTATACTGGGACGCATCCTAAAGAAAAAAAAAAAAAAAGATGTCAATAATACTGTTAATTAGTACTGCAGGGAAACAAAAATTAGTATACATGTACAATAACGTTAGGCTTCAGCTGGAAATGAAAAATGACAAATGTTCTTTTATATATTATGTCATGCTAAAAGACACTTCACGTGTCCACCCATGTCTGCCAGGCACAAACTAAATGTGAAGGATGGATCTCAAAAAAAGAAAAAAAATCTGACATCTGTCCTGTCGTGATCTGCTCACGACTCTCTGCTGATCAGAACAGACTCCGCTCCATGTGAAAGGAGCCTAACTCATAGAAACATCAGATTTAGAACCTGTGACGAGATTTAGAACTGTTCCTCACCCCAAACAGATCAAATGAAGGTCAGAAGAAAGTCAACTCTAGGTCAAATGCACTGGTCAATGAATTCTGAAGGATCTCAGAATTGTCACACCCCGATGTCAAAAGCTCATCAACACAGGTCCTTAAGCCCTGTACACATGGACCAAATATCGGTCAGTTCAATAGAAACCAGCTGACGTTGTACACCCACATGTCCAACAGAAGCCAGGAAAACGGCCGTCTTCTATCGAACTGGCATGCTGGAAAACCAGTATCTAATTGGCATCCAATCAGTGCTGGCAGCCAATGGCTGCAAGGGCTGACCGGTGTGTTCTGGCAAAGATAGTACAGCAAGCTCCTCCCTTCTGGCAAGGCTAGAACAGCAAGCTCCTCCCTTCTGGCAAGGCTAGAACAGCAAGCTCCTCCCTTCTGGCAAGGCTAGAACAGCAAGCTCCTCCCTTCTGGCAAGGATAGAACAGCAAGCTCCTCCCTTCTGGCAAGGATAGAACAGCAAGCTCCTCCCTTCTGGCAAGGATAGAACAGCAAGCTCCTCCCTTCTGGCAAGGATAGAACAGCAAGCTCCTCCTTTACGGCAAGGATAGAACAGCAAGCTCCTCCTTTACGGCAAGGATAGAACAGCAAACTCCTCCTGAGCTATTCAGTTTTTTTTCCCCGTTTAGCCCACTGGTTTGAATGGAAAAAAAAAATGATAGTGTGTACCCAGCTTAAGCCTAGTAAACTGAAGTCTGACTTGCTTCATTATTTAATGTCTTATTAAAGAAGAGATGCAGGAAACTAGAGTGGAAAGTATCATTTACACATCAGTGCCATCCTATGCAAGTCTGTTTCTGAAAAGTAAATGCAGTAAGTACAGCACTGACATTAGTTCAGTGTGTCTGGTCCTTGTGCGCTCTACCTCTTGTACCTTGTATTATCTGAATTAGTCACTGGAAATGCAAGGTTATGGAGCTGCCATCTGTAGCTAGTAATTACTTGCCCACTTTCTGCAAAACAACATTTTGGCTATAGACACTTTACACCTTATGGGCCATGCTTGTCATATCAGGCACCTGAGGCTACCAGTCCTGCAATCCTGAGACTTTGGTGCCAAGAGCTCAACAACAAAAGCTAATCGCTAATGTAGAACTAAAGCCAAAATTTTATGGACGGTAAGGGAATGTTATAACCTGTCAGTTTTCTTTTTTTTCTTTGCAAACTGTGTCCCACTGGGGAGATTTCCCTTTAGTTCCTGACCCATACAGAGGGCTACAGTATGTGTTCTTATTACACTATGAATGGTTTCTATATAATATTGTATCTTTGATTTTCTGACTAGGGGCTCCTTTACATCAGGGGCATTAGGACTGTAGTTTGCAGCCATGCCGAGCACAATCTGAAACCAGAAGCAAGGCTTTGCATGCATTACTTAGCAGTGCAGTGTGACGCAGTCCACCACACCTTGCTGCGGCTGAAGGAACTTAATGAAATGTCACTTTGTAAAATTTCATTAAAATGTGAAAAAAAAAGGCGGTCAATGCAGGGATGTGCAATTCATATCGCCTGACGCCTGGGACATGTAGTTCTTGGCGCCAGGCAGGTAGTTATTTTTGCCTTTAGCCCTACTGTGGGCAAGCAGCAGGGCTCATCTGTCAGGTGGAAGCATACGGGCGGCAGAGCTGCCACCCAATTGCTTCCACACAGTGCCAGCCGCGGCCCCCCTGCCCACTATATGTCCCGGGCTCTGCTTGCCCATCGGTGGGCCCAGGACTGGTTCAGTGATGCCCGCGGTATGTCGGGATGCGGGTATAGAGAAGGAAGGAGAGCAGGCACATCCGCTCTCCACCCCTTATTGTCCTGACACGGAAGTGATGTGACATCACTTCCGAGTCCCAGTTGACCGATTCCCAGCCATCGTGGCCAAGAAAAAATGTTATGCAGTGCGATGTGCACTGTATTACATTTAGAGGAGCACAGGGGAGACATGCAGGGTCTTTTTAGACCCTGGATATCGCAAAAAAGAGAGCCTGTAACCAAAAATCATCCCATAGGGGACTTTTTGTCCCCTATGTGATCCCAAAAAAAAATAAATAAGGTAAAGACATTTTTTTTTTTTTAAATGCAAGTTACACCCAAGTATATAATCCCCCCCAGATTTTTCAAGGCCCCCCCCACCCCCACATATGTACGCATGCACGCACAAACGTAAAGGCATGCGTTGGGACGCCCACACATGAAAAACGACGATTGCAATACATGTTACATATCGCCGCGCACGTCAGAATGAGAGCAATAATTCTAGCACCAGACCTCCTCTGTAATACAAAACTGATGACCTATAAGGGCTTTAAAAGCTTAACTTAAGTGTATTTTTTACTGAAATTTTGTGTTTCCTAGACCATTGTGATAATGTTGTGTGACATAAAAAAATTGGAACTTCAGAAAATATATAATGTTTTGGAGTTTTATGCAATCTTCAGGCCTTAAATGATTTTTTAAATGTGTGCAAAAAAACGCAAAAATGGCTCTGGCAGCGAAAGGGATAAAGGATAAGTCCACCACTCCCCTTTCCTGACGAGCAGCCAATCGGTGATCATTACACTGCAAGGTCTCTCTCCTCCCTGCTAGTTTCAGGGTGCGGTGTTGGAGACAGGCAGGGAGGAGAGGGGGAGATAAACAGCGCAATGTTAGAAATATTAAACGTTTAAGTCGCCATAAAGCTCCTTTTGTTTTTAAAAGCCTCAGACATTCCATAAATCACCTCCTACATAAATACAGTTTTGGTTAAAATGTATTATTTTTTATCAGGACAAGTAGATTGTCATGAGGGACAAGTAGATTGGGACACCGATTTAGTCCCGGGAGTTTTTTTAAAACATTTCAGTGTTTAGGAGCTATTCACATTGAAAGCACCGTGATGTCACCGGCACATGAATACTGCTCTCTGAATGGAAGGCATGCCGTCCCTTCAGAGCTCTGTGCTGCGGCCGTGGCAGGAGTGATGTCATTGTGGCTTAGCCATTCAAAGGGCTGAAGCCCATGAATCCAGAAGGAAGACCGGGTGAAGATGGAAGCCTGAAGCGTTTTAAGGTAAGTATGCCATAATGTGTCAGTATGCAATGCATACTAGCAACATTATGGCTTAACCACCTGACAACCCGGCTATAGCTGAATGACGGCTACAGCGCAGTTGTCCAGTTCTGGGAGGGCGCCATATGATGACCTCTCAGAACGCACGCCCCACGCTGTCTGTGGTCGCTGTGTCCTATGGACATAGTTGATCATATGACAAGGTAAAAGTCCAATCACAGTGGCCTTTTACCAAATGATCAATGTCCAATGGCACAGCTGATCACAAAGTAAATACAGTTGCCGATTATCGTTAGCAATTTCCTCATGCTGTCGCAGTGCCCTGATTATCAGTGCAGCCCCAAATGTGCCCAGCAGTGGCGCCCAACAGTGCCCCCCCCCTCGAGTGCCCATCATTGCTACCTATCAGTGCAGCATCATCAGTGCCTCATCAATTCCCACTAGTGCCATCTCATCAGTGCCGCCTCATCAGTGCTGCCTATCAGTACCCATCAGTGCAGCCTCATCAACGCATATCAGTGGAGAAAATTTACTTGTTTATAATAGAATAATAGAAAAAAACTTTTTTTTCAAGCTTTTTTCGTTTATAGCTCAAAAATAAAAACCCCAGTGGTGAGAAAATACCACCAAAAGAAAGCTCTATTTGTGAGAAAAAAAAATTATAAAAATGTCATATGGGTACACTGTCGCATGACCGCGCAATTGTCATTCAAACTGCAACAGTGCCATTTCTACACATGCTGAGACACCTTGTCTTTCTTGTAAGCACAATTTGATTATTAAAGAAGCTATATCCCTACCATTGTCTACTGCACTATGTTGGTTGTACTTCGCTACATGTTATGATGCCATTGAGAACTGGATGATCTGTAGAGTGAGAAGAGCCCCCCTTTTCTAAGCGAGTGGACTATATTGGTCTGGTAAGGTGCACAAGATAGGAGGTGGCGGTCAGTGTGTTCACTAGCACTGAGAGTTGATGTTACGAGGGGAGCACGAGCAGAGTGAAAGGATTTTTGAAGATATAACACTGTGTGATTCCTTCGGAGGTATATTTCCTATGCGATGGCGGACGGATTTAGGAGCCCAACCACGAAGGAAGGTGGATTTTGTGGAAGCTTTTTCATATTCATGAGAGGGTAAGAGTAAGGATGACGGATGGTTAGAGGTGCACACACGGTGGAGTGATTTTTTTGCTATGTTGGATATCATGCGTTGCAGATAATGCACTATATGCGATTTATATTTTTTCGAGGGTACTAAGTATAGGAAGAGGTTTTTTTGTCACTTGTGGAAGAAGAATACTCATTAAGAAGATATCGGCTCTACTGGATGTTTTATATACAGAGACGCTGAATAAAAGTTGGACTTTGATAACCGGCAATTGTCAGAGGATGGATCGGCACCGATCATCAGGGCACTGATGATCAGTGCCCTGCAGTGCCTCCCACCTGTGCCCAGCAGTGCCTAGTAGTGCCACCCACCGGTGCCCAGCAGTTCTGCTAGTCAATGCTGGCCGTCAGTGCCACTCCTCATTGTCACCTATCAGTGCCGCTCATCCGTGCCACCTCATCAGTGCCACCTCATCAGTGCCACCTCATCAGTGCCACCTCATCAGTGCCGCCGTCCCTCAGTGCCCATCAGTGAAGGAGAAAAAATTACCTGTTTGCAAAATTTTATAAAAGAAACAAAGAAAAACTTTCTTTTTTTCAACTTTTGTTTATAGCACAAAACATAAAAACACCCAGCGGCGAGTAAATACCACCAAAAGAAAGCTCTATTTGTGTGAAAAAAAATTATACAAATGTCATATGGTTACAGTGTTGCTTGACCGCGCAATTGTCATTCAAAGTGCAACAGCACTGAAAATTGGCCTTTGCAGGAAGGGGGTAAAAGTGCCCAGTAGGCAAGTGGTTAAACCACCCAGGGGCCCACTTTACTACTGCTTAAGGCTAGGTTCACATTTGTTTGTTGTAGAAACATGTGTGTTCCTGTAATGCACAAAAAAAAAAAACACTGTTTCAGGCACATAGCAATTTGATTAATTTTCAATGGCTCCCCTACGCACTTTGTTCTCACACATACAAAAACACATGGTAATGAAGTACCACGTGTTTTGGTGCAGCACGATTTAAAAAAGTGTCCTGTACTTCTTTTGTGTGATTTTCACACATAGGGCGGCCCACTGAAATTAATGGGCTGGCCTAAACACGGTGCACAAAATTGTGCAAAAACGCATGGACTCCGCCGCACCAGTGTAGGTATGAATGGAGCCCATGAGGCTTTAAGAGACACGCTTTCCAAGAACCTCCTCCCTGACCGCACAGGCCCTAAATGTGGGCACCATTTGGTACAGGTTCAACCCTATCCAGCCACAATCTGCAAGAGACATTAACAGTCTTCAGTCAGCAGGGCTGGGCGCTGCACCTGTCCCTTCTGGGTGCACCAAGCCCCGGTACACACTAGTACGCTTTCTCCTGAGTTTGCTGTTGCACTGGCATGCATAGCAATGGAAATCACAGTATTCTCTATGGTGGCTGCTAACATCAATGCAGCGCATTTTTTGAAAAGGTGAAGGTGCTGCTTATTGCACAGCGCCACTGACGTCAATGGGAATGCATGGAAAGTGCATGTAAACTACAAGTAAATATATTGTACATAGGCTAGCGCTAGTGATGACTATAAAGCAGCTAGCACGCAAGGTATAGGCAACAATCCCCACAATTATATGTATAAAACTGTGCAGCGCTAAAATCACAATGAAAAAGTAAATGTATCAAGTGGAATGGTAAAATGCAATACATAAATATGTATGTATATATTTATATTTGCAAGTTTTATATATATTTATGTGTTGCACTTTACTGTTCCACTTGATACATTTACTTTTTCATTGTGATTTTAGCGCTGCACTTTTTTATACATGTAAACTACAAGCAGACGTTTTTAATGCAGAGCTTTGTGTATAAAATCCAGTCTTCTGCTTAAGGAAAAAAAAACAAAATACACCTGAAAACACACCAAAAAACGTGCTACAAAAACACACTGCAGTATACAGCAGGAACCGACCAACATGTATTGCAGTGATCAGTTTTTTTCATTCATCCAACCAGTTAAACAAAGAAAAACCTGCAGTGTGTACCTGGCGTAAAGTGGAACTAGACCCTCCTATCATTTACTTCCAAGGAAGCTGCCATTTTTACCTCTGTTTGATCTAAAGCTGCCATGGTGTTGCACAAGTGATCAGTCATGACAGCAGCCATTTGACGGCTTGACAGTTCAGTTGAGAGAAAAAGCAACTGTGACAGTTATCATTCATGATATGCCTTGAGTGTAACTTTTTTAGGGAACCGTTATATCACTGGCTTTAGTTCTGCTTTAAGACACCAGATGGGATACACAGCAGTTTGACAGCCCCATGTGCAAGGGGTCTTAGGGCTTGCTCACACCATTTGTGGTGCCAGTAGTGCCAACAATTCTTAAAATGGAACTAAACCCATTAATTTAACAATTTAAAAAAACAGATACATTCACGGAACATGTCAGAAATGATAACTGTCACATTTGCTTGTGTTCTCAACCAAACTGTCAAGCCATCAAATGGCTGGAGTCATAACTGATGACATGTGCAACACCATGGCAGTTGCAGATTAAACAGAGGAAAAGATGGCAGATTTTTGGGCTGAAAAGGACATCGGGTTTAAAATCAGCCTTACTGGCACCCCAACGCATCTAGGAAATGTGTGTGTTTTCACAGCCACCAAACTGCATGGTATCACAGTACCTTGTGGTTTGGTACAGTGTGATTTTTGGTGCAGTCCCAAGTGTTTGGCAGTCAACTGAAATTAATAGGTAGCCAGAAACATGCAAAAAACATTTTCTTGTGCAATCAAACTGCAAGAAAGAAGGGTTATAGAGATTGAGATCAGTCCATAATTTAGAGCCCACTTAGAAAGGAGTTGAGAGATGCTGCATTCCATTTGATGACCCAGAGGGAAGTCCTACCAGGATAGAGGTGTCTGTAAGAGGATCCAGCTGGCCCACTGAGATGTGAATTTTCTCAAATGCATAATGGAATTATGCATCTGGTGAGTGCGTAATCCTATTATTTGATCACCAGAAAAAGCACAGAGGATCACTATATTTGAAGCTTCACATCTTTTGATTGATATACAGACTTTGTCACCTATAGCACCAATTTTCACTATTTCTGGATGTGCGTTTGCACTGTTGTCACTTTGTTTATTTCCCTATGATTGGGAATGTGCATTTGTAATAATTGACACTTGATTGACATACCGTTGATAAGTCACTCATTTCTTAGCTTGTCAGCATCTGCACTTTATTGATCACATTTCTTTTACGATTTTTGCGCTGCACCTTTTATATATCAGTGTTAGTGAAACACATTGATCCTGTTTACCTTCTTTGACAGACCCAACTGGGACAGGGTCTTTTGGAGGGGACTGCAGGTCAACCTCTTGCCAACTGACCATGGGCCCTGGCATCTGAGGGGGTTCTATTCTTTGAGAGGTGTGTGCCTGGGGGACCTTTTGGAGTAGTTTACTTTGGATTCAAGTGCCTGTCTCCCCAAAACACACAGACTCTGAGAATAGAGCCCCCTCAAATGCCAGGGCCTATGGTCAGTAGGCAAGAGAATAGCCTGCAGTCCCCCTCCAAAAGACCCTGTCCCGGTTGGGTCTGTCACACCTTCTTTCATTACATCTGGACAGAAGAAAATAAAATCTTTCATATTGTAATATATTTCTTACCTGTCTGATGATATATTGTACGTGGCTCCACATGATGTTTTTAGATACATTTTTGTATTGTAACATTTAATGCTGTTTGTAATAAAGATGTGTATATTTTTGAACGTCGGTTATGTTTTCTACTATAGCACACTTAAAGCAGAGCTCCACCCAAAAGGGGAAGTTCCGCTTTAAGGCTTCGTCCCCAGTTACCCATTAAGGATTGGCACCTTGGGGGAGAGGGAGGGAGGGGGGGGTGACTGCTCCCACTTCCTCTACGATTGCCCATGCAATTGTAAATGGAAGTTGTCTCCCCTCCTCCCTCCCCGTAGTGTTCTGGGACACATGACAGGTCCCAGAAGATTACAGGTCTATTCACAAAGAGCAGCGCTACTCAAGCATGCGCAGGGGGGAATCAACAGTGAAGCCGCAAGCTGTCACAGTCGGGTTCCCACACTGAAGATGTCAGCGCTGAGGAAACGGGATGGTCGATCAACTCGCCCGATGTGAGGACACTGCAGGATTGAGGGACAGGTAAATGTCCAGTTTTTGTAGCTGCAGACATTTTTTTTTTTTTTTTTTATTCCGACTGGACCTCCGCATTAAAGTCCCTTCACTTGTATTCCCATCTCTCCCTTAGGGCATGAGACTAAATAATTTGTCCTGTGTACAGATGCACTTTTAAGCTGCTATCACACCTATGCGTTTGTGACCATGTTTTCAGAAACACGCCAAAACGCATGATGCGCCTGCGGTGCCATTATCTCTTAATGACAACCCAAGCGCAGTGCAATGTTGGTGCGTTTGTCATGGGAAAATGGAGGCAAAACACAGAACGCCAAATGTGCTTGGCTCAGTGCATAAAATGGCTCTTGAGCTTCTTTACCCGTCTGTCGCACGAAAGGTAGCCTATTCAAGTCAAAGGGCCATCGTGCTACAATATGCAAGGCGTTGCTATGCTCAGATGTGAATGTAGCTTTAGGGCCTGTTCACAATACATGCATTTCAGTTGCTTTCTTTTCTACATCCAAAATGTACAGAAAGTAGATTATACGGTTGTCAATGTCATCATTCACATCAGTGCTTGCAGTTCCAGTGTGTTTCGGTTGAAGAAAAAAAAAGTATTACATGCTGCATTTTTATCTGCACAGAACTCTACTGGAACGCAGTAAACCGCATAAAAAATGCACCGAAATGCACTGGAACGCACCAAAAATGCACTGGAATGAACATGTCCCTATTTAACCACTTGCCTACCGAGCACTTATACCCCCTTCCTGCCCAGGCCCATTTTCAGCTTTCAGCGCTGTTGCGCTTTGAATGATAATTGCGCGGACATGCAACACTATACCCATATGAAATTTTTATCATTTTTTTCAGGCACATAGAGCTTTATTTTGGTGGTATTTCCTCGCTGCTGGGTGTTTTATTTTTTTTGCTATAAACAAATAAAGAGTTGCATTGACGGGCACAGGTGGGTTGCACTACTAGGCACTGACGGGCACAGGTGGGAGGCACTGATCATCAGTGCTCTGATGATCGGTGCCGATCAGTCCTCTGACAATTGCAGGTTATCGGCAATACTTCCTCATTGGACACAGCTGATCACGTAGTAAAAGGCCACTGTGATTGGTCTTTTACATCACGTGATCAGCTGTGTCCATAAGACACAGCGATCACGGAAATAGCCGGGTGCGTGCCCCCGAGGGTGCACAGGAGGGCGTGTTCTGGGAGGAAGTCATGTGACGCCCTCCCAGAACTGGACAACCACGCTGTAGCCATCATTTGTCTATAGCGCGGTTGGCAAGTGGTTAAGTTGAAGAAAAAGAGAAAAAAAATTACCTGGAATGCATAAAAAATGCACTGGAACACATACAACGCACCAAAACGCATCTGGACTGTGTTTCTATACTGTGAACCGGCCCTTAGCACTGGTTCACACTAAATGTGACTTTGAAGTCGAGCGACTTCACTTCAAGTAGCGCGATTTCAAAGCTGCAGGTCAGTGTGATTCCAGATGTGACTTGCCCGGCATCTGTGCGACTTCATGCACTGATATCTATGCAAGTTGCATCTGAAAATGCCGAAAATAGTGCGGGAATTATTTTCAAAATTGAACGGTTCCATTGTTGACAATAGGGTGCGACTTGTTATGGCATGCTTAACTGTCAATTGAATGACAAGTTGCATCGATGTGATCCAGGGCTCTGTGAACCATCCCTAAAAAGATGGAAAATCAAAATGCAGGAAAGGGGGGGGGGGGGGCAAGCATTGTTTATACATCTCAGATGACTCCTCCAGAATCTAGAAAGATAAATACAGGCGTGCCAGTGTTCATGAGGCCTGAGTCTACACAGAGGACTGGTCTGGCCATCACTGGATGGTGGAGGGTAGATCAGACACCAGAATGAGGGAAGCACAGAGGAATCCCAGGACCTCCGGCTGCTCTTAGGACACACAGCATTCATGTGTTGTAGATTGGAATTTCCAGCCCAATGACAGTAGTACACACGGGGCCCCATTGTAAGAGGATCAGTGTACCTGACCGGGGACACTTCCCAGAACACAGACCGGGGCCTGATCAGCTGTGACCCATGTATGACATAGAGGTGGAGGAGGGGAGGTGACAAGTCGTACCTGGTGTGTCATGTGCGGGACTCAGCCTGGACTCTCCGTAGTCTCCGGTCTACCGTACTGCCCCTCCCCCACTCTTCTCTACTAGATACAGGACCGTCCTGCGCTGTGTACCCGTGTGCTGCCCTCCCGGCACTTCCTCGTTCACTTCCTGGTCTGATGTCATCTGGAAGGCGGGCTTAGCGTTAAAGGAGATCAGAGGTGATCGGAGTCATAGACCTGCACTGAGGGGCGGAGCTAAGGGGGTTGGTAGAGCTGTATGGCTGTCACCCTCTTGGTGTCTGAGTTACAGGAGAGCATTGGGGGCCCCATTCACAACCTTCACTCATGCTGTGCTGTAATATGACAGACCATTTTATTCTAATAGGTTGACAATGGATACTTCCCAACTGCCCCTGATTTCGGGGGATTGCCCCTTATTTCGAGGGGCTGCCCATGATTTCGAGGGACTGCACTTGATTTTGAGGGTCTGCCCCTGATTTCTAGGGATTGCCCTTGATTTCGAGGGACTGCACATGATTTCGAGGGATTGCCCCCTATTTCGAGGGACTGCACATGAGTTTGAAAGACTACCCCTGATTTCGAGGGACTGCACTTGATTTCGAGGGACTGCCCCTGATTTTGCGGGACTTTCCCCTCCTTCCTTCTCATTTGTCCCTCATTTTGTTCTGATCTATATAGCTGTATATAAAATGAACTATTTATCTTTCAAAAGTGTTTCACAGTGCTAAACCTTTCATCCAATTATTATATTATTGCATTTGTAAACTTCAAAAGCAAGTATAAAGGAATAGTAGTGGTAATAAAAAACGCATGTGGGTTTAGGTCATTTTTTTTTGTATACCTTTTCTTTAATCTCTTTGCCGCGGCGCTTCCAGGCCCTTTAAGAGTTTCAGAAGCCGGGAGGCGGGGTTTTAGGGTTTATGAGACTGCAGCGATTTGCCGTCACAGTGGTCACATGATCGGAAAAGGTCCCGATCAAAAGAGGAGATTGGGACCTTTCTGTGAGTCACGGACATACAGTCAGGTCCATAAATATTGGGACATCGACACAATTCTAACATTTGTGGCTCTATACACCACCACAATGGATCGGAAATTAAACGAACAAGATGTGCTTTAACTGCAGACTGGCAGCTTTAATTTGAGGGTATTTACATCCAAATCAGGTGAACAGTGTAGGAATTACAACAGTTTGCATATGTGCCTCCCACTTGTTAAGGGACCAAATGTAATGGGACAGAATAATAATCATAAATCAAACTTTCACTTTTTAATACTTGGTTGCAAATCCTTTGCAGTCAATTACAGCCTGAAGTCTGGAACGCATAGACATCCCCAGACGCTGGGTTTCATCCCTGGTGATGCTCTGCCAGGCCTCTACTGCAACTGTCTTCAGTTCCTGCTTGTTCTTGGGGCATTTTCCCTTCAGTTTTGTCTTCAGCAAGTGAAATGCATGCTCAATCGGATTCAGGTCAGGTGATTGACTTGGCCATTGCATAACATTCCACTTCTTTCCCTTAAAAAACTCTTTGGTTGCTTTTGCAGTCTGCTTTGGGTCATTGTCCATCTGCACTGTGAAGTGGCGTCCAATGAGTTCTGAAGCATTTGGCTGAATATGAGCAGATAATATTGCCCGAAACACTTCAGAATTCATCCTGCTGCTTTTGTCAGCAGTCACATCATCAATAAATACAAGAGAACCAGTTCCATTGGCAGCCATACATGCCCACGCCATGACACTACCACCACCATGCTTCACTGATGAGGTGGTATGCTTAGGATCATGAGCAGTTCCTTTCCTGCTCCATACTCTTCTCTTCCCATCACTCTGGTACAAGTTGATCTTGGTCTCATCTGTCCATAGGATGTTGTTCCAGAACTGTGAAGGCTTTTTTAGGTGTTGTTTGGCAAACTCTAATCTGGCCTTCCTGTTTTTGAGTCTCACCAATGGTTTACATCTTGTGGTGAACACTCTGTATTCACTCTGGTGAAGTCTTCTCTTGATTGTTGACTTTGACACACATACACCTAGTGGGAGGCACATATGCAAACTGTTGTAATTCCTACACCGTTCACCTGATTTAAAGTTAAAGCACATCTTGTTCTGTGCTCAAAGCGGTACATTTTTTTGCATGCAAATATGTATTTTTTTTATTGTAGGCCTGTAATTTTTAGGAATAACTCACTGAAATCTGTCCAAACAAGAGTCTAGTAAACATCCCGGGTATGATAAAATTTGAAACACGAAATCATAAATTATAATTTAATAAATAATCATAAAAAATAATAATACATTTAATTCAATAATATAATCAAACCAAAAAAGACTGAAATTTGAAATATTGCACCAAGTTCACACATCACTGAGCAAAGTCGCAAAATCATTTTCAGTGTCTGATGATGAATTTCCCCACAAATCATTATCACTCAATTCTGCAAGTAGTTCTAATTTACTATCGCTGTTCTCTAGCTGGTCTAAAACTGCTTTTGACCTAAAGGGACGCTTTTTGGATGCCATGGACGTTTCTCCGTTTCCAGGCAGAAAGAACAGTAAAAATGCCGGCAGGGCACAGGACAAAGCACTAGGGACAAAATGTATGTGAAATGGTTTGATACAGTAATGTTTTACTATGTGATTTTTGTGTATTTAGTGAATTTCACTTTTTCACATTTTTTAATTTCCCGCCAGTTCCGTCCCCCGTGCGTCCCGTTGCTCGCAGGGGATGAAACCCAGAAGACAGATGCCGGCATCGGTCGAAGGACATTGCCGGGGACACTGCAGGAGGGACATCGGGGGAGCGCAGGACAAGGTAAGTGAAGAAGAGATCCCGGAGCAGCGCTGCATGGTAAGCCCGAGTGTAGCTCGGGGTTACCGCTTGTGGTGCTGAAACTTTACCCCGAGCTACACTCGGGAATACCGCCAGCGGGGTTAATTCAGGTCAGATTGGTTATCCGAGCTATTTGTAGTGGAGGATTGGCCTCCTTACCCAATTACATTGCCTCAATAACGTCACACATTGCTCTATGGTTATGATCTTGTATCTATGCTTGTACCATTACCTGAATGATTATATTGTATAAACTTGTTTCCCTTCCTAAATAGAGAATTAAAAAAAATATATATTTTTTCTGCCTTCTTGTAACATCCTCTGTGAGCTCCTGAACTTCTTCTTTTCCCTCTTAATTCCATTTGTTTGGAACAAGCAGTGCCTGTTAGGCCGGCCATACACTATACAATTTTCTGTCCAATTTCTGCCCAATTTCCTTTAGATTTACCTTCAACTGTGTAGTGTAAGAGCCTTCCTAATTGGATACAATTGAAAGTGTTGTTTAGGTTTGTCCTCATATTATATGGTTTTTGGTAAATCTAAAGCAATTTTCTAAAGAGAATTGTATAGTGTATGGCCAGCCTAAGGTCCCTAACTCACATTCATACATACACATACTAGAGCCAATTTAGACAGGAGCCAATTAACCCACCAGCATGTCTTTGGAGTGTGGGAGGAAACCGGAGTACCCGGGGGATACCCACACAGGTACAGGGAGAACATGAAAACTCCAAATAGGTGGCACTGTGGTTGGGATTCAAACCAACGACCCTAGTTTTGCCAGGCAGAAGTGCTAACCATTTAGCCACTGTGCTGCCCAACAGATCTTATAGTCCTTAGTCCATCTCAGAAGCAAGCAAGAGAATGTGGCTACTTTCCTACATACAGTGGGACCATGGAAAATGAGCATAGACACTCTTTATCAGCTACATCACAGCAGCAAAAAAAGAGAATTTGAAGGTTTGGAGGAGAGCAATAGAAGAGACTTTTTCGAATTAAAGTGGTATTACACCCAAAAAAAAAACTCATATGTTGCATCTAACCATCATTTAGATGTGATGGCTGCATTCATTTTTTATTCGTAGGCTCTCCTTTTATTTTCACCTGGTGAACCAGCCAGTAAATCGGTTATTTTTTAAACTAGCTTCAACATAGCATTCTGTCATGAAAAAGTGGCAGTTAGAGGATTGAGACAAAGCATGGAACAGATACAGGGGTGCTTACAATGGTTGTCTTGTATTTATGTAAAAACATTTATTCTAAAAGGAAAAAACTATGTTTAACCACTTGCCTACCGGACACTTATACCCCCTTCCTGCCCAGGCCAATTTTCAGTTTGCAGAGCTGTTGCACTTTGAATGACAATTGCGTGGTCATGCAACACTGTAACCATATGACATTTTTATCACTTTTTTTTCAAACAAATAGAGCTTTCTTTTGGTGGTATTTACTCGCCGCTGGGTGTTTTATTTTTTGCGCTATAAACAAAATAAAAAGCAAAAAAGTTGAAAAAAAAAGTTTTTATTTGTTTCTATTATAAAATTTTGCAAACAGGTAATTTTTCTCCTTCACTGATGTGCATTGATGAGGCTGCACTGATAGGCAGCAGTGATGGGCACTGATAGGTGGCACTGATGGGCACTGATGAGGTGGCACTGATAGGCAGCACTGATGGACACTGATAGGCAGCACTGTTATGCAACAATGATGGGCACTGATAGGTGAAACTGATAGCAGCACTGAGGGGTGGCACTGACTGCCGGCATTGAATGCCAGCACTACTGGGCATTGACAGGCGGAACTGCTGGGCACTGATGGGTGGCACTGATGGGGAGCACTGCTGGGCACTGGTGGGTGGCACTTCTGGGCACCGGTGGGTGGCACTACTAGGCACTGATGGGCACATGTGGGTGGCACTGATGGGCACAGGTGGGTGGCACTGATGGGCACTTGTGGGTGGCACTGGTGGGCACAGGTGGGCAGCACTGGTGGGTGGCACTGCTGGGCACTGATCATCAGTGCCCTGATGATTGGTGCCGATCCATCCTCTGACAATTGCCGGTTATCAAAGTCCAACTTTTATTCAGCATCTCTGTATATAAAACATCCAGTGGGGCTGATATCTTAATGAGTATTCTTCTTCCACAAGTGATAAAAAACCTCTTCCTACACTTAGTACCCTCGAAAAAATATAAATCGCATATAGTGCATTATCTACAACGCATGATATCCAACATAGCAAAAAAATCACTCCACCATGTGTGCACCTCTAACCATCCGTCATCCTTACTCTTACTGTCAGGGATCTCCTCGATCCCCGCCGCGATGGGCTCGGCGCAGGCGCACTGCTCCACCCAGCGCACGGGCACTAGGTCCGGGCCGGCCGCGGCGTTCGAGTTCGCGCATGCGCAGTAGAAGCCGCGGCCGCCCGCTGGGCACCAATGGCAGCGCAGGGCGGGATATTTAAAGGTCCCTGAGCTGTCATTTCGTTGCCTTCTGGTCTTACCTGCTTCCTGTGTTCCTGTACCTGTGCCTAGTAAGTTATTGACCCGGATTGCCTTTGACCTTGCTGATTTCTCCTGCCCAGACCCTTGCTTGCCTGACCTCTCTCCCTGGATGCCCCTTATTAGATCTGACCTCCTGCTGCTGACCTGGCGTGTGACCCGACGATTCTCTGCCTGCTCCCTTGTACCTTACCGTCCTCTACAATACCGACTCGGCCTGTCTGACTACGCACTGGCTCAGCCATCCATCCATCCATCCCATCGGGGTCACCCGACCTCCTGACATCTGGCTCTCCCTGGTTGGAGCCCCTGGCGAACACCACTACCACTGACAGGTGTGCTCAGCAGAGGCGACCTGGTCTCGGGGTACTACAAGTCCATCCCCACCATCAGGGGCTCTGGTGAACAAGTACCCTGGGGCTTAGACTCCGCGCTCTGGGCACGCCTGACCAGTGGAGTGCTAGTGGTGCCGCTCGGCGGTCCCTCACAGTACCAGAAGGCCATGACTGAGCCTCGAGGAGGACTCTCCCCGTTGGACGAGGTTTGCAGGCACCTGGCTACCCTGACGCAAGCTGTAAACACATTACAGGACAGATGTCTGCAGATCGAGAATCGGTTTCAGGCCTGCACCATCTCTGTTCCTGTTTCACAGGCCCCGGCTCCTGCACCACCGGTCGCAGCAGTCCATGAGCCGGCTCCTGGGCCTCCCACATCACTCCCTATGGCGGTACCCCGAGTACCCTTACCCGAGCGCTTCCATGGGGATCGCACACGCTTTCGGTCATTCCGTGACTCCTGTCTGCTCTATTTTGAACTGCAGCCACGGACCTTTTTGACGGAATCAGTGAAAGTGGGGTTTGTTGTCTCCCTGCTGCAGGGTGAACCCCAAGACTGGGCCCACCGACTAAGGGGAAACAATGACCCTCACCTGGTTACGGTCGACAGCTTCTTTAACGCTATGGCCATCTTATATGATGACCCACAACGGGCAGCCTCGGCCGAGGCCACATTATACGCACTCCGACAAGGTCGGCGGGTGGCTGAGGAATACGCCTCTGACTTTAGGCGCTGGATGGGTGACACTCGTTGGAACGAGTTCGCACTCTTGCACCAGTTTCGTATGGGCCTATCAGAGGCTCTGAAAGACGAGCTCGCCCGGGTGGAGGTGCCCGAGACATTAGAGGACCTGATTGCACTCACTATCAAAATTGACCGTAGACTACGGGAGCGCAGATTGGAGAGGTCTGGTCAGGGTCGCGGAAATCCCTGGGGGTCATTTCAGGGATCCAGTCAACATACTAGGCCAAGCACCCAGAACCTGCCGTTTGAAGATGCTCCCGAACCCATGCAGCTAGGCCTGGCTCGGCCTAAACTATCGCCTGAGGAACGCCAGCGCAGACGCTCCCAGAATCTGTGCCTGTACTGCGGCGAAGCTGGTCACATGGTGCGTTCCTGCCCGCAGAAACTGAGTAAGTTCACCTCATCTTCTTTATCTGTTGGCAATATGAACCCGTCCCAGTACTTAGTTGTTCCCCTCTCCTTTCAGCTTTCAGAAAGGACCGTGGAGGTGACGGCCATAGTTGATTCGGGGGCATGCAGCTGTTTTGTGGATATCAATTTTGCTCACCAGCAGGGTATTCCCCTCCGCCCAAAGGAGAAGGGGTTTCACATCTTTTTGGCTGATGGTTCCCGGATAAAGTCAGGGGTGGTTAACCAGGAGACCCCTTCCATTGTGACTTCCATTGCCGGTCAGCACCGGGAACTCCTCCGCCTGGATGCTATTGCATCACCCCTTTTCCCAGTCATTCTGGGGCTCCCTTGGTTGCGGGCCCATAACCCCCAAATTGACTGGGAAACTGGGGTTGTCTCGTTCCCTTCCCCATATTGTCGGGAACTGTGTCGAACTTCGGGCCCGGAGGTCCCCCAGGTCCTCCTGTGCTCTGAAGGGGATGACAGCCTAAAACAAGTGATCCCTGCAGCCTACCATGAGTTTCTTGATGTGTTCAGTGAACGGGGAGCAGATGCTCTACCCCCCCACCGCCCATATGACTGTCCTATTGATCTGTTGCCCGGTTCGGAAATTCCGTTCGGGCGAATTTTTCCCCTTTCTGAGCTAGAATTAGGGGCCCTGAAGGACTATATTGAGGATAGCCTCCGAAAGGGATTTATCCGTCCCTCCACTTCCCCAGCAGGTGCAGGGATCTTCTTTGTAGAAAAGAAGGACAAGACTTTGAGGCCATGCATTGACTATCGGGAGCTGAATAGGGTCACCGTTAAAAATCGTTACCCATTACCACTGGTACCTGAATTATTCCAGAGCCTAAAAACTGCAGTAGTGTTTACCAAGTTGGACTTAAGGGGAGCCTACAACTTGGTTCGCATAAGGGAGGGGGATGAGTGGAAGACGGCCTTCCGCACCCGTTTCGGCCATTTTGAGTACCTGGTCATGCCTTTCGGGTTGTGCAATGCGCCAGCCACCTTCCAACACTTTGTGAACGACATCTTTAGGGACTTCCTGGACATCTTTGTCATCGTCTACTTAGACAACATTTTAATTTTTTCATCCTCCCTGGGGGAGCACAGGGTACATGTATCAAAGGTGTTGGGGCGGTTGCGGCAGCACGGGTTGTACGCTAAAGCAGAGAAATGCTGCTTTGAACAGGCTAGCGTTACATTTCTGGGTCTGATCATCTCCACCACGGGGGTCGCAATGGACCCTCAGAAGGTCTCAGCGATCCTAGATTGGCCTGAACCCACGGACAGGAAAAGTGTCCAGCGTTTTATTGGGTTCGCAAATTTTTACCGGAAGTTCATCAAGAACTTCTCGGGTCTGGTCTCCCCCATCACTCAGTTAACCAAGCTTGGGACGCGATTCAGATGGACGCCCGAGGCACAGGAAGCTTTTGAAGCATTAAAAAGGTTATTTACCTCGGCACCCATTCTGGGCCATCCCGACGCCTCCCTGCCCTACATCTTAGAAGTAGATGCATCTGAAAACGCGGTTGGCTCCATCCTTTCCCAGCGGAAGGGCGCCAAGGAATTACTCCACCCAGTAGCATTCTTTTCTCGGAAACTTACCTCTGCGGAGAGGAACTACGACATTGGGGATCGCGAGCTACTGGCTATCAAAACCGCTTTAGAAGAATGGAGGTACCTGCTGGAAGGTGCCTCCCACCCCATCCTGATATTCACGGACCACAAGAACCTGGAATATCTGAGGACGGCCAAACGTCTACGCCCACGACAAGCAAGATGGGCATTGTTTTTCTCGAGGTTCCAGTTCCACATCACATACAGGCCCGGCTCGAAAAACACGAAGCCTGACGCGTTGTCACGCATGTACGAGGACACCAAGGAGATTCCAGTGCCCGACACTATTCTTCCTGCAGGAAATTTCTTGGCCCTTCAGACAAACCTTCACTCCGAGATCCTGAGAGCGTCCACAGCAATGTCCACCTCCGATGGGGCCCCCCTCCAGAACAAGGAGGGACTCCTATGGAGGGAGGACCGGATTGTGGTGCCAGAGGATGCCCGAACCTTAGTCTTGGGACATTGCCATGACCATCCACTGGCAGGACATTTTGGGCCGGTCAAGACCCTGGAACTTCTCCGACGTTCCTTCTGGTGGCCGGACATGGCCAAGGATTGTAAGAACTACGTGGGCTCCTGTGCCATCTGCCAGCGGAACAAGCCTTCAAGGAATAAGGCGTGGGGCCTGCTACGTCCATTGCCCATCCCTGAACGACCCTGGCAGAAAATCTCCATGGACTTCATAGTCGAGCTTCCACCTTCACTGAACCACACAGCAATTCTCGTGGTCGTGGACCGCTTGTCCAAGATGGCCCATTTCATCCCTTTACGGAAAACCCCATCAGCAGCCGAGACGGCGCAAGTCTTCATCCGAGAGATCGTTAGACTGCATGGGGTTCCCGAAGACATCGTCTCGGACCGTGGGGTGCAGTTTACCTCGCGGTTTTGGAGGGCATTGTGCAAAGCCCTGGATATCAAGCTGTCCCTTTCCTCGGCTTTTCACCCTCAGACCAATGGCCAGACCGAAAGGACCAATCAGACCCTGGAGCAATACCTTCGATGCTACACATCATTCTCTCAGGACGACTGGGTGCCACTCCTCCCTTTGGCGGAATTCGCGTACAACAACGCTTGCCATTCAGCAACTGGACAGTCCCCGTTCTTCGCCAACTATGGGTTTCATCCTGTCTTCCTCCCGGACTTGGTCCCGGAATGCCCGATTCCAGCGACACAGGATGCACTGACCTTCTTCACCTCCAACAATAGGAAACTACAGGAAGCCATCCGTCAAGCCCAAGAGGACTACAAGAGGGCTTTTAATAGGAAGCGAAGAGGGGATCTGGTGTTGCAGCCCGGAGAGAAGGTTTGGCTGGCTACGTCGAACTTGAGGTTGCTCTGCCCGTCAAAGAAGTTGGGACCTAAATTTATAGGCCCTTTTTGCATCAAACGAATGGTCAATGAGGTGGCCTATGAACTTGTTCTCCCTGAGACACTCAAGGTCCACCCTGTCTTCCACGTGTCCCTGTTGAAACCAGTAGTCCCTGATGCCTTCCCAGAACGGGAATCCAGGCCCCCGGAGGCCGTAACGGTTGAAGAGGAAGAAGAATTCGAGGTGGAGGCAATCCTGAAGTGCCGACAAAGGGGGGGCCAGACCCAATTTCTCATCAAGTGGAAGGGCTACGGCCCTGAGGACAATTCGTGGGAGCCAGCCCATAATGTCCATGCACCTAGGCTTGTCCGGGGGTTTCTTCGTGATCACCCGTGGTGGAGAGATCGGGTGGGCATCCGGAGGTTGCCCGTAGGGGGGGGGCAATGTCAGGGATCTCCTCGATCCCCGCCGCGATGGGCTCGGCGCAGGCGCACTGCTCCACCCAGCGCACGGGCACTAGGTCCGGGCCGGCCGCGGCGTTCGAGTTCGCGCATGCGCAGTAGAAGCCGCGGCCGCCCGCTGGGCACCAATGGCAGCGCAGGGCGGGATATTTAAAGGTCCCTGAGCTGTCATTTCGTTGCCTTCTGGTCTTACCTGCTTCCTGTGTTCCTGTACCTGTGCCTAGTAAGTTATTGACCCGGATTGCCTTTGACCTTGCTGATTTCTCCTGCCCAGACCCTTGCTTGCCTGACCTCTCTCCCTGGATGCCCCTTATTAGATCTGACCTCCTGCTGCTGACCTGGCGTGTGACCCGACGATTCTCTGCCTGCTCCCTTGTACCTTACCGTCCTCTACAATACCGACTTGGCCTGTCTGACTACGCACTGGCTCAGCCATCCATCCATCCATCCCATCGGGGTCACCCGACCTCCTCACATCTGGCTCTCCCTGGTTGGAGCCCCTGGCGAACACCACTACCACTGACAGGTGTGCTCAGCAGAGGCGACCTGGTCTCGGGGTACTACAAGTCCATCCCCACCATCAGGGGCCCTGGTGAACAAGTACCCTGGGGCTTAGACTCCGCGCTCTGGGCACGCCTGACCAGTGGAGTGCTAGTGGTGCCGCTCGGCGGTCCCTCACACTTACCCTCTCATGAATTTGAAAAAGCTTCCACAAAATCCACCTTCCTTCGTGGTTGGGCTCCTAAATCCGTCCGCCATCGCATAGGAAATATATCTCCGAAGGAATCACACATAGTTTTATATCATCAAAAATCCTTTCACTCTGCTCGTGCTCCCCTCGTAACATCAACTCTCAGTGCTAGTGAACACACTGACCGCCACCTCCTATCTTGTGCACCTTACCAGACCAATATAGTCCACTCGCTTAGAAAAGGGGGGCTCTTCTCACTCTACAGATCATCCAGTTCTCAATGGCATCATAACATGTAGCGAAGTTCAACCAACATAGTGTAGTAGGCCAGGGGTGGGCAACTGTGGCCCTCCAGCTGTTGGTGAACTACAAGTCCCATCATGCCTCTGCCTTTGGGAGTCATGCTTGTAACTGTCAGTTTTGCAATGCCTCATGGGACTTGTAGTTCTACAACAGCTGGAGGGCCACAGTTGCCCACCTCTGTAGTAGGCAATGGTAGGGATATAGCTTCTTTAATAATCAAATTGTGTGTACAAGAAAGACAAGGTGTCTCAGCATGTGTAGAAATGGCAAACAGTATGAAAAACCTTCTCCAAAATGGCCGCTCCGCAACTTCCGGTTTACGGCCGACGTTAGGTCCCGACATGCGTCGTCACTTCCAACTTCATCTGAGGAAAAGGTTTTTCATACTGTTTGCCATTTCTACACATGCTGAGACACCTTGTCTTTCTTGTAAGCACAATTTGATTATTAACCATTTCAATACCGGGCAATTTTACCCCTTCCTGCCCAGGCCATTTTTCAGGTTTCAGCGCCCGCACATTTTGAATGACAATTGCGCAGTCATACAACACTGTACCCAACTAAAATTTTATCATTTTCTTCACACAACTAGAGCATTCTTTTGGTGGTATTTAATCACCGCCGGGGTTTTTATTTTTTGCTAAATTAACAAAAAAAGTCTGAAAATTTTGAAAAAAAAACACTTTTTATTTGTTTCTGTTATAAAAGTTTGCAAATAAATAATTGTTCTTCATAAATTTAGGCCAAGATGTATTCTGCTACATATCTTTGGTGAAAATAACCCAAATTAGGATGTATTTTTTAGTTTGTAGGAAAGTTATAGAGTTCACAAACTATGGTATATTATTATTATTATTATTATTACTACGAGTTTATATAGCGCCAAAGGGTTTGCTCAGCGCTGTACAATAGGGGGGGACAATACATGGCACAGTACAACAAAGACAGACAGCGTATGAGGGGTAAGAGGGCCCTACTCTTACGAGCTTACAATCTAGGAGGGAGGGGGTAAAGGTACAGTAGGAAGTGGCTGGGGGGGATGAAGTGGTAGGAGGAATGAGGGAGGATGGCCGTTAGGTGAGGGTGGGGTAGGCTTCCCTGAAGAGATGGGTTTTGAGGGAGCGCCTGAAATATCTGAAGTATAAATGAAGTATAGATCTGAATATTGATCAATCCTGAAGTACTGACGGCCAATCTAATTTCTTGAGGTCCAAGAATGTCAGAACAGTACAGATATCCCCCAAATGACCACTTTTTGCAAAGTAGACAGTCCGATGTATTTAATAAGAGGCATGGCGAGTTTTTTGAAGTTGTATTTTTTTTGTCATAATTTTTCGGAAAATGAAAAAATGTAAAAAATTATTTTCACAATTTTTTTTTACATACTGTCACCATTGCAGTACAGCGTCATCATATAACTGGCATGGCGGTGATCAGGGACACTGACTGGTGACAGTATGAAAAAAAAAATATATATATTTTTTTTTAATTTTTTAAATTTTTTTTTATATTTCACTATGTCCAAAGTAGTACAATGTTACCATAGTAGCATTGTACTACTTTGGGGAAGTGATCAGTACTTTTTTTTTTTTTACACAAGTTGCTTATAGCAAAGAATTACTGTGCTATAAGCAAGCATTTACCTCAATGACATCGATTCATTCAGGGTTTTTTTTTTGTGCTTAGCTGTGATTTGGCCACAGCTAATCACATGACATGTGCATGTGATCGCTGTGACCATTCACAGCTAGACACTAGTATACAATGGATGGCATGAATGAAGACATCCATTGTATACAACTCTCATGTGACCTGCTGTGATTTGTCACAGCAGGTCACATGGTACCGGCAACGGGGCCGATACTCAGATCTGTCATCGGCCGTGTCCGAGGTACACGGCCGGTGACAGATCGTGTCTCTGCGCCGCTCTGCAGGAGCGCAAACTGCGCATGTGCGGGAGGACACCAAATGGTGTCCACCTGGAAATCTAAAGCATTTTGCCGGCCGCCATTTGGCCATAGGCCGGGCGGCGAATGGTTAAAGGAGCAGTCAGGCACCGCCCCGCGGGATCTCTAGTGTCCCACAGAACAGGATTCCCCAGGGCGCGGAGGTCTAAGCCCCTGTCTGCCTTTTCACCAGAGCCCCTGATGGTGGGGATGGACTTGGTGCGAGACTGAAACCATACTGAGTGCACCCAACTGTGGTAGAGGGGTCCCACCGAGGGTACGTGCCGGGGGGGGGGGTGAGCCTGCTGTGAAGAGGCTGACAAGTCCAGGTCCCGAGCGGGATGGGTGGATGACAGTCAAAAGGTCCAGGTCCCGAGCGGGATGGATGGAGGAGTGAGCGTAGTCAGACTAGCCAGGTCGGTAACGGTGGAGGCAGGTAGGTACCAAACAGTAGACAGAGAGCAGCCGGGTCACGAGCCAAGGTTCAGCAACGGGAGGTCCAATAGTAATATACAACAGGCAGGAGAGTAGTCAGGGACAAGCCGGGGGTCAGAGCAGGAGAAGGTCAACACAAATCAGGACAAGCAGGACCGGCAACAGGAACACACTTCAGAACACGGGTACAGGAACTAGACCTTGCGGCAACCTAGTCACCGTCTGGCCAGTTTAAATAGTGCGCCCTGCACAGTCATTGGTGCAATTACCGACGCCGACGCCCAGGTCCTAGTGCCTGTACATTAGTGCACCTAGGCAATCTGTGTATGTGCAGACCTGTGCGCCGCTGCGAGACCCGCAGTCCCTGACAGAAGCTATATCCCTGCATTTACCGGTGACCTGCTGTATCATTGGACACAGCTGATCACATGGTAAAAGGCCGCTGTGATTGGCCTTTTACAACATCACGTGATCAGCTGTGTTCGTAGGACACAGAGATCACCAGGTGTGCGCCCCCAGGGGTGCGCGGGAGGGCTCGTTCTGGGAGGACGTCATATGACGCAATCCCAGAACTGGACAACCACGCTTTAGCTGTCATTCGGCTATAGCGTGGTTGGCAAGTGGTAAAAAAGTGTTAGACCCCGGTTACACCACGGTGCAAAGACGTCAGTTTTTCTGCACGCATTCTGCAAGGGCACAAAGAAAACAATTGTTCTCTATGTGCCCTGTTCACACCACAACTAATATCATGTGCAGATTTTTTCCTGCGCAGGAATCTGCAACGTGTATAAAACTCATTGAAGCATGCATGAAAACTGATGTAAACTCGTGTCTCTTCAAGTGAAATCTGCACATTTTTTCAATTTGTTTTTCTGCACTTACTGTTTGAATAAGGACTTAGCTGGAGTTTGGATTTAAAATGGAACTAAACACATCAATGTAATGGTTTAAAAAAACAGTTCTATTCCCAGCATGCCGAGAGAGCTAACTGTCACATTTGCTTGTCCTCTTAACCAGACTGTCAAACCATCAAACGGCTGGTGTCATAACTGATCATATGTGCAGCACCATGGCAGTTGAAGATCAAACAGGGGCTAAGATGGCAACTTTCTGGGCTGAAAAGGATAAGAGGGTTTAGATATTATTATTATTCAGGATTTATATAACGCCAACAGTTTGCATAGCACTTTACAATAAGAAGGGAGACAGTACAATTACAATACAGTTCAATCCAGAAGGAATAGGAGGGCCCTGCTCAAGGAGTTTACAATCTACTAATTTAGTTCCACTTTAATTCGCTAGACAAATCCATCTAAATCTTCTATTACATCTAACACTACTCTATCCACAGACTGACAATACTGCTGTCCAAAGGTGTCTCTGTTGCTCCTACAGTGGATTGGGGACACCTTAGAGTTGGAAATACACACTTATTTTTTTGTCAGCTGATCCAAAAAAAATAAATGAATAGATTCTTCCACCCACAAAAGCAAGGTGGTTGGTGGAATCTTCCCACTGTCTGACAGCAGGACTCCTCCGCTATCAGAATACACTGATTGATGAAATTTGAACAGGGAGGGCCACATGCAGATCAAAATTCAGCCAGTCCCTAATGAACTGGTCAAATTTTGATCTGTGTGTACCCACTTTGAGACAGAAAGTGTGTTACTAGCCAGAAACTGGTGAAAAAAAAGGCCTAGAAAAGAAAACTAATACAGCCTCCACATTTAAAGCGGAACAAAACATGCAATACTTACCTCTCCTTCAGTAGTCCAAGGTTCCTCGCCAGCTCCAGCATATTCTACCCATCTTCTTCCGAATGCGGCGGCCTTAATTGGCCACTGCAGGATGACGTCACTCCTATGCATGGACAAGAATCAGTCATCGTGGCACACAGGACCTGCACATGCAGCTTAATACATTCTAAAGAAGACTGTGAACAGGTAGGTAGGTTTATGTTTTGGCAGAAAACACATTGCATGTCTCTTCTGCAGTAAACAGCCTGCCTGCCCGATTCCAGTTTTTTAGTATACAATTTTAGTTCTGCTTTAAGGATTAGTAAGCTGCATATTGTATATATTCCATTTTATTTTGGGGTTTAATATCACTTTTGAAATATACACTATATTGCCCAAAGTATTGGGACACCCCTCCAAATCATTGGATTCAGGTGTTCTAATCACCTCTATGGCCACATGTGTATAAAATCAAGCACCTAGACATGCAGACTGCTTCTACAAACATTTGTGAAAGAATGGGTCGCTCTCAGGAGCTCAGTGAATTCAAGGGTGGTACCGTGATAGGTTGTCACCTGAGCAATAAGTCCATCCGTGAAATTTCCCTGCTACTAAATATTCCACGGTCAACTGTTAGTGGGATTGTAATAAAGTGGAAGAAACTGGGAACAACAGCAACTCAGCCACCAAGTGGTAGGCCACATAAAATGACAGAGCGGGGTCAGTGCATGCTGAAGCGCACATTGCACAGAAGTCGCCCACTATCTGCAGAGTCAATAGCTAAAGACCACTAAACTTCGTGTGGCCTTCAGATGAGCACAACAACAGTACATAGAGAGCTTCATGGAATGGGTTTCCATGGCTGAGCAGCTGCATCCAAGCCTTACATCACCAAGTGCAATGCAAAACGTTGGATGCAGTGGTGTAAAGCACTCCGCCACTGTACTCTAGAGCAATGGAGACGTATTGTCTAGAGTGACCAATCACGCTTCTCTGTCTGGCAATCCGATGGACATGTCTGGGTTTTGGCGGTTGCCAGGAGAACAGTACTTGCCTGACTGCATTGTGCCAAGTGTAAAGTTTGGTGGAGGGGGACTAAGGTGTGGGGTTGGGCTTGGCCCCTTAGTTCCAGTGAAGGGAACTCTTAAGGCATCAGTATACCAAGACATTTTGGACCATTTCATGCTCCCAACTTTGTGGAACAGTTTGGGGATGGTCCCTTCCTGTTCCAACATGGCTGCGCACCAGTGCACAAAGCAAGGTCCATAAAGACATGGATGAGTGAGTTTGGGGTGGCCAAAGTCCTGACCTCAACCCGATAGAACACCTTTGGGATGAATTAGAGCGGAGACTTCTCGTCCGACATCAGTGCCTGACCTCACAAATGTGTTTCTGGAAGAATGGTCAAACATTCCCATAGACACACTCCTAAACCTTGTGGACAGCCTTCCCAGAAGAGTTGAAGCTGTTATAGCTGCAAAGGGTGGGCCAACTCAATATTGAACCCTACGGACTAAGACTTGGATGTCATTAAAGTTCATGTTCATGTGTAAAGGCAAGCGTCCCAATACTTTTGGCAATATGGTGTAGATTTTTTTGAAACCCGAATTTAGTGTCCATTTAAAGTGGAACTTTAACCACTTGCCCTCCTGAAGATTTACCCCCCTTCCTGACCAGGCCATTTTTTGCGTTACGGCGCTGCGTTACTTTAACTGACAATTGTGCAGTCATGCAACTCTGCACCCAAATGAAATGTATGTCCTTTTTTTATTTTTTGCTCTATAAACAAAAAATGACCGACAATTTTGAGAAAAAAAAACAATATTTTGGACTTTTTGCTATTAAACGTCCAGTAAAAAAAATGTAATAAATCAAATTTTGTCATAAATTTAGGGCAAAATGTATTCTGTGACATGTCTTTGCTAAAAAAAAAAATCCCAATACGTGTAAATGAATTAGTTTACATGAAAGTTATAGCGTTTACAAATGGTGGTATAGATAATAGGATTTTTTTTTCTTCTAGTAATGGCGGCAATCAGCGACTTTTAGTGGGTCATTCTGACACTGGGGGGGAACTAACTTGGTGTCACTGACACCCCAGTGACACCAATACAGTGATCAGTGCTAAAAAAAAACCACTGTCTCTGTACTAATGGCACTGGGCAGGAAGGGGTTAATGTTAGGGTGATCAAAGGGTTAACAGTGTGCTGGGAGTGTTTTACTAGGGGTGGGGGGGTGTGTTCTTCACTGTAAGCACACTGATCGGGATGGCTGTACTGTGCACAGCCATCCCGAGCAGTTTGCTCGAGCTGACAGGGAGGAAGAGTGTTTGTAAACAAAACAATCTTCCTCATTGTCGGAGATGTTCAGTAATCACTGGGCACCAGCGGGTAATTACAGGCCGGGACTTGGTGATTGACATCTGCGGCCGCGAATAGCAGTCTGGGTAGGGTGCGTGCGCCCCCTACCTGGGACTGCAGAATTACATATTTATACACGTGATTCTGTGCACAGGTACTGCCCTATAGCAGTATATCTGATATAGGGTGGTCCTTAAGCGGTTAATGAAAAAAAATCATGAACAGACAGAATTTGTAATGCAAAAGAGACATACAGGGGTAGATTTACTGAAACTGGTGCAGTCAGAATCTGGTGCAGCTGTGCATGGTAGCCAATCAGTTTCAGCTTGTTCAGTTATGCTTTGGCAATAAAACCTGGAAGCTGACTGGTTTCAATGCGGAGCTGCACCAGATTTTGCACTCTCTAGTAAATACCCCCCACAATGTCTCTTCTGCATTAAAGTTGCTTACGTGCCATGGCCGGATCTAGGGGGGTGCTTGGGTGGGCTGCACCCCCCCAGATTTCAGTTGTGCCCCCCAGACTGCTGAGCTCCACCCCCCCCCCCCCGGGACAAGGGAAAGGGAGCCTAGAGCAATTAAGAAAGTGACGAAGAAGAGAGAGCAAGGAGGAGATGTGCAGTGCAGGGCAGTGCTCTGCCCCCTCCTCCTGTCAGAACAGTGCTGCTCCATATAGCGGATGACACAGGATCGCTCTGACCATCAGGCTGTACTCAGTTTCATTACCCGCCCCCTTTCTACATTTGCTGCTGCTGGGGGATGAGCGGTCCGTGGAGGAGATCGAATCTGTGTCATCTGCTATATGACAGGGAGGGGGTTGTGCTAGAAGTAAGAATTTAAGGGAATTTTTCATAGGGAGGGGATTGGAGGATGGGGATTGTGGGGGGGGGGGGGGGGGGGATTTGTACTAGAAAGGGGGATTAGCGGAGGGATTTGTGCTAAGAAGGGCGATTGGGGGGGGGTTGTGCTAGATGGGGGAATTTGTGCTAGAAAGGGGGGTTGGGGAGGTTTGTGCTAGGAGGGGGGATTAATGGGGGGATTTGTGCTGGAAGGTGGTGAAGAAATTTGGGTTAAGAGGGGGGATGGGGGGGATTTATGCTAATAAGGAGAATTTTGGGGAGATTTGTGCTTGGATGGGAAATTTGAGGGGAAAGTGGATGTGTGCATGGAGGGGTAATTTTTGAGTGAGGTAGATTTGTGCTAGGAGGAGGTATTGGGGGCACTAGAGGTGGGATTGGGGGCGAAGATTGTGCCGGGATGGGGGTTTATACTGGGAGGAGGAGGATGTTTTTGCATTATTTTTTGCCGAGAATTTTGGCTTGCAGACAAAAGTTATGCTTGGGGGGGAGCGTGCTGATTAGTGCTATTTTTTTTCAGGGGGAGGGATTTATGCTGAGACAGGATGCTCAAACATAGGGGGCTTGGTATGTCATCTTCACCCTGGGAGCTAGATGACCTTGTTCTGACAACACACACAGGACAGTCAATAGATGTCCTCCTCCCCACACAGCACATAGTTGAGATCAGATTCCCTTTCAGACACAGCCTCAATCTGCAGTGTATAGCTGGCTGCTATGTTGCAGTTTTGACCCTGTCCTCTTCTCTTCTGACCCCTGTCCTCTACCCTGCTGACCTTCTATACCCTGCCCTTCTGACCCCTGTCCTCCATCCTGCTGACCCCCACACACTGCCCTTCTGAGCACTGTCCTGTTGACCCCCTTTTTCCTGCCCTACTGCCCTGTCTTCTGCCTTACTGCCCTGTCTTTGCCCTGATAACCCCTTCCACCCCACCCTGCTGACCCCTGTTATCTCGCTGTTGACCCCTGTCCTTTGCCCTGTTTACCCCTATCTTTTGCCCTACTGAACCCTTGTATACTGCCCCACTGATTCTTGTACACTCTCCTGCTTATCTCCCATCCTTTGCCCTGCTGACCCCTATCCTGCGCCCTACAGAACCCCTTGTATACTGCCCCACTGACTCTTGTACACTCTCCTGCTTATCTCCCATCCTCTGCCCTGCTGACCCTTATTTTTTGCCTTACTGACCGCCTGTAAACTGCCCTACTGACTCTTGTACCCTCTCCTGCTGACCTCTCATCCTCTGTTATGCTGACCCCTGTACACTTCCCTGCTAACCACTGTAAACTTCCCTTCTTTCCCCTTTAAACTTCCTTGAAAACTCACTGTAAACTGCCCTACAAACTAATGACCTCTGTATTCTGCCCTACGAACTGCTTTCCCTCTCTCTCTGCCCTGCTGGCCCCCCTGTACACTGCCCTACTGACTTCCATACACTGCCCTGTTGACCTTGCATCCCCTGCCCCCCTGATGTTTTTTACTGCACCCCCATATCAGACAGGCTAGATCCGGACCTGTTACCTGCCCCTCTGCACAAACAGCTTAGTATAGAATGTCGGAGATGAATGACCTCGCACACGTGCGGGAGTGATGTCATCTTGGCCTGGCCAGCTCCAGGACATCACAGTGCAGGAGAGAAGGTGTGTATAGCTCCGCTTCAAGAATACATTTAGTACCCAAGCACACCTTCCAATGGACATTAGTTTGTTGCAGTGCGCTCCCAAAAAGAGGTGCAATGGGTTCCAATCAGAAACCTCTTTGATTAGTATGACTTCAGCCAGTCCATGTGTTGATCATCTGTAGTTGATGTGTGCAGCTCTTTTGTCTTTCCTCTGATCGTTTCCCCTGGAGCAGCAGATGTTAAACCTGAACTGTCTGTGTCGGTGTGAGTTGTCGGTGCGAGTCACTTAGCTCTTCTTCTTGTTACTGGCCAGCTGTGACTTTCTTTACTTTAGAAATGATTTTATGAACAAGAAGCCTAATGAAAGTGACAGCCAAGGGTCAGATGTGATATGCTAGATATAATTTGGTCCTAATAAATACTGCACTGCTTACTTTCATTTACAGATATTTTGAATTACAGAAGCAGAAGATGGTAGAGACTCACACTCAGGGGCGGACTGACAACTCATGGGGCCCCCGGGCAATAGGGGATCAGGGGGCCCCTGTGTCCTTGCCCAAACTCAAAAAAGCCTCTGATAAAGATACCAGTTGCATCTCATGGGGTCCCCTACTGACCCAGGCCCTCAGGCAGTGCCAAAGTTTCCAAATGGTCAGTCCGCCCCTGCTCACACTGACATCAAGGGGCATATTTATAAAGCTACAGGTGTATCTTCCTGGGGAATGTGTGTTAGATTACAGTGACTGATTCACTTACATTGAATGTTTGGTGTATGTTGTGACGGAATGCGGCATCCGACCCCTGCCCTTCTCACCAACTCGTGATCGAAAGACCAGCTGATCTCGCACTGCGCTGTCACTAGCATAACAATGCCACTCTCAGCTGCGCCCTGCACAAAGATTTTCCAGCTCGCGGGACTACAATCTATGTGCTAGCAGACTGATTGTTACTGGGTCAGGTTAATTACACAATTAACCCCTCACACTGCCACCACCTCCTTTTTACAGAGAAGGAGGAAACTCACAAATCTTAGCAATAACACTATTATATTAGTATAAGCGTCTGTAATACACTCTGTCACCACAGACAGGGATATTCAGAGGGTTATTACATGCATTAGCACTCTTCAAGAGACAGGGATTTTTTAGTTTGAATTAAAAGCTTTAGAGACAGTTTCAACACTTTTCAAAATAGGAATTATTATTAAAAAGGTCAAAATGGTGCAATTAAAACATTTACAGAAAAAGATGTTAAAAAAACTTAAAGAGAACAATAAAAAACAGAAATAAAAGGAAGGAGTTCAGAAGGCAGAATACTTGCATTATCCTTGGTTTTAGCAAGTCCAATTGCCTTGGCTCTCAAGTCTGTTAGATGTTTCCTGATTGATGTTATATGAGAGCTCTCTTTTCCAGTCATGTCAGTCTTTTTCTATTATATTAAAGGGGTGTGGCCTGTTTTAGAGGAGGAGCCTAATCATGGCGGCAAGAGAGAGGGCGATGTGATGACCGCCCTCCTTCCCTAGATCTTCCCCATGTAATGCTGCAAAGGTGCCCGACTAAAAACCTACGGGTGAGAGGGGGTCCCGGAGGCGAAGCGGTGAGGACGGAGCCGCAGGAGTCCAGGATAGCGGGACGACTGGGAACCTTCACGCCCGAGACTGCTGGGAACGCAGGTAACACGAGGCGGTCACGTGACCTGCCGAAAGGGAGCTCTGGGAGATAGAGAGACCGGCCGGCTTCCCGACTCAGGAAGAGACGCCGGCTCTCTCACCGACAGTGCAGGTGGACCGGCTCAGTGATCCGGCTTAGCAGGAGAGGAAGGAGAGAAAAGCGGCTGGCCTCCTGTGGAGTCGGAGCCGGTTTAATAGAGAAATACTCCTGACTGCCGGTTACCCAGGAGTGAAGCGGACAGAGAAGGAAAAAAGGGATTCGGAGAAACCCCTCCACCCCCCCCTCTCCCCCCCCTCCAGTCGAAGGGAAAAGGAGCAGAGCCACACCAGAGTACTGAGATCCTAAAGGACAGCCTCACTGGAATAAAGCAGCTGGAAGGAGGGTGAGTGAGAGTGTCTGGATTGTATAGTAAATTTGTTCATGGACAGTACCTTGGTGTAGCAGGAGAAGTATATATAGAGAAAAAGGGGGGACCACCAAGTAGGTTGAAGAAATTAGAATCCATCTAAAGGACTCACTGTCAGCATATACCCTAAAGTTTAAAAGAAGAGAGCCTGGATATATATAGAAAATATGAAGAGCAAAAATAGTAAAGGGAGTGGTCCCAAGCACGCCCAATCTGGAACAATTAGAAAATTTACGTCCCAAGGTAATGTGACCCCAGAAAGAACTCAGGGGGCAGGTGAAAAAAGTATAATGGAAAACAGTATGGATAAAAGTGCCAGATCTCCTGTGGAAATGGATAATAACCAACAAATAACAGGGGAAATAGAGCTAAAAGAAAATGAAGGAGAACTACAAATCCCAAATAAAAAGGAGATGGCAGAAATGTTTAGAAATCTGGAAAAATCAATTAAACAGGAAATGGGAATTATTCGGAAAGACCTGGGACATCTCTTGAATAGAGTAGAAGAAACAGAAGAAAAAATCAAAAAACATGCTCAAGTTATTCCTGAACTGAGAAATCAGATAATGGAGATTAGGCAAGAACAGACAAAATTGGGATATAAGTTGGAGATACAAGGTAACATGCATAGGAAAAATAACCTCAGGATAAAAGGAATCCCGGAGCTTGCACAAGATAAAGACTTAAGAGAGACAATACATAAAATTTTAAACTCCATTATGGGTAGATCCAGAACAGAGACTTTCCTATTAGACAATATATATATAGATTAGGAAGGGTCCAACGAGATCTGGTGGAAGAGAGACCGAGAGATGTAGTGGTACAATTTAATAAAAATGGAGAGAGAGAAGAAATATGGAAGAAGATAAAAGGAAGATATAATATTGAGTATGAAGGAAAAAATATACAAATTTTTGCAGACTTGACACCTGAGACATTATGGAGAAAGAGATCATTGAGACCACTAATAGAACAGATGAAAAAACAGAATATACAATATAGATGGAGTGGCTCAATGTGTCTAATCGGATGGAAGAATGGAGTTACTGCATACCTGAGATTTCCTGAGGAATTGAGAGACTTTTTTGATAAACTTAACATTCAAAGAGTAGGGATTCCAGGCTGGGAGGAAGAAGGAGGGATAAATGCTGAGGGAAAAGAGGAATGGCAGCAAGTTAGAAGAAAGAATAGAGAAGGGATGGAAAGGGGAACATTGAGGGAAATGGAGGGAAGGTGAATCGTACAAGGTTGGAGTTCTACCTCAGGGTTAAGATCCAAACGTGACATTAGGTTCACAAAGGATCAGATGGCAAAAAATAGGCCTGGTGGGGGGGGGGGGTGAGAGGGGGAGGGTTGAAAGGGTTGCCGAGAGGGGAGGGGGGAGGAGGATGTTGGGGAGAGGGGAGGGGAAAGGGGAGGGTTATGGCGGGGGAGGGGGAGAAGGATGGTATAGGGGGAAGGTTTTAAAAATACTCTGCATAGGGAGGAGATGTATACAAGAAATATGGAAGATATAAAATTTATAACATATAATGTAGAGGGGTTGAATAGTCCTGGGAAGAGATTTAAGCTATTTAAGGAGTTGCAACATAGAGAAGCTTCGGTAGTTTTTTTTACAGGAGACGCATTTTGAGATTAAGTCAAATATTAAATTAAATACCAGAAATTATCCAACATGGTTCTATGCAGACTCCCCAATTAAGAGAGCTAAAGGGGTGGCAATTGGGTTTGCTAAAAATGTAAGGTGGGAGGTGGAGGAGAGAGAGACGGATCCTGAGGGGAGATTCTGGTTTTTGAAAGGTAGATTGCAGGAAATAGAGTGTACAATAGCGAATATTTATTGCCCAAATAAGAGACCAGAGGTATACCTGAAAGGGATATTAAGAAAATTGATGGATTTTAAAAAGGGAAGACTGATAGTGGCGGGAGATTTGAATATATGTTTAGATCCACAGATGGATACAACTTCTCGTGTGCAACGAGAGGGAGGTAGGTCTATGAGGACCTTAAAGAAGGAGATACATGAGGGTCAACTAGTGGATATATGGAGAATAACGCGTGGAAAGGAAAGAGACTATACCTTCTTCTCTAATGCACACGAGATTTACTCGAGATTGGATTATATAATGGTAGAACATCAACTTATTGAGAGGGTGGTTCAAGTAGAAATAGAGACAATGACTCTCTCAGACCATGCCCCAGTTATAATGAAGGTAAGATGGGGGAGACAGCTGACAAGGGGGGTAGGATGGAGGTTAAACGAGGCCCTTCTACTAGACCAAGAGATCGATCAGCAGATCAGAAAGGAGATGGAAAGATATTTTCAGGAGAACGAAACAGGGGATGTCTCAGTGGCCACTCTCTGGGAGTCCCATAAGGTATATATTAGGGGTATATTGATTGCGTTAGGGGCAAAAAAGAAAAGGGAAAGGAGTAAGAAAATGACAGGGCTCTTAAAAGATATATATGACCTGGAACAGATCCATAAAAATAGAATAACAAGTGAGATAAGGCAGAAGGTAATAGGAAAGAAGAAAGAATTGGAGATATTAATGGAAGAAGAAAGGAGGAGAGTACTCAATAAAGTAGCAGGGGAGAGGTATAGATGGGGAGATCGACCAGGAAAATATTTAATGAAAGCCCTGAGAAAAAAAAAAAGAAATTACATAGAGAAAATAAGAAACCCCAAGGGAGAAATGGCTCACTCTACTAAAGAGATCGGGAAGGTGTTCAAGGATTATTACAGTAAGCTGTATAATATTAATTCTCAGAACTTAGTAAATAATAGTGAAAATGAGAACAGAGAAAAAAGAAGGGCATATTTAAAAAATGCAGGACTACCAAAGATAGATGAAGATCTATTGAAATCCCTGGAATTAGAAATCACACAGGAGGAAATAAAAATAGCATTAAAAAATACTAAAGTGGGGAAAAGCCCTGGCCCAGACGGATATACCGTGAGGTATTATAAAAAATATAAAAAAATATAGTGAACTGTTAATACCTAAATTGAAGGAGTATATGAATGCCATGGGTGGAGAAATGGAGATTAGACAGGAATCCCTACAAGCCCATGTAACACTTATACACAAGGAAGGGAAGGACGCTACTCAATGTTCTAGTTATAGGCCAATTGCACTCCTAAATATAGATACAAAGTTATATGCAAAGGTTTTAGCAAATAGGATGAAAAATTTAATGCCAGAATGGATCCAGGGAGATCAGGTTGGTTTTGTATCGGGGAGGGAGGGTAGAGATAACGGAATTAGAACTATCTTGTTGATCCAGAAAGCTAAGAAAGGGAAAACTCCGGCAGTGGTGCTCTCGATCGATGCTGAAAAAGCTTTTGATAGAGTAAACTGGAGCTTCATGATGGATACCCTAGAGATCATGGGAGCAGGTGGTAGAATGAGGGAGTGGATAGGAAAGTTGTACAAAATGCCATCTGCGGTTATTTTGGTTAATGGTGAAAAGTCTGAGCCCATAGGGATGTCAAATGGGACAAGACAGGGATGTCCATTGTCCCCATTGCTGTATGTGTTATCATTGGAACCTTTGTTAGAAACAATTAGGAAGAACGTAGATATAAAGGGAATACAAATAGGGGAAACTGAACATAAGGTGGCAGCTTTTGCAGACGACCTGTTGTTTTATGTGGGAAATCCTAGGATAACACTCCCGAATTTAATAAAAAGTTTAAAAGAGTATGGGGAAATATCAAATTTAAAAGTCAACCCGACAAAAACTGAGATCTTAAATATAAATCTTCCAAATAGTGAGAAAGAAAAGATACAAAAAGAATTCCCTTTTATATGGAGAGATAGAGAGATAAAATATTTAGGGGTTAAACTTACTGCTTCATATACAAAATTGTATAAATTAAACTATATTGCTCTTCTAAATGAGATTAAGGAGGAACTGAAGAAACTGGGAGGAGGAACCCCTTCCTGGTTAGGACGAATAAATCTGATAAAAATGATAATTGTACCCAAAGTCTTGTATAAATTTCAGATGATCCCAATAAGACTCCCAGAGGCCTTTTTTAAAGAAATTAAAAAGATGATAACAAAATTTATATGGAAAAATAAAAAATCTAGAATATCCTATGATTTGATGAGTAGAGGTAAAGAGAGAGGGGGATTGGGAGTGCCAGATTTTAGGAGATACTATAATGCTGTAGTTTTAACAAGAATTTATGATTGGACACACAATATAAGGGGGAAACGGTGGGTTAAGATAGAGAATGATCTGAGTGGAGTTGACCTGAGTAGAAACATATGGGCACCAGCACAATATAGAGGTTTAAAAGATACCACGAGTGTGTTTACACTGAATGTTTTAAAGGTTTGGGATAATTTACATAAGTATATGCATTTTAATTCACAATTAATGTCACTAAGGAATATGGAGTATTTTCCACCAGGTATTGAGGGGAGTATGGGAAAATGGATTAAAAAAGAAGATATTCAACTAAGGGATATTATGGACGGACAGAAATTGAAAACATTGAAAGATTTAAAGAAAGGTGGAAGGGAACTTTTTATTAAGATTGATGAGTGGAAATATCACCAATTAAAACACTTCGTTGAGGGTCTTCTGAAACCTATAAGAGGGAGAAAGGAATGGAACTTGTTTGAGAGGTTGTTGGAATCACGGGGAGATGGAAAACGGGGCACGGCAAAAATCAATAAAATTCTCACTGAGTTAGTCACGGAAGTAAAACCAATGTACATAGAAAAATGGGAAAAGGATTTTGGGATAGAGATAGATGAGGATAAACAGAGGAAAATATATATACTCACACACGAAAATATTAGCATGAGAGAGGTGGAGGTAAATTATAAGAGTTTGGTAAGATGGCACATCACACCAAATGTGGAACATAAAATGGGTGTAGAGAGAACACAAGAGTGCTGGCGTGGGTGTGGAGAGATTGGTACGTGGTTTCATACTGTATCTGGTGGGAGTGCCCAAGGATTCAAAGTTTTTGGGAGACAACGGTCAACTTAATAGAGAAAATCTCAGGGATAAAGATAGGATTAGATCCAGAAGTGTGCTTATTACATAAAACAGACCTACCAGTGAATAAATATAAAAACTCGGGTATATGGTACTTTGTGAATGCAGCAAAGGGTTTGATACCTAAATTCTGGCATAGTTTAGAGGTTCCGAGAGAAAAGGATTGGGTAGAGAGAGTAAATCAGATTAGTAAGATGGAGAAATTGTACTATATCCAAGAAGATAAGATGGAGATATATAATAGGAGATGGGAGAAATGGGAAGATTTTGTACATCAAACGAATATACATGAAGCAATGATAAGAGAAGTTTCTTGATTTTATAGGGAAGGAAGTAAGAGAAAAATGCAGAGTGGGAGGGTGGAGGGATGTGGTAGGGTGTAGGGATAGAGCTAAGGGAAAAAAAAAAAAGGAGGTAATAGAAGGAGATAGGATTAAGAACTTTATATATTATATGAGAATGTTGATGAAATGTATTGTTATGTTCTTCTTTCTTTTTCCTCTTGTTTTTTTATATGTATTTATAAATATGAAAATTTAATAAATTTTTGGATTAAAAAAATAAATAAATAAAGGGGTGTGGCCTGACCAATCATGACCAACAAATCACCAATCATCCAGTTTGGGGATGGGTGCTAGGCGGTAACCAAGGTTATGACCAAGTCCCAACTGCAGTTTTATACTAATATTAATAACTACCAGTATGTACAGGTGGTATTCTAGCAACTGGCAGATTAATATTCAGAATTATATTTCAAACCCAAGGATACCAAACACAGTGTACCCTTGTCACCCAGGAGGGAAGAGACTGCTTTCTTCTCTCTCCTAGGTGCTAATATAGTCATGTAAGGCCTTGTTTGACTCACATTAAAATGATCTATCCAAATATATACCAAATATTAATGTGCCCAGTTCCTGCTGAACTTTATGAATTGTTACATACATGTGGAATGGACATTTTATGGCATGCTCTGTATTCCTAGAGCCCTAATGGCCTAGCAGGTCATGCCTGACTAAGTTATTGTTTTACGATCAGGCAGAGGAAAGTGGTTTTCAAAGCAGACCTCCTACACCAGACTAATTAGCGGTTTACAGCTCTGGAGCTTCATCTAGCTGTGTTTTATTTAAGATAAGAGGTCCTTTGGAAGTCCATTCAACTTACAGCTATAAATTCCATTTCAAGAGGGAGGAGGGAGGAGAGACAAAGTGGCTGAGGCCTAACAAGATGGCTGTCACGTACAACGTCCATGTCTCTATTGTGTACAATCATCACATATGTCACATCTGCTGATTCATAAATATGCCCTTTGCAGAGCACAGTTGGTGGTGATCAGCTACATTTCTAGCACACTGTGGTGGATTGGACCCATCCAGTGGTCATCATGTTGGCAATGGAAAAGTAAAAAACTGTGGACTGGGCTGACACCAGGCTCAGGGTAGAAAACACCTTCAGTGCACCTATATGGTTTGTTAGACTTGCATTTGTGGGAAGTAAAAACACGTGATATTGCATCATTTGTAGGAAGGGAAGGAAGGAAAGAAAGAAAGAAAGAAAGAAAGAAAGAAAGAAAAAGAAAGAAAGAAAGAAAGGCACCACTGCTTGTAAGGAAAGCAAGCATCAAATACCAAGTGGAAAGAAGGAAAATATGGGGAGATGAAGATAGGAATGAAAGAAAGGAGGAGAGAAAGGTGGGTGAGAGGAAAATATAGGGTACCAACAGACAATGTATAAAAGTATAGAGAAAGTAGAAGAGACAAAGAAAGACACAAAGGTAAAGTGGAAGAAAACGTAAAAAATCTGCTTTCAGAAACTTTCATCATGGAGAGTAAAGAATACCATGCAGTACATTAATTCACCAGCAGGGGGAGCAAGTGTAGTGTTTATAACCTTCTAACTGAAAAATAGAAATAGATTTCCACAAAGTAGTAATCCCTAAACTCAATGGTTTTTGGTTTGCCAAAGTACTATCATACTTACCGACATCTTCATCTCAGTTCCCAAGTCACTGTGAGCCCTGCCCATGGCCAAGGCATATCACACCTTCTTTGCCATTAGTCCTGCCCCAGATTATGCCCACTTTCTGGTTGGTACTGCTACTAATTATGCAGGAGCCACCCTTTCACAGCTACAATCCCCTCAGTAATGTCCTTTCTTTGAGGCACTGTGCATGCTCATTAACTGAAAAGGAGTAATGCTGAGATCTCGGGATGCAGCCCGGCATACAGTATTGTCAAGGCATACACTTTAAAGAACAAGGGTACAATACATTTTAACCACTTGCCCTCCAGAGGATTTACCCCCTTCCTCACCAGGCCATTTTTTGCAATACGGTGCTGCGTTATGTTAACTGACAATTGTGCGGTCATGTAACGCTGCACCCAAATGAAATTTATGTCCTTTCTTTCCCCACAAATGGAGCTTTCTTTCAGTGGTATTTGATCGCCTTTGTGTTTTTTATTTTTTGCTCTATAAACAGAAAATTACTGACAATTTTGAGAAAAAAAAGATATTTTTGACTTTTTGCCATTAAACATGTCCAATAAAAAAATTTTAAAAATAAAATTTTGTCATAAATTTAACCCAAGATGTATTCTGCTACATGTCTTTGCTAAAAAAAAAAAAAGACGTTATAGCATTTACAAATGGTGGTATATATACTGGAATTTTTTTTTACTATTAATGGCGGCGATCAGCAACTTACAGTGGGACTGCTGGACTGCGGCGGGCATTCTGACATTGGGGGGGGAACTGACTTGGTGTCACTGACATCCCCAGTGACACCAATACAGTGATTAGTGCTAATAAAAAGCACTGACACTGTACTAATGGCACTGAACAGGAAGGGATTAACATCTGGGGCGATCAAAGGGTTACTTTTGTGCTGTGTGCTGTTTTACTACTTGGGCTGTGTGTGTGCTTCGTTGTATGCACACTGCTGTGTATGGCTCTGCTATGCAGAACCATACAAAGCAGTGTGCAGGAGCAGACAGGGGAGAGATCTGTATTGTTTATACACAGGTCTCTCCCCTTTCGGAGATACTCGGCGATCAGCAGGTGCCAGCGAGTTATAACCGGCCAGGACTCGGTGATTGACAGTTGAGCCGCAAATGGTGGCGTGGGTAAGGTGCGCGCCCCCTCCTCGGAACTGCAAAATCATATATATAATTTTATAAGAAAAATGCTGGCTGCCGAGCAGGAGTTATAGTCGAGTGGCTCATCAGACTTAAAGTATAACTAAAGGCAAAACTTTTTTTTTTTTAGTTTTGGGTAGACTGGAGAGGAATTAGAATGCCTGCCAGGTTTTGATTGCTGTCTGTGCCCCCGCTAAGGAGATTCACCCTCTCTATTTGTCCTGTTTATCATTGAAAGTGAAACTAAGAAAGTCCCTAATTTCTGGGTTGTCCCAAGAAAAGTAATGAAGGGGAAATCATCCAATGGAGACACTAGTTCTAATGACCTCGTGGACCCAAGGAATTCCTTTAATTTCCTCTCACTTCCTGTATGGCTATGAGACAGGAAGTGAAGGGAAATCTCCGCAATGGGACACAGATGGCTAAAATAATCTGACGGGTTATAACCCTCCCTTGCTTTATCCAAAATCAAAAAAAAAAGTTTTGCCTTTACAGTAGTTCTACTTTAAGCTGAACTCCAGGCACAAACACTTTCATTTCGATATATTCTTCAGTAGCCACAAGGTATGTAAGTCCACTTATGTGCACCTTATGCTCTTGAAAACCCAGATATTACCTTGTTAAAATATTTTGTTGTACATTGCCTGTGCAGAGAGCAGAGAAGCCTAGCAGCTCCACCCTCCACAGGCTGCCTGCAGAAAATACAGCAGGAGGTGGATACAAGACCGGTCACCATACACATGGAGAGTGAGCAGCAGTGACCAGCAGGGGTGGACTAACAACTTATGGGGGCCCCGGGAAATAGGAAATCATGGGGCCCCTGTGTCCTTGCCCACACTCAAACCACACCCAAAAAAGCCTATGAAAGGTACCAGGGGCATCTCATGGGGCCCCCTACTGACCCCGGGTCTTCTGGCAGTGCCCGGGTGCTCGAATGGTCAGTCCGCCCCTGGTGACCAGTTTCTTTTTTTATTACAGGAAGTTCCTGCTCAGAGGCAGAAATGTCTGCACAGATCTAGAAAAAATACACAAGACTTCACTTAAGCCGGCCATAGATGAATTGAATCTTAGTCAGTTGAGCAGGAACCAGCCAGTATTTGATCAATCTTTGGGCAGGCTGGCTGTACTAAGGTTGATCCATCGATCGACTTCAGTGTAACCAGGTGGTCAGATTTTTTTGGGTGCAATTACTGGCATTGGCTATAGCTGCTAGCAGTAATTATTGTGTTTTGCCAGCTGGTAAGGCTCCCTCCTGGCATAACACAATAGACATTTCCCTATCAACACTGTGTTGGTGGAGGAATCCAGCAATTTTCTTTCCTGCAACCCATGGTTGCAGGAAGGAAAATTGCTTAATGTATGGCTGGCTTTAGTTGCCTTCTTTCCCAAGCATTCCTTTTCTCCCACAGCTCTGTTTTTTGGCTTAAAAAAACTCCAGTGCTCTTGGCAGAAAAAAGCGCTAACTTTGAGCGGTTTTGTACTAGCGTTTAGCAGCATTTAGGAGCGTTTAGCGTTTTTTCCTGCCAAAAAAATGCTCTAAAAAAACGCAAAGGAGAAAGGGGTTTTTTTCTGCCTCTAAATGCTTTGCTTAAAAAAATGCCTCTAAACTACATAATGCGCATAGTAACCTAGTATAACATTAGTTGCTTCTACCGGCAAAACGCTAAACTCATCAAGGAGCAGCATTTTTTTAAGCCAGTGTGCCTGGAGCCTACAGCTTTCAGACACAAGAAAAGATAGCCCTGTGTATGCCCAGAGACACTTCAGTTCATTTTTTTATGCCATCCTAGACAGTTATTGGACATTCGCGAAAGAGCTACGAGGGCTACGATTAATAGAAGGGAGGAGGCTGTGTTAGAAAGTTGACTCTTCGTGGAATAGTCAAATTTTCTGTCAAGTTTAAAATAAAATTATTTTTGGAAATGAAAAACACCGCAATTAATCATTGACATACTTTATTTTTCTGTGTTTTTACTTGTAGGGGACCACCCCCTAATGCAGAGGTCTCCAAACTGTGGCCTTTAACCTGCCCTTGGGGAACTTTTCCTCTGAATGATACAAGGCTCTATTTCTCCCACTGATACCTACAATGGTGCACTATTTCTTCCACTGATACCAATGATGGGTTACTTCCACTAATTCCAATGATGGGGCATTACTCTTCCTTTTACTGACCACCAACCCTAAGCCATATTTATTCTCATGCATCCTGGTCCCTGGACATTTTCTACCCTCACTGACCACAATCCGGCCCCCCTAAAGTCTGAAGTACAGTAAACTGGCCCTTTGAATGGAAAATTTGGAGACCCCTGCCCAAATGCATTCTGGCTGGCAGTCACTTTAAAAAAGAACTAAACCTTCCTATTCTGTACAGGCAAGAAAGCTGTCATCTTAGGCTTGTTTGACCCGCAGTTGCCTTGGTGCTGCACATGTGATGTTTTATGGCACCAGCCACTTGAAGGTTTTCCAGTTTGGCTGAGAGCAACAGCCATATGTGACAGTTCTCATTCACAACTTGTCTTAAATGTAACTTTTTTGGGGGCAACAGTCAAGCCTGTGGGTTTAGTTCTGCTTAGGTGCTGGAGTCACATAGCCGGGGCATTTAGCTTTGTATTCTTCCGCTGATAGGATGGCGCGGCAATGCATTGGTAGCCAGATTTTAGTCTCGTTACACGGGCAAGGAGAAGGTTCCAGGGAGAGTGTGGGATGCTGGAGGTGATCATCAGGCAGGCAGGGAGAGCTGTCAGGAGACTTCGGAGAAAGATAGAAGAGCCCATATGCATGAATGTCACAGGAGGCAGTAAGTAACACTCCCCAGGGCTCTTTGTTGGTTTAGTGCCACTGTTGCTGACCTCTCATGTATTTTTGCTGCTCATACGGTATGAACGATTGCACTATTTGGCCTCATGTACTTGGCTGTACGGGGCCATGTATGATATAATTATTGCATATGTCTGGTAAATCCCAAAGCTGCATACAGTCTTCCACAGAAATGAATAGCTATGAGCGGCTGTATGTGGGTATATGGTGGTAATGGCATCCACCCATGTATAGCGTATGCATGTATTCCTTGAATACAAAAAGTCTGCTTTGGGAAATCATTCCGTACGCTATACATTGGTTTACACAAGTACTGGCATATACCTGTGCACTGCCATTCATGTCTATGGGCAGTTGTATGCAGCACTTGGACTTCTCGAGTGCAGAAATATGACCATATTTACATCATGCTTTTCCTCATATATGTCCGTGTGCATGAGGCCTTTGGATACAAGGACTGTGGCATATGCTGCATTGTGTGTTCACCACAACTGACAGTAGGAATTCTCTGGGTTTAAAATTTCATTTGTTCATGCATTTCGGGGCTTATCGTCATCCTTAAAACGATCCTGTATTTTCATGTACAAATATTATCCTAAAAGTAAACATTTTCAACAACTGCGTGAAGTTCCCTTAAAGTGGAAATAAAGTGTGCTTTATTCTTCTTCCCGTCAGTGATGGAACATCAACGAACCTCCCCCAGCACCAACATCTTCCCCCCATCTTCTTCAGGATTCAACATCTTCAGCCATCTGGATTGGTTCAGCGGGATGACATAACTCCTGTGCAGCTGGCAAGCAGGAAGGTAAGACTCTTTTATTGCAGAAGAGACACAGTCTCCTCTTGAACCTCTTTACCGCTTCCTGGTGGAATTTTAAATGGGCTTCAATGCCAGGAATCGGAGCAGCTTCTCTATCATGTGACTGCTGAGATTGGCTCTCACAACAGACTCATGATCAGGAGCCTGATCTGCCACATGATCGGGTGTGCTCCCAGGTACGTCAGTGTGCTGGGAGCACACAGAACCCCAGGCTACCATTGGCCCATGGTAAAATTCCGCTGTAAAGCTGGATTCTAGTCAGGGAGGCTGGATTCTTGTCAGATGGAAAATGCTATTTAATTTTGCTACAGTATGTATTAAAGCCCAACTTGGGCCTGGGGTAGGGAGGCTTTATTAAAAATAAATTACACAGCTAACATAAATTATTTAATTTCTAGTTTGGGTAGTGTGAGAAGAACAAAGCTAATTCTGAGACGTTTTTGTCTCCATAGGCTCTATGAAGGGCTGTAAAAATGCTGCTGGGAGTTTGAGGGGGACTGCTTGCAGTAGACAGAGTACACGGGGCAATATTTTAATTTTAATTATAGCTGCCCTTCCGAACCACGAGACAAGCCCCTTATGCCAGTTTTGGAGCTCCCGGATATCTCGAGGGAGAGGTAGAGTAAATTCCTGGTGGAATTTTAAATGGGCTTCAATGCCAGGAATCGGAGCAGCTTCTCTATCATGTGACTGCTGAGATTGGCTCTCACAACAGTCTCATGGTCAGGAGCCTGATCTGCCACATGATCGGGTGTGCTCCCAGCTACGTCAGTGTGCTGGGAGCACACACAACCCCAGGCTACCATTGGCCCATGGTAAAGTTCCACTGTAAAGCTGGATTCTTGTCAGATGGAAAATGCTATTTAATTTTGCTACAGTATGTATTAAAGCCCAACTTGGGCCTGGGGTAGGAAGGCTTTATTAAAAATAAATTACACAGCTAACATAAATGATTTACTTTCTTGTGATATCTGCCTCCTGTAGGGAATACTTTTTTGCACTGCATTGTCAGAAAACATTTTCAAGAGTCAACAGGCTAGTAGGAAGAGAAAGCAGAACAACAAGCCTATTAGTATGCTTAGTCTCCTTGAATGTCCAGTCACAGGCTAGGCTGCTGACCAAACCATATTACTTAAGCCCCAAAATTGGTTTAGGGGGGGGGTTTAAACAGGGGAAAAAAAGGGAAGGGAGGGGTTATTTCATGAGAGTAGGTGCTGAAGAATCCATGTTTGTACATGGGTGTGGATTATGAGGTTGAGGAATTTACCATTTCTTGGAAGTGGATCCAACAAGTAGGTGAATTTTGTGGGAGTATCCTGCGCTATGTGAATCAGCTCTTCCATGGCAGTCATTTGTCGAATGCGATGAAAGCATTCGAATAAAGTGGGTAAGGTGGTAGAACCCCACTTAGGGGGTATGCAGTGTCTAGCTGCGTATTAAAAGATGCATGGCCAAGGACCTATGGCATGCAGACTTTGAAAGTGAGGAGTGGTGCAGCAAGTACTGTGCTGGAGTGAAATCGAATGTATATTTAGCAATAGTATCATGTATTTCTTACCAGAAAGTTTGCAGTACCAGGCATGACCACCAAATGTGTAAAAGGGTACCAGGTTCAGACCCGCATCTCCAGCAAAGTGGGGAAGTTGTAGGATAAAATTTATGAAGCTGTGTTCTATGCCAACCTGATAGTATTTTGTAACCCGTTTCTTGCGTGGTCACATTTATTGAACCCTTGTGCAGGTGGGTTAGAAGTCTCTCCCATTTCTCATTGGTTAAGTCCAGGTTAAGCTGCTCCCTTTTCTGACACATTGTGCTGACCTTCGGCGTATTGTTGGAAAATAGAAGTGAATACATATCCGATACCACGTGACATTGTGGTGAGGATCTGGAACAGATGGCTTCAAAAGGGGTATGAGGACGAGACCAATTGGAGGAGGTGGTAGGGTAGTTGAAAAAAATGTCGTAGATGTACATATGTCCAGAATGGGAATGTGTGATCAGGCATCTTGGCCTGAAGTGCCTTGTAGGATAAAAAGGCACCCTAGTGGAAGAAATGTTCTGCGCATATTTTTTGGTATGGCCAATTATCCGCCAGAAAGCGGGATGACATTCCGAAAGGGAACTCACTGTGGGCCCACTATTGAATGATTTTTATATTTGGTAGGGACATGTTGGACAGGCAACCATGGTATTAGTTGTAGGGGAAGCTTGGAATCGGCACTCTCCAGTTGTACCTAGGCTTTCATTTTCCCTTGCAGGGTCCAATCTACGATCCTGGATAAGTGGCCTCCAGATATTATCTATAAATGTCAGGTAAACCTATTCCCATTTTAGTTTGGGTAGTGTGAGAAGAACAAAGCTAATTCGGAGACATTTATGTCTCCATAGGCTCTATGAAGGGCTGTAAAAATGCTGCTGGGAGTTTGAGGGGGACTGCTTGCAGTAGACAGAGTACACAGGGCAATATTTTAATTTTAATTATAGCTGCCCTTCCGAACCACGAGACAAGCCCCTTATGGCAGTTTTGGAGCTCTAGGATATCTCGAGGGAGAGGTAGAGTTTAACTCATATAGGTCTGGTGGGCGGGTTGGCAGCTGGACCCCTAAGTCAGCCTTGACAGTTATGGCAGGGAGACATATAATGCAAAGGACATAGAAAAGTTAATCTGTAGATTGGATAGTGTGCTGTAGTGGGCAAAGTAATTTAGTAGATTAGGGATGGTGAGTTGTGGGTCTGAGAGGAAAAGCAAAATGTTGTCTGCGAACACTGCTATTTTAAAGGCAAATTTGTCTTTAATATTTTTTGCATCAAAATTGAACAGAACAAAACATGAGAAATAATAATATATATAAGTAAATGAACATAAAAATTGCACAGATGTAGCAATGAGCCATGGGGATGAGTGAAAATGTTTCCATACAACTGCAAATGGAAGGATCAATAACACAAAGTACAGAGTTATGAAAAAGCGCAATTTCCAGGGGGCATCTGCGGGCGAGATGTATGAAACAAAATGAGAGAACTCCGCACAGCCACATAAATAAATCTGAGCTGAGAAAGAAGAGGAAAAGAGAAAAAAAAGAAAAAGGGGGAAAAAGAATAAAGAGGAGCGAAAAAGGAAAAACCAGTTTTAGAGGCAGTGAAAGGTAAATAAAGAGAGGGTCGGGAGACTGTAATGGAAAAAAGCAGAACCAAGGCAGCTCTCCATAAGTATGCAACGGGGTGAATCCACCACCAGCACCTGGGCGCGGTCCACAGGGCCAAGTTGGTGTGCAATCCAAAATGTAAATGAATGAATCAGGGGAGCAAGGTTCAACTTCCCCAGTGCACAGCAAAGGAACACATATCTCAGTGAGTCGAAGAGGAGGAGAAATGGAACGCTGCTAACTTATGTTTGTTCAGAAACGGTAATTCCTTTAATGTTAGGGTTAGCTCGGATTTGCCTTACTAGGGGCTCAGCTCTGTCTCTCCAATCTAAGCATTGAAAGTGTGATCTCTATAACCTACAGTTGTGATGAGATAACGATAACTCCAATCTTAGTTGAATAACACAGGCAGTGACTCTATGTAGAGAACACTGGGGTGGTAGGTGCTGCTTGATCTGGGCGTTCCCCGCCTTGCTTTGCCTCAGGACAATTGTTTGTGAGCGTAGTAGAGTTGTGCGAATATTGATGAAGAGCTTGTGCATGGATATCACTGTCACACTCTATACATTTGATGATCGCTTTACAGTCCTTTGCAAAGTGCTCTGTGGAGGCACAGCATTTGTAGCAAACCCCAAATTTCTTCAAAAGTTCCTTACGTTCTTGGAGGGTTTTCTTTCTGAAGCCGATACATTTCTTAAGTGGATGTGGTTTGTTATGTATTGGATATTGCCGATTTTGGTCCTCAATTCTCTTGTTTTGATCACTCTTTTCAAGAGCTGTAGCAGGTGCAGGTAGAACATTAGTCCTTTTCACTAACTCTGGACCTCTATGGTCTCTGTGTGACATACGTGTGTTTGTAGGTCTTGGAGAGAGTGTACTGAGAAGATTACAATCCCCATAGGAGAAACTTAGGTCCTTCTTAGTGTCTGCAATTCTTTTGGTGAACTTGCAGAAGTAGGAAAAAGGAGGAAAAGCAACTATATGTTCTTCCTTATACTTTGATCCAAGAGCTGCCCATCTTTCTTGAATTCCATATGGAAGCTTGAGAACAATAGATTTGATGCCATGAGAGGTGTCAAGGTAACTGAGACCAGGTAAGTTGATGTCAGCCATAGCAAGTTGAAGCTCTAATAGAACATCGCTGAGTTCTTGAAACTTTAGATTGTCGCTAGCAGAAATCCTTGGGAAGCTTTGCAACCTTTTGAATAAAGCTTCTTCAATGGCATTTGGGCTGCCAAAGGTATGTTCAAGTCTGCCCCAAGCAGCATTAAGGCCTGCAGCAGGGTTGTCAATATGAACTGCTTTGAGCCTCTTGATGAGTTCAGTGGACTGGGGACCTTGCCATCTGATGAGTAGATCTAATTCCTCTGTGGCATTGATGTCTAGGTCACTCATTGTGGCCTTAAAAGTGGATTTCCAGCCTCTGTAATTTTCAGGCTTGTCATCAAACTTGGTAAGGCCTGTCTTAATAAGTTTTCTGCGGAGCATGTATTTAGCAAACTGTGACAGGTCCGTGTTTTCAGATTTTGAGTGCATGACTGCAGGTGGAACATAGTTGGTTGTGACGGTTGGTGGACTTATGTGGAGTGATTTGGGAACATATGTTGCTGCTAAGGCATTCAATGCCCGAGCTGGCTTAATGTCCATTGGCATGTTGGTTTGTAGAGTAGTGTGGTTGCTATAATGTACTCTGTTGGTGCCAAAGTATGATGGACGGTCTATTAAATACACAGCACTGTCTGTGGTTAGCTGAGATGCTGCAGTCTGATGTATTGGAGGATATAAGGGCAAATCGCCTTGAGGTACAGTAGGTGCAGAGAAGAGATTTTTATTGAGTACTTTGGCTGCTGTGACAGAGAGTTGACATTCTGGAGAGGTGAGGAATCTGAGACATAAGATACAACTAAGTGTCTGGAACTGTTGTCTCATTTTCACTAGCGGCTTGTCCTAAGACCCTTAATCTTGCCATGGCTGTGGCATGCTCACATTGTTTTTTCCAAAACTTCATTTTCTTTTACTTTCTTATAATTTCACAGACAAGCCATGTGCTAATCCATAGAGATGCAGTGAATAAACTTGCAGTTGTAAGACATTCACATCAATAATTTGTCCTGACACTGATGAGTGTTATGCCGAGATATACTTGCAGACATGTACAGGTTTGTGTAGAGATGGCTGCACTCTGTTAGCTGCTATATCCAGTGTCCATATAACATCTTACTGTGTATCCAAAGCTAGCAAGGATCCTATGAAGACATTTCACTGATCTTTTGACTGTTCTGTCTCTCCAATCTAAGCATTGACAGTGTGATCTCTGTAATTTACAGTTGTGATGAGATAGCGATAACTCCAATCTTAGTTGAATAACACAGGCAGTGACTCGATCCAGACGACACCTTGTAGATCTTGTGAAGTCTATTCCATAAACTGAGAGAATCTTATGACAATGAACATCGGATAGGTCAAAAGATCATAATGTGATCTACTTCATGACATGAGGCTTGAAGCTGAAATGCGTTACTGGGAAAAAGGGTGGGCTATCTATACAGCATGAACTAAACCAAAGGAAAGGGAGGAGCAGAGACAAAATACAAAGAACACTTAAAGGCATATGACAGTCATGTGAAACATGACAGCCTCTAATGTGAGAACAAACAGGAGTGGGCATCCTTGTCTAGTACCATTTGATATGGAGAAGGCCATTAACTCTAATTTGTGCAGTCGGAGCAGAATAGAGAGCTAGTGTAACGTTCCTGGTGGTGGAGCCTGACGTGTGGAGGTAGGCTTCTCTTACATCTCCGGCTTAGGAGTCCTGGTATTGATAGGAGCACCTGAGCACAGAGTGGGCTCGAGTGCCTGACTGGTTTTCTGTTGCAGGATGCCGGAGAGCTGCACAAGGTTGGAGGATGAGCAGGTAGTGCGTTGCTGTGGGCAGGCTGTGTTTGCTGAAAGGCAGGCTGGCTTTGCTGATAAGCAGGATGTGTGTTTGCTGTGGAGCAGGCTGTGCGTTGCCGATGAGCAGGCTGTGCATTGCTGTCGAGCAGGCTGTGCCAAAGGAAGACCGTCATGGCAAGTGACACAAGTCAGCTGGTTCAGATGCTGAGAGCAGGGTCAGGCAGTCTGGGTTGGCAACTGAAAAGCAGATCAAGGTATAACACTGCAGTCAGAAATGTCAAGATCAGGCCAGGGTTGGCAACGGTAGACAGATAGCTGTATAAGAAGGAGCAGGCAGAGAAGAAAACCAAGGACAAGCCAGGGGTTGGTACAGACAGTGTTCAGGCAAAGTCAGGGAAGATCAAGTCGGTAACAGAGATGTAATACAGGAAAAGGTTTCATGTTCATCAGGGAACGTAATAGACCAAGTGGCAAGGACCCCAGGCTATGGTGCAGTTTAAATAGCTGCCTGGTGTTTGTGCGTGCTCGCACACTTGGCCGCGCTCCCATTCTCACACGTGCGTGCTTTCATGCATGCGCACCCGCGAAATGGCCGTCAACAACTGTTCTGCGCACTGAAATGTATCTTCCCTGACAGCTAGGATGAACATGAGCATTTGATTCTGGATGCCAATCTTTTCCAGTACTGCTCTGATGTAATCCCAGGCCACCCTGTCAAACGCTTTCTCCGCATTCAAGGAATAGGAAAAACCCATGTTGTTTGGAAGAGGTCAGCCAGTGATGTAGATTTAGGGCTTTAGGGTGAGAATATCTGCAAAACTCTTTTAATAAGCCATCAGGGCCTGGGCTTTTCCCTGTCTTTAGTTGTTTGAGGGCAAGGGTCAATTCTTCTGTCATGAGCACTCGGACTACGTTTCCCAGATCAGTCTGCGACAAGGGTTTTGGGCTGTATTGGGGAAAAGAAGTCAGCCATGAGCTTTCGACGAGAGGCTGGGTCTTTCAAAGGCTGAGAATCTGTCTACAGACCTGTGTAATACTGCACAAATTGTGTGGCAATATCATTTATGGAAGCTAGGAGGCGTCCATCAGAAAACTTGATGTGACGAATTGAAGTAGTATGTTTGGGCAATATATGTTACATAGTTATCGTACATAGTTAGTCTGGCTGAAAAAAGACAAAAGTCCATCCAGTTCAACCATTAAAAAAAAAAAAAAAAAAAAAAGAAGTTATAATCTTATGACCACAGTTGATCCAGAGGAAGGCAAAAAAAACCCCCTGCAAAGCATGATTCCACATTTTCACAGCTCTCACTGTGAAGAAACCTTTCCGTATTTGGAGATTAAATTTCTTTTGATCCAGACATAAATAGTGCCCCCTTGTCCTCTGTGATGACCTCAAGGTGAATAGCTCTACACCGAGTTCACTATATGAACCACTGATGTATTTATACATGTTGATCATATCCCCCCTTAATCTCCTCTTCTCAAGAGAGAATACATTCAGTTCCTCTAATCTTTCCTCATAGCTGAGCTCCTCCATACCTCTTATCAGTTTAGTTGCCCTTCTCTGTACTTTCTCAAGTTCCCCAAATGTTCTTTTTGCGAATTGGTGCCCAAAACTGAATTGCATATTCCAGATGAGGTCTTGCTAATGATTTGTACAGGGGTAATATGATCTCTCTCTGGAGTCTACAGTGAGGAACAGAAGTATTTGAACACCCTGCGATTTTGCAAGTTCTCCCACTTAGAAATCATGGAGGGGTCTGAAATTCACATTGTAGGTGCATTCCCACTTTGAGAGACAGAATTAAAAAAAGAACAGGAAATCACATTGTATGATTTTTAAAGAATTTATTTGTCTTGCACTGCTGAACATAAGTGTTTGAACACCTAAGAAACAGCAAGAATTCTGGCTCTCAAAGACCTGTTACTGTGCCTTTAAAAAATCCACCTCTACTCCACTCATTAATCTAACTTAGTAGCACCTGTCTGAGCTCTTTAAAGACACCAGTCCACACCACAGTCAGTCAGACACCAACTACTACCATGGGCAAGACCAAAGAGCTGTCAAAAGACACCAGAGACAAAATTGTGGACCTGCACAAGGCTGGTAAGGGCTACGGGGCAATTGCCAAGCAGCTTGGTGAAAATAGATCAACTGTTGAAGCAATTGTTAGAAAATGGAAGAGGCTAAAGACGACTGTCAGTCTCCCTGGGACTGGGGCTCCATGCAAGGTCTCACCTCCTGGGGTATCACTGATGATAAGAAAGGTGAGGAATCAGCCCAGAACTACGAGGGAGGAGCTGGTCAATGATATGAAGAGAGCTGGGACCACAGTTTGAAAGGTCACTGTCGGTAGAACACTACGCCGTCATGGTTTCAAATCATGCATTGCACGGAAGGTTCCCCTGCTCAAGTCATCACATGTCCAGGCCCGTCTGAAGTTTGTCAGTGACCATCTGAATGATCCAGAGGAGGCATGGGAGAAAGTCATGTGGTCAGATGAGACCAAAGTAGAACTTTTTGGTCTAAACTTCACTCGTCCATGTTTGGAGGAAAAAGAAGGATGAGTTGCATCCCAAGAACACCATCCCTACTGTGAAGCATGGGGGTGGTAACATCATGCTTTGGGTGTGCTTTTCTGCGAAGGGGACAGGGCGACTGCAATGTATTAAGGAGAGGATGAATGGGGCCATTTATTGTGAGATTTTGAGCAATAACCTCCTTCCCTCAGTCAGAGCATTGAAGATGGGTCGTGGCTGGGTCTTCCAACATGACAACGACCCGAAGCACACAGCCAGGATAACCAAGGAGTGGCTCCGTAAGAAGCATATCAAGGTTCTGGAATGGCCTAGCCAGTATCCAGACCTAAATCCAATAGAACATCTTTGGAGGTAGCTGAAAATCCATGTTGCTCAGCGACAGCCCCGAAACCTGACAGATCTAGAGGAGATCTGTGTGGAGGAGTGGGCCAAAATCCCTGTCGCAGTGTGTGCAAACCTGGTCAAGAACTACAGGAAACGTTTGACCTCTGTAATTGCAAACAAAGGCTTCTGTACCAAATATTAACACTGATTTTCTCAGGTGTTCAAATACTTATGTTTAGCAGTGCAAGACAAATAAATTCTTTAAAAATCATACAAAGTGATTTCCTGAATTTGTTTTAAATTCTGTCTCTGGGAATGCACCTACAATGTGAATTTTAGACCCCTCCATGATTTCTAAGTGCGAAAACTTGCAAAATCGCAGGGTTTTCAAATACTTCTCTTCCTCACTGTATACCTCTTTTAATGCAAGAGAGGATTTTGCTCGCTTTAGAACCACAGCTTGGCATTGCATGCCATTATTAAGCTTGTGATTTACCAGAACTCCCAGATCCTTCTCCACCATTGATTTCCCCAGTTGTACTCCCCCTAGTATGTATGATGCATGCATATTCTTGGCCCCCAAGTGCATAACCTTACATTTATTAACATTAAACCTCATTTGCCACATAGTTGCCCAATTAAACAGATCATTGAGGTCAGCTTGTAAGTTGAAGACATGCTGTAAGGACGTTATTCCACTGCACAGCTTGGTGTCATCTGCAAAACATGGTGTCATGTTTGCTAGGGTAATTGGTCTATCATAAAGGGTACCTTTTAGGAAGAGATGCCAAACGTTCTCATCTGCCAAGGTTTCGGTAATCGTTAGAGGGATGTGCTTGGAGCTGAGGATGGAAACCCCTTTGGTTTTAGTTGGGTTATTAGTGGCATGATGTGCTAAGGGGTAGTGGTGATTAGTTAACTTAGGGATGTGATCAGTGCGAAAATGTGTTTCTTGGATAAACACTACGTCAGCCTGTTGTTTGCGCATCAACAGTAGGAGCTGTGATTTTTTTTTACAGGGACATTGAGTCCTTGCGCATTTAGTGTTATTAATGTAAGGGTTCTAGATATAGTCAGCTGGTGATGTGAGCGCATCGTAGTTGAGTGTCAGGTATCTGGGAAGAGAATCAGCAGGGATGGTGCAGTCGTGTGTTGGGAGAACGATAGGCACTAATTTGTGGGGCAGCAACGAGAGAGGGTGGGGGGGGGGGAGACTTCTCCGCAAAGAGGGAGAGGGAAGAAGGGGTAGATGGGACACCGGTCATGGGGAGATGAAGAGGGGATGGGGGGGAGCTAATCTAGGGAGTCATTGGTATGGATAGAATAAAGGGAGAAGGTGTAATGCAGAGGCAGGGATGAACCAGGTAGACTGCCCTTGTGTATTCCAGGACGTTCTGGAGGGATTCTGTAGGCAAGGAGAAATAGTGTACTAGGTGTTTTGAAAGCATAAATTTAGCGCAGTGCGGTGATGTGACCTTAGGGTACGCTGTTTATGCAGCAGCGGCTGAGTGGAAGGGATTCTAGAGTAAGGAGGGGTCCCTGTCAGATGAGATTAAAGAAAAGGGTGAAGTAGCCAATGTCCTATGTGGATGACTATTATAAAATTCTATTTCAATTCAATCTTTCAGTAAATTAATTTAAAATGGTTGTAAACTTCAGACATCATATATGAACAAAACATGTCCCTTTGTAGTGCATACTAGTCTCAATTAAGCACACTAAATATAACTTCTGTCTACTGCATTATTTATGTCTGATTAATGAGGTTACATTCTGTAAAGTGTTTTGTTATATCTGATGAGTTACAAATACCTATTGATCTTGGTGGAATTCTTGTGATCTGATAACTTCCTATGTCCTCTACCTGTACTGACTGTTATCAGTTATATTGTTCTCTAAGAACATCAGATCCAAATCCATCTATGTTATGGCTAATAGAAAACGGGCAGGGTTTCCTAGTCCTTTCTTGTTTATGTTGTCCTGCTTTAAAAGAGTGAGTGACTGTTGTTATCCTAGGACAAGAAGTGAAAATAAAGGGAGAATAGCTTGAAAAAAGAAAACTAATGCAGCCATGACATCTAGAAAAAGGTAAAGTACAATATATTTCATTTTTATTTTGAGGCTTAGATATGCTTTAAACGGGACCTGTAAGAATAGGACCTGCTATTGCTGACTGTATTTACGTAAGGCCTTGGGGCTGTCATCTCCATCCTTACTGATCTATGAACAAACTAAAGCAGTAGTAAATTTGCAAGAAAAAACCTGGACCCCCTGCAGGTTTGTCATGAAGTGCTAGTATCCACCGCATATTAGCACATTATGACAGACTTACCTTTCAAATGAAGCCCTCCAGCAATGCACCGTCACCGCTGCTAGGCTTCCATCTTCACTCTGTCTTCCTTCCAGGTTCACAGGCTCCAGTCATTTGAACATTCTGTGTGTCCTGAATGCAGACAGTAACCGCACATGTGCATATTATGACATCGGCTATTGTCAATGTCAGTATCTCTTCAATGGTGCACATTTATTGATTGTACCTACAGGTAATATTACGCCTTATTGTAAGCTTACCTGTAGGTACAAGTTAGAAAGCAGATTCCCACCACCTTAATTGATCAAATCGTTACCATCAAATAATTTTTACATGAGAAACTTTTTTAATGCAATGCAACATTTTATTTTAAATGGAACGTACTGTATGCTATTTGCAAAATATTGTCTGAAATGAAAATGTATTCCCACAGACCTCATTGTAAATTATTTTGCTCTGTATCTTGTTAGATTGAAACGGCTTGGCATATGTACACAAATGATCAGTGTAATATGAGTTAGGTTGGGTGCACGCAGGCAATTTTTGGTATAGTGTTCATTGTCCAGATTGTCCTATGATTAATCCCTAGCCACTGTGACACATAGGGGACAAAGGCGTGTAGCATGTAGTAGCTATTAATCTTTAATCATCATCACTAATTCATTAGCACATTGCTCCAGGTAAATGCAATCGAACGTTATTACACACAACTGTATGAGTAGTGATCACTAGTGATTAATGGCAGGGTATTAGGCGATCATCACTTTTGTAAAAATCATCTATGTGTGCCTGGCTTTAAGTCCCTAAACCTGCTAATCAAATAGGCAAAATTTTATTCATTACAAGCTAATGTAAAAATTACCCTGGTGGATCTACTGGAGACTTGTGGTATGTGTCTTTTTCTGTATCATGGTATGAAACAGGCATTGTTTGCTATAATGAATACCCTAAGAGCCTATACAAGGGAATACAATACCAGCTAAACAGGTCTATTCTCTGCCTGTATTTCTGAAAGACTGGACCATTTACACCATGGGGAGTTTTCTTGGTGATTATTTATTTTCATTTTTCTCAATAACCTACAAATCTTTTGCTTAGTAGCCTGATTTCTATATGGCCTCAGCAGTAGTAAAGCAAACAGGAAGAGATTATAAAAAAATGGATTAAAGATGAGCTCCATTCTCGCTGTAAAAACTGTAGCTGCTGACTTTTTAAAAACAGCCACCTACCTGTCCTACGATCTAGCGGTGGTGTATTCACACCAGCCGGGTTCACCTGCCATCTTCTCTCCCCGGCATCTTAAGTGTGGGCACCCAGCTGCGACAGCTTTGGCTCCTCAGCCGGGTGTCCACTGCACATGCACGATTGTGAATGGTCCTGTAGTCTTCTAGGACCTGTCACGTGTCCCAAAAGACTATGGGGGGTTGGAGGACAACTTCCGCTTCTGATCACCTAGGTGGTAGAAATGGAAGTGGGTACCTGTCAAAATTGGATACTCTCTTCCCAAAGGTGCCAGTTCCTCACAGGGAGCAGGGGATGAGTCCTTAAAGCAGAACTTCCCGTTTTTAGGTGAAGCACTGCTTTATGACCTCGTTCACAGCAGATGTGCTTAAAAATTGATGGGAAAAGCATTTAATTTTAATTAAAACTGTCTTGAGACAAACATGGAGGCTGCTGTGGTGTCCATGCCTGATTGCCGGACCCACCCAATACATTGATGGTTCACTGATTTGGAAGAACCATCATCGGAGATCTCTACAGAGCCACAGTTAGCATTGCCAGGAAGTCTATACCATTATATTTCCTCACACTAGCCACATCTCTGTCAGAGCTGAAAACTAGTTGGTGCATAAGCGAGTAGTGAGGTAAGTAAGGACCTCCCAAGCTTTCCCTGCGTCATGTGACTACAGAGCCTAGGGTAAAATAAAGAGATCCTCACTCTGTGGCAGGTTCCACACTGGTGTTAGACTCTGACAGGGATGACTGGAACTACCCAAGGTCTGCAGCAGCAGCAGAAGCACCTACTATTCGCTTACTCCTAGGTAGACCAAGTAAGAAGGCATCTCTTCCCAGACCAGCAATATAACCTGGGAATTATCCCCACTGACCGTCACCCCTCTACTGGCCACTAATGTAAGCGAGGCACCCCTCTACTGACCACTGATTTAATTGTGGTCACAAACAGTACAGAGAGCCTGTAATGGGTAGAGCTATTCTTGTCCACCTTCAACATACTCTGTACTGCTCATTCACCTCCAATACTTCAATATACTTTTCCTCCTGACTTCTTCCAGCATCCCATTCACAGTTCCTCTCCCCCATTTCCAGGACTCTTCTACGCTGCTCCTCTTGTCCGCCACCAGCACCCCCTGTACTGCTCTTCTACCACATTTCTAGTACTCTTCATGAAATACTCCCTTCCTCCACCTACACCCCTCCTTTTCATTCTCTTGCAGTTTTGCCCCCTATGCCATGTCTGTTCTTTGTAAGCATCCTTTCCCCCAGATATGCACTTCTCTACCTGCTTTGGTGTCCTGCCAGGGAGCAAGCAACATGCCAACCACAGAAAGGTTTGCTTGACAGAAAAAACCCCCATAAATAATAACATAAAAAAATAAAATAAAAATATAAAAAAAAGTAAAAAAAATTATAATTTCCCCTACCGTCTTTCAGGCCAGCACTCTGAGAGACCTCGGCTCCTCCCCATCTGAGGAAACACCTCCACCTACAATAAAAAAGCTCCACTCCCCTCTGACCTCAGTTCAGGTGTTTCCTCCGGTGGGGAGACACGAGGAGGCGCAGGAGGAGGTTGATGAGCTCCTGGGGGCTATATTCAAAACCCTGGACATTAAGGAGGAGGTTAAGGCCTTATCTCTCCACGACCAAATGTATCAGGGATTGGAGGAGCACCAGCACAGAATGTTTCCTGTGCATGACATTTTGGTGGACACGATTAAGAAGGAGTGGCAGGACCCGGAAAGGAAACCGTTCTTCTCAAAAGCGTTGAGAAGGAGGTTTCCGTTTTTGGAAGACCCGGAGGTGGTCTGGAACAAGAGCCCCAGGCTAGACGCGGCCTTTTCCCAAACGACCAGGAGAACTGACCTAGCGTTTGAGGACATGGGGGTCTTACCAGACTTATTGGACAGAAGGGCGGAGTCTCTCCTTAGGAAGGCCTGGGACTCGACCCTGTACAACCTGAAGCCGGCCATGGCTACGACAGTGGTAGCCAGGAACTTAGAGTATTGGCTTACACAATTACAGGCCCATATTGTGGCAGACTCTCCCAAGGAAAAAATCTTGGCCTCTTTTGAGACCCTTTTGCAAGGAGTGGGGTATATTGCGGATGCTTCCGCAGAGTCGGTGAGATTGGGGGCCAGGTCTGCTGCCCTGACCAATTCAGCCAGAAGGGCGCTGTGGCTAAAGACATGGCAGGGGGACATCACTTCAAAAATTAGGTTATGCGGCATCCCCCTCACAGGAGACTGTCTGTTCGGCCCGGGGTTGGAGGAATTATTGAACCGGACAGCTGATAGGAAAAAGTCCTTCCCCCTCAAGAGGAAAATGCAGGAGGGGGGGACACGGAAGGCCCGCCCGGCGAAGAGGCTGAGCCTGCGACCGCCTGGTCAGGGTAGGTCGGCTGGACAGAGAGGTAGGGGAAGAGGGGGAGCGATTTTTCGCCCTCCTGAGCAGCCCCAAAAACCAAGGTGACTTGGTTCCTCCTGTGGGGGGAAGATTGGCGGCATTCCTCCCACAGTGGGAAGCCGTGGTCACCAGCCCCTTCATTTTGGATGTCATCCGAAGGGGTTACCGGTTAGAATTTCTGAGCCCGCCACCCGAGACTTTTCTGGTGACGACCCGTCCAAGGGATCCGACGAAGGACGCGGCTCTGGTGGGCGCTTTGGAGATTCTAGAGTCCCAGGGGGTCATTTCCAGGGTTCCAGTAGCGGAGCGAGGGAAGGGAGTTTATTCCCATGTGTTTGTGGTTCAAAAGCCGTCTGGGGCGTTCAGACTGATTTTGAACCTGAAACCCTTGAACAAGTCAGTGCGTTACCGGAGGTTCCGCATGGACTCCATTTTTACAATCAGGTCCCTAATCCCACCAGGTACATTCATGGCATCCATAGACTTGAAGGACGCCTACCTACACGTGCCCGTGGCGGAAGCCTCTCAGAGGTTCCTCAGGTTGGCAGTGGGGGGGGAGGAAGGAATTCGACACTGGCAGTTCAGGGCTCTTCCATTCGGCCTTTCCTCCTCGCCAAGAGTATTCACCAAGGTTCTGTCGGAGGCACTGATTTCTATCCGCTTAAGGGGGATTTCAGTGGTGGCCTATCTGGACGATTTGCTGCTCTTCGCGGATTCAGAGGCTCACTTACGGCAAGACCTGGTTATAGTGAGGAACCATCTGGAAAGCTTGGGGTGGATTTTGAATCTGGAGAAGTCCTGCCTGGTGCCTTCTCAGAAGGTGATTTACTTGGGCTACACTCTAGACTCGGTAGACCAAAAGACCAGCCTGACTTTGGAAAAAGTCACCAAGTTGGAGGCCGGGGTCAGATTACTGCAGGGGAGCAGGTCGATGTCCATAAGACAGGCCATGTCGGTACTTGGATTGCTGGCAGCGTCCATTCCGGCGGTTCAGTGGGCAGGTCTGCATATGCGTCCCCTCCAGTTGTGGATCCTGAGGGTTTGGGACAGGAGGTGTCACTCCCTAGAACGCAGGGTCTTGGTGCCCCCCAGTGTGAAAAGGTCTCTATGGTGGTGGAGGAGATCGTCCAGCATAACTCAGGGGCTGTTGTGGTGCTTTCCGATTTCCGCGGAGGTCACTACGGATGCCAGCGCCAGGGGCTGGGGAGCCCACCTGGGAAATTTGGTGACTCAGGGGGAATGGTCCTTAGGGCAGAAGGGCAAATCCTCGAATTGGAAGGAATTGAGGGCAGTGTGGGAGGCTCTGCACTCCTTCCAGGCGGGGGTCACGGGCCAGCACGTGTGTGTCCTGACGGACAATGCCACGGCAGTGGCTTATATAAACAGGCAGGGAGGGACGCGGAGCAAGGCCCTCGGGGCCTTAGCGGCAACACTGTTGTCCTGGGCAGAGCTGAATTTGGCGTCCCTGTCTGCGATACACTTAAAAGGGGAGCTGAACCAGAAGGCAGACTTCCTGAGCAGGACTCGGCTCAGGGAGTCGGAATGGGCCTTGAACCCCGATGTCTTTCAGGAGATTGTGCGAAGGTGGGGATCCCCGGATGTGGACCTTTTTGCCTCCGGAAGGAACAACAAGGTCCCAAATTTCTTCTCTCTATCCCGCTGGGACGGGTCCAGAGCGGTGGACGCATTAGGTCAGAGGTGGGACTACCGGCTTTGTTACGCCTTCCCCCCGGTTCCTTTGCTCCCCCTGGTCCTGAGGAAATTCAGGACAGAGGGGACCTCGTTAATCCTGATAGCCCCCTTCTGGCCGCGGCGGGTGTGGTTTGCGACCCTAAAGAGTTTGGCCTCTCGTCCACCCTGGGAGCTGCCACCAAGAGAGGATTTGTTAACACAGGGGCCGGTTCTTTGCCCCAGCGTAGGGAGATTGCGGTTAACGGCCTGGTTTCTGAGCAGCAGCTCCTCTTAGAGAAGGGGTTCTCGCCTAGGGTGGTGGCGACATTACTGGCCAGTAGGAAGGAGGAGACCCAGGCCATTTATGGTAGGGTCTGGGGTTGCTTTACAGCCTGGTGTGACCGGACAGCAGTGGCAACCCATAGTTTGGTTTCCGTGTTGGAATTCCTGCAGGCGGGAGCGGACAAGGGATTGTCTGTCAGCACGCTCAAGGGCCAGGTCTCGGCCCTCAGTGTGTTCTTGGAGACGCCCCTGGCCAGGGAGGCGTTGGTGAGTAGGTTTTTCAAAGCTCTGGTGAGGCAGAGGCCTCCGAGGTCCAGACCATTTCCGGTGTGGGATTTGGCCAAGGTGCTTGGGGGGATGACTAGGGCTCCGTTCGAGCCCTTGGAGTCCTGTCCGATAGGTGAGCTCACCATTAAAACGGCTTTTCTGGTGGAGATTACCACGGCTAGGAGGGTGTGTGAGATGGAGGCCCTCTCGATCAGAACACCTTATCTCCGTATTTTTTCAGACAGGATCGTTTTCAGACCAGACCCGTCCTTCATTCCGAAGGTAGCTCGGAGTTTCCAGAGGGAACAGGACATTGTCCTTCCCTCGTTTTTTCCTGACCCGGTGGGGGTAGATCAGGAGAGGTATCATTGTTTAGATGTCAGAAGGTGCGTTCTCCAGTATCTAGAGAAATCTAGGGAGTTCAGAAGCACCGAATCCCTTTTTGTTTTTTTTAAGGGGGCTAGAAGAGGCAAGAAGGCGTCTAGAAGGACGCTGGCCAGCTGGCTACGGCTGGCGATTGCAGGAGCGTATCAGGCAGAAGGCCTGGAGGTCCCGGAGGGTATCAAGGCACATTCCACCCGAGCAGTGGCGGCTACCCAGGCAGAGTTAGCAGGGGTTTCCCCAGGGCAGATTTGCAGAGCGGCAACATGGTCCAGCTATGACACATTTGCCAAGCATTACAGACTGGACCTGGTCTCGGTGCAGGAGCAGGACTTTGGTCGTAAGGTCTTACAAGCAGTTAGCCCGCCCGAAGGGTGAGTACTCGCTTATCCTCTCAGAGTGCTGGCCTGAAAGACGGTAGGGGAAAAACCTAGTTACACTTACGGTAACGTCTTTTCCAGGAGTCTTTCAGGCCAGCACCGGTTTCCCACCCACTGTTGATATTGGTTATGTGAAGATGGCTTATTATGATTATGTTGTCTCGCATTGTGTCTCCCCAGATGACCGGAGGATGCTTGGAGAACTGAGGTCAGAGGGGAGTGGAGCTTTTTTATTGTAGGTGGAGGTGTTTCCTCAGATGGGGAGGAGCCGAGGTCTCTCAGAGTGCTGGCCTGAAAGACTCCTGGAAAAGACGTTACCGTAAGTGTAACTAGGTTTTTTTTTGGTTATAAACTAATTTGGGTTATTTTTTTTACTAAAAAGATAACTGAATACATTTTGGCCAAGATTTATGAAAAAAGATTATTTATTTGCAAAATTTTATAAGAATAACACTTTTTTCAAAATGTTTGGACTTTTTGATTTATATAGCAAAAAAAAATTTGGGGATTTGTCAGTTGCAAAATAACAGAAGAGCCAGGTGTCACTGCTTGCTAGTCATGTAGTATGTGATGTCATTATCTTTCTCTGCTGCAATGTGAACTATACAAAGATCTTCATGTGCCTGAAGTCTCATAATTCTGGCCAAACACATACAGTTGTTTTTTTTTTTTTGTTCAGCCTATGGGCTGAATCAAAAAAATCCAATGAATTCCTCCATCCAAGTTATAGAGGGCAAATGCACTAATCCTTCGCTGCGGCCGTGGTATTTTGACAGCCACAAGGGTACAATGGTCCAGCTATCCTGGACTTGAACTTGTGGAAAAAAAAACAGACTCTTGATAGTCTCATTATTTTAATTTATTGTTTTTATTTTTTATTTTGTTTACAAAATTATGAAAAAAATGTGAGTAAATAAAACAACAGTACTCAAATACACAAAAAGGGAAGAACACTGTGTAGAGCAAAGAAACACCTCTCCGTTCCATTCTTGTCTGTGGGAGGACTTGACATCCTTGTCTACAATGCAGAACCACTGTTTCTCCATTGTGTGTGCTGCTGTTAAAGGCGCCATGACAAAACAACCACATACAGCAAGCAAAAAGCCTGTGGGAGCAAGATATAACATAAAGTGATTGTAAAGGTTATGTGTTTTTTTAAATTACACAGGTCACACTTTCCTGCTCTGTGCAATGGTTTTGAACAGAGCAATCCAAACCTCCTCTTCTGGGGTCTCCTGCTGGTGCGGTTTGCGCCTTCTCCTCTCCATCTGCAAACTGCTTGCTATGGGGCCAAACAAGCAGGCTCATTCCTGGGACGGCTGTGTAAGTCTATAGACAGATATAGCGTGGCTCAGCCCTTCACCCCACTCCCTTCTCTTGGTATTTAAATGAGAACAGCAGGAACCAGCATCTCCAGCTTCTGCTGAGTCTCCTGTACGAAGAGAGAGAGCAGAGAGGAGCTGCTGCAGAGGGCACAGCACTGGACCGAGATTGGTCTCAGGTAAGTAAGTATTTTAAGGGGTGGGGGGAGGCACAGACACAAGAAGGTTTTTTTCCTTAATGCAGAGAATACATTAAGGTAAAAACCTTTTTGAGTTTAGAACCATTTTAAGTATTTCTCGATTCTACTTAACCTCCCTGGCGGTATTCCCGAGTGTAGCTCGGGGTAAAGTTTCAGTACCACAAGCGGTAACCCCGAGCTACTCTCGGGCTTACCATGCGGCGCTACTCCGCGATCCCTCGATCACTTACCTTGTCCTGCGCTCCCACGATGTCCCTCCTGCAGTGTCCCCGGCAATGTAATCTGGCGGATGCCGGCATCTGTCATCTGGCTTCTGTCCCCTGCGAGCGTCGGAACGTACAGGGGACAGAACGGCGGGAAATTTGAAAATGACAAAAAGCGACATTCACTAAAATCACTACAATCACATTGTAAAACATTACTGTATCAAAGCATTTCACATACATTTTGTCCCTAGTGCTTTGTCCTGTGCCCTGCCTGCATTTTTACTGTTCTTTCTGCCTGGAAACTGAGAAACGTCCATGGCATCCAAAAAGCGTCCCTTTAGGTCAAAATCGGTTTTAAACCAGCTAGAGAACAGCGATAGTAAATCAGAACCACTTGCAGAATTGAGTGATAATGATTCGTGGGGAAATTCGTCATCAGACATTGAAAAAGATTTTGCGACTTTGCTCAGTGATGTGTGAACTTGGCGCTATATTTCAAATTTCAGTGTTTTTGGTTTGATTATATTATTGAATTAAATTTATTATATTATTATTTTTACGATTATTAAATTATAATTTATGATTTCGTGTTTCAAGTTTTATCCTACCCGGGACGTTTAATAGACTCTTGTTCGGACAGATTTCAGTGAGTTATTCCTAAAAATTACAGGCCTACAATAAAAAAATACATATTTCCATGCAAAAAAATGTACCGCTTTGAGCATAGAAATATGGACATAATCAGACCGCTAAGGAGGTTAATCCCTACAACTAAACAAGGAATTAAATCTTGCTTTTTGAGTGAAGGGCTAATGATACTAATATTTTACTGGAGTTTAGATTTTAGTAAACTAAGCTATCTTTAAGTCAGTCAAGACTTGCAGCTTCACAGTTGACTGCCCACTACGCATGCATCAGCCAGGCCTCGCTATCTGAATCGTCCCGCAACCTCCTGTGACATCTCCCAGAAGGTTGCAGGTGGGGGGGTCTGAACTTCCGTTGCGATCACCTAGACGTTCATAGCAGAAGTGGGAACGGGTACCTGTCACCATGTGATAGAGAACGGGGGGTGGGGGGGGGGGCAGAACTTCTGTTGTTGGTTGAAGTTTCCCTTTAAATACACCAAAAACAACAACCTATTAAAATAAAAAAAAAGTATGAAAAGCTAAATTGGGAGCTACCACTTTGGCAAAGTGTTGCTAATATCAAAATTGGAAATTTTTCCAAAATCACTTAGCTGATCCCTACTGGCAGTATACATGGATGTTGTAACTAGTCTAAAGCTGGCCATACACTGATCAAAATGTGTCTGTTCCAGTGTGTTGTCCTCCCCGCTTTACAGAAGATAACTATCTAAAAGATTTCTGTCGAAGGGACATATTGGAAAATGTTTGGACTATCAGCAGCTGCAGCCAGTTAACTACAGCAACTGCTCAGTGTATTCTGACAGCAACAGGGGATGTTGTTAAGACAGTGTCTCAGCAGGGAGATTCCTCCATGTACCTCATGTGGATGCAAGAATCTGTTCATCAGGGCAAACAAAAAACTAATGTAAAAGGAAAAAAACTGTATGGCCAGCTTAGGTAATGCAGTTTACTGGTTGATGCAGCAGAGCTGTGTGTAGTAAATGCTAAAAGGCCAGCAAGCTCTTCTGGCTGTGGTCAGGGTAGACATCAGTGATACTTATGAAATCGTATAATGCTGCGCTGTTGTACCTTCAATTCCATACCTTCAGCATTCTGTGACCTTCACATGTGATGTGATGTGCAATAGTATACAAGAAAACCAGTAAATAATCTCTATAACAACTTGTGTAATACTATAGACTACTACAGTGATACGTGAAATAAATAGTGCTCTAAAACACCTCTCACTTTGGTGTTAATAGAAAATGCCAGTGACCATAAACAATACTGAAATAAAAGAAAATAAATAGAACCAAATGAATAATAAAACCAAATGAAAAGTAACATGTGAAGTCTCTCTTTAAATGCATGGAGGTTGGAGGATTCGTCCAGTGGAGGTACCCCGATGCATTAACCTTTATAGGTCTATGTATATCTCCATGAAGGTGAGAGTTCTGTGAGCAGTGAGGTGGCATGATTGATGTATATTGCAAGCCACAGTGGAGCGCTATTATGGATGGTGATGGTTCCTGAATCACAAAAGAAGTCTTGTGTTGTTGATATATAAACTTTCCAGGCAAATAAGGAGGGACTTCACACCTCAATGTTCATTGGGTTTTATTTTTCATTTGGTTAGAAGCCCGTCTCACTACCTGCCCCCTGGATCCTGTCCCCTCACAACTACTACGATCACCCTCTTCTTCCATCCTATGCTCCCTCAACCACATCTTCAATCTTTCCCTCTCTACTGGTGCCTTCCCCTCCCCTCTAAAGCATGCGCACATCACTCCCTGGACCCCACCGACATGAACAACTTAAGACCCATCTCCTTGCTGCCATTTGCCTCTAAACTCCTAGAACGCTTAGTCTACAATCGCCTGAGTTCCCACCTCACAGACAACAACCTTCTTGACCCTTTACAGTCTGGCTTCCGCTCACTCCACTCCACTGAAACTGCCCTAGTAAAATTCACTAATGATCTACTAACAGCTAAAACCAATGGCCACTACTCCGTACTCTTACTACTTGACCTCTCTGCGGCTTTTGATACGGTTGACCATCCCCTCCGCCTCAAAAATCTCCACTCTCTTGGTCTCAGAGACTCTGCTCTCTGCTGGTTCTCCTCCTACCTATCGCAGCGTTCCTTCAACGTTACCTATAACGCTGCCTCCTCCTCTTCACTCCCTCTTTCTGTAGGGGTCCCTCAAGGTTCTGTCCTTGGACCCCTTCTCTTCTCCATCTACACCTCCTACCTTGGTCACTTGATAAACTCCTATGGCTTTAAGTACCATCTCTACGCTGATGACACACAAATCTATCTTTCTACCCTTCACATTACTAACCTACTAAACGACATATCGGCATGGATGTCACTCCACTTCCTCAAACTCAATCTTTCCAAAACTGAGCTCTTAGTATTCCCCTCATCCCGTGCCCCTTCCCCTGACTGCTTCATCAAGATCAATAACACAATCATCAGTCCCTCCCCTCATGCCAGGGTACTAGGTGTAATCCTAGACTCCCATCTGTCCTTTCAGCCCCAAATCCAATCACTGTCCAAATCTTGTAGACTTCACCTCTGCAACATCTCCAAGATACGCCCGTTCCTAACCACGGAAACCACTAAGCAACTTATTCACTCCCTTGTTATATCTTGCCTTGACTATTGAAACTCCCTTCTCATTGGCCTACCGAATCGTAGGCTATCCCCTCTTCAGTCTATCATGAACGCTGCTGCCAGACTTATCCAACTTGCTAACCGTTCTGTATCTGCCACCCCTCTCTGCCAATCCCTCCAGTGGCTTCCCATTGTCCAATGGATAAAATTAAAAAAAAACATTAACAATAACGTATAAAGCCATTTATAACTCTGCCCCAAATTACATCATTGATCTTGTCTCCAAATATCACCCAAACCGTCCTCTCCGCTCCTCGCAAGACCTCCTGCTCTCTAGCTCCCTTGTCTCCTCCTCCCATGCTTGTCTACAGGACTTTTCCAGAACTTCCCCCATCCTCTGGAACTCTCTACCCCAATTTATCAGACTATCGCCCACTCTGCTCACTTTTAGGCGATCTCTGAAAACCTATCTCTTCAAGGAAGCCTATCCTGCCCTCAGCTAACAATGCAATCTTCTACTCTTCCAACCAGTCCATCCCCCACAGTTACTACCTTTTGTACCACTAGCCCCTCCCTCCTAGATTGCAAGCTATAAGGAGCAGGGCCCTCCTTTCCCTCTTGTATTGAACTGTATTGTTGCTGTATTGTCGCCCGTTATATTGTAAAGCGCTGAGCCAACTGTTGGCGCTATATAAATCCTGTATAATAATAATTGTTTTTATTTTATTTCAGCATTGTTTATGGTCACTGGCATTTGCTATTAATATCCAAAGCTGGCCATGCATTATACAATTTTCCTTTAGATTTACCCAAACCATGTAATATGAGGTCAAACCTAATCTCTTTCAATGTGTATGCAATCAGGCAGATCCTTGCAGTACATAAATAGGGCTACCCTGTTCAACTTGCCAGCCAGCTAACCAACAGCATTGGTCAGCATCCCCAGTCTAAAAATGGCTTTTATCAGCAAGGAACATGGATAGGTATCACTTATCAAAAAGGGGAATAAGAAAGTCAGTTCAATTTGCCAGCCAGTTATCCAACAACCGAATTAACCAGTCTAACATGCGTTTAAAAACAGGGGTTTAGTTAGCACACATTTGCAAATACATACGTAAGCCACAGAGCCACATCACGGCACCCCGACATTCTGTGGTCCTAACTCTACAAATTTTGGGAGTCCTCATAGTAGAGGCACATGCATTTAATGGATAGACCAAGGGCAGGTGGACCTGAGGGAGCCCACCCCTCGTTAAAGTTACAGGAGCGCACGGACACCCAGCATATAGCACAATGGCAGCCAGGGTATCCGATGCACCAACAGACAACAAAAACTACATTCAAAAGACTTGTCATGGCCCCAGGTCTGTAACTGGCTTTTTCAGCAGTGAACACGGACGGGCATCGCATGAGATATATAAATAGGGCTACCCTGTTTAACTTGCCAGCCAGCTAACCAACAGCATTGGTCAGCAGCCCCAGTTTAAAAATGGCTTTTATCAGCAAGGAACATGGATAGGTATCACTTATCAAAATGGGGGATAAGAAAGTCAGTTCAATTTGCCAGCCAGTTAGCCAACAACCAAATTAACCTAACAACATACGTTTAATGTATTTGCAAATGTGTGCTAACTAAAACCCCTGTTTTTAAACACATGTTGTTAGACCGGTTAATTTGGTTGTTGACTAACTGGTTGGCAAATTGAACTGACTTTCTTATTCTCCTTTTTGATAAGTGATACCTATCCATGTTCCTTGCTGATAAAAGCCATATTTTAAACTGGGGCTGCTGACCAATGCTGTTGGTTAGCTGGCTGGCAAGTTGAACAGGGTAGCCCTATTTATATATCCCTTGCAGTACATAGTTGAAGGTAAATCGAAAGAAAATTGAACAAGAAAATTGTACAATGTATGGCCAGCTTAAGTGAGAGGTGTTTTAGAGCACTATTTATTTCACAAATGGTATTATTGCAGTAGTCTATATTATTACACAAGTTGTGATTGAGATTATTTACTGGTTTAATGCAATATATAAGGCATATATAGAAGTATAGAACCAGTGCCACGGAAATTATATAAGACAACAGTAAGCTGCAGAACCTAGCCTATAAACTTATAGGATATATAAAACTTCAAAAAAATAGATTGCACTTAAATACATACAAAACAAAAAATGTGACAAAACAATAAAAAAACTATATTTTTTAAATCAAAGTGAAATCCAGCAAAAAAAATAAAGTCCAAAAGTTCAAATAATCAATAATGTCCAAAATAATTAATCGCCAAGTGAATCCACCACCAAAAATGGTTAAATAAAACTCACCAGAGTAATATGCTGATTGTTAGAACCAGCATATAGCACTTGTTACTCTGGGAGCAATGATTAATATGGTGAGAAGAAATGAGGGATGAACTCCAACAGATGATGTTCTGCAAAGCTGAAAATCCAATCCAAAGGTGATTTAGTATCCAAACTGAGAGATGATCAGACCGTTACTCGAAAGAAAAAAGTGAACAATCATGGTGCAGTATTTTTTAAAAAACATCAAACTTTAATGAAGAAATGCACTTACAAGCAAGGTGTCCAGACTGATACCAGTATAGACAGCGTGTGTAATGAATACAAGCGACTCAGACCCAGCTAAACATGCACATGCAACGTGCAAGCAGACCAGGAGCGTGCTGAACGTCACATCCAAAGGCACCGCCCTAAGCTTTTCGCCATCGACGTCCTCCATGACGTCGTCCATGAGGATGTCGATGACGAAAAGCTTAGGGCGGTGCCTTTGGATGTGACGTTCAGCACGCTCCTGGTCTGCTTGCACGTTGCATGTGCTTGTTTAGCTGGGTGTGAGTCGCTTGTATTCATTACACACGCTGTCTATACTGGTGTCAGTCTGGACACCTTGCTTGTAAGTGCATTTCTTCATTAAAGTTTGATGACACTTTGCTGTTATACAGCCTCCATCGCGGTGTAGTGATGTTTCAAAGTGCCTGACCATTATACTGGCTGGAGTGGCAGATGGAGATAACAAAGTACATGCAGCATGGACCAGAGGGATGTGGGGAGGGTATTGTGAATTAGTTCACTTTTTTTGTGAAAAGGTGAGCTAGCGCTTTAAAGCTGAGGACCACTAGGTGGTTACTTTTACGAACATATTTTTTTAACGTTTACTACATTACATTAGGAAAGATAATTGCATGTGATACATTTTAGGTCCCTTGGACATGGGGCATCTACCCTGCTGGGTATTTATTTCTAAACACCTAGGACTCTAAGCACGTGTACAATTCAATGCAGCATTCAGCTCTGTCCAATCACAGCATATTTCAGCCTGCCATAGGCTATGAAAAGCTGCAGGCAGAGGGGCTGGATGCTGCACCCGTGACTCTTGGGTGCAAGAAGTGTTCTGATGTCAGCCCAAATTCAGCATTATTCTTTAATTTCACTTTCGATGATAATGGTATACAGAGATGGTAAGTCTCCCCAACAGCAGCACAGACAGCAATAAAAAAAAAGTGACAGGTGTTCTAATCCCTCTCCACTGCACCCAAAACAATAAACTGTTTTGCCTTTATTGACACTTTACAATGATTCTAAACCATATGTCTTTAAAATACTAAACATTTTATACTGACCTGCTCTGTGCAGTGGTTTTGCACAGGGCAGCCTCGATGGCCTCTTTTAAAGTCCCCCACTAGCACCCCTGGCTCCTCTTTGGTGAGTCCCCTCATAGGAAGATGCTTCTTATGGGGGCTCTTGTGTGGGCTCACTCCCAAGCCACGTTGCCTGTGTTCATAACTCGGCCCTGTGCTATAACTCGGCCCTGTGGGGAGAGAGAGGAGAGAGCTGCTGCTCTCTGTCACAGCGCTGGATTGAGATTGGGCTCAGGTAAGCATAAGGCGGGGCTGGGGGAGTCCTGGACACAGGAGAGATTTTACCTTAATGCAGAGAATATAGTAATGTAAAAAACCCCTTAAAGTGGAACTTTACCCATAACAACTTGATAAGCAATAATGTTCTTTAGCAAGGAACATTCCACATTAATAATTACACTACCAAAATTAGTGTGTGTTGTAAATTGCCTCCAGCTTTGTTCCTGTTTCTTCTTGCTGGAGGCTGCCGTTCTGCTGAAGCCCAGAGCCCCTGAGCAGCAGTAAATCTTTAGGGTGTCAGCAGATCAGTTCCTATATTTTCAGCACAATGTGGAAAAATAGAGAGCAACTGAGCATGTGCAGAGTAGGGTGAGACAGTGTGTCACTGGATTTTAAACCATATAGGCACTTATCTTTAAGGTTTTATATAGCTGTACCTGCAAAAGGTACCAACCTGAAGTGATCTAGCAAGACTTAATTTTCTGACTAATGTTCCACTTTAAGTCTTTAGAACCACTTTTAAGAGGAAGTTCGGTCTCTAAGAAAAAATGAAAAGCAGCTACAAATCCTGTAGCTGCTAACTTTTAATAAATGGACATTTACCTGTACAAGGATCCACTGTCATCCTCACCCGGACTAGTTTTTCACTAGCCTCTGGGTTCCCGACACCAACATCTTAACTGTGGACAGTTGCCTCACAGCCAGCTGTCCACTGCGCATGCGCAAGCCCATTGTGTTTTGTAAATGGTCCTGCAGTCTTCTGAAACCTGTGATGTGTCCCAGAAGATTGCAGGGAGGAGGGAAGGAGAACTTCTGCTTAGATCATCTAGGCGATCCAAGCAGAAGTAGGAGTGGGTACCTGTCAAAAGTAGGTACGTGCCCCCCCCTCCAGAATTACATGCCAAGTTAGGCAGAGGAGGGAGGGGGGGGGGGTCCTAAAGCAGAACTTCCCCTTTTGGGTGAAGCTCCTCTTCAACCACTTTACTATCGAGCTATACGGCTACAGCGCGGTAGTCCAGTTCTGTGAGGGCGTGATATGACATCCTCCCAGAATGCGTCCCCTGCACCCCCCTAGCGGTTTGCATCCAGCGCTGTGATCGCTGGGTCCTTTGGACATGGTAAAAGGCCAATCACAGCAGCCTTTTTCCATGTGATCAGCTGTGTCCAATCACAGCTGACCTCTATGTAAATACACTTGCCGGTCATCGGCAGTACTTTCCTCTTGCTGTCACAGCGTGAGGAAAGTACTGCCGGTAACTGGCAACTGTCAAAGCAGACATCGGAACTGATAATCAGGGCACTGACTATCAGTGCCTTGATTATCAGTGCTGCTTATCTGTCCCCAGCAGTGCTGCCCATCAGTTCCCAGCACTGCCACCAGTCGGTGCCATCAGTCAGTGTTGCTAGTCAGTGCCCATCATTGCTGCCTATCAGTGCCACGTATCAGTTCAGCATCATCAGTGAATCCTCATCAATGCAGCCTATCAGTGCCCATCAGTGCTGTCTCATCAACACATATCAATGAAGGAGAAAAATTACCTGTTTGCAAAATTTTATAATTGAAACAATGCAAACTTTTTTTTTTTCAGAATTTTTGCTCTTTTTTCATTTACAGTGTAAAAAATAAAAACACCCAGTGGAGATTAAATACCACCAAAAAAAAGCTGTGAAAAATTGAAAAAAAGGCTGAAAATCGGCCTGAGCAAGAGGGGGGTAAAAGTACCCGGTAGGCAAGGGGTTAAGGAGCAGTTGTATTACTTTACACACATCCTTTTCTTCAAGACTGACATCTAGTGGTGAGAAATGTGCACTGCAGAAATCAGATAAGGCAGAAACTATTAACCACTTGCCCTCCAGAGGATTTACCCCCCCCCCCCTTCCTATTTCAACTGGTAATTGCGTGGTCATGCAATGCTGTACCCAAACAAAATGCTGTACCCAAACTGGTAATTGCGTGGTCATGCAATGCTGTACCCCAACAAAATTAATGTCCTTTTTTTCACACAAATAGAGCTTTCTTTTGGTGGTATTTGATCACTGCTGGGTTTTTCATTTTTTGCGCTATAAACCCAAAAAGACCGAAAAGTTTGAAAAACAATTATATTTTTTACTTTTGGTTATTAAACATATGTAGTAAACTCCAAGTTATTCATACATTTAGACCAAAATGTATTCTGCTACATGTCTTTGGTAAAAAAAAAAAATCCCAAAAAGTGTATATTAATTGGTTTGTGTGAAAATTATAGCGTCTATAAATGACTGTATAGATATTGGAATTTACGCCATTTTTTTGCTTTACAGCGCTGTGCTCGTTTAACTGACAATTGCGCGTTCATACAGTATTGTACATAAATGAAATTTGTCATTTTTTTGACATAAATAGAGCTTTCTTTTGGTGGTATTTGATCACCTCTGGGGTTTTTTTTGTGTGCTATAAACAAAAAAGACTTAACTTTTGAAAAAAATTATTTTTTTCTCATTTTTGTCATAAAAAATATGCAATAAACTCAAATTTCATCATACATTTAGGCGAAAATGTATTTTGCTTCATGTCATTGGTAAAAACAAAATCCCAATAACTGCATATTAATTGGTCTGTGTGAAAGTTATAGCGTCTACAAACTATGGTATAGTTACCGGAAATGATAAAAAGAGAAAAACAGCGCCTCTGAGTGTAAACTGTTAAAAAGTATTTATTGGTGAACATGATTAAAACCATTCACATGTAGGTGGTAAAGATCAGGCTCATAAGGGGTTAACAATGCACAATGCCACCTGATGATCTGGACCAGAGCACAAGAGTACAAGAGTGCAGCCTGCACAGCAGGGAGCACTGGAGATCCAGATCCAGGAATGTGGGTGCAGCAGCAGGCAGGTATGGCGACGACCAGGATACAGGTCAGGTGCGGATGCAGGAATGTGGGTGCAGCAGCAGGCAGGTATGGCGACGACCAGGATACAGGTCAGGTGCGGATGCAGGAATGTGGGTGCAGCAGCAGGCAGGTATGGCGACAACCAGGATACAGGTCAGGTGCGGATGCAGGAACGTGGGTGCAGCAGCAGGCAGGTATGGCGGCAACCAGGATACAGGCCAGGTGCGGATGCAGGAACGTGGGACAGCAGCAGGTAGGTATGACGGCAACCAGGATGCAGGAACGTGGGTGCAGCAGCAGGCAGGTATGGTGGCAACCGGGATACAGGCCAGGTGCGGATGCAGGAACGTGGGACAGCAGCAGGTAGGTATGGCGGCAACCAGGATGCAGACCAGGTGAGGATGCAGGAACATGGGTGCAGCAGCAGGCAGGTATGACGCCAACCGGGATACAGGCCAGGTGCGGATGCAGGAATGTGGGTGCAACAGCAAGTAGGTATGGCGGCAACCAGAATGTAGACCAGGTGCAGATGCAGGAGTGTAGGTGCAGCAGCAAGTAGGTATGGCGGCAATCAGAATGCAGACCAGGTGCAGATGCAGGAGTGTAGGTGCGGCAGCAGGTAGGTATGGCAGTAACCAGGGTGCAGGCCAGGTGTGGGTGCAGAAACGTAGGTGCAGCAGCAGGTAGGTATGGTGGCAACCAGGATACAGGCCAGGTGTGGATGTAGGAATGTGGGTGCAGCAGCAAGTAGGTATGGTGGGAACCAGGATGCAGACCAGGTGTGGATGCAGGAACGTGGGTGCAGCAGCAAGTAGGTATGACGGCAACCAGAATGCAGACCAGGTGCAGATGCAGGAGTGTAGGTGCGGCAGCAGGTAGGTATGGCGGTAACCAGGGTGCAGGCCAGGTGCGCGTGCAGGAAAGTAGGTGCAGCAGCAGGTAGATATGGCGGCAACCAGGATACAGGAACATATGTGCAGCAGTGTCAGACAAGCCGGGTCAGGATCAATCGGGCAGATCAGGTACAAGGGAGCAGGCAAGCGGATAGTCAGGGATAAGCCGAATCGGTGCAGGCAGAGTTCTTTTTTGGTCAGGGTCAGATCAGATACAGGCAACAGAATCAGGTTATCAAGTACAGGACGTTATAGACCAGAAGGCATAGGCTAAACTGTGTTGGTGATTTAAATAGTCCGCCTTGCGGTGACGTGTACGCTAGTGCGCATGCGCGCAACCGCACGCTCTCGCGCATGTGCACTCGCACCGCTGTGGCTAACAGGGATCTGATGCATAGATGCGTGACAGCAAGGGAGCGATCCTTGACACTACCATTTTAGATTTACACAGGAGGTCTAGTGCTAGAATTACTACCCTTGATGATGACGTTCGCGGCGATACCTCACATGCATGGTACAACTGTTGTTTACATACCAGCATGGGGTCAACGCTTGCACATGTGTGGGCAGGGTGAGGGTGTTTTTTTAAATTATTTTTACACTGTCCCTTTCATTTTTTTTTCTTTTCTTTTTACTTTTATTGTTATCACAGGGAATGTAAATAACCCCTGTGAATGCAATAGGCAATGACAGGTATTCTTTTATGAGAAATCAGGGTTCCATTAGACTCTTGATATCTCCTTGTCCCTTACATCATCTGATCTACCCAAAATCGGTGTGATCAGATGTTTTCCCAATTTAAAAATAGTGCTGTTTATATCCTGTGAAACTGAAGTGATGAAATGTTCATAGCTTCCGATATCTTAGACTGTAGATATGATTGGCGCCATTCCAGTCTCCAAACAGCTCTATGGTCAGCCAGCAGAAACACTGGCTGCATTCTCATGTTCCCCTAATGCAGTATTTCTCAACTCCAGTCCTCATGGACCCCCAACAGGTCATGTTTTCAGGATTTCCATTATTTTGCACAGGTGATTTGATCAGTTTCACTGCCTTAGTAATTACCACAGCTGTTTCATCTGAGGGAAATCCTGAAAGTATGACCTGTTGGGGGTCCATGAGGACTGGAGTTGAGAAACACTGCCCTAATGGCACGGACTGCCCGAGAAAGCCGTGGAAGGCAACTGGGGGGGGGGGGGGGGGGGGGGCATCTTCTCACCTTCTCCCGCTGCTTGTTAAAGCAGTTGCAGGCATCACCCTGGTATAATCATTCAAAGTCCAGTGATGTTCCAGTACAACGCTGGTCCTTTGTTGGGTATATATGCTATGTTCTTTTTTTTTATGTAGCCTTTGAAATAAAGAGAAGAAATCTCTGCCAAAAAAATGTGTGCCCACCATTAGAATATACCACTCTGCATCCACCGACTTCTAATGGTGGCCACACATGAAATATTATTTTTGTTCAGCCCGTGAGCTTCCTCTATTCGCATCGATGGATGTGGATGAAGAAATCTCTGCCAAAAAAAGATTAAAAATATATGCCAAAGTATAGAGGCCATCCACCCACTGGTCACCCCAGGCCCCCATGCTTGGGCATTTTTAACTGTGGATGAAAAATCTCATCCAACAGCACTGCACACACTTACTTATGTATATTCTGAGACCAAGACCCTGTTGCTGTCAGAATAAACAGATTGGTGCTGCAGCTGAATGCCTGCAAAGAAAACAGCAGTGGTTAACAGTAAAACAATAACAATATAACAGTAACTCAATAATGAAACAACTATTTTTGTTATTGGATAGCAGGTGAGACATCAGGGGTCTTTTAGACTTACCCTCTCTGTGCAATGGTATGGCACAAAGCCGCCCTAAACATCCTCTTTTGGGGTCACTCGCCAGTGATCTTTGCTCTTCCTCCACCTGAATTTCAGGCTCCGCCGCTATCAGCAAACCCAGGACAAGGACCAGCATGGCGTGTGCCATCGGGTAGATGGGAGGGAGATTAGCAAACGTCTGTTTGGTTATCTGCCTTTCCTGTTAAACAGTTGGAAATTTTTTTTTTTAGTAAAATAACAAACATGTTATACTTACCTTCCCTATGGTTTTGTACAGAGTAGCTCTGAACTTTCTCTACTGGGGTCCCGCTGTCATCAAAATATAATTTCCAGGTTCAGGTGTCCCTGGCTGGGGAAGAAACTAATGGAGCGATATCTGATATTTACATTTATACATTTACACCTCATACAGTTATGCTTTTACATTTTATACATTTATACCTTTATATTTATGTATTTTTGTAACCACTTGAGCTCCTGAGGATTTACCCCCCTTAATGACCAGGCCCTTTTTGCTGTTTGGCGCTGCACTAATTCAAATGATATTTGCGCGGTCATGCAATGCTGTACCCAAATGAAATTTACGTCCTTTTTTTAACACAAGTAGAGCTTTCTTTTGGTAGTATTTGATCACCTGTGCGCTTTTTATTTTTTGCGCTATAAACAAAAAAAACACGAAAATTTTGAAAAAAAACAATATTTTCTACTTTCAGCAATAAAAAATATATCGTAAACTCAAAGTTAGTCATACATTTAAGCCAAAATGTATTCTGCTACATGTTTTTGGTAAAAAAATCCCAATAACTGTATATTGATTGCTTTGTGTGAAAGTTATAGCGTCTACAAACTATGGTATAGATAATTTGAAATTTACACAGCTTTTACTTTCTGACCGCCCATCACATCTCTTGAGGTGCTAAAATACCAGGATAGAACAAACACCCCCAAATGACCCCTTTTCGGAAAGCAGACACCCTAAGCTATCTGCTGAGAGACATATTGTGTTCATGGAAGATTTATTTTTTTTCCACAAGTTTCTGGAAAATGACAAAAACTTTTTTTTTTGTTTGTTTTTTTTTACACAAAATTGTCATTTAAATGATTTATTTCTTGCACAAGCCAAGGGTATATGTGGAATTACACCCCCAAATACATTCTGCTACTTCTACCGAGTATAAGGATACCACACGTGTGACACTTTTTGGGAGCCTAGCCACATACAGGAGCCTGAAATCCAATGACCACTTTGAAAGCCTGAAGGTGCGTAACTTCTTCATTTCACTTCCCCACTACCTATCACAGTTTCGGAGGCCCTGAAATGCCAGGAAAGCACCAAACCCGCCCCAAATGACCCCTTTTTGGAAAGTAGACACTCCAAGGAATTTAAAAAGAGGCATGGTAAGTATTTTGCAGATCTCATTTTTTATCACAAGGTTTTGAAATATAAAAAAGAAAAGAAAAAATATGTTTTTATTTTCTTTCTTCATTTTCCAAAAACTTGGGGCAACAAATGAGATCTTCAAAATACTTACCATGCTTCTTATCAAATTCCTTTGGGTGTCTACTTTCCAAAAAGGGGTCATATGGGGGGGGGTTTGGTGCTATTCTGGCATTCCAGGGCCTCCGAAACTGTGATAGGTAGTCAGGAAGTGTAATGAGGAAATAAAGCCCTTTAAAAGCCTGAAGGTGCTTATTGGATTTTGGGGTCCTGTACTTGGCTAGACTGCCAAAAAGTCTCTCATATGTGGTACCCCCATACTCGGGAGAAGTAGCAGAATGTATTTTGGGCAGTAATTCCACATATACATATGGCTTGTGAGAGCAATAAATTATTTCAATGACAATTTTGTGTAATTTTTTTTTTTGTCATTTTCCAAAAACTTGTGGTAAAAAAATAAATTCTTCTATTGATTCAACATGCCTCTCAGCAAATAGTTTGGGGTGTCTACTTTCCAAAAAAGGGTCATTTTGAGGGGTGGGGGCATTTTATGCCCAGCATTAGAAGTTTATGCCACACATCACTCACTCTTCTAACCACCTGAAGACCAAGCCTTTTCTGACACTTTTTGTTCACATTAAAAAAATCAGTATTTTTGCTAGGAAATTAAAGTGAACCCCAAAACATTATATATTTTTTAGAGCAGACACCCTAGTAAATAAAATGATGGGTGGTGCAATTTTTTATCTCACATATTACTTACACAGTGATTTTTAAAACGCAATTTTAATTAATTTTTTAATTTTAATGCACAAAAACACAATATATTGGCCAATTATTTGCTTTGATATAAAAAGATGATGCTATGCTGAGTAGATAGACACCAAACATGACATGCTTTAAAATTACGCATGCCCTGTGTAATGGCGACAAACTGCATACATTTTTAATATCTATAGGCAACGCTTTAAAAGCCTTTACAAGCTACCATTTTAGATTTACAGAGGAGGTCCAGAGCTATAATTACTGCCCTTGATCTGACGTTCATGGCGATACCTCACATGCATGGTGCAATCGCTGTTTCCATACTGGCACAGGGTCAACGCTCACGACCGCAGGTGTGCGCATGCGCGGATGGGCGAGGGTCCTTTTTTTTTTTTTTTTTTTTAAATTTATTTAATTATTTTTACACTGTCCCTTTAATTTTTTTTATTTTAAATCACTTTTAATGCTATCTCAGGGAGGGGGAGGGGGGGGGCATTTTCTCCTGCTGCTTGTAAAGGCAATCCTGCAGCTAATTAACCACTAGGAATGCTTTTACATGAAAGCCCATTGCTGGCTGAAAACAATTATACCAGGATGATGCCTGCAGCTGCAGGCATCACCCTGGTATAACCATTCAAAGTCCAGTGATGTACCAGTACGTCGCTGGTCCTTGTTGGGTGTATATGCTATGTTCTTATTTTCTTTATGCAGCCTGTGGGCTGAATGAAAAAAAAGAGAAGAAATCTCTGCCAGAAAAAGTGTGTGGTATGCCCACCATTAGAAACCTCCCTGCATCCACCCACTTCTAATGGTGGGCACACATGAAATGTGCCAACAAATATAAAATACATATGCCGAAGCATAGGGGCCATCCACCCACTGGCCACCCCAGGCCCCCATGCTTTGGCATATATTCTCTTTTTTTTAACTGCGGCTGAAAATTTTCATCCGTCAGCACTGCACACACCTACTTATGTCTATTCTGAAAGCAAGACCCTGTTGCTGTCAGAATAAACAGGTCAGTGCTGCAGTTTGACATTCCTGCAAAGAAATCAACAATGGTTAACAATAAAACATAAACTCAATAAAACAACTTTATAATTGAAAGATCTCTGCAAGGAAAAGTGTGTGGCGGTATGCCCACCATTAGAAACCTCCCTGCATCCACCCACTTCTAATGGTGGGCACACATGAAATGTGCCAACAAATATAAAATACATATGCCGAAGCATAGGGGCCATCCACCCACTGGCCACCCCAGGCCCCCATGCTTTGGCATATATTCTCTTTTTTTTAACTGCGGCTGAAAATTTTCATCCGTCAGCACTGCACACACCTACTTATGTCTATTCTGAAAGCAAGACCCTGTTGCTGTCAGAATAAACAGGTCAGTGCTGCAGTTTGACATTCCTGCAAAGAAATCAACAATGGTTAACAATAAAACATAAACTCAATAAAACAACTTTATAATTGAAAGATCTCTGCAAGGAAAAGTGTGTGGTGGTATGCCCACCATTAGAAACCTCCCTGCATCCACCCACTTCTAATGGTGGGCACACATGAAATGTGCCAACAAATATAAAATACATATGCCGAAGCATAGGGGCCATCCACCCACTGGCCACCCCAGGCCCCCATGCTTTGGCATATAGTCTCTTTTTTTTAACTGCGGATAAAAAATCTCATCCGTCAGCACTGCACACACCTACTTATGTCTATTCTGAAAGCAAGACCCTGTTGCTGTCAGAATAAACAGGTCAGCGCTGCAGCTGAAAGCATTCCTGCAAACAGAAATGGTTAACAATAAAACAGTAAAAGTAAAACAATCACAAAAATGACAACAAAAAAAACTATAACTATTTTTGGTTTTTACATTTTTTTATTTTTTTGGGGGGGATTTGTATTTTTAATTTTTTTTTTTAACTTTTTTTTTCCAAACTTTAAACATTTTTAAAACAGCTGGTAGGGTCTCTCCAAATGCGATAGCCAGTTTCCTGACTACCTAACATCTTTCGAGACCCTGTGTAAATGTGCCCTGATCTGTGCCGTGCTGTACCCTATACTAATAGTCAACTAGTGTATGGTAGAGGCGGAAGCAGGGCTTGACGCAGAGGCCAGGCTGGCCAGGACAGGAGGGACAACAATAGCTGCTGTCACGCCTAATTCCACGTTTGCTGCAGACACAACATCTTTTTTGGGGTCTTCTTTGGGTTGGGGTACCAGGAATGTTATCGGGAAAACGTCTCTCATGCAGACGGCTAACTGCATCTGGGATGGGGGTTTGGGGCGCAGCACCTTCTGGATACAAAAGGGCCCTGTTGATCTCTAACTGGAAATTTAGGTATGATCCACTATGTCCAGTTGCTTTATAGAGAACAAAAGCGTTATATACAGCCAATTGAAATAAATAAACAGACACTTTTATGTACCAGCGTCTGGCTTTTCGGGAAACTAAGTACGGCTTCATCATCTGGTCGTTGAAGTCCACCCCTCCCATGTTAAGGTTATAATCGTGGACACAGAGGGGCTTCTCAACAACACCAGCTGCCGTGGTAATTTGGACGGTCGTATCTGCGTGAATGGAAGACAGGAGGTAAACATCCCGTTTGTCCTTCCACTTCACTGCGAGCAATTCTTCATTTCTCAAGCAGGCTTTTTCCCCCTTTTTAAGACGGGTATTTACAAGCCGTTGGGGGAAGCCCCGGCGATTAGATCGCACAGTGCCACATGCGCAAATTCCCAGATTGAACAAATATCTAAACAGTAGCACGCTTGAATAAAAATTGTCCACGTATAAGTGGTACCCCATATGGAAAAAGGATGACGCCAAGTCCCAAACTATCTTGCCACTGCTCCCCATGTAGTCTGGGCATCCGGGGGGCTCCAAGTGACTATCTTTTCCCTTGTAAATCCGAAACTTACATGTATAGCCTGTTGCCCTCTCACAGGTCTTATACATCTTGATCCCATATCTGGCACGCTTGCTGGGGAGATATTGTTTGATTAGAAGGCGGCCAGAATATTGAATGAGGGACTCATCGATGCAGATGTTTTTATGGGGAGTATACACATCTGCAAATTTTTGGTTAATGTGATTTACGAGGGGCCGAATTTTGTGGAGCCGGTCAAATTCAGGGTCACCCCGAGGACGACTGAGTGTGTTGTCGTAGAAGTGCATAAAACGCATTATCGTCTCATATCTCTGCCTGGCCATGGCAGCAGAGAACACGGACATGTGAACAAGCGGGTCTGTGGACCAATACAACCGCAATTGATTTTTAATATTAATGCCCATGTTGAGGGTTAGGCCCAAAAAAACTTTAAAATTCGGAAACCGTAATGGGTTTCCATGCGAATGGTCTGGCAAGGTATGAATTTGGGTTGGCGGCGATATATTTTCTTGCATATAAATTGCTTTGATCCACAATCAATGCATAAAGATCTTCTGTGAAGATCAGCTCAAAAAAATCAAGGGGAGTATTTAAATTTACTTGTGTACTAGCGGCAAACTGGCGCTATCTGGGAGGGGTGCTAACACTATCGGAAGTCACCAGTGATACTAATACAGTGATCAGTAAAAATCTGTTCACTGTAATCAATGACACTGGTGACAGGGCAGTGAAGGGGTTAACTGGGGGGGGCGATCAAGGGGTTAAATGGGATTACTGGTGTACTGGCGGGCAAACTGGCGCTATCTGGGAGGGGCGCTAACACTATTGGAAGTCGCCAGCGACATACAGTGATCAGTAAAAATCTGTTCACTGATCAATGACACTGGTGACAGGGCAGTGAAGGGGTCAACTCGGGGGGGGGGGCGATCAAGGGGTTAGACGGGATTACTGGTGTATTAGCGGGCAATCTGGTGCTATCTGGGAGGGGCGCTAACACTATCGGAAGTCGCCAGCAACACTGTTACAGTGATCAGTAAAAATCGGTTCACTGGTGACAGGGCAGTGAAGGGGTTAACTGGGGGGGGGGCGATCAGGGGGGTTAAATGTTTCCTAGGTGTGTTCTAACTGTGGGTATGTGCTGTTTTACTCACTGTTAGTATGTCTTCTTCTCTGTCTGGAACGGAATGTGTCCAGGAGGAGAAGGATGACATCATATCCTGTCCTGTGTAAATGTCAACACAGGATAGGACAGGGACCGATCATGTGATTTCAGCCAGACATCACTGGCTGAAATCTAATGATTGATCCCTCCGGGATCGAATGGTGTCACCCGCGGGTCGGCGGGAGCGCGCGCGCGCCCCCTGCTGCGAAAATGTCGGGAGCGTGGAGCCCGTTTTAAAACGTGGTTTTGCGCCCCAGTGCCGCCCTGCACACGTATATATACAGTGGCAGGGCGGCAAGTGGTTAAAACGTTTTCAAAACATCAAGAGCTACAACTAATTCAAAACTACTACAACCATCTTGTATAAAGAGAAAATATATGTTATACTATACATTTACACGTACACATTTCATACATATTAATTATAATGCAGTGTACAATTCCTCTGGGGAGAACTGCTGCTCTAGGTCACAAGCGAAAATTGGCTCTGTTTAGGGAAGCACAGATATATCGGCGGACGAAAACAGTGTTCTCTGCATTCTGCCAATGGGAAAAATGGTGCAGATACAAGCAAAGGCATGTCACATAGACTTTCATGGAGAAACACCCCTTAGTGACTTCAGTGCAAAATTTGCCAGCCAGATTTATTACGGTTTAAAAAAAAAAGCAGGGCTAAAGAATGAAAATAAAAGAACCCGCCCGGTGTGTGTGTGATCAAATATGTGGGTTGCCTACACCATACACAAAATATTTTAAAAGACCTCCTGCGTTTACATGGAATCCTAACCTTAAAAAAAAAACTGCTGGCATTAAACTTATACCCAAAATAAGTGAATGATCAATCAATAAACAGTGCAGCGCTAATCAATAATATATATATAAATATCCAATAAATAGGTGATACAATAAATAAACTCGATATACACCCCTGGGAGTATATATCCAAAATAATCAATAATAATATATTATTATCATGCGTGTAATCCCTTATAGGGAATATCTGGTGCAAAACGTGATAAATATAATCATAAAACAATATAGTGGCAAAAAAACGTATAGTGCTCAAAACAAGTGAACCAATAATCAATTTAAAAAAAAATGTCCAAACAATTGATAAAAGTAATGCAATGCTTAGTGGTAATCTTCACACTCCACTCTTTATGCAAAGAATAATGTGCAGTGTGCGTCATTCACACGTGCCAATCCTTAATGGCCAGAATGCCCCCTCCCCTCCTTACTTAGACCCCACAGGGCCAGCACGCTTTAGGATCAAGCGATCCTATCAGAATGGATTCCTCTCTGGATCTCGCCTTCCCCCTCCAGCATCCACCAGACTAGCAGCCAGCTCCTCCCAGGGTCATAATGAAACACAAACAGAGACCCTCCATAGTGCAACCAGTTTTATTAAACAATAAACAGATAGATAATAGAGTTCCACACATTCGTGATGATTCAATCCAGCTTTCTTACCACATGCTATGGGTGTACTGCATGGGTAATACAACAGGGTGTTCCAATATGGCCCCCACGCCGGAAATGACGTCACCGCGTAAGCTCCTCCCAACGTACCGACGCGTTGCGTCACGCTCAGCACGTGACTTCATCAGGGTAACGCCCATAAAGTGCGTTCCCTTAGTCAGGCTGAGTCCAGGTTTATTTATGAGATGCGTACTCAGACCCCGAGGGGTCTAAACGTGGATTTTGACTTGAATTGTTTTTTAAGTGATTTTTGATAAGGATTATAGTTCATCTGCACATTTTATTGGATTTTAATATTTATTTTATCTATAGTATCCTGGTATATATTATTGATTTATTAATTAGTAGTGATTATGTTCATGTTGTGAACCTTTGGTATGGGTGTCTGTATGGCCGAATAGGAAGGGAAGAGGGAAGGGAAATGCGGCTGCATGGGCAATACATGCCCCCGCCCCTCGGTTTCCGCCCCGCCTGGTGAGTGATCTTCATGTCTACTGGGGGGGAGAGAGCTGACAGGCAGACTGACCAGAGACTGCCAGGTGGCTGACCGAGACTGACTAGAGACTGCCAGGTGACTGACCAGTGACTGATCGAGACTGCCAGGTGACTGACCGACTGTACCAGGTGACTGCCAAGTGACTGACCAGAGACTGCCAGGTGACTGACCGAGACTGACCGAGACTGACCAGAGACTGACCAGAGACTGCCAGGTGACTGACCAGAGACTGCCAGGTGACTGATCAGAGACTGCCAGGTGACTGATCAGAGACTGCCAGGTGACTGATCAGAGACTGCCAGGTGACTGACCAGAGACTGCCGAGTGACTGAACGAGACTGCCAGGTGACTGAACGAGACTGCCAGGTGACTGAGCAGAGACTGCCAGGTGACTGACCAGACACTGACCAAGACTGAGCAGAGACTGCCAGGTGGCTGACTCATACCACTAACTGACACCTTCTCGCTGCTCATACCACTAATGACACCTTCACACCGCTCACGCCATTAACTGACACCTTCTCGCCCCTTATACCACTAACTGACACCTTCTCGCCGCTCATACCACTAACTGACACCTTCACAGAAAGATGTGGCCGACCACTAAGTTCTGCCCAGCAAACATTGGTGCACTAGAGACAGTGGGGGTGCACGGGGCGGGGGGGAATTTTTGTGTTGCCTAGGGCAGCACAAATCAGAAATACATCACTGACTACTATAACTGCTATACACCACTGTAGGCATCCTGTATGAAAAGAAAACATCTGTTATACTACACATTTATATTTTTATACTTTTTTTTTCATTTCATCAACTACTATAACTACTACACACCACTGCAGGCATCCTGTATGAAAAGAAAACATCTGTTATACTACACATTTATATTTTTATACTTTTCTTTTTTTTCTTTCAAATCATCAACTACTATAACTACTACACACCACTGCAATCATCCTGTATGAAAAGAAAATACATGTTAGATACGGATGTGCACCAAACACATAACACCATTTACACTGTCAATGAAAAACCTGCTGTTGATCATGTCTTCAAGGCTCAGGTTGTTTATGCCCTCCAATGTGATTATCCGGCGCTGGTGTGGAATAGCAGCTCGGCACATGGGACAGGTGGCACTCTCCTGAAGCCATTGTAGAATGCAGTAGGTGTGAAATTTGTGATTGCAGGTCAAGATTGTAGAGTGCTGACTGTCTTCGTACCCTGCAAAACAAATGGGACAGATTGCCCCCTCCTCGCCGCGCTGCTCCATGGCTGGTGGTGGTGGTGCTGGATGGCGATGAGCAGCCCTGTTGATGGCGTAATCCTGTCTCTGCCGAAGCAGCAGTCTGGATCTTGTCCGATGGGCTACTGGAGACTCCTGGACTTCCTGACGTGAGAGCCTTCCCCGACATCTGCAACGTGCAGATCTCGGCATCCTAATGGTGATGGATGGCAAATCACCTGGAAATAGCTATAAAATAAAATATTAATAATAATAATATTTAAACAATATTATTATAATGACAAGAGCAGTATTTCTGGATATTAAGCAGAAAAAGCTCAGGTAATCGCTTTGAAAAGCAGTAGATCGCAGGAGAAATTCCAACGATCCTACTCGCTCGACTCCCAGCGTAAGAGTGACTTGAGCCACAGCCACAGCCAATCACAGCCAGTCACAGCCAGCCACAGCCAATCCCAGCCACAGCCAATCCCAGCCACAGCCAATCACAGCCAGTCCCGCCCCTGTCACTTTTGAGGCCTACTATGAATTGTCATGGAAACCCAGGCCTAAATAAATTTGATATAATTTTCTATGTAATGTTCTCATTTTAATGGTGATTCCTGAATTCCGCCACTAGATGACAGCAAAATTGCAATAAGTTTCACTCCTCCACAGCGGTAATCCCGCACATCGCCACTGATGTCTCCCTTCCCAATCGGCTCCGTTTTCTTTCCTCTGGCGGCCATCTTGCTTTCTCAGAGTGCAGTGAGCCGACATGAAGATTACAGGTGAGGGGGACAGAGAGCCGGGGGTGGTGAGGAGAAGGCCGCGGTGAGGTGTAATGGAGGTCGGGCAGGCGGATGGTGTAGGCCTAGGTGTGCTGTGGAGGAGGGGCTGAGGTTGCAATACATAGAAGGCCTGAGGGGGTGTGGAGAATGCCCAGGATGGTGTAGGCCGCGATGTGCTGGATGGAGGAGGAGGGGGATGGAGTGTGTGGCCGGCTATAGAGGTGGTCATGACCAGGAAAGGTCTGGGGACAGTCATAGTGTGAGCCCCCCATCACTCCCCCATCCATGTCTGCCATCCCTGGCCTGCACAGGGCAGAGCTCATTGCTTTCCTTTCCTGTGTGGTGGGATTTGCGGCTGGGAGTGCGCTGATGATCTCTCCTGTAGGCCCCATTCACATCTGGCGATTTGGTATCGCTGGAGGGATGGCCGCAGTTCTATCACTGCACTAACTCGCACTGCAATCCTGGCAAAACGCACCACATGCGTTTGTATGCCATTCATTTTTAATGTCATCTCAAATGTGCAGCTTTGCAGCACAAGAGAAGCACACGTCAATCCGCTTGTCGCCTATAAAGGAGCAGAAGCTTCTATTGGGTGACGAGCTTTGTGCGAAGCGGTGAGCAGAGCAAAAATCGCACCTTTTTGCCAGGATTACAGTGTGATTTGGAATTGCAGTAATTCCAGCCGCGACCCCAAATCGCCAGAAGTAGCTGTCCACTGAGACCCATGCTGCGCAGCTTTCATTGCGTCTGCTGGAGCCGGAGGTGCGCAGTTTTCATTGCATCTGCTGGAGCCAGAGGTGCGCAGTTTTCATTGCGTCTGCTGGCTCCAGAGGTGCGCACTTGTCATTGCGTCTGCTGGCTCTAGAGGTGCGCACTTACCATTGCGTCTGCTGGCTCCAGAGGTGCGCACTTGCCATTGCGTCTGCTGGCTCCAGAGGTGCGCACTTGCCATTGCGTCTTCTGGCTCCACAGGTGCGCACTTGCCATTGCCTCTGCTGGCGCCAGAGGTGCGCAGTTGCCATTGCCTCTGCTGGCGCCAGAGGTGCGCAGTTGCCATTGCCTCTGCTGGCGCCAGAGGTGCGCAGTTGCCATTGCCTCTGCTGGCGCCAGAGGTGCGCAGTTGCCATTGCCTCTGCTGGCGCCAGAGGTGCGCAGTTGCCATTGCCTCTGCTGGCGCCAGAGGTGCGCAGTTGCCATTGCCTCTGCTGGCGCCAGAGGTGCGCAGTTGCCATTGCCTCCTCTGGCTCCAGAGGTGCGCAGTTGCCATTGCGTCCGCTGGCTCCAGAGGTGCGCAGTTGCCATTGCGTCCGCTGGCTCCAGAGGTGCGCACTTGCCATTGCGTCCGCTGGCTCCAGAGGTGCGCACTTGCCATTGCGTCCGCTGGCTCCAGAGGTGCGCACTTGCCATTGCGTCCGCTGGCTCCAGAGGTTGCGCAGTTGCCAGAGGTGCGCAGTTGCCATTGCGTCCGCTGGCTCCAGAGGTGCGCAGTTGCCATTGCGTCCGCTGGCTCCAGAGGTGCGCAGTTGCCATTGCGTCCGCTGGCTCCAGAGGTGCGCAGTTGCCATTGCGTCCGCTGGCTCCAGAGGTGCGCAGTTGCCATTGCGTCCGCTGGCTCCAGAGGTGCGCAGTTGCCATTGCGTCCGCTGGCTCCAGAGGTGCGCAGTTGCCATTGCGTCCGCTGGCTCCAGAGGTGCGCACTTGCCATTGCGTCCGCTGGCTCCAGAGGTGCGCACTTGCCATTGCCTCCGCTGGCTCCAGAGGTGCGCACTTGCCATTGCCTCTGCTGGCGCCAGAGGTGCGCTTTGTATCCACTGGCGCTAGATGTGCACAGCTTTCATTGCGTCTGCTGGCGCCAGAGGTGTGCAGTTTTCATTGCGTCTGCTGACACATATGCTGCACAGCTTTTGTTTTCTGCTGGCGCCAGAGGTGCACAGCTTTAATTTTGTTCGCTGGCGTAAGATGTGAGCAACTTTCATTGCTTCTGCTGGTGCCAGAGGTGCGCAGCTTTCATTGCATTTGCTGGCCCCAGAGGTGCGCAGCTTTCATTGTGTCTGCTGGCGCCAGAGGTGCGCAGTTCTTATTGTGTCCACTGGCACCAGTGCGGGTGGCCGTTGTATACAGCTCCTCTAGTGTGCATTGGAATACGTTGCAAAAAATGCAGTTGAACTAAAATTTTGGTGCATTGAGGTGTTAAAATCCACTGCTATTGTGCGATCCTCTGGAAGGGTCGGGGCCACACTTGAGGCCTTACTTCATTTTTGCGTTGACCTCCACTGTTGGATTCCAGCTAATCCCAACAACCAAATGTAATATATTGCAGCGTTCCAGTCCTCAGATGGGCATTAGATTTCATGTTCACATTTGCTGGATGGATTAGATTTCATGTCCACCCCTTTCACCTGGTGATCCTTCAGTAACACTCTTCCTATCCAGCACTGCATGTACAAAGAGGGAGCGATCTTTAAAATGGTTTTAGGGCCCGTTCATACCGCATGCAGTCTAATGCATTTTTTTCTGCATCAAATACTTTTAGACAGTAATTGACATGGATTCCAGTGGCAGAGTTCTCACCAGTGCAAGCACGTTCCAGAACAGTCAAAAGTAGAACATGCTGCCTTTTTTCTGCATGGAACTGTGCTGGAACGCGGCAAAACACATCAAACACACCGGAATGCACATGTCACTAATTAGGCCCCTTAGGGGCCAGTTCCCACCACAGAAACAAAGTCTGAATGCTTTTTTTGCATGCATGTTCTTGATGCATTCCGATTCATTTTGATGCATTTTCATTCTGTGGACTGTACTGGCACGTATTGCAATGGTGTAAACTGTACCGTCCATTGATGCAGCAAATAAACGTACTGGACGGCATGTGGTGTGAACCGGCCCTCACACTAGTGTGACTTCTGATGGATTTGGGTTGCACACAATTGCAGAATGAGGGAAATAACATTTTTCAGCGGTGCCCTTTTATTTCGGCCCTGTAGACTAATATAGAAATTCACGGAAGTGGCATCAGCATTAGATATGAAGTAACTCCTATGTGACTTTGGTAAGAAGATTTTTTTTTCTACCCTTACCTGTCCTCCCAGGTCATTCTTGCTGCCTAAAAGCACTCCTCCTCCCAAGCACATTCCATTCACATCCTGAGCAGAAGCTGTAGCAGAAACACTCATTCCCATTTTTGATTTTGTGCGATTTTCACATGTAAACATATGTCACGCATAGGGCAGCCCATTTACTTCCCAATGCTTATTTGTGGTGGTGGCTGCTCTAGTTTTCTTTTATAGGCTGCTTTGTTCCCTTTATTTTCATCTGGTGATCGATCCATTAAGTCTATTTTTCAACAGAAGCAGCTGTCCTTCATATGTAGCAGTTAGAGGTTTGAGACTAACTATTTGCCACTGACAGGGAAGATTACAGTGATCAGCTTTTATTTATCCCAAAAGCTAAAAAAACACAGTTTGCTGTAACTGCTTGTGAGACTGACGTGTAAGCTGCGGTTTGACTTGGTTTGTTTAGTGTATTTAAATCTGCTAGTACATTTAACACTCCCCTCTCACCAGACTGACAACACTGCTGTCCAAAGTTGCCCCCTGTGCTCATCCATCCAGAGTGGGTACGCTCTTAATGCAGGAGGTGTGTTACTGGACTGATCACCAGGTGAAAACTAAGGGGGGGGGGGGAAGAAAAACTAATGAAAAAAAGCTCAGATACAGGTGCCGAAAAATCTCGCCTGCCATTGCCGCCGCCCACCCGTCATCCGCTGCCGCCATTGGCTGCCACTCGGTAGTTCAGCCTTACCTGAGAAACCATCGATCCCGACGCTTGGCATAGAGGTGTGTGAAGGAAAGATAGCCGCCACACATCTCTATGCCTTTGGAGGACCGGATCGATGTCATTTCCCGTTTCGGTCGTTTTTTGTTTTTTTTTAAAGCACTAGATCAACGTTTTTTTTTTTTTTTTTTTTATCCAATACTTTACATTGCAAAGGAGAGATATTAGGTCTTTTTGACCCCATATCTCTCTATAAAGAGGACCTGTCACTAATTTTTATCACAAGGGATGCATGTATTTCTTGCGATAAGAGTAAAAGTAATTAAATTTTTTTTTAAAGGAACAGTGCAAATAAAGAAAAAAAAAACATTAAATAAAAAAAAGAAGTTTAAAGTGCCCGTCTCCCCGTGCTCGCACATAGTGGTAAACACATACGTAGGCCATGCCCACATATGTAAATGGTGTTCAAACCACACATTTGAGGTGTCGCCATGAACGTCGGAGCAAGAGCAATAATTCTCGCACTAGATCTCCTCTGTAACTTTACACTGCTGACCTGTAGAAATTTTTAAAGCATCACCCATGGAGATTTTTAAGTACCGCAGTTTCATGCCATTCAACGAGTGTGCACAATTTTAAAACGTGGCATGTTGGGCATCTATTTACTCGCCGTAACATCCTCCTTTCATATTTTCCAAAAAAATTGTGTTATATATTGTGTTTTTTCAATCAAAGTGTATTTTTTTCATAAAATTATATATTCATTTTTAAAAACTGCATTTTGAATTTTCGGTTTCAGCACCAGAATTTTCATTTCGGTGCACCACTATAGTGCAGTACCCATGTGTAAGAGGCAGGAGGGGGTGGGCAAATTTGGTGCCACCAGAAAGTGTTGAAGCTTTGCCCAGTCAGAACAGTTTGAGTTTTAGAAGTGACAGTACGTTAAAAATAAAAAAAAACCTATCAAACAAGTGGAGATGTTGCCCATATCAACCAATCAGATTCCAGCTGGAGTGTGAATAGTTACTAAACTAAAATGGCGCTATGAGCAAATGCTTTTTTGATTTGGATGGTATTCCCTGGTTTAATGGGAAGTTTTCAGACTCACTCCTCTGCTATTATTGCTGGTTATTTTTAGTATTCATGAAAGTATAAATTTAGCCAAAATGCTTTGATTTTTTTTATAAAGCAGTTAAGGATTCTAACACTTGCTGAATTTATACTTCTATTTGGGGTTCTGTTATAAAGTTTTCTCGTCCATTACTGTCAGTGACAGGTTTTAGCATGCATATATGTGGCCTCTAGATGGGTGGGCTCAAATGTCCCAAATGTCAACATTTTTGTGCGCTCCCAGCACAATTACCGGCAGATCCTGGAAAGCTCCCAATGCCTACTTGCGAAAGGGAGCTTTCCGATCATGTGACTGCCAATCACAGTAGTCATGTGATCAGAGTGTCTGCCTCCCAGCATTTTGAAGCTCTTATAAAGGGCTGGGAGGTGGCGGCAGAAGAGGGTAAAGCTGGCTATACAGGGGTGTGGAATTTGTTTTAGAAATTTCTTGTCTAAGGAGTAAATCAGGGTCCCAATCTACTTGTCCCTGATGACAATCTACTTGTCCTGAAAAAATAAAAAATAACTAAAACCGTATTTAAATCTGAGGTGCTTTTAGTAATGTCTTGGGCTTTTATAAACGAAAGGGGCTTTATGGCGACTTAAATTTGAATATTTTTAACATTGCTCTGCTTATCTCCTCCTTACCTTCCTGCCTGTTTCCACCATCGAGGACTAGCAGGGAGGGGAGAGACCTTGCAGTGTAATGAGCACCGATTGGGCGCTTGTCAGGAAAGGTAAGTTTCAAGCTCTCTAAACGCTCAGCAGAAGCGCGTCTGTTGAGCGAGTAAATGAGGCGCTGACTCCAATAAGAAAAAAAAACTTTACTCCCTCAGGTTACCCTCATATCACTGGGCGCCATCGGGTAATTACTGGCCGGGACTCGGTGATTGACATCCGTGGCCGCGAATGGCAGCGCGGGTAGAGCGCGTGCGCCCCCTACCTGGAACTGCAAAATGGTGTGTGTGTGTGTGTGTGTGTGTGTATATATAATATATATATATATATATGTGTGTGATTCTGTGCACAGGTGCCGCCCTGTAGCAGTATATCTGATATAGGGTGGTCCTTAAGCGGTTAATGAAAACAAATCATGAACAGACAGAATTTGTAATGCAAAAGAGACATACAGGGGTAGATTTACTGAAACTGGTGCAGTCAGAATCTGGTGCAGCTGTGCATGGTAGCCAATCAGTTTCAGCTTGTTCAGTTATGCTTTGGCAATAAAACCTGGAAGCTGACTGGTTTCAATGCGGAGCTGCACCAGATTTTGCACTCTCTAGTAAATAACCCCCACAATGTCTCTTCTGCATTAAAGTTGCTTACCTGCCATGGCCGGATATAGGGGGGTGCTGGGGTGGGCTGTCTTTCCCCCCAGATTTCAGTTGTGCCCCCCCGAGACTGTTGAGCCCCCCATCCCCATACTCAGTGCCGGAACAAGGGAAAGGGAGCCTGGAGCAATTAAGAAAGTGACGTAGAAAAGAGTGCAAGGAGGAGCTGCTCCATATAGCGGATGACACAGGATCGCTCTGACCATCGGGCTGTACTCAGTTTCATTACCCGCCCCCTTTCTACATTTGCTGCTGCTGGGGGATGAGCGGTCCTTGGTGGAGATGGGGGCAGAGGATTTGAGCTAAGAGGTGGCAGGGGATTTGGGCTAGGAGGAGGCTTGGGGGGGAATTTTTGTGCTTATTTGTGCTAAGAGGTGGCGGGGGATTTGGGCTAAGAGGGGGCAGAGAATTTTGGCTAAGAGGGTGCAGAGGATTTTGGCTAAGAGGGGTCGGGTGATTTAAACTAAGAGGGCTCAGGGGATTTTGGCTAAGAGGGCTCAGGGGATTTTGGCTAAGAGGGGGCAGAGGATTTTGGCTAAGAGGGGGCAGGGGATTTTGGCTAAGAGGGGGCAGGGGATTTTGGCTAAGAGGGGGCAGGGGATTTTGGCTAAGAGGGGGCAGGGGATTTTGGCTAAGAGGGGGCAGAGGATTTTGGCTAAGAGGGGACAGAGGATTTTGGCTAAGAGGGGGCAGAGGATTTTGGCTAAGAGGGGTCGGGTGATTTAAACTAAGAGGGGGCAGGGGATTTGGGCTAAGAGGAAGCAACGGATATGGAAAGGGAGAGGATCTGTGCTGGGAAGGGTACCTTGGCAGGTGGTTGTGCTAGAAGTAAGAATTTAGGGGAATGTTTCATAGGGAGGGGAATGGAGGGTGGGGATTTGGGGGGGGAGATTTGTGCTAGAAGGGGGGATTAGCAGGGGGATTTGTGCTAGAAGGGGGGATTTGTGCTAGGAAGGGCGATTAGCGGGGGGATTTGTGCTAGATGGGGGAATTGGGGGGATTTGTGCTAGAAAGGTGGGTTGGGGAGGTTTGTGCTAGGAGGGGGGCTTAGTGGGGGGGATTTGTGCTAGCAGGTGGTGAAGAAATTTGGGTTAAGAGGGGGTACTGGAGGGGAATTTGTGCTAGGAGGGGGGATGGGGGGGTTTTTGCTAAGAAGGAGAATTTTGGGGAGATTTGTGCTTGGATGGGAAATTTGAGGGGAAAGTGGATGTGTGCATGGAGGGGTAATTTTTTTGAGGTAGATTTGTGCTAGGATAGGGTATTGGGTGCATTGGAGTTAGGATTGGGGGCGAAGATTGTGCCGGGATGGGGGTTTATACTTGGAGAAGGAGGAGTTTTATGCATTGTTTTTTGGGGAGAATTTTGGCTTGCAGACAGAAGTTATGATTGGGGGGGAGCGTGCTGATTAGTGCTATTTTCTTTTTTTTCAGGGGGAGGGATTTATGCTGAGACAGGATGTTGAAACATAGGGGGCTTGGTTTGTCATCTTCATCCTGGGAACTGGATGACCTTGTCCTGACAACACATACAGGGCAGTCAATAGATGTCCTCCTCCCCACACAGCACATAGTTGAGATCAGATTCCCTTTCAGAAACAGCCTCAATCTGCAGTGTATAGCTGGCTGCTATGTTGCAGTTTTGACCCTGTCCTCTCCTCTTCTGACCCCTGTCCTCTACCCTGCTGACCTTCTGTACCCTGCCCTTCTGACCCCTGTCCTCCATCCTGCTCACCCCCACAGACTGCCCTTCTGACCACTGTCCTCTGTCTTTCTGACCCTTTTCTCTGCCCTGCTGACCCCTTTTTTTCTGCCCTGTCTTTGCCCTGATAACCCCCTCCACCCTGCTGACCCGTTATGTCGTCTGTTGACCCCTGTCCTTTGCCCTGCTGACCCCTATCTTTTGCCCTACTGAACCCTTGTACACTTCCCTGCTGACCTCCCTTCCTCTGCCTGCTGACCCCTATCTTGCACCCTACAGAACCCCTTGTATACTGCCCCACTGACTCTTGTACACTCTCCTGCTGACCTCTCATCCTCTGTCCTACTGACCCCTGTACACTTCCCTTATTTCCCCTGTAAACGTCCTTGATAACTCGCTGTAAACTGCCCTACAAACTAATGGCCTCTGTATTCTGCTCTGCTGACCCCTATTTTGTGCCCTACTGACCGCCTGTAAACTGCCCCACTGACTCTTGTACCCTCTCCTGCTGACCTCTCCTCCTCTGCCCTGCTGACCCCTGTACACTTTCCTTCTTTCCCCTGTAAACTTCCTTAATATCTCGCTGTAAACTGCCCTACAAACTAATGGCCTCTGTATTCTGCCCTACAAACTGCTTTCCCTCTCTCTCTGCCCTGCTGGCCCCCCTGTACACTGCCCTACTGACTTCTATACACTGCCCTGTTGACCTTGCATCCCCTGGCCCCCTAATGTTTTTTACTGCACCCCCATATCAGACAGGCTAGATCCGGACCTGTTACCTGGCCCTCTGCACAAACAGCTTAGTATAGAATTTCGGAGATGAATGAAGTCGCACACGTGCGGGAGTGATGTCATCTTGGCCTGGCCAGCTCCAGGACATCACAGTGCTGGAGAGAAGGTGAGTATAGCTCCGCTTCAAGAATACATTTAGTACCCAAGCACACCTTCCAATGGACATTAGTTTGTTGCACTGCGCTCCCAAAAAGAGATGCAATGGGTTCCAATCAGAAACCTCTTTGATTAGTATGACTTCAGCCAGTCCATGTGTTGATCATCTGTAGTTGATGTGTGCAGCTCTTTTGTCTTTCCTCTGGTCGTTTCCCCTGGAGCAGCAGATGTTAAACCTGAACTGTCGGTGTCGGTGTGAGTTGTCGGTGCGAGTCACTTAGCTCTTCTTCTTGTTACTGGCCAGCTGTGACTTTCTTTACTTTAGAAATGATTTTATGAACAAGAAGCCTAATGAAGGTGACAGCCAAGCGTCAGATGTGATATGCTAGATATAATTTGGTCCTAATAAATACTGCACTGCTAACTTTCATTTACAGATATTCTGAATTCCAGAAGCAGCAGATGGTAGAGACTCACACTGACATCAAGGGGCATATTTATAAAGCCATGAGACACTGCAGGTGTATCTTCCTGGGGAATGTGTGTTACATTACAGTGACCGATTCACTTATATTGAATGTTTGGTGTATGTCACATCCACTGATTCATAAATATGCCCTTTGCAGAGCACAGTTAGTGGTGATCAGCTACATTTTCTAGCACACTGCGGTGGATTGGACCCATCCAGTGGTCATCATGTTGGCAATGGAAAAGTAAAAAACTGTGGACTGGGCTGACACCGGGCTCAGGGTAGAAAACAGCGCGATCCCAGGGAGCGTGCACAGGCAGTGAATGTGGGGCCGTTTATAAACGGCCACCCGCTTCGGCACTGCTCCCGTCCGGCCGTTTATTTACATGGGCCGGACGGGAAGTGGTTAATGTATGGCCGGCTTTAGTTGCCCTCTTTCCCAAGCATTCCTTTTCTCCCACAGCTCTGTTTGGCTCTATACACACTGGCTTACTCCAGTGCTCTTGGCAGAAAAAAGCGCTAATTTTGAGCGGTTTTGTACTAGCGTTTAGCAGCATTTAGGAGAGCTTAGCATTTTTCCTGCCAGAAAAATGTTCTAAAAAAACGCAAAACGGGTTTTTCTGCCTCTAAATGCCTTGCTTAAAAAATGCCTCTAAACTACATAATGCGCATGATAACCTAGTATAACATTAGTTGCTTCTACCGGCAAAACGCTAAACTCATCAAGGAGCAGCATTTTTTTAAGCCAGTGTGCCTGGAGCCTACAGCTTTCAGACACAAGAAAAGATAGCCCTGTGTATGCCCAGAGACACTTCAGTTCATTTTTTTTTGCCATCATAGACAGTTATTGGACATTCGCGAAAGAGCTACGAGGGCTACGATTAAAAGAAGGAAGGAGGCTGTGTTAGAAAGTTGACTATGGAATAGTAAAATTTTCACATCTGTGCGGGTGGTGCGGCTGCTGATCCGCACAAAAATCCGTGCAGCCGCACCACCCGCACAGAGGAATGCGGACCCGCGGGCGGGTGCCATTAGTTCTAATGGTATGCCGCCCGCACCGGAAAATGCAGCTGTACTGGGAACCAAGGTTCTCGTGCGGGCTGCATTTCAGAAGCAGTGCAGGGACTTCTTCCGTGGGTATCACGGGGTACGGGAGTCTATTCAAATGAATGGGCTCTTGTGGCCGCGCAATACGTGGCCGGAATGGCCGTGTATATGTGAACCTTGGGTTAAGGCATTTTTTGAATGAATAAAATGATTTATGGAAATGAAAAACACAGCAATTAATCACTGACATACTTTCTTTTTCTGTGTTTTTACTTGCAGGGGACCACCCTCTATTCCATCCTGGCTGGCGGTCGCTTTAAAGAAATGCCCGTAGCGAATAGGGAAGAATGGAAATAGCGCAGGGCATACATGACTAGGCCCAGAGTGGTTGGGAACGGAAAGGGTTAAAAAATTTAGCTCCAAGGGGTGGGGAATGGGATTGGGAATAATTGGATTGGCAGACGTGGAGTGTAGGAGGTGTCTGTGGCACCGTAGGGTGGGGGTTGCTGCGGAAGGGGAGTCATTGCAGCTGGATGAGTGCAAGGACCAGAGCTTCATTTGAGCTGGGTCCTGCAATTCCCCCTCCTATCTGACCTGCGGCATGGAGGCCCTGGTGGCACAGCTTCGGGAGGCGGCGGAAGAGCGAGGTATGGGCTGGTTGCAGGGCCGGGTCTCTGATCTGTTGGGAGACCCGGTCTTGTCACCAGCAGCGGGGGGGCGGGGGCGCCCACGTGCTCGGAGGTCTAGGCCTCCGGAGCGCTTTAGTCTGGCCCCGCCCCCTGGAGCTCAGCGCCGCATTGGGAGCCCCCCTCGGGACCCTCTGGCCCCGCTGGCAGGGCGCTCACTGGCCTCTGCTAGCGGCGGTGCCGGGAGGAATCCCCGGCGATGGCGGAGCTCGGCGGGCGGGGTTTCGTCGGGTGGCCCCTCCCCCCCGCCCGCACGGAGAGGAGGACGACACGTGGTGTGCTCGGCGGGCGAGGTTTCGCCGGGTGGCCCCTCCACCCCGCCAGCACAGAGAAGAGGCCGTGGAGTGCGCTCGGCGGGCGGGGCTTCGCCGAGTGGGCCCTCCGTCCCGCCAGCGCGGAGAGGAGGCCGTGTCGTGAGTCCGGTGGGCGGGGTTTCGCCAGGTGGCCCCTCCCCCCCGCCCGCACGGAGAGGAGGACGTGCAGTGCGCTCGGCGGGCGGGGTTTCGTCTGCTAGTCCCTGCCCCCCGCCCGCACGGCGTGGCGGCAGGAGAGGGAGTGCTTTTACCGGCTCCTCCGCTGACATTGTGCCTGTCAGGGAGGGAGCTCGGCGCGGGAGGCGGTCAGCTGCGGCTGCTGGGCTGTCCCCTGATGCGGCTGGTGGGCCCCCTGGACGGTCGGGAGCCGGGGCTCCCAGAAGCCGGAAGAAGACGTGCAGCGCTGGGCGGAGTGCTGCTGGACGGAGCCCAGGGCTGGCGACAGGCATGGCTGGTGCCCAGAGGCAGAGTCGGGAGCGGCACAACCCTGCGGGACCCGTGGCTCCTGGGACTGGGAGGCCATCCGGTCGTCGAGTGGTGGACGAGAGGTCGGAGGGCGAGCTGTCTGAACCCGATGCGGGGGTGACGGCTCGTCGCTCTTCATCGATGGAGCGGGAGTGCGCGGCTGATGGGACATCTCCTGGGCAGCCTGGTGAGTTATCTGTTCCTGTGTCTGTCTCTTTTTCTTCTGCGTTGCGGGATCTGCTGGGGGGCGGTCAGGCCGCCCCGGTGGGTGCGGCCTCGGCGGCGGTCGTTGGCGGCGTTCCCCTGTCTGGTTTTGGTGGGGGTCTCGGGGAGGTACTTTCCGGTTTGCGGGACTTGGTGCGGCGGCTGGAGCGGGGCGGTGTTGGGACCCCTGGGCCTGTTTCTGCGTGGCTCCCGCCGGCCGGTGGGGACGGGCTCGCGGTTCCGGGACGGGACAGCGGGGTAGTGCGGGGCCTGGGGGTCTCTTCTCCGCTTGGTTCTGGGCCTGGGGTGGTTTCCGCGGAGTCTGGGATTATGGGTTCTGCGGTTCCTTCCGCGTTTTTGGGGGAGGGTTCGGGGGTGTCCGGACCTGTCGGCATGGCGGACTCTGCGAAGGGGGAAGTGTATGTGTGTTTTGAGGGCCCCTTGGGTGCGCATTTGCAGTCGGCCGTGCGGGAACAAATTTGGAACGGGGAGTATGTGGACATATTCACGCTCTTGCCTTTGGAGCGTTTTCCGTTTGATGGGTCCCGGGTTGATGACGGTAGACGGGAGGATGCGGAGCGGCGGCGTTTTCGGCTTATTCCCCGTACTTTTGCGAATTGGTTGCAGGCTTTCGCAATCATGGCCAGTGTCATTGGGGAGAAAGCTCCGGAGCATTGCTCGGCGTTGTTCTGTTACCTGGACGCCATTAGTGAGGCTCACAGGGTTTACGGCGGGTCTGCGTGGCTTCGGTACGATGAGCAGTTTAGGCAGCGGAGGGCTGTTCGCCCGTCTTTGCGTTGGGACCACAAGGACATTGGCCTTTGGATGCGGCTCATGGCGCCGCCGCGGGCTCCTGGTCCGTTTTTTCAGGGCGGGGCCGGTGGTTCGTTTTCCCCGGGACAATCGGCCGCCAAGCGTAGGGGTTTCTGCTGGCAGTTCCAGGAGGGCACTTGTCGTTTTGGAGGGTCCTGTAGGTTTAGGCACGAGTGTTCCGGGTGCGGTGGATCCCATCCTTTCTCGCGCTGCTTCAGGCGGGGTAGAGGCCCTCCCGGAGAGCCTGCGGGTAAGAGGGACGACGCCGGTGCGGGTGGAAAGGATGGAGCCTTTCTTAAATAGATATCCTGATCGGGCTGCGGCGGTGCTGCTGACGGCTGGTTTTTTGGAGGGTTTTCGCATCCCCTGTACTTTGACTTTGGCCCCCCCCTTAGCTCGGAACTTACGGTCGGCCTTGCAGCATGCTGAGGTGGTTTCGGCTAAGTTGCGGAAGGAAGTGGGGTTGGGTCGTATGGGTGGTCCGTTTACTTGTGCGCCGTTTGCGGATCTGGTGGTTTCTCCCTTGGGGGTTGTGCCTAAGAAGGAGCCAAATGCGTTTCGGTTAATTCACCACCTGTCCTTCCCTAAGGGGGGGTCGGTGAATGACGCTATAGATCCGGAGTCGTGTTCGGTGTCTTACACGTCCTTTGATGCGGCAGTGTTCTGGGTTCGTCGATATGGGCGCGGTGCACTCATGGCGAAGTCCGACATTGAGTCGGCGTTCCGGCTGTTGCCGGTTCATCCGGACAGTTTTCGTTTTTTGGGTTGCCGTTGGCAGGGCGCGTTTTACGTTGATAGGTGTTTGCCCATGGGGTGTTCTATCTCTTGTGCGCTGTTTGAGAAGTTCAGTTCGTTCGTGGAGTGGGTGGTTCGGGATGTTTCCGGGGTGAATTCGGTCATCCATTATTTGGATGATTTTCTTTGCGTGGGTCCGCCGGCTTCCGGGGTGTGCGCGGTTTTGCTTGCTACGTTGCAGCACGTTGCTGACCGTTTCGGGATTCCTTTGGCGGCTGACAAGACGGAGGGTCCGGCTTCGGTGATGACTTTCTTGGGCATTGTTTTGGATGCTGGCGCCATGGAGTGCCGGCTGCCGGAAGAGAAGCTGTTGGCCCTTCAGGGTGAAATTCGTGCGGTTCAGGGGAAGCGTAAAATTCAGCTGCGGCCCTTGCAGTCATTGTTGGGAAAACTTAATTTTGCTTGTCGGATCCTGCCGATGGGTCGGGTGTTCTGCCGCCGGTTGGCGGCGGCGACGGCGGGTATTGCCTCCCCTTTTCATTTCATTCGGCTGACTCGGGAGCATCGGGAGGACTTGCAGTTGTGGCACACCTTTTTGGATTCTTTCAACGGCCGGGCGCTTTGGATGTCGGGCCCGGTTAGTAATTTTGACTTGGAGCTGTTCACGGACGCGGCGGCTTCTGCGGGATACGGGGCCTATTTCCGGGGTCGGTGGAGTGCGGCCTCGTGGCCGGCTTCCTGGCGGGAGGCAGGTTTTCTCAGTAACCTTGCGCTGTTGGAATTGTTTCCAGTGGTTTTGGCGGTTGAGGTTTGGGGGGAGAATTTTCGGAATCAAAAGGTGCGTTTTCACTGCGACAATTTGGGGGTGGTTCAGGTCATCAATAGGGTCTCGGCTTCTTCCCGACCGGTGGTGGCCCTGCTTCGCCACTTGGTGTTGCGTTGCTTGCAGCTGAATGTTTTTCTTCATGCGGTACATCTCCCTGGGGTTGACAACTCCTTAGCTGACGCTTTGTCTCGTTTTCAGTGGGACAAATTCCGGGAGTTGGCGCCGGCGGCGGAGCAACACGGGGTTCCTTGTCCCGACTGGCTGTGGGAGATTGCCTTGGAGTCGTTGCGGGGTGGATCCGGCGGTCGGTGAGTGAGGCGACTTGGTCTGCTTACTCTACGGTCTGGCGGGAATGGCTGGAGCTGTTGGGGCTGGTAGCTATTGATCCCTGGGGGCCGGAGGTGCGTGTGGCGGTGTTGTACTTCTTGGCGCGGAGTTTGGAGCGGGGGGTGTCGGCGTCCGCAGTGGATCGCCGTCTAGCGGCATTGGCGTTTTTCTTTAAGTTGCAAGGGTGTAGGGATTTTACTAAGGATTTTTGGGTTCGACAGGCTTTGCGGGGTTATCGGAGGGCTCATCGTTGTAGGGATTCTCGTCGTCCGGTGTCGTTCGAGTTGTTGGGGTCTTTGTTTGAGCATTTGCGGACTGTGTGTTCTTCGGATTTTGAGGTGGTTTTATTTCGGGCTGCCTTTGCGGTGGCGTTTTTTGGGGCTTTGCGCATTGGGGAGCTCGTTAGTCCGTCCAAGTCGGTTCTTGGGGGGTTGTTGGTGGAGGAGGTTGTGTGCTCCGAAGATTGGGTGGAGGTTCTGGTCCGTCGGTCTAAGACGGATCAATTGGGCAGGGGTGCGAAGGTGCGTTTTTTCGCTCTTCCGGGTTCACTGGTGTGCCCTGTTCAGGCGGTTCGGGAATTTTTGTCCCGTCGCCCTGGGGGGCGGGGGTCCTTTTTCAGGCATGTTGATGGCTCCCCTTTAACGCGTTTTCAGTTTGTGGCGGTTTTTCGCCGGTGTTTGACGGCTGCTGGTTTGGATGCGTCTTTGTATGCGTCGCACTCGTTTAGGATAGGGGCTGCTACGGAGGCGGCCAGGTGGGGGCTGTCGGAGGATGTGGTGAAGCGCATAGGTAGGTGGGATTCCCAGAGATTTCGCCTGTACGTTCGGCCGCATTGGTTGCGGGCTTAGTGGGCGGTCCTGTGGTTTGGGTTGTGGGAGGTTGTTGCGGTTCTGTCCCTGTGCTGTTTTGTTCTGGCGGTATTGTTTCTTTTCTTTCAGGTGGAGCGGTGTGCCTGGTGTGGATCCTGGGTCACTCGTATGTTTTTGGGGGGCCAGGCGGGCGGATGTTCGGCCTAATGGCAGGCAGCTGGGGTTGGATAGACGGGAGGTTTGTGTCCGCTGGTTAGGTGTGTCGGGCATGTTGTGGAGTCGTGTTGTGCCAGAGGTGCGGCGTTTTGCGCGGCTGGATAGGCCACCGGATGTGTTGGTGATTCACGCGGGTGGCAACGATTTGGGGGGTAGGTCCATGCGGGAGCTGGTTAGAGATGTCAAGCTGGATTTTCTTCTGTTGCGGCGTGAGTTTCCGGGGCTGGTGGTGGTGTGGTCTGACATGGTCGCCCGCACTTCTTGGCGCTTGGCGCGGTCGGTGGAGCGGCTCAACAAGGCCAGGATTAAGGTCAACCGGGAGGTGGGGCGCTTTTTTAGTCGTAATGGGGGATTGGTGGTTCGGCATGTGGAGTTGGAGGTGGATACTTGGCGGTACCTTCGCAGTGATGGAGTGCATTTGAATGCGGTGGGCACGGATTTGTGGTCCCTGGAGCTGCAGGACGGCATTCTACTGGCGGTTCGTTTGTGGCGTGGCACGCATGGGTAAGGGCTTACCCAGCGTGCTGTGGCGGTTGTTGGTCTTTGGAGGCGGTTCTCATCTTGGAAGGAAAACAATGGTGTGGGACCCCATCCGAGGTATGGGGGGCCCGGTGGATATTCCCAGTTAACCAAGGTTTAGCTGGAAGGTGGTGGTGCTGCACTGCGGACGGTATGGTTGTCTCCGAGCTGGTTGGTTGCGGCTGGAGGCCTAGTGTATAGGGTTGTCCGCAGGTGCATTTTGGATCGTTTGTGGGTGCCTTTGAAGACCAACAACAATTCTTTGGTTTCGTTAAGGAACGGTTGATGTATGTAAATTGTGAAGTTGTTAATAAAAGGCCATGTTGGCCATTTACTCCAAAAATGGTGTCATGTTTTTTGTAACGTTTATTTGGTTAAGGGGGGGGGGGGGGGTTTGGGGTGGTAAGGATAGGCAATGGTGGAAGTAGGAGTGGACAAGCCTATCTATGGTGCAGTAGTCAAGAAATGCCCGTAGCGAATAGGGAAGAATGGAAATAGCGCAGGGCATACATGACTAGGCCCAGAGTGGTTGGGAACGGAAAGGGTTAAAAAATTTAGCTCCAAGGGGTGGGGAATGGGATTGGGAATAATTGGATTGGCAGACGTGGAGTGTAGGAGGTGTCTGTGGCACCGTAGGGTGGGGGTTGCTGCGGAAGGGGCGTCATTGCAGCTGGATGAGTGCAAGGACCAGAGCTTCCCTCCCGCCCTCCCTGTTAGGTTGGGTATCGGGTCTTGTCCGGGGGCAGGTGCGGTTGTTGGTCTTTGGAGGCGGTTCTCATCTTGGAAGGAAAACAATGGTGTGGGACCCCATCCGAGGTATGGGGGGCCCGGTGGATATTCCCAGTTAACCAAGGTTTAGCTGGAAGGTGGTGGTGCTGCACTGCGGACGGTATGGTTGTCTCCGAGCTGGTTGGTTGCGGCTGGAGGCCTAGTGTATAGGGTTGTCCGCAGGTGCATTTTGGATCGTTTGTGGGTGCCTTTGAAGACCAACAACAATTCTTTGGTTTCGTTAAGGAACGGTTGATGTATGTAAATTGTGAAGTTGTTAATAAAAGGCCATGTTGGCCATTTACTCCAAAAATGGTGTCATGTTTTTTGTAACGTTTATTTGGTTAAGGGGGGGGGGGGGTTTGGGGTGGTAAGGATAGGCAATGGTGGAAGTAGGAGTGGACAAGCCTATCTATGGTGCAGTAGTCAAGAAGAACTAAACCTTCCTATTCTGTACAGGCAAGAAAGCTGTCATCTTAGGCTTGTTTGACCCGCAGTTGCCTTGGTGCTGCACATGTGATGTGTTATGGCACCAGCCACTTGAAGGTTTTCCAGTTTGGCTGAGAGCAACAGCCATATGTGACAGTTCTCATTCACAGCTTGCCTTAAATGTAACTTTTTTGGGGGCAACAGTCAAGCCTGTGGGTTTAGTTCTGCTTAGGTGCTGGAGTCACATAGCCGGGGCGTTTTGCTTTGTATTCTTCCGCTGATAGGATGGCGCGGCAGTGCATTGGTAGGCAGATTTTGGTCTCATTACACGGGCAAGGAGAATGTTTCATTTGGCCTCATGCACTTGGCTGTACGGGGCCATGTATGATATAATTATTGCATATGTCTGGTAAGTCCCGAAGCTGCATACAGTCTTCCACAGAAATGAATAGCTATGAGCGGCTGTATGTGGATATATGGTGGTAATGGCATACACCCATGTATAGCGTATGCATGTATTCCTTGAATGCAAAAAGTCTGCTTTCGGGAATCATTCCGTACTCTATACATTGGTTTACACAAGTACTGGCATATACCTGTGCACTGCCATTCATGTCTATGGGCAGTTGTATGCAGCACTTGGACTTCTCGAGTGCAGAAATATGACCATATTTACATCATGCTTTTCCTCGTATATGTCCGTGTGCATGAGGCCTTTGGATACGAGGACTGTGGCATATGCTGCATTGTGTGTTCACCACAACTGACATTTTCAACAACTGTGTGAAGTTCCCTTAAAGTGTGCTTTATTCTTCTTCCCGTCAGTGATGGAACATCAACGAACCTCCCCCAGCACCAACATCTTCACCCCATCTTCTTCAGGATTCAACATCTTTAGCCATCTGGATTGGTTCAGCGGGATGACATAACTCCTGTGCAGCTGGCAAGCAGGAAGGTAAGACTCTTTTATTGCAGAAGAGACACAGTCTCCTCTTGAACCTCTTTACTGCTTCCTGGTGGAATTTTAAATGGGCTTCAATGCCAGGAATCGGAGCAGCTTCTCTATTATGTGACTGCTGAGATTGGCTCTCACAACAGACTCATGATCAGGAGCCTGATCTGCCACATGATCGGGTGTGCTCCCAGGTACGTCAGTGTGCTGGGAGCACACAGAACCCCAGGCTACCATTGGCCCATGGTAAAGTTCCGCTGTAAAGCTGGATTCTAGTCAGATGGAAAATGCTATTTAATTTTGCTACAGTATGTATTAAAGCCCAACTTGGGCCTGGGGTAGGGGGGCTTTATTAGAAATAAATTACACAGCTAACATAAATGATTTACTTTCTTGTGATATTTGCCTCCTGTAGGGGATACTTTTTTGCACAACATTGTCAGAAAACATTTTCAAGAGTCAACAGGCTAGAAGGAAGAGAAAGCAGAACAACAACCCTATTAGTATGCTTAGTCTCCTTGAATGTCCAGTCACAGGCTAGGCAGGCAGGCTGCTGACCAAACCATATTACTTTAGCCCCAAAACAAACATTAAATATATTTCCGTTCACAAATTCTTAGATGTGGTGGCTGCATTGATTTCTTTAGATTTGTATAGGTCTTTTATTTGTGCCAGTTAGAGTGTAGAGACAAACCATATCTCTAAAGAACTAAAAAAAAAAAAAATAACATTTTGAAATGTTTTTCTTTGAACCAGGTAAACTTGTATATCTATCCATACATTTCTCTGGGGGAAAAAAAGCTTGACTTGTAGAGAGATCAATGACTTCAGCTAAAATGGACACATATACAAGTGACTGCTCCTCATGTCTTTTGCTGTAAACATATAGATTCATAAAAGATTTACATTAGAAATTAGTCTGAAGGTAAAGAGCTAAATAAGATTAATATAAAAAGTTTAAAATATAACTATAGCAATAAAAAAAAAGACTGAAACTGTTTTATTTTCTTTTTATTTGTCAGGATTGTTCTGCACTTCTACTACTAGAGGCAGTCATTTAGATTTTGTACTGGGCACTATGCCTTATCTATTGTACAAAGCCAACCCTCTCAGCATTTGATAAAACATGTTCCTGTAAAGCCGTAGCACTCAGGTAGCTCATTTTTTGCTCTTGACATCAACAAAAACATCTGCAGATAATATTCTGTGTATGTTAAGCCGTAGACGGATCAAATCTTGGCTGGTTCATTAGGGACCAGTAAGATATAGATTCATGTATGGGCGGGCTAGTTGTATTGAAGTCGATCCACCAATAGACTTCAGCACAACCAGCCTGTTAGATTTTTTGCATGCGTTTACAGCCGGTCGCTATAGTCGCCAGCAGTGATTATTGTGTTCTGCTAGTCAGGAAGGCTCCCCGCCGGCAGAACACAATAGTGCAGTGGAAGGGATTCACCCATCAATATTGACTGTGTTGATGGGGGTTTGGCTGCTCTATACCAGAGGAAGGAGAGTCCGCTAAGACGGCCCAGCTCGTCCATCCCATCCCATGAGGGGGACCTCTGGTTTATTTATCACATGCGTATTTAAAATACGCATCTGGTGAGTGCGTATTTTTACTATTTGTCACCAGACCACTGGTTCGTGAAGTCACTAACAACTCCTGTATTGATCACGCATCACGAACTGTCACCATTTTGTTAATTTATTTATTTTTATTATTGTATTACTTATATTACTTTTATCTGGACTAAAGTACATATTGATCTTAACATATTTTATTGGCGTTCATACCTTTTAGCGCTGCACTTTTTATACATATATTTATGAGGTTTATGTTTTGGTTGTCTTGCGTGCTTTAGCTGCTATTATTTGAAGCGCTCACTGATTGAGATATATATATATATATTTATCCAAAATGTACATATCCCACGGGGAATATGCAGGCAAAATTAATCCTCCAGCATTTTGGACATTAAAGCAGTAAAATTTTTGCGCCCAAATACTTACCCACCTCCAATGCCAATTGCAAGGTATCCCAGTTTAATAGAACAGACACTGTTTTTATGGATTGATGTACAGTTGCAAGAAAAAGTATGTGAACCCCTTGGGATTACGTGGAGTTTTACAGGAATTGGGCATAAAATGTGCTCTGAACGTCATCTAAGTCACAACAATAGAAGAACACAGTCTGCTGAACATAATGCTACACAAATATTAGATGTTGCCATGGTTTAATTGCACATGACATGTAAACATTCACAGTGCAGGGAGGAAAACGTATGTGAACCTTTGGACTTAATAACTGGTTGACCCTCCTTTGGCAGCAATTACCTCAACCAAACGTTTCCTGTAGTTGCAGATCAGACCTGCACAACGATCTGGAGTAATTTTGGACCACTCCTCTTCACAAAACTGTTTCAGTGTAGCAATATTCTTGGGATGTCTGGTGTGAATCGCTCTCTTAAGGTCATGCCATAGCATTTCAATCGGGTTGAGGTCAGGACTCTGACTAGGCCACTCCAGAAGGCGTATTCTGTGCTGTTGCAGCCATTGTTTTGCTGAATTACTTGTATGCTTTGGGTCATTGTCCTGTTGCATCACCCATCCTCTGCGGAGCTTCAGTTGGCGGACAGATGGTCGTACTTTTTCCTGCAAAATGCCTTGATAAAGTCTGGAATTCATTTTCCCATCAATGACAACAATCCGTCCAGGCCCTGAGGCAGCAAAGCAGCCCCAAACCATGATGCTCCCCCCGCCATGTTTTACAGTGGGGATGAGGTTTTGATGTTGGTGTGCTGTGCCTTTTTTTCTCCACACATATTGTTGTGTGTTCTTCCCAAACAACTCAATCTTGGTTTCATCTGTCCACAGTATATTTTGCCGATAGTGCTGTGGAACATCCAAGTGCTCTTTTGCAAACTTCAAACGTGCTGCAATATTCTTTTTGGACAGCAATGGCTTCCTCTGTGGTGTCCTTCCATGTACTCCATTCTTGTTTAATGTTTTCCTTATTATAGATGTGTCAACAAAAATGTTAGCATGTGCCAGAGATTTCTGTAGGTCTTTAGCTGACACTCTGGGATTCTTTTTTACCTCATGCAGCATTCTGCGCTGTGCTCCTGTAGCCATTTTTACAGGACGACCACGCCTAGGGAGGGTAGCAACAGTGCTAAACTTTCTCCATTTGTAGACAGTCTGTCTTACCGTGGACACATGAACATCAAGGCTTTTGGAGATACTTTTGTAACCCTTTCCAGCTTCATGCAAGTCAACAATTCTTGATCGTAGGTCTTCTGAGAGCTCTTTTCTGCGAGGCATGGTTCACATCAGACAGTGCTTCTTGAAACCAGTAAACCCAAAACAGGTGTGTGTTTTTTAAGGGCAAGACAGCTGTCAGCAACACATCCAATATCATCACACTGATTGGAGTCAAGGTTGGCTCACTCCTGGCTCCAATTAGTTCTGGGAGAAGTCATTAAGCTAGGGCCTCACATACTTTTTCCTCCCTGCACTGTGAATGTTTACATGTCATGTGCAATTAAACCATGGCAACATCTAATGTTTGTGTAGTATTATGTTCAGCAGACTGTGTTCTTCTATTGTTGTGACTTAGATGACGTTCAGAGCACATTTTATGCCCAATTCCTGCAAAACTCCACGTAATCCCAAGGGGTTCACATACTTTTTCTTGCAACTGTACATGTACATAGCAAGAAATGTTCTACAGCACATTGCAGGATTTATAGAGACTTGGTCACTGGGGGGACAAGAGGAAAATCACTGCAGGTGCCCAGAGGTACATATACCTGCAGCAGTCTCAGTCTGTTCTGAAATGCACAGCTTTGGCTTTTTCCGATATTGCTGAATCTTGCCGATTCAATTCCCACGACGTGAACATACCTTCTGGCCAGTGAAGCTTTCCAACATAGTAAGATTTGGGAGGCTGCTGCAGGAATGTAAACCTTTAGGTACCTACCCATCATGCCAACAGCAATGTGGTCCTCTTTTCAAAGTGACATGGTCTCTTTAAAAAACCGGCCAAATAACATAATGCAGTGATGTGGGGAAAGGAGCAAATGTAATAAAACACCCACACTAATCAAAATAAATTTATTATAGTACCAAAAAGGTATTTAAGATAGTTTGACAATTGTAAAAAAAAGCAAACAAAAAAAACAAACAAACTGTAAATAACTTAGACTACTTGGTGAAGCACCCTCCTGAAAATTACAGGCTGGACTCTGCAAATGGGCAGAGTGACACAACTGTCCTTCTGACTGAAAAGGAAGCTGGGGACAGCACCCGAGCATGGAGAGGGTAAGTACAACATGGCACTATTTATTTGTTTCCCGAGGGGAAACTAGTGGTAAAAAAAACAAAATACATGGAGTTCTACTTCAAGTCCCTGCATGCGCATTACACAAGCAGCAGAAAATACAACACCTTCCTTACCATTGCACCGGTTGCCAGTTTGGAAGAAAAGGACGAAATCCTGTTATACATTCAAATGCCAGCGTGCCAAAACTCCAGTAATGCACAGTGACTGTGTATTTCTGCTGTTCCAGTAATTCCGGGGCCTGAAACATAAGTCATCACAAAACATTGCGGATGGCGCTGAACAACTATGGGCAAAATAGTGCAGACTGAGGTTAAATGGAGGAATAAAATGGTGAACAACCACTTGAGTTCCTGGGCCTTTTCTTCCTAAATCCCCTTGAGTCCCAGAGCATTTTTTTTGTTTCAGTGATATCTTGGTTCCACACATCTTTTAGCGTCTGTAGTCTACACCAACATAATATACAAAGTTTGTTTGGGACAAATGGGGCTTTGATTCGGTAGAAAACTAGAATACATATATTAATATTTAAATAAAACATATATTTACTACAAAAATAATGAACAAAGTCTGCTGTTTAAAATGATAAACAAAAGTATGACTTATGTAATGTGGAGGAACGGTAAAGCTCACAGCAAACGTATGCATTTTACTTTAGGGAAAGAGGGGGAAAAAAGTTTGCGTAAATTGTTTGCATAGCATTAAGATAGGGATGAAAAGGCCACATATTAGCTCAATGGTGACTTGTTCACAGGTTTGGGATCACTAAAAATTTGAATGACGATGCGTTCACTTCCATGAGCAATTGATGCTTATATTGCAGACAGGTAGTGCAATTTTTTTTTTATTTTGCCCTAACATACACAAAGTGGAAATAGCCTTCCTATACTGTACAGCCAAGGAAGCCGCAATCTAGGTGGCTGTTTGATCTGCAATTGTCATGGTGCTGCAAATGTGATCAGCTATGAGGCCAGCCATTTGAGAGCTTGAAAATTCATTTGACAGCCAACATAAGCACACTAGCACCTGTACCAGTTATCATTTATGGAATGCTTTGAATGTAACTCTTTTGGAAAACAGTTACATTGATGGGTTTAGGTCCACTTTAAATATGGTAACACAACCAGCCAGCGAGAAAAGTAGGTGCAGAGTCAAAAGGCATCTAATCAATGCAAATGAAAGTTGTGACTCCTTCATCAAGACAATTGAAAGACATCTAGACTTGCACCAGCATGTAGTCAGAAAGCTGCCTGTAACAGGCCTGGCAGTAATTTAAACAGGAATAAAATACATTACATGTTAATAAACGTATCTTGGGGCAAGCTCCCACTACCTCTTTGCAATAATCTGCATGCTACTACAACCCACAGCAGTGCACATTAAATGCATTGGTGCCTCACCGTGTTATTCATTCTGAATGGCACCCCAATGCACCTGACTATCCTGCATCACAATGCTATTTCACGTTTTTCAAATAAGAACCAATTACGTTTTCTTTTAACCAGAATTATGAATTCTAATGAGATAAAAAGTTTCCCAGTTTGATACTGACAACTAAGCTATGAAAACGTTTTCTCGCGGTGTCTTGGTCTGGCTGGAATAAATGTATAAATAACCAGTCCAGGGTGCGTTTCCTTTCCCACAGAAGTTGTGACAAACATTAGCAGACATATTTGGTTAAGTAGTGCAAGGAGTGCTAGTGATGAAAACAACATTCAATAACCAACAGCAACCAAGATACAGTTTACTACCGGTATGATGACTGCTGTTTGATTGTTATGGGTAATATCCCTTTTTTCTTAGGAAGATCCAGCCACCCTGCACAAGGAGAGAGCAGTTTGTACTACAGGAAGCTGCTGCGCAGGGGTATAGTGTCATACTGGATTACTGCACAGATATGGAAGAAATACACAAAGCACATCAAGAGTCAAGGAAGAATACACACAAATCTTGTATTTAGACATTGTTTGCTTATACCGGATTTCAGTTTTAGAACCGCCAGTATTTATGGATTCTGTTCAGAATGTGAAAATATGATTTGTTAAATAAGGCACATATGCTTCCTATTGCTCAGATACATCTTGGCATGGATTTGTGAACTTGGTTACTTACCAGATACTGCAGATACCAGATAGGTGCCCACAAAGGAGGTACATAGACTGCCCTGGTCCAGTTCTATGGCATATCCCAGGTCTATAATCTTATGAATTAGCTAGAAATAATAAAAAAAAATAATACACATTGCAGCTGACAATAAAAAAAACCAAAACATTATTTTGATTCTTTGAAATTTTTATCCCACCCTTTTTCATGATAATATTTTATATGGAAATGTAATACTAATAGGAGGTATATTTAAAGTGACTCTGTAACCACAGTGCCTTCAGCTACAGAGGACTGTATAAAACCCTTTCTGTCCTCTGCAGCTGAAGGCACTGTGGGTAATTCATCCTTAATGTTCAAAGCAAGAGTGCTAAAGTCATTCTATCAGCAATACAGCCTATCCTCCTAGAGTGGTCCTATTTTCACCTCAGAGATTAAAAGGTTACTGAGCCACTGCAGTAGGAAAACTGATTTACTGAGTCACTGCTGGGAAGAAGGAAAAGGGTAGGCTGAGCTGTTTAGAGAACAACGTAGAGGCGTTTAATGCTTCTAATTTAAAAGTAAAGTTTATCATAATATAATACCAGTACTGGTATGTTAGTATTCTAGTAGTAGTTCACATAGGCAACTGGTATTGGTGTTGCTGTCACAGCAACTGGTATTGATGTTGCTGTCATAGCTTATTAAAACACCCCATGAATTTACCAAGTGTTAGTTTATGTTTGTGACACCCTCAGCAAGCACTTGACAGGATTTTTTGATTTTTGTCAGCAACAAGCTATGTCAGCCATTTCCCCATAATCATAAAAAAACAACAAAAGACACTTCTCCAGCGCAATGTACCCAATGACTTTCATACGTGAGAAAGTGCGGCTTGTGGCATCCAAATCACAGTAATCCAAAGCAATGGAAATGAAAATGTGAATGACAACTAACATATTCACTTACATGTGCAACATTAATATAAAGCAGTTTCAATTCTTTCCAATCGCTTACCAAACACCTGTTTTTAAAATCCATGTGAAAGTATCCTATAAGGTGGAATCCCCTTTCCTGATTAGCCAGCACTATGCCACATGTCATGTTAACCTACCCTGCTCTCCCCTTGCTGCAGCACAATGTTCTCAGGCTTCAAATCTCTGTGGATTATTCTATTCTCATGGAGATACCGGAGAGCTGAAGCTATAAAAAGAAAAAAAAAATTAAAACGTGTTCCTAAATATGTAATAATGCAACAGCCATTAGAGAGAACAGGCTGAAAGACATAAAAGAAAAAAAAAAAAGAAAAAGAGTTCATGCCTGTGGACATGGTATTGCCATTATGTCCTACATCGAGACTAGCCAAGGTTTAACTCTTCTCTTTTTCATTGATGTGAGAAGCATATTTGTGCTTTTCTATTTTGTGACTCATATACACGGTTTGCTATGTGCTAATGGGAATTGTCCCCCATATGTAGTTTAGGCATGTACTTTGCCAAGTGCACACAAAACAGTACAAGAGCCTCATGGAAAACACAGTGAGAAATATGTTTATATAATTATAAAGCACGTTTGTTGAGTTGTCACAAGAGTGAGAATAGAGGGAAAGTCTTTCAGTTCTGGTGACAACTGTCTGGATTTTCCGCATGTTGGAGAACTTCCTGTGATGTCTTCAGGAATTGAAGTGAAAGGAAATCTCCCCAATGGGACACAGTCCTTTTACCCACACTAACCATGTGTAATGAAATGTTTTGGCCCCTTCAATTATTTTTAGGCTATCACAAAGTCCACAAAAATATAAATTCACATATATGCTAGAAGGATATTAGAACTAGGTCACAGACCGGGTACACTAAGTGGTAGCAGAGGACTGCAACTTGTTCTAGACTTTATTCATATAGGTGTAAAGTCCTGTACCCCTGCGCCCAGTGCTGTGCATCTGTCACCGCAAGGATGTAAACACTGGCATGTGTGGGAAGATCTGTACAACCGCTGCGTCTCCAGGCTGTCACTAATTTTGACAGGCAAGATCAGCAATGGGCAAACTACGGCCCGCGGGCCGTATACGGCCCGGCGGACCTTTTAATCCGGCCCGCGGAGCTAGGCTCCCGCTAGGCTCCTCTCACAGTCCGCCCTGAAGACCGGTGTAGCATGAAAATCTGTCTCATATGAGGAACTGTCCCCCTCGACGTATCTGCGCATGTGCCGGAGATCGCCGATCGGCTGCTAATGCCTGAAACTGGCACATGCGCAGATACGTCGAGGGGGACAGATCCTCATAGGAGACAGATTTTCTTGCTACACCAGAACGGCGCGGGAACACGGCGAGAGGGACGCGCGGAGCAAAGGTAAGTGAATTGACACAGGGGGGACTTGGGGACTTAATATGGGGGATGAATTACTATAGGGGGGATCAATTACTATAGGGGGGATGAATTACTATAGGGGGGATGAATTACTATACGGGGGATGAATTACTATACGGGGGATGAATTACTATGCGGGAATATTACTATACTTACTATGGATGACACATACACATCATTCATCTACTCTTGGTCCGGCCGCCCGGGTCCAATATATGAACCCATTGCGGCCCTCAAGTAAAAAAGTTTGCCCACCCCTGGGCTAGATGCTGTCATTTCCCAGGTGCATAAGCATGACTCTCTGAACAGACTTACAGGTCTATGCATCTGTGTGAATGAGGTCTTAATCTATGCAAGACTTGCAGTTCCAGTTTACTTAGGTCAGCTCAATGAAAGTAAATGTCAAGTAGTCATTGTGGCTTGCTGATGTCTGTATGTGGCTTTTTCCTTACTAAATAAGCAAGTAGCTGAGTATATTTAGAATAATACTCACAGATATCAGTAAGAAGAATAAGGATCGATCCTTCCTTCAGTCCACAACAATTGTCATATTGATTCAAGTGCTACATAGAAGTAAAATCAATCAATGAAACAGTACAGGAAAATTCCAAATCAGTTGCAAGTTTTTTTCCCACTGCCTAGATACTGAGAGATATATCAAACCCTGCTATATCACGTTTTATGTGGGCAGGCTACATCCTGGAGTATGTTCAGCAAAAATAATTTAAATTATATAGCCACCTACTATTGTGCTCTGAAGCCTAAAGACTGATAGACTGAGCTAGGAATACCCCTGCACAGCACACTTTAAAGTATATTCGGATGTAAGAGTCTCTCCCATACCAACCGATAGGATGTAATTTCTCTAGCACAGATATAAGTTAAATTGGTTCTACAGTTAAAACATTTTTTATCTTAATGCATTAAGCAGCAATATCGTCCCCCCCATTACACTCACCTGAGTCGCCTCTTGATCCAGCACTGTGCCAGTCTGTAGCAGCTCTCTTTTCTCTCCCCACTCTCACAGGCTTTGCTGGGGCAGCGGGAGCCATAAGCTCCTGCTGCTGTCAGCCAAATCCTGTGATGTGGGAGTGGAGAGCAGGGCCAAGCTGCACTGTCTGAGTCTATGGATGCAGGCAGCACTGGTCGCTATTGAGCCCGCAGGTGTGCCTCCATAGCAAGTGGCTTGCTATGGGGGCCCAGTCAGAAGAGAATGAGCCAGAAACACATGTGGAAGAGGTTTGGAGCCACTCTGTGCAATTCAATGTTTGCTATTTTAAAAAAAAATATGACTTCACAGTCGCTTTAATGGGAGGCTCCAGTCTGGTTCCTATGACCAAGCAACACAAAAGTAGAAAACACTCCATTCAATTTATAACTAGTTTTTTAAAGTAAGGTGCACATGGACAGGGCATTTCACAGAGCAATGTAACGCAAATATTTCCCAGTATTTGCAAGCTTTTTACCAGATAGCTAGCAAAAAAAACCCAAAGTAAAACAATTCTATACAGTTTCAAGGATTTGCATAAAAACAAGGTTTTCGTTGCATTCATTTGCAAATAAGCATAAAACACACTGCCTGGTTGTAAAGTGTAGTCCCTAACTCTAGTTTAACAGAGCTCTCATGGTGGTGCTCAATTTTTTTATTTTTTTTGCTATATAGGGTATAACATGAAGCTCTGTTAGGGCCAATTCAAGCTATTCCAGTATGATGCAGCAAAACATGCATTTTGCTGCATGCAAAATGCATTTCAAGTAGATATCCCATTCATTCCCTATGGGGCTGGTCCATACCTATGTGCTGCAAATTTGTGTGAAAGGCAAACACGTGCATTACCATACACACTGCATGCACAAGGAAGAGGGGCCTCGATGAGGCAATGTGGTTTCCACATCTATTTTCAAATGTATTCAATAGAACTTTGTTTTGATGCAAATTGCTGAAGATTGTAATTATTGTTATGCTGGCTAGCAGGTACAGTATTAAGTGCTGGGAAATTTTTGTACTGTATAGTTGCTTTTATGCAATTCCACCTAATATCCTCAACATCGGTGTTTATATAAGGGATTGTGTTTTATGATCTAAATGTAGCAGCATAAATATCCTGGCAAGTATTTGAGGATATACATATTATATTAAATAGGTATTTGTTAATTACATGTTGCATTACCTACCTTGCGCAAGTCACCTCCCAAGCAGAACTCCATTGCTTTGTGCATACCTCACTACTATGTAAGAGCAACACAGCTTTATACACTAACCAAGATATGTCAGCTAAGGGGTGGAGCATCAGGGAAGAGAGAGGACTGTTTTAATAAAGGTGTAGAAGTTTCACCTTCCAAAATGAATGTTAGCAAATAAACTAAAGGGGTTTTGTTTTTGAATACCAAATCATGTGCAAGCAAAACCCCTGTTTTTTTTCATTCCACAGCATGACAGGCTATCCTCAGTAAAAATAGATTCCTTTTTTTTTTCCCAGACATTCACTTTGAACAGTCTACTCCTTTAATAAACAAAATAGCAAATAGTTTAAAAAAAAAAATCCCACAAATGTAAACATAAAAAAGTAACTGACTTCAGTCAAAAATTTAGAGGGATAGTTCACCTTTTCAGAAAGAGAAAAAAAAATGGGGTGAACTAACACCCTTTACTCTCCCCATCCCGGGTCCCACTGTACTTACCTCTGTGGATGATGAACTGTCATTGCCAAAGCTGCTGGTGTAGCAGTATGGGGATTTGGAATTCTCTTTCTTCTTCCTCACCTTCCTGCAAGGCTTCTTGGACAGATCAGAGTGATTCTCTGTGCTGGCGCCGACCAATCACAATCACTCTAAATCAGTCCCGGAAGTCCTGCAGAAAGCAGAAGAAGAAAAGCGGGTATTTAACCCAATGGTGGTTAGGACATCCAGTAGTTGTGTTGTGCCAGCATTATGTTTTTTTAATTTTATACATGTGTATAATTGTATATATATACACAAATACGCCTATATGAAATCCCAATGTTTTGAAACTGTACAGCAGTAGTGCCTTTGTTATAGCAAAAGTACAAGAAAACCAAATGAAGGTAAGCATGCAGAAGGAGAAGAAGAAGAAGAAGAAGCAGATGAACAGAAGGTAAAAGTATAGAGCTGGGGTGCCAAACTGGCGGCCCTCCAGCTGTTGCAAAACTACAAGTCCCAACATGCCTCTGCCTTTGGGAGTCATGCTTGTAACTGTCAATCTTGCAATGCCTCATGGGACTTGTAGTTTGGGAACAGCTGGAGGGCCGCCAATTTGACACCCGTGGTATAGAGGGAAAAAAATGAGCAGAGGACGGGTTTTGTGGTGAATGGTGTGGCAATATCCAAAATATGCGTGAAAGGATGCATGTATAGGACAATGATCTACTTCCACTGACTTCAATAGAAAAGCATGTAGAGTCTCTTACACAAATAAATCTTCATAAGACACCCTTTATTTGTATTCTTATAGAGCACCCTTTTTAACCAAAGAGCTTGCACTGGTATACATGGGAGCCAAAGTGTCGTATGTATTTCTGTTGGAACATTCGTCCCTACCCTATTATTCCAGCGAAGGACATAACCAAATCCTCCAGTCCCCAGACACTCCTTCATATCCCAGGGTCCACAGGTCTGTGTCTGTGAAGGTGGAGGCCAGCTGGTCCTATACTGGGACGCATCCTAAACAAAAAAAAAGATGCCAGTAAGACTGTTAATTAGTACTGCAGGGAGACAAAAATTAGTATACATGTACAATAACGTTAGGCTTCAGCTGGAAATGAAAAATGACAAATGTTCTTTTATATATTATGTCATGCTAAAAGACACTTCACGTGTCCACCCATGTCTGCCAGGCACAAACTAAATGTGAAAGATGGATCTCAAAAAAAGAAAAAAAAACAACAAAACCTGAAATCTGTCCTGTCGTGATCTGCTCACGACTCTCTGCTGATCAGAACGGACTCCGCTCCACGTGAAAGAGCCTAAGCTCATAGAAACATCAGATTTAGAACCTGTGACGAGATTTGCTTTTTTTTTTTTTTTTTTTTTTACAACAGAACTGTTCCTCACCCCAAACAGATCAAATGAAGGTCAGAAGAAAGTCAACTGTAGATCAGATGCAGCGGTCAATGAATTCTGAAGGATCTCAGAATTGTCACACCCCGATGTCAAAAGCTCATCAACACAGGTCCTTAAGCCCTGTACACATGGACCAAATATCGGTCAGTTCAATAGAAACCAGCTGACGTTGTACACCCACATGTCCAACAGAAGCCGGGCAAATGGCCGTCTTCTATCGAACTGGCATGCTGGAAAACCAGTATCTAATTGGCATCCGATCAGTGCTGGCAGCCAATGGCTGCAAGGGCTGACCGGTGTGTTCTGGCAAGGCTAGAACAGCAATCTCCTCCTTTCTGGCAAGGCTAGAACAGCAATCTCCTCCTTTCTGGCAAGGCTAGAACAGCAAGCTCCTGCCTTCTGGCAAGGCTAGAACAGCAAGCTCCTGCCTTCTGGCAAGGCTAGAACAGCAAGCTCCTCCTTTCTGGCAAGGCTAGAACAGCAATCTCCTCCTTTCTGGCAAGGCTAGAACAGCAATCTCCTCCTTTCTGGCAAGGCTAGAACAGCAAGCTCCTCCCTTCTGGCAAGGCTAGAACAGCAAGCTCCTGCCTTCTGGCAAGGCTAGAACAGCAAGCTCCTCCCTTCTGGCAAGGCTAGAACAGCAAGCTCCTCCCTTCTGGCAAGGCTAGAACAGCAAGCTCCTGCCTTCTGGCAAGGCTAGAACAGCAAGCTCCTGCCTTCTGGCAAGGCTAGAACAGCAATCTCCTCCTTTCTGGCAAGGCTAGAACAGCAATCTCCTCCTTTCTGGCAAGGCTAGAACAGCAAGCTCCTGCCTTCTGGCAAGGCTAGAACAGCAAGCTCCTGCCTTCTGGCAAGGCTAGAACAGCAAGCTCCTCCCTTCTGGCAAGGCTAGAACAGCAAGCTCCTCCCTTCTGGCAAGGCTAGAACAGCAAGCTCCTCCCTTCTGGCAAGGCTAGAACAGCAAGCTCTTCCCTTCTGGCAAGGATAGAACAGCAAGCTCCTCCTTTCTGGCAAGGATAGAACAGCAAGCTCCTCCCTTCTGGCAAGGCTAGAACAGCAAGCTCCTCCCTTCTGGCAAGGCTAGAACAGCAAGCTCCTCCTTTCCGGCAAGGATAGAACAGCAAGCTCCTCCCTTCTGGCAAGGATAGAACAGCAAGCTCCTCCCTTCTGGCAAGGATAGAACAGCAAGCTCCTCCTGAGCTCTTCAGTTTTTTTTCCCCCCCGTTTAGCCCACTGGATTGAATGGAAAAAAAAATGATAGTGTGTACCCAGCTTAAGCCTAGTAAACTGAAATCTGACTTGCTTCATTATTTAATGTCTTATTAAAGAAGAGATGCAGGAAACTAGAGTGGAAAGTATCATTTACACATCAGTGCCATCCTATGCAAGTCTGTTTCTGAAAAGTAAATGCAGTAAGTACAGCACTGACATTAGTTCAGTGTGTCTGGTCCTTGTGCGCTCTACCTCTGGTACCTTGTATTATCTGAATTAGTCACTGGAAATGCAAGGTTATGGAGCTGCCATCTGTAGCTAGTAATTACTTGCCCACTTTCTGCAAAACAACATTTTGGCTATAGACACTTTACACCTTATGGGCCATGCTTGTCATATCAGGCACCTGAGGCTACCAGTCCTGCAATCCTGAGACTTTGGTGCCAAGAGCTCAACAACAAAAACTAATCGTTAATGTAGAACTAAAGCTAAAATGTTATGGACGGTAAGGGAATGTTATAACCCGTCAGTTTTCTTTTTTTTCTTTGTAAACTGTGTCCCACTGGGGAGATTTCCCTTTAGTTCCTGACCCATACAGAGGGCTACAGTATGTGTTCTTATTACACTATGAATGGTTTCTATATAATATTGTATCTTTGATTTTCTGTGTGACGCAGTCCACCACACCTTGCTGCGGCTGAAGGAACTGAATGAAATGTCACTTTGTAAAATTTCATTAAAATGTGAAAAAAAAACGGTCAATGCAGGGATGTGCAATTCATATCGCCCGACGCCTGGGATATGTAGTTCTTGGCGCCAGGCAGGTAGTTATTTTTGCCTTTAGCCCTACTGTGGGCAAGCAGCAGGGCTCATCTGTCAGGTGGAAGCATACGGGCGGCAGATCTGCCACCCAATTGCTTCCACACAGTGCCAGCCGCGGCCCCCCTGCCCGCTATATGTCCCGGGCTCTGCTTGCCCATCTGTGGGCCCAGGACTGGTTCAGTGATGCCCGCGGTATGTCGGGATGCGAGTATAGAGGAGGGAGGAGAGCAGGCACATCCGCTCCCCACCCCTTATTGTCCTGACACGGACATCACTTCCGAGTCCCAGTTGACCGATTCCCAGCCATCGTGGCCGAGAAAAAATGTAATGCAGTGCGATGTGCACTGCATTACATTTAGAGGAGCACAGGGGAGACATGCAGGGTCTTTTTAGACCCTGGATATCTCAAAAAAGAGAGCGTGTAACCAAAAATCATCCCATAGGGGACTTTTTGTCCCCTATGTGATCCAAAAAGAAAAATAAGGTAAAGACTTTTTTTTTTTAAATGTAAGTTACACCCAAGTATATAATCCCCCCCAGATTTTTCAAGGCCCCCCCACCCCCAAATATGTATGCACGCACAAACATAAAGGCATGCGTTGGGACGCCCACACATGAAAACGACCATTGCAATACATGTTGCATATCGCCGCGCACGTCAGAATGAGACCAATAATTCTAGCACCAGACCTCCTCTGTAATGCAAAACTGATGACCTATAAGGGCTTTAAAAGCGTCACCTATAGAAAATATAGGGTACTAAAGTTTGTTGCCATTTCACGAGTGCAAACAAATTTAAGGTTTGACATGCTGGATATCTATTTACTTGATGCAACCTTGTCTCTTATATTTTACAAAAAATTGGATAATTTATTGCTTTTTGTGCCCTAAAATTAACTTAAGTGTATTTTTTACTGAAATTTTGTGTTTCCTAGACCTTTGTGATAATGTTGTGTGACATAAAAAAATTGGAACTTCAGAAAATATATAATGTTTGGAGTTTTGTGCAATCTTCAGGCCTTAAATGTTTTTTTAAATGTGTGCAAAAAACGCAAAAATGGCTCTGGCGGCAAAAGGGATAAAGGATAAGTCCACCACTTCCCTTTCCTGACGAGCAGCCAATCGGTGCTCATTACACTGCAAGGTCTCTCTCCTCCCTGCTAGTTTCAGGGTGCGGTGTTGGAGACAGGCAGGGAGGAGAGGGGGAGATAAACAGCGCAATGTTAGAAATATTAAACGTTTAAGTCGCCATAAAGCCCCTTTTTGTTTTTAAAAGCCCCAGACATTCCATAAATCACCTCCTACTTAAATACAGTTTTGGTTAAAATGTATTATTTTTTTATCAGGACAAGTAGATTGTCATGAGGGACAAGTAGATTGGGACACCGATTTAGTCCCGGGAGTTTAAAACATTTCAGTGTTTAGGAGCTATTCACATTGAAAGCACCGTGATGTCACCGGCACATGAATACTGCTCTCTGAATGGAAGGCATGCCGTCCCTTCAGAGCTCTGTGCTGCGGCCGTGGCAGGAGTGATGTCATTGTGGCTTAGCCATTTAAACGGCTGAAGCCCGTGAACCCGGAAGGAAGACCGGGTGAAGATGGAAGCCTGAAGTGTTTTAAGGTAAGTATGCCATAATGTGCCAGTATGCGGTGCATACTAGCAACATTATGGCTTAACCACCTGACAACCCGGCTATAGCTGAATGACGGCTACAGCGCAGTTGTCCAGTTCTGGGAGGGCGCCATATGACGACCTCTCAGAGCGCACGCCCCTCGCTGTCTGTGGTCGCTGTGTCCTATGGACATAGTTGATCATATGACAAGGTAAAAGTCCAATCACAGTGGCCTTTTACCACATGATCAGCTGTGTCCAATGGCACAGCTGATCACAAAGTAGATACAGTTGCCGATTATCGGTAGCAATTTCCTCACGCTGTCGCAGTGCCCTGATTATCAGTGCAGCCCCAAATGTGCCCAGCAGTGGCGCCCAACAGTGCCCCCCCCCGAGTGCCCATCAGTGCAGCATCATCAGTGCCTCATCAATTCCCACTAGTGCCATCTCATCAGTGCCGCCTCATCAATGCACATCAGTGCTGCCTATCAGTACCCATCAGTGCAGCCTCATCAACGCATATCAGTGGAGAAAATGTACTTGTTTATAATAGAATAAAAGAAAAAAAAATTTTTTTTCAAGCTTTTTTCGTTTATAGCTCAAAAATAAAAACCCCAGTGGTGAGTAAATACCACCAAAAGAAAGCTCTATTTGTGAGAAAAAAATTATACAAATGTCATATGGTTACACTGTCGCATGACCGCGCAATTGTCATTCAAACTGCAACAGTGCCATTTCTACACATGCTGAGACACCTTGTCTTTCTTGTAAGCACAATTTGATTATTAAAGAAGCTATATCCCTACCATTGCCTACTGCACTATGTTGGTTGTACTTCGCTACATGTTATGATGCCATTGAGAACTGGATGATCTGTAGAGTGAGAAGAGCCCCCCTTTTCTAAGCGAGTGGACTATATTGGTCTGGTAAGGTGCACAAGATAGGAGGTGGCGGTCAGTGTGTTCACTAGCACTGAGAGTTGATGTTACGAGGGGAGCACGAGCAGAGTGAAAGGATTTTTGATGATATAAAACTATGTTTGATTCCTTCGGAGGTATATTTCCTATGCGATGGTGGACGGATTTAGGAGCCACGAAGGGAGGTGAATTTTGTGGAAGCTTTTTCAAATTTATGAGAGGGTAAGAGTAAGGATGACGGATGGTTAGAGGTGCACACACGGTGGAGTGATTTTTTTGCTATGTTGGATATCATGCGTTGTAGATAATGCACTATATGCGATTTATATTTTTTCGAGGGTACTAAGTGTAGGAAGAGGTTTTTTGTCACTTGTGGAAGAAGAATACTCATTAAGAAGATATCGGCCCTACTGGATGTTTTATATACAGAGACGCTGAATAAAAGTTGGACTTTGATAACAGGTAATTGTCAGAAGACGGATCGGCACCGATCATCAGGGCACTGATTTTCCGTGGTCTTCCGGGTCTTTTGGTGTTGCTGAGCTCACCGGTGTGTTCCTTCTTTTTAAGAATGTTCCAAACAGTTGTTTTGGCCACGCCTAATGTTTTTGCTATCTCTCTGATTGGTTTGTTTTGTTTTTTTCAGCCTAATGATGGCTTGCTTCACTGATAGCGACAGCTCTTTGGATCTCATCTTGAGAGTTGACAGCAACAGATTCCAAATGCAAATAGCACACTTGAAATGAACTCTGGACCTTTTATCTGTTCATTGTAATTGGGATAATGAGAGAATAACACACACCTGGCCATGGAACAGCTGAGAAGCCAATTGTCCCATTACTTTTGGTCCCTTAACAAGTGGGAGGCACATATGCAAACTGTTGTAATTCCTACACCGTTCACCTGATTTGGATGTAAATACCCTCAAATTAAAGCTGACAGTCTGCAGTTAAAGCACATCTTGTTCGTTTCATTTCAAATCCATTGTGGTGGTGTATAGAGACATAAATGTTAGAATTGTGTCGATGTCCCAATATTTATGGACCTGACAGTAGGTGGTGGGAGTGCGCAGGGCGCGCACTCTCAGCACATACGTATTTTCTAATTGCACGCAAATATGCGGCCTCTTGGTGTCAAGGCCCACACGCCGAGAGGCCGCATATGTGTGCGCTCGGCGTCAAGGAATTATAGGGTGTGGCAGGGTGTGTGTCCTATTCCTACATACATTTGCTAATAGGCATCCCTTGTTCCCATCTCAAAAAGTTGAGAGGTAAGCCAATGCACCAGAACAAACCAAAAAAAACAAGGACAGGTGCCTTTTATCTCAGGGTTCCTTCACATCTGGAGGCACATCTGAATGCACGCGCTTGTTTTTTGCACGTTCCTGCTCATTGCTTTAGGGCCCTATGCATGTGAAATGCTAAAAAGTACCAGCATAATTTTTAAAATCGCACTGCACCAAAACACAAAGGTACCAAGGTGCCATGTGTTTAGGCGGGTACAAAAACTTGTGTGTTTGCTAGATGTATGGAGGTCCCGTTAAGAATTAAAATGTTACTAAAACCAGGACCCTGCATTCACTGTATCTGGTCTCCCACAGTACACACAACATGGAAATGCCATTATTTTAGTAAATATAAATATATTTTTTCATCAGCAGTTAGAGCAGTCTTGTGACTTCTATCAGTGTCCAGCAGAGCACATGTTAAAGCTTGTCGGAGGAGTTTTTTCTGCTGTAGGAGGATGTGAAACCCCCTGACCTCTGTCTGGACAGTGCTGATTGGCCCTGTGCTGATCACATGCACTCCCCAAGAAAGAAAAAAAACCCTCACTAGCAATACACACCAAACTGAGCATGTGCAAAGTGTCTCCTCACGATATGTCTTATCGGGAGATAAGAGGGGGGACACTGGAAGAAGGGGAGGATCAGAGAAGTCAGGATCAAACAGTGTTTTTACACAATGCAGAGGATTAACCCCTTAGGTTCCAAAGTGAGTATAACAAGCATGCTTTACTGCATATACAGCCTGATTTTACTGTTGTGGGATTAGTAACTCTTTAATAGCAACCGCGTATGTCTGCAGACAGCAGTGTGTTTTTTGTGTGGTCAGATTTGCGTGCCACCCCACACGGCACCTGGTGTGAAACAAGCCCTCAATGCAGCGTACCATAATACACTGTCATTTTTATTATTTGTATTTTTAGAATGACTTTCTCCCCGGGGACTCAGGGTGCTTAGGAGGCAAGGCAGCCATCTTGAGCGCACTCAGTTGCCAATGAACCTGCCATGGTAGTGCGTTATCTTGCAGCATGCTGCATCTTGTGTGCGTTTCTTTAGGGCCCAGTCATGCTATGTCATTGCAATAATACATGTGTTACCACAGGCTTTACTGCACATAAAGGCGACACTAAACAACATCCGTATCCTCCAAAAAGAATCCGTATACATCCACTAAGTAATGGCCCTGTAATCTATTTTTCATGAAATTGTTTCTTCCTAAAGAGATAAACCATTTGGTAGAACTTGTCCTCTCCTCGCAAAACAAGCGTGACGCAAGTAAGAAAACCTATTTCATCTGCACCAACCGCTCCTATCCCCCCCCCACCCCTTATTTTTATTTCCATCCTTCTCCCTATCCCTTTCCCCTCACTTCTTCTTTTCTCCCTACCCCTCCCACTTCGCTTCTCTAGTACCCTCCCTGGTGGTCTGATTATGTCAGTATTTCTGTGCTCAAAGCAGTACATTTTTTCGCATGCAAATATATGTTTTTTTTTATTGTAGGCCTGTAATTTTTAGGAATAACTCACTGAAATCTGTCCGAACAAGAGTCTAGTAAACATCCCGGGTAGGATAATACTTGAAACACAAAATCATAAATTATAATTTAATAATCATAAAAAATAATAATATAATAATACATTTAATTCAATAATATACTATATTTTTCGCTCCATAAGACGCACCTGACCATAAGACGCACCTAGGTTTTAGAGGAGAAAAACAAGAAAAAAAATATTCTGAACCAATGGACTGCAGACACAGTACAGGGGATGACCAGAGACTGCGGACACAGTACAGGAGATGACCAGAGACTGCGGACACAGTACAGGAGATGACCAGAGACTGCAGACACGGTACAAGGGATGACCAGAGACTGCGGACACGGTACAGGAGATAACCAGAGACTGCGGACACAGTACAGGGGATGACCAGAGACTGCGGACATAGTACAGGAGATGACCAGAGACTGCGAACACAGTACAGGGGATGACCAGAGACTGCGGACATAGTACAGGAGATGACCAGAGACTGCGGACACAGTACAGGGGATGACCAGAGACTGCGGACATAGTACAGGAGATGACCAGAGACTGCGGACACAGTACAGGAGATGACCAGAGACTGCGGACACAGTACAGGAGATGGTCAGAGACTGCGGACACAGTACAGGAGATGACCAGAGACTGCGGACACAGTACAGGAGATGACCAGAGACTGTGGACACAGTACAGGAGATGGCCAGAGACTCCGGACACAGTACAGGAGATGGCCAGAGACTGCGGACACAGTACAGGGAATGACCAGAGACTGCAAACAGTACAGGGATGACCAGAGACTGCGAACACAGTACAGGGAATGATCAGAGACTGTGGACATAGTACAGGGAATGACCAGAGACTGCGGACACAGTACAGGGAATGATCAGAGACTGTGGACATAGTACAGGGAATGACCAGAGACTGCGGACACAGTACAGGGAATGACCAGAGACTGTGGACACAGTACAGGGGATGACCAGAGACTGTGGACATAGTACAGAAGACCAGAGACTGCAGACATAGTACAGGGAATGACCAGAGACTGCGGACACAGTACAGGGAATGATCAGAGACTGTGGACATAGTACAGGGAATGACCAGAGACTGTGGACACAGTACAGGGAATGACCAGAGACTGTGGACATAGTACAGAAGACCAGAGACTGCGTACACAGTACAGGGGATGACCAGAGACTGTGGACATAGTACAGAAGACCAGAGACTGCGGACATAGTACAGGGAATGACCAGAGACTGCGGACACAGTACAGGGAATGACCAGACACTGCGGACACAGTACAGGGAATGATCAGAGACTGTGGACATAGTACAGGGAATGACCAGAGACTGCGGACACAGTACAGGGAATGACCAGAGACTGTGGACATAGTACAGAAGACCAGAGACTGCGGACATAGTACAGGGAATGACCAGAGACTGCGGACACAGTACAGGGAATGACCAGACACTGCGGACACAGTACAGGGAATGATCAGAGACTGTGGACATAGTACAGGGAATGACCAGAGACTGCGGACACAGTACAGGGAATGACCAGACACTGTGTACATAGTACAGAAGACCAGAGACTGCGGACACAGTACAGGGAATGACCAGAGACTGTGGACATAGTACAGGGAATGACCAGAGACTGCGGACACAGTACAGGGAATGGCCAGACACTGTGGACATAGTACAGAAGACCAGAGACTGCGGACACAGTACAGGGAATGACCAGAGACTGTGGACACAGTGCAGGGAATGACCAGAGACTGTGGACATAGTACAGAAGACCAGAGACTGCAGACAGTAAAGGAAATTACCAGAGGCTGCGGACCTTTGGGCAGGGAGGGGGAGCGTGTACCTGAATTTGATAGCTACCCGCTCCCACTTCCACGGAGTTGTCCTTCCTTCTTCTTCCCGCGGCAGCTTCTGTGACAGTCGGGTGCCCACTGCGCATGCGCGAGAAGCGCCGCGCTTTGTGAATGGCCCGGAGCCTTCTGGGACCTGCCATGTGTCCAAGAACACACCGGACCATTCACAAAGCGCGGCGCTTCTCGCGCATGCGCAGTGGACACCCGGCTGTCACAGAAGCCGCCGCGGGAAGACTGCAGCGCTGGAGCGAGGAACAGGTAAGGTCCTGCAGGAGAGAAGAGCTGAGCGGCCGGCCCGATATTCTGACATGGTGGCGGCAGAAATACCAAACCGGCCGCTTTACATTCGCTCCATAAGACGCACTGACATTTTCCCCCCTTTTTTTGGGAGAAAAAAGTGCGTCTTATGGTGCGAAAATTACGGTAATCAATCCAAAATGTTTGAAATATAACGCCAAGTTCGCACATCACTGAGCAAAGTCTCAAAATCGTTTTCTGTGTCTGATGACGAATTTCCCCACAAATCATTATCACTCAATTCTGCAAGTAGTTCTAATTTACTATCGCTGTTCTCTAGCTGGTCTAAAACTGCTTTTGACCTAAAGGGACGCTTTTTGGATGCCATGGACGTTTCTCCGTTTCCAGGCAGAAAGAACAGTAAAAATGCAGGCAGGGCACAGGACAAAGCACTAGGGACAAAATGTATGTGAAATGGGTTGATACAGTAATGTTTTACTATGTGATTTTTGTGTATTTAGTGGATGTCACTTTTTCACATTTTTAAATTTCCCGCCAGTTACGTCCCCCGTACGTCCCGACGCTCGCAGGGGATAGAACCCAGATGACAGATGTCGGCATCGGCCAGAGGACATTGCCGGGGATACTGCAGGAGGGACATCGTGGGAGCGCAGGACAAGGTGAGTGATCGAGGGATCCCGGAGCAGCGCCGCATGGTAAGCCCGCGTGTAGCTCGGGGTTACCGCTTGTGATGCGGAAACTTTACCCCGAGCTACACTCGGGAATACCGCCAGGGAGGATAAATCAGGTCAGATTGGTTATCCCAGCTATTTGTAGTGGAGGATTGGCCTCATTACCCAATTACATTGCCTCAATAACGTCACACATTGCTCTATGGTTATGATCTTGTATCTATGCTTGTACCCTTACCTGAATGATTATATTGTATGAACTTGTTTCCCTTCCTAAACAGAGAATTAAAAAAATATATATATTTTTCTGCCTTCTTGTAACATCCTCTGTGAGCTCCTGAACTTCTTCTTTTCCCTCTTAATTCCATTTGTTTGGAACAAGCAGTGCCTGTTAGGCCGGCCATACACTATACAATTTTCTGTCCAATTTCTGCCCAATTTCCTTTAGATTTACCTTCAACTGTGTAGTGCAAGGGCCTTCCTAATTGGATACAATTGAAAGTGTTGTTTAGGTTTGTCCTCATATTATATGGTTTTTGGCAAATCTAAAGAAAAAATCTCAGGAAAATTGTGTAGTGTATGGCCAGCCTAAGGTCCCTAACTCACATTTAGGAAACCGGAGGAAACCGAAGTACCCGGGGGAAACCCACACAGGCACAGGGAGAACATGAAAACTCCAGACAGGTGGCACTGTGGTTGGGATTCAAACCAACGACCCTAGTTCTGCCAGGCAGAAGTGTTAACCATTTAGCCACTGTGCTGCCCAACAGATCTTGTAGTCCTCAGTCCATCTCAGAAGCAAGCAAGAGAATGTGGCTACTTTCCTACATACAGTGGGACCATGGAAAATGAGCATAGACACTCTTTATCAGCTACATCACAGCAGAAAAAAAAAAGAATTTGAAGGTTTTGAGGAGAGCAATAGAAGAGACTTTTTCGAAGTGGTATTACACCCAAAAAAAAACTAATATGTTGCATCTAACCAACATTTAGATGTGATGACTGCATTCATTTTTTATTCGTAGGCTCTCCTTTTATTTTCACCTGGTGAACCAGCCAGTAAATCGGTTATTTTTTAAACTAGCTTCAACATAGCATTCTGTCATGAAAAAGTGGCAGTTAGAGGATTGAGACAAAGCATGGAACAGATACAGGGGTGCTTACAATGGTTGTCTTGTATTTATGTAAAAACATTTATTCTAAAAGGAAAAAAACTATGTTTAACCACTTGCCTACTGGACACTTATACCCCCTTCCTGCCCAGGCCAATTTTCAGTTTTCAGAGCTGTCGCACTTTGAATGACAATTGCGCAGTCATGCAACACTGTAACCATATTATATTTTTATCATTTTTTTTTTCAAACAAATAGAGCTTTCTTTTGGTGGTATGTACTCGCCGCTGGGTGTTTTATTTGTTGTGCTATAAACAAAATAAAAAGCAAAAAAGTTGAAAAAAAAGGTTTTATTTGTTTCTATTATAAAATTTTGCAAACAGGTAATTTTTCTCCTTCACTGATGTGCATTGATGAGGCTGCACTGATAGGCAGCAGTGATGGGCACTGATAGGCAGCACTTATGGGCACTGAAAGGTGGCACTGATGAGGTGGCACGGATAGGCAGCACTGATGGACGCTCATAGGCAGCACTGATGAGGCGGCACTGATATGCAACAATGATGGGCACTGATAGGTGACACTGAGGGGTGGCACTGACTTGCACCATTGAATGCCACCACTGCTGGGCACTGACAGGCGGAACTGCTGGGCACTGATGGGGAGCTCTTCTGGCACTGGTGGGTGGCACTACTAGGCACTGATGGGCACAGGTGGGTGGCACTGATCATCAGTGCCCTGATGATCGATGCCGATCTATCCTTTGACAATTGCCGGTTATCAAAGTCCAACTTTTATTCAGCATCTCTGTATATAAAACATCCAGCGGGGCCGATATCTTCTTAATGAGTATTCTTCTTCCACAAGTGATAAAAAACCTCTTCCTATACTTAGTACCCTCGAAAAAATATAAATCGCATATAGTGCATTATCTGCAACGCATGATATCCAACATAGCAAAAAAATCACTCCACCGTGTGTGCACCTCTAACCATCCGTCATCCTTACTCTTACCCTCTCATGAATTTGAAAAAGCTTCCAGAAAATTCACCTCCCTTCGTGGTTGGGCTCCTAAATCCGTCCGCCATCGCATAGGAAATATACCGAAGGAATCAAACATAGTTTTATATCATCAAAAATCCTTTCACTCTGCTCGTGCTCCCCTCGTAACATCAACTCTCAGTGCTAGTGAACACACTGACCGCCACCTCCTATCTTGTGCACCTTACCAGACCAATATAGTCCACTCGCTTAGAAAAGGGGGGCTCTTCTCACTCTACAGATCATCCAGTTCTCAATGGCATCATAACATGTAGCGAAGTACAACCAACATAGTGCAGTAGGCCAAGGGTGGGCAACTGTGGCCTTCCAGCTGTTGATGAACTACAAGTCCCATCATGCCTCTGCCTTTGGGAGTCATGCTTGTAACTTTCAGGTTTGCAATGCCTCATGGGACTTGTAGTTCTACAACAGCTGGAGGACCACAGTTGCCCACCCCTGTAGTAGGCAATGGTAGGGATATAGCTTCTTTAATAATCAAATTGTGTGTACAAGAAAGACAAGGTGTCTCAGCATGTGTAGAAATGGCAAACAGTATGAAAAACCTTCTCCAAAATGGCCGCTCCGCAACTTCTGGTTTACGGCCAACGCCACGTCCTGACGTGTGTCGTCACTTCCAACTTCATCTGAGGAAAAGGTTTTTCATACTGTTTGCCATTTCTACACATGCTGAGACACCTTGTCTTTCTTGTAAGCACAATTTGATTATTAACCATTTCAATACCGGGCAATTTTACCCCTTCCTGCCCAGGCCATTTTTCAGGTTTCAGCGCTCTCACACTGTGAATGACAATTGCGCGGTCATACAACACTGTACCCAAACTAAAATTTTATCATTTTCTTCACATAACTAGAGCTTTCTTTTGGGGATATTTAATCACCGCTGGGGTTTTTATTTTTTGCTAAATTAACAAAAAAAGACTGAAAATATTGAAAAAAAACACGTTTTTCTTTGTTTCTGTTATAAAAGTTTGCAAATAAATAATTGTTCTTCATAAATTTAGGCCAAGATGTATTCTGCTACATGTCTTTGGCGAAAATAACCCAAATTAGGATGTATTTTTTAGTTTGTAGGAAAGTTATAGAGTTCACAAACTATGGTATAGATCTGAATATTGATCAATCCTGAAGTACTGACAGCCAATCTAATTTCTTGAGGTCCAAGAATGTCAGAACAGTACAGATATCCCCCAAATGACCACTTTTTGCAAAGTAGACCATCCGACGTACTTCATAAGAGGCATGGCGAGTTTTTTAAGTTGTATTTTTTTGTCATAATTTTTCAGAAAATTAAAAAATTTAAAACATTATTTTCACTATTTTTTTTACATATAACTGGCATGGCGGTGATCAGGGACACTGGTGAGAGTATGAAAAAAAAAAAAAAAATATATATATATATATATATATATTTTTTTTTTTTATTACATTTGTTTTCTTTTTTTAAGATTTTTTTTTTAATATTTCACTATGTCCAAAGTAGTAACCATAGTAACATTGTACTACTTTGGGGAAGTGATCAGTATTTTTTTTTTTTTTTTACACAATTTGCTTATAGCAAAGAATTACTTTGCTATAAGCAAGCATTTACCTGAATGACATCGATTCATTCAGGGGTTTTTTTTTTTTTTTGAGCTTAGCTGTGATTTGGCCACAGCTAATCACATGACATGTGCATGTGATCGCTGTGACCATTCACAGCTAGACACTAGTATACAATGGATGGCATGAATGAAGCCATCCGTTGTATACAACTGTCATGTGACTTGATTTGATTGGTCAAAGCAGGTCACATGGTACCGGCAACGGGGCCGATACTCAGATCCGTCATCGGCTGTGTCCGAGGTACATGGCCGGTGACAGATCGTGCCGCTGCGCGGCTCTGTAGTAGCACAAACTGCGCATGTGTGGGAGGACGCCAAATGGCGTCCACCCGGAAATCCATTTTTTTTGAGAAAAAAAAGTTAGTTCTGCTTTAAGGATTGGTAAGCTGCATATTGTATATATTCCATTTTGTTTTGGGGTTTAATATCACTTTTGGAATATACACTATATTGCCCAAAGTATTGGGACACCTCTCCAAATCATTGGATTCAGGTGTTCCAATCACCTCCATGGCCACATATGTATAAAATCACTACTACTTCTACAAACATTTGTGAAAGAATGGGTCGCTCTCAGGAGCTCAGTGAATTCAAGGGTGGTACCGTGATAGGTTGTCACCTGAGCAATAAGTCCATCCGTGACATTTCCTTGCTACTTAATATTCCACGGCCAACTGTTAGTGGGATTATAATAAAGTGGAAGCAACTGGGAACAACAGCAACTCAGCCACCATGTGGTAAGCCACATAAAATGACAGAGCGGGGGCAGTGCATGCTGAAGCACACATTGCACAGAAGTCGCCCACTATCTGCAGAGTCAATAACTAAAGACCTCTAAACTTTGTGGGGTCTTCAGATGAGCACAACAACAGTGCATAGATAGCTTCATGGAATGGGTTTCTATGGCTGAGCAGCTGCATCCAAGCCTTACATCACCAAGTGCAATGCAAAATGTTGGATGCAGTGGTGTAAAGCACTCCGCCACTGGACTCTAGAGCAGTGGAGACGTATTCTCTGGAGTGGCCAATCACGCTTCTCTGTCTGGCAATTCGATGGACATGTCTGGGTTTGGCGGTTGCCAGGAGAACAGTACTTGCCTGACTGCATTGTGCCAAGTGTAAAGTTTGGTGGAGGGGGATTATGGTGTGGGGTTGGGCTTGGCCCCTTAGTTCCAGTGAAGGGAACTCTTAAGGTGTCAGCATACCAAGACATTTTGGACAATTTCATGCTCCCAACTTTGTGGGAACAGTTTGGGGATGGTCCCTTCCTGTTCCAACATGACTGCGCACCAGTGCACAAAGCAAGGTCCATAAAGTCATGGATGAGTGAGTTTGGGGTGGAGGAACTTGACTGGCCTGCACAGAGTCCTGACTTCAACCCGATAGAACACCTTTGAGATGAATTAGAACGGAGACTGCAATCCAGGCCTTCTCGTCCGACATCAGTGCCTGACCTCACAAATGCACTTCTGGAAGAATGGTCAAACATTCCCATAGACACACTCCTAAACCTTGTGGACAGCCTTCCCAGAAGAGTTGAAGCTGTTATAGCTGCAAAGGGTGGGCCAACTCAATATTGAACCCTACGGACTAAGACTTGGATGTCATTAAAGTTCATGTTCATATGTAAAGGCAAGCGTCCCAATACTTTTGGCAATATGGTGTAGATTTTTTTGAAACCCGAATTTAGTGTCAATTTAAAGTGAAACTTTAACCACTTGCCCTCCTGAGGATTTACCCCCCTTCCTGACCAGGCCATGTTTTGCGTTATGGCGCTGCGTTACTTTAACTGACAATTGTGCGGTCATACAACTCTGCACCCAAATTAAATGTATGTCCTTTTTTTTATTTTTTGCACTATAAACAAAAAAAGACCGACAATTTTGAGAAAAAAAAACAATATTTTGGACTTTTTGCTATTAAACGTCCAGTAAAAAAATGTAATAAATCAAATTTTGTCATAAATTTAGGGCAAAATGTATTCTGTGACATGTCTTTGCTAAAAAAAAAAATCCCAATACGTGTAAATGAATTCGTTTACATGAAAGTTATAGCGTTTACAAATGGTGGTATAGATAATAGGATTTTTTTTTCTTCTAGTAATGGCGGCAATCAGCGACTTTTAGCGGGACATTCTGATACTGGGGGGGAACTAACTTGGTGTCACTGACACCCCAGTGACACCAATACAGTGATCAGTGCTAAAAAAAAAAAAACACTGTCTCTGTACTAATGGCACTGGGCAGGAAGGGGTTAATGTTAGGGGTGATCAAAGGGTTAACTGTGTGCTGGAAGTGTTTTACTAGGGGGTGGGGTGTTCTTCACTGTAAGCACACTGATCGGGATGGCTGTACTGTGCACAGCCATCCCGAGCAGTGTGTTCGAGCTGACAGGGAGGAAGAGTGTTTGTAAACAAAACAATCTTCCTCATTGTCAGAGATGCTCAGTAATCACTGGGCGCCAGCGGGTAATTACAGGCCGGGACTTGGTGATTGACATCTGCGGCCGCGAATAGCAGCCTGGGTAGGGTGCGTGCGCCCCCTACCTGGGACTGCAAAATTACATATATATACACGTGATTCTGTGCACAGGTGCCACCTTGTAGCAGTATATCTGATATAGGGTGGTCCTTAAGCGGTTATTGAAAAAAAATCATGAACAGACAGAATTTTTAATGCAAAAGAGACATACAAAGGTAGATTTACTAAAACTGGTGTAGTCAGAATCTGGTGCAGCTGTGCATGGTAGCCAATCAGTTTCAGCTTGTTCAGTTATGCTTTGGCAATAAAACCTGGAAGCTGACTGGTTTCAATGCGGAGCTGCACCAGATTTTGCACTGTCTAGTAAATACCCCCCACAATGTCTCTCCTGCATTAAAGTTGCTTACCTGCCATGGCCGGATATAGGGGGGTGCTGGGGTGGGGTGCTCAGGTGGGCTGCACCCCCCCCCCCCCGATTTCAGTTGTGCTCCCCAGACTGCTGAGCTCCACACCCCCCATCCCCACACTCAGAGCTGGGTCAAGGAAAAGAGAGCCTGGAGCAATTAAGAAAGTGATGAAGAAGAGAGAGCAAGGAGGAGAGGTGCAGTGCGGTGCAGTTTCATTACCCGCCCCCTTTCTACATTTGCTGCTGCTGGGGGATGAGCGGTCCTTGGAGGAGATAGGGGCGAGTAATGATACTGTGTACAGCCCGATGGTCGGAGCGATCCTGTGTCATCCAGGAGGAAGGGGCAGAGCTCTGCACAGTGCTGCTCCATATAGCAGATGACAGATTCAATTCGACCATCGGGCTGTACACAGTTTCATTACTAGCCCCCATCTCCTTCAAGGACCGCTCATCCCCCAGCAGCAGCAAATGTAGAAAGTGGGCGGGTAATTAAACTGAGTACAGCCCGATGGTCAGAGCGATCCTGTGTCATCAGCTATATGGAGCAGCATTGTGCAGAGCTCTGCCCCTTCCTCCTGTCTGAACAGCGCTGCTCCATATAACGGATGACACAGGATCGCTCTGACCATCGGGCTGTACTCAGTTTCATTACCCGCCCCCTTTCTACATTTGCTGCTGCTGGGGGATGAGCGGTCCTTGGAGGAGATCGAATCTGTGTCATCTGCTATACGACAGGGAGGGGGTTGTGCTAGAAGTAAGAATTTAGGGGAATTTTTCATAGGCAGGGGATTGGAGGATGGGGATTGTGGGGGGGGGGGATTTGTAGTAGAAGGGGGGATTAGCGGGGGGATTTGTGCTAGGAAGGGTGATTAGCGGGGGGGGGGGGGGGGGTTGTGCTAGATGGGGGAATTTGTGCTAGAAAGGGGGGTTGGGGAGGTTTGTGCTAGGAGGGGGGATTTGTGCTGGGAGGTGGTGAAGAAATTTGGGTTCAGAGGGGGGATGGGGGGGATTTATGCTAAGAAGGAGAATTTTGGGGAGATTTGTGCTTGGATGGGAAATTTGAGGGGAAAGTGGATGTGTGCATGGAGGGGTAATTTTTGGGTGAGGTAGATTTGTGCTAAGAGGAGGTATTGTAGGCATTGGAGGTGGGATTGGGGGCGAAGATTGTGCCGGGATGGGGGTTTATACTGGGAGGAGGAGGATGTTTTTCCATTGTTTTTTGGGGAGAATTTTGGCTTGCAGACAAAAGTTATGCTTGGGGGGGAGCGTGCTGATTAGTGCTATTTTTTTTCAGGGGAAGGGATTTATGCTGAGACAGGATGCTCAAACATAGGGGGCTTGGTTTGTCATCTTCACCCTGGGAGCTGGATGACCTTGTCCTGACAACACACACAGGACAGTCAATAGATGTCCTCCTCCCCACACAGCACATAGTTGAGATCAGATTCCCTTTCAGACACAGCCTCAATCTGCAGTGTATAGCTGGCTGCTATGTTGCAGTTTTGACCCTGTCCTCTCCTCTTCTGACCCCTGTCCTCTACCCTTCTGACCTTCTGTACCCTGCCCTTCTGACCCCTGTCCTCCATCCTGCTGACCCCCACACACTGCCCTTCTGAGCACTGTCCTGTTGACCCCCTTCTTTCTGCCCAGCTGACCCCCTTTTTTCTGCCCTACTGCCCTATCTTCTGCCTTACTGCCCTGTCTTTGCCCTGATAACCCCCTCCACCCCACCCTGCTGACCCCTGTTATCTCGTCTGTTGACCCCTGTCCTTTGCCCTGCTTACCCCCTATCTTTTGCCCTACTGAACCCTTGTATACTGCCCCACTGATTCATGTACACTCTCCTGCTTATCTCCCTTCCTCTGCCCTGCTGACCCCTATCCTGTGCCCTACAGAACCCCTTGTATACTGCCCCACTGACTCTTGTACACTCTCCTGCTTATCTCCCATCCTCTGCCCTGCTGACCCTTATTTTTTGCCTTACTGACCGCCTGTAAACTGCCCCACTGACTCTTGTACCCTCTCCTGCTGACCTCTCATCCTCTGTCCTGCTAACCCCTGTAAACTTCCTTGATAACTTGCTGTAAACTGCCCTACAAACGAATGGCCTCTGTATTCTGCCCTACGAACTGCTTTCCCTCTCTCTCTGCCCTGCTGGCCCCCTGTACACTGCCCTACTGACTTCTATACACTGCCCTGTTGACCTTGCATGCCCTGCCCCCCTAATGTTTTTTGCTGCGCCCCCATATCAGACAGGCTAAATCCGGACCTGTTACCTGGCCCTCTGCACAAACAGCTTGGTATAGAATTTCGGAGATGAATGAAGTCGCAGACGTGCGGGAGTGATGTCATCTTTACCTGGCCAGCTCCAGGACATCACAGTGCTGGAGAGAAGGTGAGCATAGCTCCGCTTCAAGAATACATTTAGTACCCAAGCACACCTTCCAATGGACCTTAGTTTGTTGCACTGCGCTCCCAAAAAGAGGTGCAATGGGTTCCAATCAGAAACCTCTTTGATTAGTATGACTTCAGCCAGTCCATGTGTTGATCATCTGTAGTTGATGTGTGCAGCTCTTTTGTCTTTCCTCTGGTCGTTTCCCCTGGAGCAGCAGATGTTAAACCTGAACTGTCTGTGTCGGTGTGAGTTGTCGGTGCGAGTCACTTAGCTCTTCTTCTTGTTACTGGCCAGCTGTGACTTTCTTTACTTTAGAAATGATTTTATGAACAAGAAGCCTAATGAAAGTGACAGCCAAGCGTCAGATGTGATATGCTAGATATAATTTGGTCCTAATAAATACTGCACTGCCTACTTTCATTTACTGATATTTTGAATTCCAGAAGCAGAAGATGGTAGAGACTCACACTCAGGGGCGGACTGACAACTCATGGGGCCCCTGGGCAATAGGGCTCCTGTGTCCTTGCCCAAACTCAAAAAAGCCTATGAAAAAGTTACCAGGGGCATCTCATGGGGCCCCCTACTGACCCCGGGCCCTCAGGCAGTGCCCAAGTTTCCAAATGGTCAGTCCGCCCCTGCTCACACTGACCTCAAGGGGCATATTTCTAAAGTTGCAGGTGTATCTTCCTGGGGAATGTGTGTTACATTACAGTGACTGATTCACTTACATTGAATGTTTGGTGTGTGTATGAACGCGGCGTCCGACCCCTGCCGTTCTCACCAACTCGTGATCGAAGGACCAGCTGATCTCACACCGCACTGTCACTTGCATAACATGCCACTCTCAGCTGTGCCCCGCACAAAGATTTTCCAGCTCGCGGGACTACAATCTATGTGCTAGCAGACTGATTGTTACTGGGTCAGGTTAATTACGCAATTACCCTTCACACTGCTACCACCTCCTTTTTACAGAGAAGGAGGAAACTCACAAATCTTAGCAGTAACACTATTATGTTAGTATAAGCATCTGTAATACACACTGTCACCACAGACAGGGATGTTCAGAGGATTATTACGTACATATTAAATACTGTATTATAATAATAATATTAATACAGTAGCACTCTTCAAGAGACAGGGATTCTTTAGTTTGCATTAAAAGCTTTAGAGACAGTTTCAACACTTTTCAAAATAGGAATTTCTATTAAAAAGGTCAAAATGGTGCAATTAAAATATTTACAGAAAAAGATGTTAAAAAGACTTAAAGAGAACAATAAAACAACAGAGAAATAAAAGAAAGGAGTTCAGAAGGCAGAATACCTGCAATATCCTTGGTTTTAGCAAGTCCAATTGTCCGAACAAAAAGATTGCCTTGGCTCTCAAGTCCGGTAGATGTTTCCTGATTGATGTTATATGAGAGCTCCCTTTTCCAGTCATGTCAGTCTTTTTCTATGATATTAAAGGGGTGTCGCCTGACCAATCATGACCAACAAATGACCAATCATCCAGTTTGGGGATGGGTGCTAGGCGGTGACCAAGGTTATGACCAAGTCCCAACTGCAGTTTTATACTAATATTAATAACTTCCAGTTTGTACAGGTGGTATTCTAGCAACTGGCAGATTAATATTCAGAATTATATTTCAAACCCAAGGATACCAAACACAGTGTACCTTTGTCACCCAGGAGGGAAGAGACTGCTTTCTTCTCTCTCCTAGGTGCTAATATAGTCATGTAAGGCCTTGTTTGACTCACATTAAAATGATCTATCCAAATATATACCAAATATTAATGTGCCCAGTTCCTGCTGAACTTTATGAATTGTTACATGTGGAATGGACATTTTATGGCACGCTCTGTATTCCTAGAGCCCTAATGGCCTAACAGGTCATGCCTGACTGAGTTATTGTTTTACGATCAGGCAGAGGAAAGTGGTTTTCAAAGCAGACCTCTTGCACCAGACTAATTAGCGGTTTACAGCTCTGGAGCTTCATCTAGCTGTGTTTTATTTAAGATAAGAGGTCCTTTGGAAGTCCATTCAACTTACAGCTATAAATTCCATTTCAGGAGGGAGGAGAGACAAAGTGGCTGAGGCCTAACAAGATTGCTGTCATGTACTGCGTCCATGTCTCTATTGCGCACAATCATCACATATGTCACATCTGCTGATTCATAAATATGCCCTTTGCAGAGCACAGTTGGTGGTGATCAGCTACATTTCTAGCACACTGCAGTGGATTGGGCCCATCATGTTGGCAATGGAAAAGTAAAAAACTGGACTGGGCTGACACCGGGCTCAGGGTAGAAAACACCTTCAGTGCACCTATATGGTTTGTTAGACTTGCATTTGTGGGGAGTAAAAACACGTGATATTGCATCATTTGTAGGAAGGGAAGAAAGGAAGGAAGGGGATGGAGGAAGGAAGGAAGGAAGGAAAAAAAGGCACCACTGCTTGTAAGGAAAGCAAGCATCAAATACCAAGTGGAAAGAAGGAAAATATGGGGAGATGAAGATAGGAATGAAAGAATGAAGAAAGAAAGGAGGAGAGAAGGGTGGGTGAGAGGAAAATATAGGGTACCAACAGACAATGTATAAAAGTATAGAGAAAGGAGGAGAGACAAAGAAAGACACAAAGGTAAAGTGGAAGAAAACTTAAAATTCTGCTTTCAGAAACTTTCATCATGGAGAGTAAAGAATATCATGCAGTACATTAATTCACCAGCAGGGGGAGCAAGTGTAGTGTTTATAACCTTCTAACTGAAAAATAGAAATAGATTTCCACAAAGTAGTAAACCCTAAACTCAATGGTTTTTGGTTTGCCAAAGTACTGTCATACTTACCGACATCTTCATCTCAGTTCCCAAGTGACTGTCAGCCCTGCCCATGGCCAAGGCATATCAGGCCTTCTTTGCCATTAGTCCTGCCCCAGATTATGCCCACTTTCTGGTTGGTACTGCTACTAATTATGCAGGAGCCACCCTTTCACAGCTACAATCCCCTCAGTAATGTCCTTTCTTTGAGGCACTGTGCATGCTCATTAACTGAAAAGGAGTAATGCTGAGATCTCGGGATGCAGCCCGGCATACAGTATTGTCAAGGCATACACTTTAAAGAACAAGGGTACAATACATTTTAACCACTTGCCCTCCAGAGGATTTACCCCCCTTCCTTACCAGGCCATTTTTTGCAGTACGGTGCTGCGTTATGTTAACTGACAATTGTGCGGTCATGTAACGCTGCACCCAAATGAAATTTATGTCCTTTTTTTTTCCCCACAAATGGAGCTTTTTTTCAGTGGTATTTGATCGCCTGTGTGTTTTTTATTTTTTGTGCTATAAACAGAAAATTACTGACAATTTTGAGAAAAAAAAAATATTTTTGACTTTTGCTATTAAACATGTCCAGTAAAAAAAATTTTAAAAATGAAATTGCAGACGTTATAGCATTTACAAATGGTGGTATATATACTGGAATTGTTTTTTTTACTAGTAATGGCGGCGATCAGCAACTTACAGTGGGACTGCTGGACTGCGGCGGGCATTCTGACATTGGGGGGGGAACTGACTTGGTGTCACTGACATCCCCAGTGACACCAATACAGTGATTAGTGCTAATAAAAAGCACTGACACTGTACTAATGGCACTAAACAGGAAGGGATTAACATCTGGGGCGATCAAAGGGTTACTTTTGTGCTGTGTGCTGTTTTACTACTTGGGCTGTGTGTGTGCTTCGTTGTATGCACACTGCTGTGTATGGCTCTGCTATGCAGAACCAAACAAAGCAGTGTGCAGGAGCAGACAGGGGAGAGATCTGTATTGTTTATACACAGGTCTCTCCCCTGTCGGAGATATTTGGCGATCACCAGGTGCCAGCGAGTTATCACCGGCCAGGACTCGGTCATTGACAGTCGAGGCCGCGAATGGTGGCGTGGGTAAGGTGCGCGCCCCCTCCTCGGAACTGCAAAATCATATATATAATTTTATAAGAAAATGCTGGCTGCCGAGCAGGAGTTATAGTCGAGTGGCTCATCAGACTTAAAGTATAACTAAAGACAAAACTTTTTTTTTTTTAGTTTTGGGTAGACTGGAGAGGGATTAGAATGCCTGCCGGGTTTTGATTGCTGTCTGTGCCCCCGCTAAGGAGATTCACCCTCTCTATTTGTCCTGTTTATCATTGAAAGTGAAACTAAGAAAGTCCCTAATTTCTGGGTTGTCCCAAGAAAAGTAATGAAGGGGAAATCATCCAATGGAGACACTAGTTCTAATGACCTCGTGGTCCCCAAGGAATTCCTTTAATTTCCTCTCACTTCCTGTATGACTATGAGACAGGAAGTGAAGGGAAATCTCCGCAATGGGACACAGATGGCTAAAATAATCTGACGGGTTATAACCCTCCCTTGCTTTATCCAAAATCAAAAAAAAAAAGTTTTGCCTTTACAGTAGTTCTACTTTAAGCTGAACTCCAGGCACAAACACTTTCATTTCAATATATTTTTCAGTAGCCACAAGGTATGTAAGTCCACTTATGTGCACCTTATGCTCTTGAAAACCCAGATATTACCTTTAAAGTATTTTGTTGTACATTGCCTGTGCAGAGAGCAGAGAAGCCTAGCAGTTCCACCCTCCACAGGCTGCCTGCAGAAAACACAGCAGGAGGTGGATACAAGACCGGTCACCGTACACATGGAGAGTGAGCAGCAGTGACCAGCAGGGGTGGACTAACAACCTATGGGGGCTCCGGGAAATAGGAAATCATGGGTCCCCTGTGTCCTTGCCCACACTCAAACCACACCCAAAAAAGCCTATGAAAGGTACCAGGGGCATCTCATGGGGCCCACTACTGACCCCAGGCCCTCTGGCAGTGCCCGGGTGCTCGAATGGTCAGTCCGCCCCTGGTGACCAGTTTCTTTTTTTATTACAGGAAGCTCCTGCTCAGAGGCAGAAATGTCTGCACAGATCTAGAAAAAATACACAAGACTCACAAAGATTCAGGGAAGAATAAAACTTCTATGAAGATAATATTTGCTTATCCAGGAATTCGGCTTTGAATGCAGGACATGAATGCAGGACAAAGCAACAGGTTCACTTAAGCCGGCCATAGATGAATTGAATCTTAGTCAGTTCAGCAGGAACCAGCCAGTATTTCATCAATCTATGGGCATGCTGGCTGTACTAAGGTTGATCCATCGATCGACTTCAGTGCAACTAGGTGGTCAGATTTTTATGGGTGCAATTGCTGGCAGCGGCTATAGCTGCTAGCAGTAATTATTGTGTTTTGCCAGCTGGTAAGGCTCCCTCCTGGCATAACACAATAGACGTTTCCCCATCAACACTGTGTTGGTGGAGGAATCTAGCAGTTTTCTTTCCTGCAACCCATAGTTGCAGGAAGGAAAATTGCTTAATGTATGGCTGGCTTTAGTTGCCCTCTTTCCCAAGCATTCCTTTTCTCCCACAGCTCTGTTTGGCTCTATGCACACTGGCATAAAAAAACTCCAGTGCTCTTGGCAGAAAAAAAGTGCTAATTTTGAGCGGTTTTGTACTAGCGTTTAGCAGCATTTAGGAGTGTTTAGCGGTTTTTCCTGCCAGAAAAATGCTCTAAAAAAACAAAACAGAAAGGATTTTTTCTGCTTTGCTTAAAAAAAAATGCCTCTAAACTACATAATGCGCATAGTAACCTAGTATAACATTAGTTGCTTCTGCCGGCAAAACGCTAAACTCATCAAGGAGCAGCGTTTTTTTAAGCCAGTTTGCCTGGAGCCTACAGCTTTCAGACACAAGAAAAGATAGCCCTGTGTATGCCCAGAGACACTTCAGTTCATTTTCTTATGCCATCATAGACAGTTATTGGACATTCACGAAAGAGCTACGAGGGCTACGATTAAAAGAAGGGAGGAGACTGTATTAGAAAGTTGACTCTTCGTGGAATAGTAAAATTTTCTGTCAAGTTTAAAATAAAATTATTTATGGAAATGAAAAACACAGCAATTAATCATTGACATACTTTATTTTTCTGTGTTTTTACTTGTAGGGGACCACCCCCTAATGCAGAGGTCTCCAAACTATGGCCCGTGGGCCGGATGCGGCCCTTTGCCAGCTTTTAACCTGCCCTTGGGGCACTTTTCCTCTGAATGATACAAGGCTCTATTCCTCCCACTGATACCTACAATGGTGCACTATTTCTTCCACTGATACCAATGATGGGTTACTTCCACTAATTCCAATGATGGGGCAATACTCTTCCTTTTACTGACCACCAACCCTAAGGCCATATTTATTCTCATGGATCCTTGTCCTGGGACATTTTCTACCCTCACTGACCACAATCCGGCCACCCTAAAGTGAAGTACAGTAAACTGGCCATTTGAATGAAAAATTTGGAGACCCCTGCCCTAATGCATTGTGGCTGGCAGTCGCTTTAAAAAAGAACTAAACCTTCCTATTCTGTACAGGCAAGAAAGCTGTCATCTTAGGCTTGTTTGACCCACAGTTGCCTTGGTGCTGCACATGTGATGTGTTATGGCACCAGCCACTTGAAGGTTTTCCAGTTTGGCTGAGAGCAACAGCCATATGTGACAGTTCTCATTCACAGCTTGCCTTAAATGTAACTTTTTTGGGGGCAACAGTCAAGCCTGTGGGTTTAGTTCTGCTTAGGTGCTGGAGTCACATAGCCGGGGCGTTTTGCTTTGTATTCTTCCGCTGATAGGATGGCGCGGCAATGCATTGGTAGGCAGATTTTGGTCTCATTACACGGGCAAGGAGAATGTTTCATTTGGCCTCATTCGCTTGGCTGTACGGGGCCATGTATGATATAATTATTGCATATGTCTGGTAAGTCCCAAAGCTGCATACAGTCTTCCACAGAAATGAATAGCTATGAGCGGCTGTATGTGGGTATATGGTGGTAATGGCCTACACCCATGTAGAGCGTATGCATGTATTCCTTGAATTCAAAAAGTCTGCTTTCGAGAATCCTTCCGTATGCTATACATTGGTTTACACAAGTACTGGCATATACCTGTGCACTGCCATTCATGTCTATGGGCAGTTGTATGCAGCACTTGGACTTCTCAAGTGCAGAAATATGACCATATTTACATCATGCTTTTCCTCATATATGTCCGCGTGCATGAGGCCTTTGGATACAAAGACTGTGGCATATGCTGCATTGTGTGTGCACCACAACTGACAGTAGGAATTCTCTGAGTTTAAAATTTCATTTGTTCATGCATTTCCGGACTTATCGTCATCCTTAAAACGATCCTGTATTTTCATGTACAGATATTATCCTAAAAGTAAACATTTTCAACAACTGTGTTAAGTTCCCTTAAAGTGTGCTTTATTCTTCTTCCCATCAGTGATGGAACATCAACGAACCTCCCCCAGCACCAACATCTTCACCCCATCTTCTTCAGGATTCAACATCTTCAGCCATCTGGATTGGTTCAGCGGGATGACATAACTCCTGTGCAGCTGGCAAGCAGGAAGGTAAGATTCTTTTATTGCAGAAGAGACACAGTCTCCTCTTGAACCACTTTACCGCTTCCTGGTGGAATTTTAAATGGGCTTCAATGCCAGGAATCGGAGCAGCTTCTCTATCATGTGACTGCTGATATTGGCTCTCACAACAGACTCATGATCAGGAGCCTGATCTGCCACATGACCTGGTGTGCTCCCAGCTACGTCAGTGTGCTGGGAGCACACAGAACCCCAGGCTACCATTGGCCCATGGTAAAGTTCCGCTGTAAAGCTGGATTCTAGTCAGATGGAAAATGCTATTTAATTTTGCTACAGTATGTATTAAAGCCCAACTTGGGCCTGGGGTAGGGGGGCTTTATTAAAAATAAATTACACAGCTAACATAAATGATTTAATTTCTAGTTTGGGTAGTGTGAGAATAACAAAGCTAATTCTGAGACGTTTTTGTCTCCATAGGCTCTATGAAGGGCTGTAAAAATGCTGCTGGGAGTTTGAGGGGGACTGCTTGCAGTAGACAGAGTACACGGGGCAATATTTTAATTTTAATTATAGCTGCCCTTCCGAACCACGAGACAAGCCCCTTATGCCATTTTTGGAGCTCCCGGATATCTCGAGGGAGAGGTAGAGTTTAACTCATATAGGCCTGGTGGGTGGGCGGGTTGGCAGCTGGACCCCTAAGTCAGCCTTGACAGTTATGGCAGGGAGACATATAATGCAAAGGACATAGAAAAGTTAATCTGTAGATTGGATAGTGTGCTGTAGTGGGCAAAGTAATTTAGTAGATTAGGGATGGTGAGTTGTGGGTCTGAGAGGAAAAGCAAAATGTTGTCTGCGAACACTGCTATTTTAAAGGCAAATTTGTCTTTAATATTTTTTGCATCAAAATTGAACAGAACAAAACATGAGCAATAATAATATATATAAGTAAATGAACATAAAAATTGCACAGATGTAGCAATGAGCCATGGGGATGAGTGAAAATGTTTCCATACAACTGCAAATGGAAGGATCAATAACACAAAGTACAGAATTATGAAAAAGCGCAATTTCCAGGGGGCATCTGCGGGCGAGATGTATGAAACAAAATGAGAGAACTCCGTACAGCTACATAAATAAATCTGAGCTGAGAAAGAAGAGGAAAAGAGTAAAAAAAAGAAAAATGGGGGAAAAAGAATAAAGAGGAGAGAAAAAGGAAAAACCAGTTTTAGAGGCAGTGAAAGGTAAATAAAGAGAGGGTCGGAAGACTGTAATGGAAAAAAGCAGAACCAAGGCAGCTCTGCATAAGTATGCAACGGGGTGACCCCACCACCAGCACCTGGGCGCGGTCCACAGGGCCAAGTTGGTGTGCAATCCAAAATGTAAATGAATGAATCGGGGGAGCAAGGTTCAACTCCCCCAGTGCACAGCAGAGGAACACATATCTCAGTGAGTCGAAGAGGAGGAGAAATGGAACGCTGCTATCTTATATGTTTGTTCAGAAACGGTAATTCCTTTAATGTTAGGGTTAGCTCGGATTTGCCTTACTAGGGGCTCAGTTCTGTCTCTCCAATCTAAGCATTGAAAGTGTGATCTCTATAACCTACAGTTGTGATGAGATAACGATAACTCCAATCTTAGTTGAATAACACAGGCAGTGACTCTATGTAGAGAACACTGGGGTGGTAGGTGCTGCTTGATCTGAGCGCTCCCCGCCTTGCTTTGCCTCAGGACGATTGTTTGTGAGCGTAGTAGAGTTGTGCGAATATTGATGAAGAGCTTGCGCATGGTTATCAATGTCACACTCTATACATTTGATGATCGCTTTACAGTCCTTTGCAAAGTGCTCTGTGGAGGCACAGCATTTGTAGCAAACCCCAAATTTCTTCAAAAGTTCCTTACGTTCCTGGAGGGTTTTCTTTCTGAAGCCGATACATTTCTTAAGTGGATGTGGTGTGTTATGTATTGGATATTGCCGATTTTGGTCCTCAATTCTCTTGTTTTGATCACTCTTTTCAAGAACTGTAGCAGGTGCAGGTAGAACATTAGTCCTTTTCACTAACTCTGGACCTCTATGGTCTCTGTGTGACATACATGTGTTTGTAGGTCTTGGAGAGAGTGTACTGAGAAGATTACAATCCCCATAGGAGAAACTTAGGTCATTCTTAGTGTCTGCAATTCTTTTGATGAACTTGCAGAAGTAGGAAAAGGAGGAAAAGCAACTCTATGTTCTTCCTTATACTTTGATCCAAGAGCTGCCCATCTTTCTTGAATTCCATATGGAAGCTTGAGAACAATAGATTTGATGCCATGAGAGGTGTCAAGGTAACTGAGACCAGGTAAGTTGATGTCAGCCGTAGCAAGTTGAAGCTCTAATAGAACATCGCTGAGTTCCTGAAACTTTAGATTATCTCTAGCAGAAATCCTTGGGAAGCTTTGCAACCTTTTGAATAAAGCTTCTTCAATGGCCTTTGGGCTGCCAAAGGTATGTTCAAGTCTGCCCCAAGCAGCATTAAGGCCTGCAGCAGGGTTGTCAATATGAACTGCTTTGAGCCTCTTGATGAGTTCAGTGGACTGGGGACCTAGCCATCTGATGAGTAGATCTAATTCCTCTGTGGCATTGATGTCTAGGTCACTCATTGTGGCCTTAAAAGTGGATTTCCAGCCTCTGTAATTTTCAGGCTTGTCATCAAACTTGGTAAGGCCTGTCTTAATAAGTTTTCTGCGGAGCATGTATTTAGCAAACTGTGACAGGTCCGTGTTTTCAGATTTTGAGTGCATGACTGCAGGTGGAACATAGTTGGTTGTGACGGTTGGTGGACTTATGTGGAGTGATTTGGGAACATATGTTGCTGCTAAGGCATTCAATGCCCGAGCTGGCTTAAAGTCCATTGGCATGTTGGTTTGTAGAGTAGTGTGGTTGCTATAATGTACTCTGTTGGTGCCAAAGTATGATGGACGGTCTATTAAATACACAAGAGTGTCTGTGGCTAGCTGAGATGCTGCACTCTAATGTATTGGAGGATAAAAGGGCAAATCGCCTTGAGGTACAGTAGGTGCAGAGAAGAGATTTTGATTGAGTACTTTGGCTGCTGTGACAGGGAGTTGACATTCTGGAGTGGTGAGGAATCTGAGACATAAGATACAACTAAGTGTCTGGAACTGTTGTCTCATTTTCACTAGCGGCTTGTCCTAAGACCCTTAATCTTGCCATGGCTGTGGCATGCTCACATTGTTTGTTCCAAAACTTCATTTTCTTTTACTTTCTTATAATTTCACAGACAAGCCATGTGCTAATCCATAGAGATGCAGTGAATAAACTTGCAGTTGTAAGACATTCACATCAATAATTTGTCCTGACACTGATGAGTGTTATGCCGAGATATACTTGCAGACATGTACAGGTTTGTGTAGAGATGGCTGCACTCTGTTAGCTGCTATATCCAGTGTCCATATAACATCTTACTGTGTATCCAAAGCTAGCAAGGATCCTATGAAGACATTTCACTGATCTTTTGACTGTTCTGTCTCTCCAATCTAAGCATTGACAGTGTGATCTCTGTAATTTACAGTTGTGATGAGATAGCGATAACTCCAATCTTAGTTGAATAACACAGGCAGTGACTCGATCCAGACGACACCTTGTAGATCTTGTGAAGTCTATTCCATAAACTGAGAGAATCTTATGACAATGGACATCGGATAGGTCAAAAGATCATAATGTGATCTACTTCATGACATGAGGCTTGAAGCTGAAATGCGTTACTGGGAAAAAGGGAGGGCTATCTATACAGCATGAACTAAACCAAAGGAAAGGGAGGAGCAGAGACAAAATACAAAGAACACTTAAAGGCATATGACAGTCATGTGAAACATGACAGCCTCTAATGTGAGAACAAACAGGAGTGGGCATCCTTGTCTAGTACCATTTGATATGGAGAAGGCCGTTAACTCTAATTTGTGCAGTCGGAGCAGAATAGAGAGCTAGTGTAACGTTCCTGGTGGTGGAGCCTGACGTGTGGAGGTAGGCTTCTCTTACATCTCTGGCTTAGGAGTCCTGGTATTGATAGGAGCACCTGAGCACAGAGTGGGCTCGAGTGCCTGACTGGTATTCTGTTGCAGGATGCCGGAGAGCTGCACGAGGTTGGAGGATGAGCAGGTAGTGCATTGCTGTGGGCAGGCTGTGTTTGCTGAAAGGCAGGCTGGCTTTGCTGATAAGCAGGATGTGTGTTTGCTGTGGAGCAGGCTGTGCGTTGCCGATGAGCAGGCTGTGCGTTGCTGTCGAGCAGGCTGTGCCAAAGGAAGACCGTCATGGCAAGTGACACAAGTCAGCTGGTTCAGATGCTGAGAGCAGGGTCAGGCAGTCTGGGTTGGCAACTGAAAAGCAGATCAAGGTATAACACTGCAGTCAGAAATGTCAAGATCAGGCCAGGGTTGGCAACGGTAGGCAGATAGCTGTATAAGAAGGAGCAGGCAGAGAAGAAAACCAAGGACAAGCCAGGGGTTGGTACAGGCAGTGTTATTATTATTATACAGTATTTATAAAGCGCCAATAGTTCGCTCAGCGCTGTACATTACAAAAGGGAGACAGAACATGTGACAGAACAATACCAATACAATGCAAAACATGAGGGGATCAAGGGCCCTGCTCTTTCGAGCTTACAATCTAGGAGTTCAGGCAAGGTCAGGGAAGATCAAGTCGGTAACAGAGATGTAATACAGGAACAGGTTTCATGTTCTTCAGGGAACGTAATAGACCAAGTGGCAAGGACCCCAGGCTATGGTGCAGTTTAAATAGCTGCCTGGTGTTTGTGCATGCTCGCACACTTGGCCGCGCTCCCATTCTCACACGTGCGTGCTTTCATGCATGCGCACCCGTGAAATGGCCGTCAACAACTGTTCTGCGCACTGAAATGTATCTTCCCTGACAGCTAGGATGAAGATGAGCATTTTATTCTGGATGCCAATCTTTTCCAGTACTGCTCTGATGTAATCCCAGGCCACCCTGTCAAACGCTTTCTCCGCATTCAAGGAATAGGAAAAACCCATGTTGTTTGGAAGAGGTCAGCCAGTGATGTAGATTTAGGGCTTTAGGGTGAGAATATCTGCAAAACTCTTTTAATAAGCCATCAGGGCCTGGGCTTTTCCCTGTCTTTAGTTGTTTGAGGGCAAGGGTCAATTCTTCTGTCATGAGCGCTTGGACTACGTTTCCCAGATCAGTCTGCTCAAGGGTTTTGGGCTGTATTGGGGAAAAGAAGTCAGCCATGAGCTTTCGACGAGAGGCTGGGTCTTTCAAAGGCTGAGAATCTGTCTACAGACCTGTGTAATACTGCACAAATTGTGTGGCAATATCATTTATGGAAGCTAGGAGGCGTCCATCAGAAAACTTGATGTGACGAATTGAAGTAGTATGTTTGGGCAATATATGTTACATAGTTATCGTACATAGTTAGTCTGGCTGAAAAAAGACAAAAGTCCATCCAGTTCAACCATTAAAAAAAAAAAAAAAAAAAAAAGAAGTTATAAGGTGAATAGCTCTACACCGAGTTCACTATATGAACCACTGATGTATTTATACATGTTGATCATATCCCCCCTTAATCTCCTCTTCTCAAGAGAGAATACATTCAGTTCCTCTAATCTTTCCTCATAGCTTAGCTCCTCCATACCTCTTATCAGTTTAGTTGCCCTTCTCTGTACTTTCTCAAGTTCCCCAAATGTTCTTTTTGCGAATTGGTGCCCAAAACTGAACTGCATATTCCAGATGAGGTGTTACTAATGATTTGTACAGGGGTAAAATGATCTCTCTCTGGAGTCTACAGTGAGGAACAGAAGTATTTGAACACCCTGCGATTTTGCAAGTTCTCCCACTTAGAAATCATGGAGGGGTCTGAAATTCACATTGTAGGTGCATTCCCACTTTGAGAGACAGAATTAAAAAAAGAACAGGAAATCACATTGTATGATTTTTAAAGAATTTATTTGTCTTGCACTGCTGAACATAAGTGTTTGAACGCCTAAGAAACAGCAAGAATTCTGGCTCTCAAAGACCTGTTACTGTGCCTTTAAAAAATCCACCTCTACTCCACTCATTAATCTAACTTAGTAGCACCTGTCTGAGCTCTTTAAAGACACCAGTCCACACCACAGTCAGTCAGACACCAACTACTACCATGGGCAAGACCAAAGAGCTGTCAAAAGACACCAGAGACAAAATTGTGGACCTGCACAAGGCTGGTAAGGGCTACGGGGCAATTGCCAAGCAGCTTGGTGAAAATAGATCAACTGTTGGAGCAATTGTTAGAAAATGGAAGAGGCTAAAGACGACTGTCAGTCTCCCTGGGACTGGGGCTCCATGCAAGGTCTTACCTCCTGGGGTATCACTGATGATAAGAAAGGTGAGGAATCAGCCCAGAACTACAAGGGAGGAGCTGGTGAGTGACATGAAGAGAGCTGGGACCACAGTTTGAAAGGTCACTGTAGGTAGAACACTACGCTGTCATGGTTTCAAATCATGCATTGCACGGAAGGTTCCCCTGCTCAAGTCAGCACATGTCCAGGCCCGTCTGAAGTTTGTCAGTGACCATCTGAATGATCCAGAGGAGGCATGGGAGAAAGTGGTCAGATGAGACCAAAGTAGAACTTTTTGGTCTAAACTTCACTCGTCCATGTTTGGAGGAAAAAGAAGGATGAGTTGCATCCCAAGAACACCATCCCTACTGTGAAGCATGGGGGTGGTAACATCATGCTTTAGGTGTGCTTTTCTGCGAAGGGGGCAGGGCGACTGCAATGTATTAAGGAGAGGATGAATGGGGCCATTTATTGTGAGATTTTGAGCAATAACCTCCTTCCCTCAGTCAGAGCATTGAAGATGGGTCGTGGCTGGGTCTTCCAACATGACAACGACCCGAAGCACACAGCCAGGATAACCAAGGAGTGGCCCGTAAGAAGCATATCAAGGTTCTGGAATGACCTAGCCAGTATCCAGACCTAAATCCAATAGAACATCTTTGGAGGTAGCTGAAACTCCACGTTGCTCAGCGACAGCCCCGAAACCTGACAGATCTAGAGGAGATCTGTGTGGAGGAGTGGGCCAAAATCCCTGTCGCAGTGTGTGCAAACCTGGTCAAGAACTACAGGAAACGTTTGACCTCTGTAATTGCAAACAAAGGCTTCTGTACCAAATGTTAACACTGATTTTCTCAGGTGTTCAAATACTTATGTTTAGCAGTGCAAGACAAATTCTTTAAAAATCATACAAAGTGATTTCCTGAATTTGTTTTAAATTCTGTCTCTGGGAATGCACCTACAATGTGAATTTTAGACCCCTCCATGATTTCTAAGTGCGAAAACTTGCAAAATCGCAGGGTTTTCAAATACTTCTCTTCCTCACTGTATACCTCTTTTAATACAAGAGAGGATTTTGCTCGCTTTAGAGCCACAGCTTGGCATTGCATGCCATTATTAAGCTTGTGATTTACCAGAACTCCCAGATCCTTCTCCACCATTGATTCCCCCAGTTGTACCCCCCCTAATATGTATGATGCATGCATATTCATAACCTTACATTTATTAACATTAAACCTCATTTGCCACATAGTTGCCCAATTAAACAGATCATTGAGGTCAGCTTGTAAGTTGAAGACATGCTGTAAGGACGTTATTCCACTCACAGCTTGGTGTCATCTGCAAAACATGGTGTCATGTTTGCTAGGGTAATTGGTCTATAATAAAGGGTACCTTTTAGGAAGAGATGCCAAACGTTCTCATCTGCCAAGGTTTCGGTAATCGTTAGAGGAATGTGCTTGGAGCTGAGGATGGAAACCCCTTTGGTTTTAGCTGGGTTATTAGTGGCACGATGTGCTAAGGGGTAGTGGTGATTAGTTAACTTAGGGATGTGATCAGTGCGAAAATGTGTTTCTTGGATAAACACTACGTCAGCCTGTTGTTTGCGCATCAACAGTAGGAGCTGTGATTTTTTTTTTACAGGGACATTGAGCCCTTGTGCATTTAGTGTTATTAATGTAAGGGTTCTAGATATAGTCAGCTGGTGATGTGAGCGCATCGTAGTTGAGTGTCAGGTATCTGGGAAGAGAATCAGCAGGGATGGTGCAGTCGTGTTTTGGGAGAACGATAGGCACTCATTTGTGGGGCAGCAACGAGAGAGGGTGGGGGGGGGAGACTTCTCTGCAATGAGGGAGAGGGAAGAAGGGGTAGATGGGACACCGGTCATGGGGAGATGAAGAGGGGATGGGGGGGAGCTAATCTAGGGAGTCATTGGTATGGATAGAATAAAGGGAGAAGAAGGTGTAATGCAGATGCAGGGATGAACCAGGTAGACTGCCCTTGTGTATTCCAGGACGTTCTGGAGGGATTCTGTAGGCAAGGAGAAATAGTGTACTAGGTGTTTTGAAAGCATAAATTCAGCGCAGTGCGGTGATGTGACCTTAGGGTACGCTGTTTATGCAGCAGCGGCTGAGTGGAAGGGATTCTAGAGTAAGGAGGGGTCCCTGTCAAGTGAGATTAAAGAAAAGGGTGAAGTAGCCAATGTCATATGTGGATGACTATTATAAAATTCTATTTCAATTCAATCTTTCAGTAAATTAATTTAAAATGGTTGTAAACTTCAGACATCATATATGAACAAAACATGTCCCTCTGTAGTGCATACTAGTCTCAAATAAGCACACTAAATATAACTTCTGTCTACTGCATTATTTATGTCTGATTAATGAGGTTACATTCTGTAAAGTGTTTTGTTATATCTGATGAGTTACAAATACCTATTGATCTTGGTGGAATTCTTGTGATCTGATAACTTCCTATGTCCTCTACCTGTACTGACTGTTATCAGTTATATTGTTCTCTAAGAACATCAGATCCAAATCCATCTATGTTATGGCTAATAGAAAACGGGCAGGGTTTCCTAGTCCTTTCTTGTTTATGTTGTCCCGCTTTAGAAGAGTGAGTGACTGTTGTTATCCTAGGACAAGAAGTGAAAATAAAGGGAGAATAGCTTGAAAAAAGAAAACTAATGCAGCCATGACATCTAGGAAAAGGTAAAGTACAATATATTTCATTTTTATTTTGAGGCTTAGATATGCTTTAAACGGGACCTGTAAGAATAGGACCTGCCATTGCTGACTGTATTTACGTAAGGCCTTGGGGCTGTCATCTCCATCCTTACTGATCTATGAACAAACTAAAGCAGTAGTAAATTTGCAAGAAAAAACCTGGACCCCCTGCAGGTTTGTCATAAAGTGCTAGTATCCACCGCATATTAGCACATTATGACAGACATACCTTTCAAATGGAGCCCTCCAGCAATGCACCGTCACCGCTGCTAGGCTTCCATCTTCACTCTGTCTTCCTTCCAGGTTCACAGGCTCCAGTCATTTGAACATTCTGTGTGTCCTGAATGCAGACAGTAACCGCACATGTGCATATTATGACATCGGATATGGTCAATGTCAGTATCTCTTCAATGGTGCACATTTATTGATTGTACCTACAGGTAATATTACGCCTTATTGTAAGCTTACCTGTAGGTACAAGTTAGAAAGCAGATTCCCACCACCTTAATTGATCAAATCGTTACCATCAAATAATTTTTACATGAGAAACTTTTTTAATGCAATGCAACATTTTATTTTAAATGGAACGTACTGCATGATATTTGCAAAATATTGTCTGAAATGAAAATGTATTCCCACAGACTTCATTGTAAATTATTTTGCTCTGTATCTTGTTAGATTGAAACAGCTTGGCATATGTACACAAATGGTCAGTGTAATATGAGTTAGGTTGGGTGCACGCAGGCAATTTTTGGTATAGTGTTCATTGTCCAGATTGCCCTATGATTAATCCCTAGCCACTGTGACACATAGGGGACAAAGGCGTGTAGCATGTAGTAGCTATTAATCTTTAATCATCATCACTAATTCATTAGCACATTGCTCCAGGTAAATGCAATCGAACGTTATTACACACAACTGTATGAGTAGTGATCACTAGTGATTAATGGCAGGGTATTAGGCGATCATCACTTTTGTAAAAATCATCTATGTGTGCCTGGCTTTAAGTCCCTAAACCTGCCAATCAAATAGGCAAAATTTTATTCATTACAAGCTAATGTAAAAATTACCCTGGTGGATCTACTGGAGACTTGTGGTATGTGTCTTTTTCTGTATCATGGTATGAAACAGGCATTGTTTGCTATAATGAGTACCCTAAGAGCCTATACAAGGGAATACAATACCAGCTAAACAGGTCTATTCTCTGCCTGTATTTCTGAAAGACTGGACCATTTACACCATGGGGAGTTTTCTTGGTGATTATTTCTTTTCATTCTTCTCAATAACCTACAAATCTTTTGCTTAGTAGCCTGATTTCTATATGGCCTCAGCAGTAGTAAAGCAAACATAGGAAGAGATTATAAAAAAATGGATTAAAGATGAGCTCGATTCTCACTTGAAAAACTGTAGCTGCTGACTTTTTAAAAACAGCCACTCACCTGTCCTACGATCTAGCGGTGGTGTATTCACACCAGCCGGGTTCACCTGCCATCTTCTCTCCCCGGCATCTTAAGTGTGGGCACCCAGCTGCGACAGCTTTGGCTCCTCAGCCGGGTGTCCACTGCACATGCACGATTGTGAATGGTCCTGTAGTCTTCTAGGACCTGTCACGTGTCCCAAAAGACTATGGGGGGTTGGAGGACAACTTCCGCTTCTGATCACCTAGGTGGTAGAAATGGAAGTGGGTACCTGTCAAAATTGGATACTCTCTTCCCAAAGGTGCCAGTTCCTCACAGGGAGCAGGGGATGAGTCCTTAAAGCAGAACTTCCCGTTTTTAGGTGAAGCACTGCTTTATGACCTCGTTCACAGCAGATGTGCTTAAAAATTGATGGGAAAAGCATTTAATTTTAATTAAAACTGTCTTGAGACAAACATGGAGGCTGCTGTGGTGTCCATGCCTGATTGCCGGACCCACCCAATACATTGATGGTTCACTGATTTGGAAGAACCATCATCGGAGATCTCTACAGAGCCACAGTTTGCATTGCCAGGAAGTCTATACCATTATATTTCCTCACACCAGCCACATCTCTGTCAGAGCTGAAAACTAGTTGGTGCATAAGTGAGTAGTGAGGTAAGTAAGGACCTCCCAAGCTTTCCCTGCGTCATGTGACTACAGAGCCTAGGGTAAAATAAAGAGATCCTCACTCTGTGGCAGGTTCCACACTGGTGTTAGACTCTGACAGGGATGGCTGGAACTACCCAAGGTCTGCAGCAGCAGCAGAAGCACCTACTATTCGCTTACTCCTAGGTAGACCAAGTAAGAAGGCATCTCTTCCCAGACCAGCAATATAACCTGGGAATTATCCCCACTGACCGTCACCCCTCTACTGGCCACTAATGTAAGCGAGGCACCCCTCTACTGACCACTGATTTAATTGTGGTCACAAACAGTACAGAGAGCATGTAATGGGTGGAGCTATTCTTGTCCACCTTCAACATACTCTGTACTGCTCATCCACCTCCAATACTTCAATATACTTTTCCTCCTGACTTCTTCCAGCATCCCATTCACAGTTCCTCTCCCCCATTTCCAGGACTCTTCTACGCTGCTCCTCTTGTCCGCCACCAGCACCCCCTGTACTGCTCTTCTACCACATTTCTAGTACTCTTCATGAAATACTCCCTTCCTCCACCTACACCCCTCCTTTTCATTCTCTTGCAGTTTTGCCCTCTGTGCCATGTCTGTTCTTTGTAAGCATCCTTTCCCCCAGATATGCACTTCTCTACCTGCTTTGGTGTCCTGCCAGGGAGCAAGCAACATGCCAACCACAGAAAGGTTTGCTTGACAGAAAAAAACCCCATAAATAATAACATAAAAAAATAAAATAAAAATATAAAAAAAAGTTTAAAAAATTATAATTTTTGGTTATAAACTAATTTGGGTTATTTTTTTTACTAAAAAGATAACTGAATACATTTTGGCCAAGATTTATGAAAAAAGATTATTTATTTGCAAAATTTTATAAGAATAACACTTTTTTCAAAATGTTTGGACTTTTTGATTTATATAGCAAAAAAAAATTTGGGGATTTGTCAGTTGCAAAATAACAGAAGAGCCAGGTGTCACTGCTTGCTAGTCATGTAGTATGTGATGTCATTATCTTTCTCTGCTGCAATGTGAACTATACAAAGATCTTCATGTGCCTGAAGTCTCATAATTCTGGCCAAACACATACAGTTGTTTTTTTTTTTGTTCAGCCTATGGGCTGAATCAAAAAAATCCAATGAATTCCTCCATCCAAGTTATAGAGGGCAAATGCACTAATCCTTTGCTGCGGCCGTGGTATTTTGACAGCCACAAGGGTACAATGGTCCAGCTATCCTGGACCTGAACTTGTGGAAAAAAAACCAGACTCTTGATAGTCTCATTATTTTAATTTATTGTTTTTATTTTTTATTTTGTTTACAAAATTATGAAAAAAATGTGAGTAAATAAAACAACAGTACTCAAATACACAAAAAGGGAAGAACACTGTGTAGAGCAAAGAAACACCTCTCCGTTCCGTTCTTGTCTGTGGGAGGACTTGACATCCTTGTCTACAATGCAGAACCACTGTTTCTCCATTGTGTGTGCTGCTGTTAAAGGCGCCATGACAAAACAACCACATACAGCAAGCAAAAAGCCTGTGGGAGCAAGATATAACATAAAGTGATTGTAAAGGTTATGTGTTTTTTTAAATTACACAGGTCATACTTTCCTGCTCTGTGCAATGGTTTTGAACAGAGCAATCCGAACCTCCTCTTCTGGGGTCTCCTGCTGGTGCGGTTTGCGCCTTCTCCTCTCCATCTGCAAACTGCTTGCTATGGGGCCAAACAAGCAGGCTCATTCCTGGGACGGCTGTGTAAGTCTATAGACAGATATAGCGTGGCTCAGCCCTTCACCCCACTCCCTTCTCTTGGTATTTAAATGAGAACAGCAGGAACCAGCATTTCCAGCTTCTGCTGAGTCTCCTGTACGAAGAGAGAGAGCAGAGAGGAGCTGCTGCAGAGGGCACAGCACTGGACCGAGATTGGTCTCAGGTAAGTAAGTATTTTAAGGGGTGGGGGGAGGCTAAGACACAAGAAGGTTTTTTCCTTAATGCAGAGAATACATTAAGGTAAAAACCTTTTTGAGTTTAGAACCATTTTAAGTATTTCTCGATTCTACTTAACCTCCCTGGCGGTATTCCCGAGTGTAGCTCGGGGTAAAGTTTCAGTACCACAAGCGGTAACCCCGAGCTACACTCGGGCTTGCCATGCGGCGCTACTCCACGATCCCTCGATCACTTACCTTGTCCTGCGCTCCCACGATGTCCCTCCTGCAGTGTCCCCGGCAATGTAATCTGGCGGATGCCGGCATCTGTCATCTGGCTTCTGTCCCCTGCGAGCGTCGGAACGTACAGGGGACAGAACGGCGGGAAATTTGAAAATGACAAAAAGCGACATTCACTAAAATCACTACAATCACATTGTAAAACATTCCTGTATCAAAGCATTTCACATATATTTTGTCCCTAGTGCTTTGTCCTGTGCCCTTCCTGCATTTTTACTGTTCTTTCTGCCTGGAAACTGAGAAACGTCCATGGCATCCAAAAAGCGTCCCTTTAGGTCAAAATCGGTTTTAAACCAGCTAGAGAACAGCGATAGTAAATCAGAACCACTTGCAGAATTGAGTGATAATGATTCGTGGGGAAATTCGTCATCAGACATTGAAAAAGATTTTGCGACTTTGCTCAGCGATGTGTGAACTTGGCGCTATATTTCAAATTTCAGTGTTTTTGGTTTGATTATATTATTGAATTAAATTTATTATATTATTATTTTTACGATTATTTATTAAATTATAATTTATGATTTCGTGTTTCAAGTTTTATCCTACCCGGGACGTTTAATAGACTCTTGTTCGGACAGATTTCAGTGAGTTATTCCTAAAAATTACAGGCCTACAATAAAAAAATACATATTTCCATGCAAAAAAATGTACCGCTTTGAGCATAGAAATATGGACATAATCAGACCGCTAAGGAGGTTAATCCCTACAACTAAACAAGGAATTAAATCTTGCTTTTTGAGTGAAGGGCTAATGATACTAATATTTTACTGGAGTTTAGATTTTAGTAAACTAAGCTATCTTTAAGTCAGTCAAGACTTGCAGCTTCACAGTTGACTGCCCACTACGCATGCATAAGCCAGGCCTCGCTATCTGATTCGTCCCGCAACCTCCTGTGACATCTCCCAGAAGGTTGCAGGTGGGGGGGTCTGAACTTCCGTTGCGATCACCTAGACGTTCATAGCAGAAGTGGGAACGGGTACCTGTCACCATGTGATAGAGAACGGGGGGTGGGGGGGGCAGAACTTCTGTTGTTGGTTGAAGTTTCCCTTTAAATACACCAAAAACAACAACCTATTAAAATAAAAAAAAAGTATGAAAAGCTAAATTGGGAGCTACCACTTTGGCAAAGTGTTGCTAATATCAAAATTGGAAATTTTTCCAAAATCACTTAGCTGATCCCTACTGGCAGTATACATGGATGTTGTAACTAGTCTAAAGCTGGCCATACACTGATCAAAATGTGTCTGTTCCAGTGTGTTGTCCTCCCCGCTTTACAGAAGATAACTATCTAAAAGATTTCTGTCGAAGGGACATATTGGAAAATGTTTGGACTATCAGCAGCTGCAGCCAGTTAACTACAGCAACTGCTCAGTGTATTCTGACAGCAACAGGGGATGTTGTTAAAACAGTGTCTCAGCAGGGAGATTCCTCCATGTACCTCATGTGGATGCAAGAATCTGTTCATCAGGGCAAACAAAAAACTAATGTAAAAGGAAAAAAACTGTATGGCCAGTTTAGGTAATCCAGTTTACTGGTTGATGCAGCAGAGCTGTGTGTAGTAAATGCTATAAGGCCAGCAAGCTCTTCTGGCTGTGGTCAGGGTAGACATCAGTGATACTTATGAAATCGTATAATGCTGAGCTGTTGTACCTTCAATTCCATACCTTCAGCATTCTGTGACCTTCACATTTGATGTGATGTGCAATAGTATACAAGAAAACCAGTAAATAATCTCTATAACAACTTGTGTAATACTATAGACTACTACAGTGATACGTGAAATAAAAAGTGCTCTAAAACACCTCTCACTTTGGTGTTAATAGAAAATGCCAGTGACCATAAACAATACTGAAATAAAAGAAAATAAATAGAACCAAATGAATAATAAAACCAAATGAAAAGTAACATGTGAAGTCTCTCTTTAAATGCATGGAGGTTGGAGGATTCGTCCAGTGGAGGTACCCCGATGCATTAACCTTTATAGGTCTATGTATATCTCCATGAAGGTGAGAGTTCTGTGAGCACTGAGGTGGCATGATTTATGTATATTGCAAGCCACAGTGGAGCTCTATTATGGATGGTGATGGTTCCTGAATCACAAAAGAAGTCTTGTGTTGTTGATATATAAACTTTCCAGGCAAATAAGGAGGGACTTCACACCTCAATGTTCATTGGGTTTTATTTTTCATTTGGTTAGAAGCCCGTCTCACTACCTGCCCCCTGGATCCTGTCCCCTCACAACTACTACGATCACCCTCTTCTTCCATCCTATGCTCCCTCAACCACATCTTCAATCTTTCCCTCTCTACTGGTGCCTTCCCCTCCCCTCTAAAGCATGCGCACATCTCTCCCTGGACCCCACCGACATGAACAACTTAAGACCCATCTCCTTGCTGCCATTTGCCTCTAAACTCCTAGAACGCTTAGTCTACAATCGCCTGAGTTCCCACCTCACCGACAACAACCTTCTTGACCCTTTACAGTCTGGCTTCCGCTCACTCCACTCCACTGAAACTGCCCTAGTAAAATTCACTAATGATCTACTAACAGCTAAAACCAATGGCCACTACTCCGTACTCTTACTACTTGACCTCTCTGCGGCTTTTGATACGGTTGACCATCCCCTCCGTCTCAAAAAACTCCACTCTCTTGGTCTCAGAGACTCTGCTCTCTGCTGGTTCTCCTCCTACCTATCGCAGCGTTCCTTCAACGTTACCTATAACGCTGCCTCCTCCTCTTCACTCCCTCTTTCTGTAGGGGTCCCTCAAGGTTCTGTCCTTGGACCCCTTCTCTTCTCCATCTACACCTCCTACTTTGGTCACTTAATAAACTCCTATGGCTTTAAGTACCATCTCTACGCTGATGACACACAAATCTATCTTTCTACCCCTCACATTACTAACCTACTAAACGACATATCGGCATGGATGTCACTCCACTTCCTCAAACTCAATCTTTCCAAAACTGAGCTCTTAGCATTCCCCTCATCCCGTGCCCCTTCCCCTGACTGCTTCATCAAGATCAATAACACAATCATCAGTCCCTCCCCTCATGCCAGGGTACTAGGTGTAATCCTAGACTCCCATCTGTCCTTTCACCCCCAAATCCAATCACTGTCCAAATCTTGTAGACTTCACCTCTGCAACATCTCCAAGATACGCCCGTTCCTAACCACGGAAACCACTAAGCAACTTATTCACTCCCTTGTTATATCTTGCCTTGACTATTGCAACTCCCTTCTCATTGGCCTACCGAATCGTAGGCTATCCCCTCTTCAGTCTATCATGAACGCTGCTGCCAGACTTATCCAACTTGCTAACCGTTCTGTATCTGCCACCCCTCTCTGCCAATCCCTCCAGTGGCTTCCCATTGTCCAGTGGATAAAATTCAAAAAACATTAACAATAACGTATAAAGCCATTTATAACTCTGCCCCAAATTACATCAACGATCTTGTCTCCAAATATCACCCAAACCGTCCTCTCCGCTCCTCGCAAGACCTCCTGCTCTCTAGCTCCCTTGTCTCCTCCTCCCATGCTTGTCTACAGGACTTTTCCAGAACTTCCCCCATCCTCTGGAACTCTCTACCCCAATTTATCAGACTATCGCCCACTCTGCTCACTTTTAGGCGATCTCTGAAAACCTATCTCTTCAAGGAAGCCTATCCTGCCCTCAGCTAACAATGCAATCTTCTACTCTTCCAACCAGTCCATCCCCCACAGTTACTACCTTTTGTACCACTAGCCCCTCCCTCCTAGATTGCAAGCTACAAGGAGCAGGGCCCTCCTTTCCCTCTTGTATTGAACTGTATTGTTGCTGTATTGTCGCCCGTTATATTGTAAAGCGCTGAGCCAACTGTTGGCGCTATATAAATCCTGTATAATAATAATTGTTTTTATTTTATTTCATCATTGTTTATGGTCACTGGCATTTGCTATTAATATCCAAAGCTGGCCATGCATTATACAATTTTCCTTTAGATTTACCCAAACCATGTAATATGAGGTCAAACCTAATCTCTTTCAATGTGTATGCAATCAGGCAGATCCTTGCAGTACATAAATAGGGCTACCCTGTTCAACTTGCCAGCCAGCTAACCAACAGCATTGGTCAGCATCCCCAGTCTAAAAATGGCTTTTATCAGCAAGGAACATGGATAGGTATCACTTATCAAAAAGGGGAATAAGAAAGTCAGTTCAATTTGCCAGCCAGTTATCCAACAACCAAATTAACCAGTCTAACAACATGCGTTTAAAAACAGGGGTTTAGTTAGCACACATTTGCAAATACATACGTAAGCCACAGAGCCACATCACGGCACCCCGACATTCTGTGGTCCTAACTCTACAAATTTTGGGAGTCCTCATAGTAGAGGCACATGCATTTAATGGATAGACCAAGGGCAGGTGGACCTGAGGGAGCCCACCCCTCGTTAAAGTTACAGGAGCGCACGGACACCCAGCATATAGCACAATGGCAGCCAGGGTATCCGATGCACCAACAGACAACAAAAACTACATTCAAAAGACTTGTCATGGCCCCAGGTCTGTGACTGCCTTTTTCAGCAGTGAACACGGACGGGCATCGCATGAGATATATAAATAGGGCTACCCTGTTTAACTTGCCAGCCAGCTAACCAACAGCATTGGTCAGCAGCCCCAGTTTAAAAATGGCTTTTATCAGCAAGGAACATGGATAGGTATCACTTATCAAAATGGGGGATAAGAAAGTCAGTTCAATTTGCCAGCCAGTTAGCCAACAACCAAATTAACCTAACAACATACGTTTAATGTATTTGCAAATGTGTGCTAACTAAAACCCCTGTTTTTAAACACATGTTGTTAGACCGGTTAATTTGGTTGTTGACTAACTGGTTGGCAAATTGAACTGACTTTCTTATTCTCCTTTTTGATAAGTGATACCTATCCATGTTTCTTGCTGATAAAAGCCATATTTTAAACTGGGGCTGCTGACCAATGCTGTTGGTTAGCTGGCTGGCAAGTTGAACAGGGTAGCCCTATTTATATATCCCTTGCAGTACATAGTTGAAGGTAAATCGAAAGAAAATTGAACAAGAAAATTGTACAATGTATGACCAGCTTAAGTGAGAGGTGTTTTAGAGCACTATTTATTTCACAAATGGTATTATTGCAGTAGTCTATATTATTACACAAGTTGTGATTGAGATTATTTACTGGTTTACTGCAATATATAAGGCATATATAGAAGTATAGAACCAGTGCCACGGAAATTATATAAGACAACAGTAAGCTGCAGAACCTAGCCTATAAACTTATAGGATATATAAAACTTCAAAAAAATAGATTGCACTTAAATACATACAAAACAAAAAATGTGACAAAACAATAAAAAAACTATATTTTTTAAATCAAAGTGAAATCCAGCAAAAAAAATAAAGTCCAAAAGTTCAAATAATCAATAATGTCCAAAATAATTAATCGCCAAGTGAATCCACCACCAAAAATGGTTAAATAAAACTCACCAGAGTAATATGCTGATTGTTAGAACCAGCATATAGCACTTGTTACTCTGGGAGCAATGATTAATATGGTGAGAAGAAATGAGGGATGAACTCCAACAGATGATGTTCTGCAAAGCTGAAAATCCAATCCAAAGGTGATTTAGTATCCAAACTGAGAGATGATCAGACCGTTACTTGAAAGAAAAAAGTGAACAATCATGGTGCAGTATGTTTTAAAAAACATCAAACTTTAATGAAGAAATGCACTTACAAGCAAGGTGTCCAGACTGATACCAGTATAGACAGCGTGTGTAATGAATACAAGCGACTCAGACCCAGCTAAACATGCACATGCAACGTGCAAGCAGACCAGGAGCGTGCTGAACGTCACATCCAAAGGCACCGCCCTAAGCTTTTCGCCATCGACGTCCTCCATGACGTCGTCCATGAGGACGTCGATGACGAAAAGCTTAGGGCGGTGCCTTTGGATGTGACGTTCAGCACGCTCCTGGTCTGCTTGCACGTTGCATGTGCTTGTTTAGCTGGGTGTGAGTCGCTTGTATTCATTACACACGCTGTCTATACTGGTGTCAGTCTGGACACCCTGCTTGTAAGTGCATTTCTTCATTAAAGTTTGATGACACTTTGCTGTTATACAGCCTCCATCGCGGTGTAGTGATGTTTCAAAGTGCCTGACCATTATACTGGCTGGAGTGGCAGATGGAGATAACAAAGTACATGCAGCATGGACCAGAGGGATGTGGGGAGGGTATTGTGAATTAGTTCACTTTTTTTGTGAAAAGGTGAGCTAGCGCTTTAAAGCTGAGGACCACTAGGTGGTTACTTTTACTAACATATTTTTTTAACGTTTACTACATTACATTAGGAAAGATAATTGCATGTGATACATTTTAGGTCCCTTGGACATGGGGCATCTACCCTGCTGGGTATTTATTTCTAAACACCTAGGACTCTAAGCACGTGTATCACTCAATGCAGCATTCAGCTCTGTCCAATCACAGCATATTTCAGCCTGCCATAGGCTATGAAAAGCTGCAGGCAGAGGGGCTGGATGCTGCACCCGTGACTCTTGGGTGCAAGAAGTGTTCTGATGTCAGCCCAAATTCAGCATTATTCTTTAATTTCACTTTCGATGATAATGGTATACAGAGATGGTAAGTCTCCCCAACAGCAGCACAGACAGCAATAAAAAAAAAGTGACAGGTGTTCTAATCCCTCTCCACTGCACCCAAAACAATAAACTGTTTTGCCTTTATTGACACTTTACAATGATTCTAAACCGTATGTCTTTAAAATACTAAACATTTTATACTGACCTGCTCTGTGCAGTGGTTTTGCACAGGGCAGCCTCGATGGCCTCTTTTAAAGTCCCCCACTAGCACCCCTGGCTCCTCTTTGGTGAGTCCCCTCATAGGAAGATGCTTCTTATGGGGGCTCTTGTGTGGGCTCACTCCCAAGCCACGTTGCCTGTGTTCATAACTCGGCCCTGTGCTATAACTCGGCCCTGTGGGGAGAGAGAGGAGAGAGCTGCTGCTCTCTGTCACAGCGCTGGATTGAGATTGGGCTCAGGTAAGCATAAGGCGGGGCTGGGGGAGTCCTGGACACAGGAGAGATTTTACCTTAATGCAGAGAATATAGTAATGTAAAAAACCGCTTAAAGTGGAACTTTACCCATAACAACTTGATAAGCAATAATGTTCTTTAGCAAGGAACATTCCACATTAATAATTACACTACCAAAATTAGTGTGTGTTGTAAATTGCCTCCAGCTTTGTTCCTGTTTCTTCTTGCTGGAGGCTGCCGTTCTGCTGAAGCCCAGAGCCCCTGAGCAGCAGTAAATCTTTAGGGTGTCAGCAGATCAGTTCCTATATTTTCAGCACAATGTGGAAAAATAGAGAGCAACTGAGCATGTGCAGAGTAGGGTGAGACAGTGTGTCACTGGATTTTAAACCATATAGGCACTTATCTTTAAGGTTTTATATAGCTGTACCTGCAAAAGGTACCAACCTGAAGTGATCTAGCAAGACTTAATTTTCTGACTAATGTTCCACTTTAAGCCTTTAGAACCACTTTTAAGAGGAAGTTCAGTCTCTAAGAAAAAATTAAAAGCAGCTACAAGTAGGTACGTGCCCCCCCCTCCAGAATTACATGCCAAGTTAGACAGAGGAGGGAGGGGGGGGGGGTCCTAAAGCAGAACTTCCCCTTTTGGGTGAAGCTCCTCTTCAACCACTTTACTATCGAGCTATACGGCTACAGCGCGGTAGTCCAGTTCTGTGAGGGCGTGATATGACATCCTCCCAGACTGCGTCCCCTGCACCCCCCTAGCGGTTTGCATCCAGCGCTGTGATTGCTGGGTCCTTTGGACATGGTAAAAGGCCAATCACAGCAGCCTTTTTCCATGTGATCAGCTGTGTCCAATCACAGCTGACCTCTATGTAAATACACTTGGCGGTCATCGGCAGTACTTTCCTCTTGCTCTCACAGCGTGAGGAAAGTACTGCCGGTAACTGGCAACTGTCAAAGCAGACATCTGAACTGATAATCAGGGCACTGACTATCAGTGCCCTGATTATCAGTGCTGCTCATCTGTGCCCAGCAGTGCTTGAAATTGAAAAAAAGGCTGAAAATTGGCCTGAGCAAGAGGGGGGTAAAAGTACCCGGTAGGCAAGGGGTTAAGGAGCAGTTGTATTACTTTACACACATCCTTTTCTTCGAGACTGACATCTAGTGGTGAGAAATGTGCACTGCAGAAATCAGATAAGGCAGAAACTATTAACCACTTGCCCTCCAGAGGATTTACCCCCCCTTCCTATTTCAACTGGTAATTGCGTGGTCATGCAATGCTGTACCCAAACAAAATGCTGTACCCAAACTGGTAATTGCGTGGTCATGCAGTGCTGTACCCAAACAAAATGCTGTACCCAAACTGGTAATTGCGTGGTCATGCAATGCTGTACCCAAACAAAATTAATGTCCTTTTTTTCACACAAATAGAGCTTTCTTTTGGTGGTATTTGATCACTGCTGGGTTTTTCATTTTTTGCGCTATAAACCCAAAAAGACCGAAAAGTTTGAAAAACAATTATATTTTTTACTTTTGGTTATTAAACATATGTAGTAAACTCCAAGTTATTCATACATTTAGACCAAAATGTATTCTGCTACATGTCTTTGGTAAAAAAAAAAATCCCAAAAAGTGTATATTAATTGGTTTGTGTGAAAATTATAGCGTCTATAAATGACTGTATAGATATTGGAATTTACGCCATTTTTTTGCTTTACAGCGCTGTGCTCGTTTAACTGACAATTGCGCGTTCATACAGTATTGTACATAAATGAAATTTGTTATTTTTTTGACATAAATAGAGCTTTCTTTTGGTGGTATTTGATCACCTCTGGGGTTTTTTTTGTGTGCTATAAACAAAAAAGACTTAACTTTTGAAAAAAAATATTTTTTTCTCATTTTTGTCATAAAAAATATGCAATAAACTCAAATTTCATCATACATTTAGGCGAAAATGTATTTTGCTTCATGTCATTGGTAAAAACAAAATCCCAATAACTGCATATTAATTGGTCTGTGTGAAAGTTATAGTGTCTACAAACTATGGTTTAGTTACTGGAAATGATAAAAAGAGAAAAACCGCGCCTCTGAGTGTAAACTGTTAAAAAGTATTTATTGGTGAACATGATTAAAACCATTCACATGTAGGTGGTAAAGATCAGGCTCATAAAGGGTTAACAATGCACAATGCCACCTGATGATCTGGACCAGAGCACAAGAGTACAAGAGTGCAGCCTGCACAGCAGGGAGCACTGGAGATCCAGATGCAGCCCAGGTGCGGATGCAGGAATGTGGGTGCAGCAGCAGGCAGGTATGGCGACAACCAGGATACAGGTCAGGTGCGGATGCAGGAATGTGGGTGCAGCAGCAGGCAGGTATGGCGACAACCAGGATACAGGTCAGGTGCGGATGCAGGAACGTGGGTGCAGCAGCAGGCAGGTATGGTGGCAACCAGGATACAGGCCAGGTGCGGATGCAGGAACGTGGGACAGCAGCAGGTAGGTATGACGGCAACCAGGATGCAGGAACGTGGGTGCAGCAGCAGGCAGGTATGGCGGCAACCGGGATACAGGCCAGGTGCGGATGCAGGAACGTGGGACAGCAGCAGGTAGGTATGGCGGCAACCAGGATGCAGACCAGGTGAGGATGCAGGAACATGGGTGCAGCAGCAGGCAGGTATGACGCCAACCGGGATACAGGCCAGGTGCGGATGCAGGAACGTGGGACAGCAGCAGGTAGGTATAGCGGCAACCAGGATGCAGACCAGGTGCGGATGCAGGAATGTGGGTGCAGCAGCAAGTAGGTATGGCGGCAACCAGAATGTAGACCAGGTGCAGATGCAGGAGTGTAGGTGCAGCAGCAAGTAGGTATGGCGGCAATCAGAATGCAGACCAGGTGCAGATGCAGGAGTGTAGGTGCGGCAGCTGGTAGGTATGGCAGTAACCAGGGTGCAGGCCAGGTGTGGGTGCAGAAACGTAGGTGCAGCAGCAGGTAGGTATGGTGGCAACCAGGATACAGGCCAGGTGTGGATGCAGGAATGTGGGTGCAGCAGCAAGTAGGTATGGTGGCAACCAGGATGCAGACCAGGTGCAGATGCAGGAGTGTAGGTGCGGCAGCAGGTAGGTATGGCGGTAACCAGGGTGCAGGCCAGGTGCGCGTGCAGGAAAGTAGGTGCAGCAGCAGGTAGATATGGCGGCAACCAGGATACAGGAACATATGTGCAGCAGTGTCAGACAAGCCAGGTCAGGATCAATCGGGCAGATCAGGTACAAGGGAGCAGGCAAGAGGATAGTCAGGGATAAGCCGAATCGGTGCAGGCGGAGTTCTTTTTTGGTCAGGGTCAGATCAGATACAGGCAACAGAATCAGGTTATCAAGTACAGGACGTTATAGACCAGAAGGCATAGGCTAAACTGTGTTGGTGATTTAAATAGCCCGCCTTGCGGTGACGTGTACGCTAGTGCGCATGCATGCAACCGCACGCTCTCACGCATGTGCACTCGCACCGCTGTGGCTAACAGGGATCTGGTGCATAGATGCGTGACAGCAAGGGAGCGATCCTTGACACTACCATTTTAGATTTACACAGGAGGTCTAGTGCTAGAATTACTACCCTTGATGATGACGTTCGCGGCGATACCTCACATGCATGGTACAACTGTTGTTTACATACCAGCATGGGGTCAACGCTTGCACATGTGTGGGCAGGGCGAGGGTGTTTTGTTAAATTATTTTTACACTGTCCCTTTCATTTTTTTTTCTTTTCTTTTCACTTTTATTGTTATCACAGGGAATGTAAATAACCCCTGTGAATGCAATAGGCAATGACAGGTATTCTTTTATGAGAAATCAGGGTTCCAATAGACTCTTGATATCTCCTTGTCCCTTACATCATCTGATCTACCCAAAATCGGTGTGATCAGATGTTTTCCCAATTTAAAAATAGTGCTGTTTATATCCTGTGAAACTGAAGTGATGAAATGTTCGTAGCTTCCGATATCTTAGACTGTAGATATGATTGGCGCCATTCCAGTCTCCAAACAGCTCTATGGTCAGCCAACAGAAACACTGGCTGCATTCTCATGTTCCCCTAATGCAGTGTTTCTCAACTCCAGTCCTCATGGACCCCCAACAGGTCATGTTTTCAGGATTTCCATTATTTTGCACAGGTGATTTGATCAGTTTCACTGCCTTAGTAATTACCACAGCTGTTTCATCTGAGGGAAATCCTGAAAACATGACCTGTTGGGGGTCCATGAGGACTGGAGTTGAGAAACACTGCCCTAATGGCACGGACTGCCCGAGAAAGCCGTGGAAGGCAACTGGGGGGGGGGGGGCCATCTTCTCACCTTCTCCCGCTGCTTGTTAAAGCAGTTGCAGGCATCACCCTGGTATAATCATTCAAAGTCCAGTGATGTTCCAGTACAACGCTGGTCCTTTGTTGGGTATATATGCTATGTTCTTTTTTTTATGTAGCCTTTGAAATAAAGAGAAGAAATCTCTGCCAAAAAAATGTGTGCCCACCATTAGAATATACCACTCTGCATCCACCGACTTCTAATGGTGGCCACACATGAAATATTCTTTTTTTTGTTCAGCCCGTGAGCTTCCTCTATTCACATCGATGGATGTGGATGAAGAAATCTCTGCCAAAAAAAGATTAAAAATATATGCCAAAGTATAGAGGCCATCCACCCACTGGTCACCCCAGGCCCCCATGCTTGGGCATTTTTAACTGTGGTTAAAAAAATCTCATCCAACAGCACTGCACACACTTACTTATGTATATTCTGAGACCAAGACCCTGTTGCTGTCAGAATAAACAGATTGGTGCTGCAGCTGAATGCCTGCAAAGAAAACAGCAGTGGTTAACAGTAAAACAATAACAATATAACAGTAACTCAATAATGAAACAACTGTTTTTGTTATTGGATAGCAGGTGAGACATCAGGGGTCTTTTAGACTTACCCTCTCTGTGCAATGGTATGGCACAAAGCCGCCCTAAACATCCTCTTTTGGGGTCACTCGCCAGTGATCTTTGCTCTTCCTCCACCTGAATTTCAGGCTCCGCCGCTATCAGCAAACCCAGGACAAGGACCAGCATGGCGTGTGCCATCGGGTAGATGGGAGGGAGATTAGCAAACGTCTGTTTGGTTATCTGCCTTTCCTGTTAAACAGTTGGAAATTTTTTTTTTTAGTAAAATAACAAACATGTTATACTTACCTTCCCTATGGTTTTGTACAGAGTAGCTCTGAACTTTCTCTACTGGGGTCCCGCTGTCATCAAAATATAATTTCCAGGTTCAGGTGTCCCTGGCTGGGGAAGAAACTAATGGAGCGATATATGATATTTACATTTATACATTTACACCTCATACAGTTATGCTTTTACATTTTATACATTTATACCTTTACATTTATGTATTTTTGTAACCACTTGAGCTCCTGAGGATTTACCCCCCTTAATGACCAGGCCCTTTTTGCTGTTTGGCGCTGCACTAATTCAAATGATATTTGCGCGGTCATGCAATGCTGTACCCAAATTAAATTTACGTCCTTTTTTTAACACAAGTAGAGCTTTCTTTTGGTAGTATTTGATCACCTGTGCGCTTTTTATTTTTTGCGCTATAAACAAAAAAAAACACGAAAATTTTGAAAAAAAACAATATTTTCTATTTTCAGCTATAAAAAATATATCGTAAACTCAAAGTTAGTCATAAATTTAAGCCAAAATGTATTCTGCTACATGTTTTTGGTAAAAAAATCCCAATAACTGTATATTGATTGCTTTGTGTGAAAGTTATAGCGTCTACAAACTATGGTATAGATAATTTGAAATTTACACAGCTTTTACTTTCTGACCGCCCATCACATCTCTTGAGGTGCTAAAATACCAGGATAGAACATACACCCCCAAATGACCCCTTTTCGGAAAGCAGACACCCTAAGCTATCTGCTGAGAGACATATTGTGTTCATGGAAGATTTATTTTTTTTCCACAAGTTTCTGGAAAATGACAAAAACTTTTTTTTTTGTTTGTTTTTTTTTACACAAAATTGTCATTTAAATGATTTATTTCTTGCACAAGCCAAGGCTATATGTGGAATTACACCCTCAAATACATTCTGCTACTTCGAGTATGAGGATACCACACGTGTGACACTTTTTGGGAGCCTAGCCACATACAGGAGCCTGAAATCCAATGACCACTTTGAAAGCCTGAAGGTGCGTAACTTCTTCATTTCACTTCCCCACTACCTATCACAGTTTCGGAGGCCCTGAAATGCCAGGAAAGCACCAAACCCGCCCCAAATGACCCCTTTTTGGAAAGTAGACACTCCAAGGAATTTAAAAAGAGGCATGGTAAGTATTTTGCAGATCTCATTTTTTATCACAAGGTTTTGAAATATAAAAAAGAAAAGAAAAAAATATGTTTTTATTTTCTTTCTTCATTTTCCAAAAACTTGGGGCAACAAATGAGATCTTCAAAATACTTACCATGCTTCTTATCAAATTCCTTTGGGTGTCTACTTTCCAAAAAGGGGTCATTTGGGGGGGTTTGGTGCTATTCTGGCATTCCAGGGCCTCCGAAACTGTGATAGGTAGTCAGGAAGTATAATGAGGAAATAAAGCCCTTTAAAAGCCTGAAGGTGCTTATTGGATTTTGGGGTCCTGCACTTGGCTAGACTGCCAAAAAGTCTCTCATATGTGGTACCCCCATACTCGGGAGAAGTAGCAGAATGTATTTTGGGCAGTAATTCCACATATACATATGGCTTGTGAGAGCAATAAATTATTTCAATGACAATTTTGTGTAATTTTTTTTTTGTCATTTTCCAAAAACTTGTGGTAAAAAAATAAATTCTTCTATTGATTCAACATGCCTCTCAGCAAATAGTTTGGGGTGTCTACTTTCCAAAAAGGGGTCATTTTGAGGGGTGGGGGCATTTTATGCCCAGCATTAGAAGTTTATGCCACACATCACTCACTCTTCTAACCACCTGAAGACCAAGCCTTTTCTGACACTTTTTGTTCACATTAAAAAAATCAGTATTTTTGCTAGGAAATTAAAGTGAACCCCAAAACATTATATATTTTTTAGAGCAGACACCCTAGTAAATAAAATGGTGGGTGGTGCAATTTTTTATCTCACATATTACTTACACAGTGATTTTTCAAACGCAATTTTAATTAATTTTTTAATTTTAATGCACAAAAACACAATATATTGGCCAATTATTTGGTATGATATAAAAAGATGATGCTATGCTGAGTAGATAGACACCAAACATGACATGCTTTAAAATTACGCATGCCCTGTGTAATGGCGACAAACTGCATACATTTTTAATATCTATAGGCAACGCTTTAAAAGCCTTTACAAGCTACCATTTTAGATTTACAGAGGAGGTCCAGAGCTATAATTACTGCCCTTGATCTGACGTTCATGGCGATACCTCACATGCATGGTGCAATCGCTGTTTCCATACTGGCACAGGGTCAACGCTCACGACCGCAGGTGTGCGCATGCGCGGATGGGCGAGGGTCCTTTTTTTTTTTTTTTTTTTTTTTAAATTTATTTAATTATTTTTACACTGTCCCTTTCATTTTTTTTATTTTAAATCACTTTTAATGCTATCTCAGGGAGGGGGAGGGGGGGGGCATTTTCTCCTGCTGCTTGTAAAGGCAATCCTGCAGCTAATTAACCACTAGGAATGCTTTTACATGAAAGCCCATTGCTGGCTGAAAACAATTATACCAGGATGATGCCTGCAGCTGCAGGCATCACCCTGGTATAACCATTCAAAGTCCAGTGATGTACCAGTACGTCGCTGGTCCTTGTTGGGTGTATATGCTATGTTCTTATTTTCTTTATGCAGCCTGTGGGCTGAATGAAAAAAAAGAGAAGAAATCTCTGCCAGAAAAAGTGTGTGGTATGCCCACCATTAGAAACCTCCCTGCATCCACCCACTTCTAATGGTGGGCACACATGAAATGTGCCAACAAATATAAAATACATATGCCAAAGCATAGGGGCCATCCACCCACTGGCCACCCCAGGCCCCCATGCTTTGGCATATATTCTCTTTTTTTTAACTGCGGCTGAAAATTTTCATCCGTCAGCACTGCACACACCTACTTATGTCTATTCTGAAAGCAAGACCCTGTTGCTGTCAGAATAAACAGGTCAGTGCTGCAGTTTGACATTCCTGCAAAGAAATCAACAATGGTTAACAATAAAACATAAACTCAATAAAACAACTTTATAATTGAAAGATCTCTGCAAGGAAAAGTGTGTGGTGGTATGCCCACCATTAGAAACCTCCCTGCATCCACCCACTTCTAATGGTGGGCACACATGAAATGTGCCAACAAATATAAAATACATATGCCGAAGCATAGGGGCCATCCACCCACTGGCCACCCCAGGCCCCCATGCTTTGGCATATAGTCTCTTTTTTTTAACTGCGGATAAAAAATCTCATCCGTCAGCACTGCACACACCTACTTATGTCTATTCTGAAAGAAAGACCCTGTTGCTGTCAGAATAAACAGGTCAGCGCTGCAGCTGAAAGCATTCCTGCAAACAGAAATGTTTAACAATAAAACAGTAAAAGTAAAACAATCACAAAAATGACAACAAAAAAAACTATAACTATTTTTGGTTTTTACATTTTTTTATTTTTTTGGGGGGGATTTGTATTTTTAATTTTTTTTTTTAACTTTTTTTTTCCAAACTTTAAACATTTTTAAAACAGCTGGTAGGGTCTCTCCAAATGCGATAGCCAGTTTCCTGACTACCTAACATCTTTCGAGACCCTGTATAAATGTGCCCTGATCTGTGCCGTGCTGTACCCTATACTAATAGTCAACTAGTGTATGGTAGAGGCGGAAGCAGGGCTTGACGCAGAGGCCAGGCTGGCCAGGACAGGAGGGACAACAATAGCTGCTGTCACGCCTAATTCCACGTTTGCTGCAGACACAACATCTTTTTTGGGGTCTTCTTTGGGTTGGGGTACCAGGAATGTTATCGGGAAAACGTCTCTCATGCAGACGGCTAACTGCATCTGGGATGGGGGTTTGGGGCGCAGCACCTTCTGGATACAAAAGGGCCCTGTTGATCTCTAACTGGAAATTTAGGTATGATCCACTATGTCCAGTTGCTTTATAGAGAACAAAAGCGTTATATACAGCCAATTGAAATAAATAAACAGACACTTTTATGTACCAGCGTCTGGCTTTTCGGGAAACTAAATACGGCTTCCTCATCTGGTCGTTGAAGTCCACCCCTCCCATGTTAAGGTTATAATCGTGGACACAGAGGGGCTTCTCAACAACACCAGCTGCCGTGGTAATTTGGACGGTCGTATCTGCGTGAATGGAAGACAGGAGGTAAACATCCCGTTTGTCCTTCCACTTCACTGCGAGCAATTCTTAATTTCTCAAGCAGGCTTTTTCCCCCTTTTTAAGACGGGTATTTACAAGCCGTTGGGGGAAGCCCCGGCGATTAGATCGCACAGTGCCACATGCGCAAATTCCCAGATTGAACAAATATCTAAACAGTAGCACGCTTGAATAAAAATTGTCCACGTATAAGTGGTACCCCATATGGAAAAAGGATGACGCCAAGTCCCAAACTATCTTGCCACTGCTCCCCATGTAGTCTGGGCATCCGGGGGGCTCCAAGTGACTATCTTTTCCCTTGTAAATCCGAAACTTACATGTATAGCCTGTTGCCCTCTCACAGGTCTTATACATCTTGATCCCATATCTGGCACGCTTGCTGGGGAGATATTGTTTGATTAGAAGGCGGCCAGAATATTGAATGAGGGACTCATCGATGCAGATGTTTTTATGGGGAGTATACACATCTGCAAATTTTTGGTTAAAGTGATTTACGAGGGGCCGAATTTTGTGGAGCCGGTCAAATTCAGGGTCACCCCGAGGACGACTGAGTGTGTTGTCGTAGAAGTGCATAAAACGCATTATCGTCTCATATCTCTGCCTGGCCATGGCAGCAGAGAACACGGACATGTGAACAAGCGGGTCTGTGGACCAATACAACCGCAATTGATTTTTAATATTAATGCCCATGTTGAGGGTTAGGCCCAAAAAAACTTTAAATTCGGAAACCGTAATGGGTTTCCATGCGAATGGTCTGGCAAGGTATGAATTTGGGTTGGCGGCGTTATATTTTCTTGCATATAAATTGCTTTGATCCACAATCAATGCATAAAGATCTTCTGTGAAGATCAGCTCAAAAAAATCAAGGGGAGTATTTAAATTTACTTGTGTACTAGCGGCAAACTGGCGCTATCTGGGAGGGGTGCTAACACTATCGGAAGTCACCAGTGATACTAATACAGTGATCAGTAAAAATCTGTTCACTGTAATCAATGACACTGGTGACAGGGCAGTGAAGGGGTTAACTGGGGGGGCGATCAAGGGGTTAAATGGGATTACTGGTGTACTGGCGGGCAAACTGGCGCTATCTGGGAGGGGCGCTAACACTATTGGAAGTCGCCAGCGACATACAGTGATCAGTAAAAATCTGTTCACTGATCAATGACACTGGTGACAGGGCAGTGAAGGGGTCAACTCGGGGGGGGGGGGGGGGCGATCAAGGGGTTAGACGGGATTACTGGTGTATTAGCGGGCAATCTGGTGCTATCTGGGAGGGGCGCTAACACTATCGGAAGTCGCCAGCAACACTGTTACAGTGATCAGTAAAAATCGGTTCACTGGTGACAGGGCAGTGAAGGGGTTAACTGGGGGGGGGGGCGATCAGGGGGGTTAAATGTGTCCTAGGTGTGTTCTAACTGTGGGTATGTGCTGTTTTACTCACTGTTAGTATGTCTTCTTCTCTGTCTGGAACGGAATGTGTCCAGGAGGAGAAGGATGACATCATATCCTGTCCTGTGTAAATGTCAACACAGGATAGGACAGGGACCGATCATGTGATTTCAGCCAGACATCACTGGCTGAAATCTAATGATTGATCCCTCCGGGATCGAATGGTGTCACCCGCGGGTCGGCGGGAGCGCGCGCGCGCCCCCTGCTGCAAAAATGTCGGGAGCGTGGAGCCCGTTTTAAAACGTGGTTTTGCGCCCCAGTGCCGCCCTGCACACGTATATATACAGTGGCAGGGCGGCAAGTGGTTAAAACGTTTTCAAAACATCAAGAGCTACAACTAATTCAAAACTACTACAACCATCTTGTATAAAGAGAAAATATATGTTATACTATACATTTACACGTACACATTTCATACATATTAATTATAATGCAGTGTACAATTCCTCTGGGGAGAACTGCTGCTCTAGGTCACAAGCCTTTTGTGCGAAAATTGGCTCTGTTTAGGGAAGCACAGATATATCGGCGGACGAAAACAGTGTTCTCTGCATTCTGCCAATGGGAAAAATGGTGCAGATACAAGCAAAGGCATGTCACATAGACTTTCATGGAGAAACACCCCTTAGTGACTTCAGTGCAAAATTTGCCAGCCAGATTTATTACGGTTTAAAAAAAAAAAGCAGGGCTAAAGAATGAAAATAAAAGAACCCGCCCGGTGTGTGTGTGATCAAATATGTGGGTTGCCTACACCACACACAAAATATTTTAAAAGACCTCCTGCGTTTACATGGAATCCTAACCTTAAAAAAAAAACTGCTGGCATTAAACTTATACCCAAAATAAGTGAATGATCAATCAATAAACAGTGCAGCGCTAATCAATAATATATATATAAATATCCAATAAATAGGTGATACAATAAATAAACTCGATATACACCCCTGGGAGTATATATCCAAAATAATCAATAATAATATATTATTATCATGCGTGTAATCCCTTATAGGGAATATCTGGTGCAAAACGTGATAAATATAATCATAAAACAATATAGTGGCAAAAAAACGTATAGTGCTCAAAACAAGTGAACCAATAATCAATTTAAAAAAAAATGTCCAAACAATTGATAAAAGTAATGCAATGCTTAGTGGTAATCTTCACACTCCACTCTTTATGCAAAGAATAATGTGCAGTGTGCGTGATTCACACGTGCCAATCCTTAACGGCCAGAATGCCCCCTCCCCTTCTTACTTAGACCCCACAGGGCCAGCACGCTTTAGGATCAAGCGATCCTATCAGAATGGATTCCTCTCTGGATCTCGCCTTCCCCCTCCAGCATCCACCAGACTAGCAGCCAGCTCCTCCAAGGGTCATAATGAAACACAAACAGAGACCCTCCATAGTGCAACCAGTTTTATTAAACAATAAACAGATAGATAATAGAGTTCCACACATTCATGATGATTCAATCCAGCTTTCTTACCACATGCTATGGGTGTACTGCATGGGTAATACAACAGGGTGTTCCAATATGGCCCCCACGCCGGAAATGACGTCACCGCGTAAGCTCCTCCCAACGTACCGACGCGTTGCGTCACGCTCAGCACGTGACTTCATCAGGGTAACGCCCATAAAGTGCGTTCCCTTAGTCAGGCTGAGTCCAGGTTTATTTATGAGATGCGTACTCGGACCCCGAGGGGTCTAAACGTGGATTTTGACTTGAATTGTTTTTTAAGTGATTTTTGATAAGGATTATAGTTCATCTGCACATTTTATTGGATTTTAATATTTATTTTATCTATAGTATCCTGGTATATATTATTGATTTATTAATTAGTAGTGATTATGTTCATGTTGTGAACCTTTGGTATGGGTGTCTGTATGGCCGAATAGGAAGGGAAGAGGGAAGGGAAATGCGGCTGCATGGGCAATACATGCCCCCGCCCCTCGGTTTCCGCCCCGCCTGGTGAGTGATCTTCATGTCTACTGGGGGGGAGAGAGCTGACAGGCAGACTGACCAGAGACTGCCAGGTGGCTGACCGAGACTGACTAGAGACTGCCAGGTGACTGACCAGTGACTGATCGAGACTGCCAGGTGACTGACCGACTGTACCAGGTGACTGCCAAGTGACTGACCAGAGACTGCCAGGTGACTGACCGAGACTGACCAGAGACTGCCAGGTGACTGACCAGAGACTGCCAGGTGACTGACCAGAGACTGCCAGGTGACTGACCAGAGACTGCCAGGTGACTGATCAGAGACTGCCAGGTGACTGACCAGAGACTGCCGAGTGACTGAACGAGACTGCCAGGTGACTGAACGAGACTGCCGAGTGACTGAACGAGACTGCCAGGTGACTGAACGAGACTGCCAGGAGACTGACCGGTGACTGAGCAGAGACTGCCAGGTGACTGACCAGACACTGACCAAGACTGAGCAGAGACTGCCAGGTGGCTGACTCATACCACTAACTGACACCTTCTCGCTGCTCATACCACTAATGACACCTTCACACCGCTCACGCCATTAACTGACACCTTCTCGCCCCTTATACCACTAACTGACACCTTCTCGCCGCTCATACCACTAACTGACACCTTCAAAGAAAGATGTGGCCGACCACTAAGTTCTGCCCAGCAAACATTGGTGCACTAGAGACAGTGGGGGTGCACGGGAATTTTTGTGTTGCCTAGGGCAGCACAAATCAGAAATACATCACTGACTACTATAACTGCTACACACCACTGTAGGCATCCTGTATGAAAAGAAAACATCTGTTATACTACACATTTATATTTTTATACTTTTTTTTTCATTTCATCAACTACTATAACTACTACACACCACTGCAGGCATCCTGTATGAAAAGAAAACATCTGTTATACTACACATTTATATTTTTATACTTTTTTTTTCATTTCATCAACTACTATAACTACTACACACCACTGCAGGCATCCTGTATGAAAAGAAAACATCTGTTATACTACACATTTATATTTTTATACTTTTTTTTTTTTTTTCAGATCATCAACTACTATAACTACTACACACCACTGCAATCATCCTGTATGAAAAGAAAATACATGTTAGATACGGATTTGCACCAAACACATAACACCATTTACACTGTCAATGAAAAACCTGCTGTTGATCATGTCTTCAAGGCTCAGGTTGTTTATGCCCTCCAATGTGATTATCCGGCGCTGGTGTGGAATAGCAGCTCGGCACATGGGACAGGTGGCACTCTCCTGAAGCCATTGTAGAATGCAGTAGGTGTGAAATTTGTGATTGCAGGTCAAGATTGTAGAGTGCTGACTGTCTTCGTACCCTGCAAAACAAATGGGACAGATTGCCCCCTCCTCGCCGCGCTGCTCCATGGCTGGTGGTGGTGGTGCTGGATGGCGATGAGCAGCCCTGTTGATGGCGTAATCCTGTCTCTGCCGAAGCAGCAGTCTGGATCTTGTCCGATGGGCTATTGGAGACTCCTGGACTTCCTGACGTGAGAGCCTTCCCCGACATCTGCAACGTGCAGATCTCGGCATCCTAATGGTGATGGATGGCAAATCACCTGGAAATAGCTATAAAATAAAATATTAATAATAATAATATTTAAACAATATTATTATAATGACAAGAGCAGTATTTCTGGATATTAAGCAGAAAAAGCTCAGGTAATCGCTTTGAAAAGCAGTAGATCGCAGGAGAAATTCCAACGATCCTACTCGCTCGACTCCCAGCGTAAGAGTGACTTGAGCCACAGCCACAGCCAATCACAGCCAGTCACAGCCAGCCACAGCCAATCCCAGCCACAGCCAATCCCAGCCACAGCCAATCACAGCCAGTCCCGCCCCTGTCACTTTTGAGGCCTACTATGAATTGTCATGGAAACCCAGGCCTAAATAAATTTGATATAATTTTCTATGTAATGTTCTCATTTTAATGGTGATTCCTGAATTCCGCCACTAGATGACAGCAAAATTGCAATAAGTTTCACTCCTCCACAGCGGTAATCCCGCACATCGCCACTGATGTCTCCCTTCCCAATCAGCTCCGTTTTCTTTCCTCTGGCGGCCATCTTGCTTTCTCAGAGTGCAGTGAGCCGACATGAAGAATCCGGGTAGATTACAGGTGAGGGGGACAGAGAGCCGGGGGTGGTGAGGAGAAGGCCGCGGTGAGGTGTAATGGAGGTCGGGCAGGCGGATGGTGTAGGCCTAGGTGTGCTGTGGAGGAGGGGCTGAGGTTGCAATACATAGAAGGCCTGAGGGGGTGTGGAGAATGCCCAGGATGGTGTAGGCCGCGATGTGCTGGATGGAGGAGGAGGGGGATGGAGTGTGTGGCCGGCTATAGAGGTGGTCATGAGCAGGAAAGGTCTGGGGGCAGTCATAGTGGGAGCCCCCCATCACTCCCCCATCCATGTCTGCCATCCCTGGCCTGCACAGGGCAGAGCTCATTGCTTTCCTTTCCTGTGTGGTGGGATTTGCGGCTGGGAGTGCGCTGATGATCTCTCCTGTAGGCCCCATTCACATCTGGCGATTTGGTATCGCTGGAGGGATGGCCGCAGTTCTATCACTGCACTAACTCGCACTGCAATCCTGGCAAAACGCACCACATGCGTTTGTATGCCATTCATTTTTAATGTCATCTCAAATGTGCAGCTTTGCAGCGCAAGAGAAGCGCACGTCAATCCGCTTGTCGCCTATAAAGGAGCAGAAGCTTCTATTGGGTGACGAGCTTTGTGCGAAGCGGTGAGCAGAGCAAAAATCGCACCTTTTTGCCAGGATTACAGTGTGATTTGGAATTGCAGTAATTCCAGCCGCGACCCCAAATCGCCAGAAGTAGCTGTCCACTGACACCCATGCTGCACAGCTTTCATTGCGTCTGCTGGAGCCGGAGGTGCGCAGTTTTCATTGCATCTGCTGGAGCCGGAGGTGCGCAGTTTTCATTGCATCTGCTGGAGCCAGAGGTGCGCAGTTTTCATTGCGTCTGCTGGCTCCAGAGGTGCGCACTTGTCATTGCGTCTGCTGGCTCTAGAGGTGCGCACTTACCATTGCGTCTGCTGGCTCCAGAGGTGCGCACTTGCCATTGCGTCTGCTGGCTCCAGAGGTGCGCACTTGCCATTGCATCTTCTGGCTCCACAGGTGCGCAGTTGCCATTGCCTCTGCTGGCGCCAGAGGTGCGCAGTTGCCATTGCCTCTGCTGACGCCAGAGGTGCGCAGTTGCCATTGCCTCTGCTGGCGCCAGAGGTGCGCAGTTGCCATTGCGTCCTCTGGCTCCAGAGGTGCGCACTTGCCATTGCGTCCGCTGGCTCCAGAGGTGCGCACTTGCCATTGCGTCCGCTGGCTCCAGAGGTGCGCACTTGCCATTGCGTCCGCTGGCTCCAGAGGGGCGCACTTGCCATTGCGTCCGCTGGCTCCAGAGGTGCGCACTTGCCATTGCGTCCGCTGGCTCCAGAGGTGCGCAGTTGCCAGAGGTGCGCAGTTGCCATTGCGTCCGCTGGCTCCAGAGGTGCGCAGTTGCCATTGCGTCCGCTGGCTCCAGAGGTGCGCAGTTGCCATTGCGTCCGCTGGCTCCAGAGGTGCGCAGTTGCCATTGCGTCCGCTGGCTCCAGAGGTGCGCAGTTGCCATTGCGTCCGCTGGCTCCAGAGGTGCGCACTTGCCATTGCCTCTGCTGGCGCCAGAGGTGCGCACTTGCCATTGCCTCTGCTGGCGCCAGAGGTGCGCTTTGTATCCACTGGCGCTAGATGTGCACAGCTTTCATTGCGTCTGCTGGCGCCAGAGGTCTGCAGTTTTCATTGCGTCTGCTGACACAAATGCTGCACAGCTTTTGTTTTCTGCTGGCGCCAGAGGTGCACAGCTTTAATTTTGTTCGCTGGCGTAAGATGTGAGCAACTTTCATTGCTTCTGCTGGTGCCAGAGGTGCGCAGCTTTCATTGCATTTGCTGGCCCCAGAGGTGCGCAGCTTTCATTGTGTCTGCTGGCGCCAGAGGTGCGCAGTTCTTATTGTGTCCACTGGCACCAGTGCGGGTGGCCGTTGTATACAGCTCCTCTAGTATGCATTGGAATACGTTGCAAAAAATGCAGTTGAACTAAAATTTTGGTGCATTGAGGTGTTAAAATCCACTGCTATTGTGCGATCCTCTGGAAGGGTCGGGGCCACACTTGAGGCCTTACTTCATTTTTGCGTTGACCTCCACTGTTGGATTCCAGCTAATCCCAACAACCAAATGTAATATATTGCAGCGTTCCAGTCCTCAGATGGGCATTAGATTTCATGTTCACATTTGCTGGATGGATTAGATTTCATGTCCACCCCTTTCACCTGGTGATCCTTCAGTAACACTCTTCCTATCCAGCACTGCATGTACAAAGAGGGAGCGATCTTTAAAATGGTTTTAGGGCCCGTTCATACCACATGCAGTCTAATGCATTTTTTTCTGCATCAAATACTTTTAGACAGTAATTGACATGGATTCCAGTGGCAGAGTTCTCACCAGTGCAAGCACGTTCCAGAACAGTCAAAAGTAGAACATGCTGCCTTTTTTCTGCATGGAACTGTGCTGGAACGCGGCAAAACACATCAAACACACCGGAATGCACATGTCACTAATTAGGCCCCTTAGGGGCCAGTTCCCACCACAGAAACAAAGTCTGAATGCTTTTTTTGCATGCATGTTCTTGATGCATTCCGATTCATTTTGATGCATTTTCATTTTGTTGACTGTACTGGCACGTATTGCAATGGTGTAAACTGTACCGTCCATTGATGCAGCAAATAAACGTACTGGACGGCATGTGGTGTGAACCGGCCCTCACACTAGTGTGACTTCTGATGGATTTGGGTTGCACACAATTGCAGAATGAGGGAAATAACATTTTTCAGCGGTGCCCTTTTATTTCAGCCCTGTAGACTAATATAGAAATTCACGGAAGTGGCATCAGCATTAGATATGAAGTAACTCCTATGTGACTTTGGTAAGAAGATTTTTTTTTTCTACCCTTAAATGTCCTCCCAGGTCATTCTTGCTGCCTAAAAGCACTCCTCCTCCCAAGCACATTCCATTCACATCCTGAGCAGAAGCTGTAGCAGAAACACTCATTCCCATTTTTGATTTTGTGCGATTTTCACATGTAAACATATGTCACGCATAGGGCAGCCCATTTACTTCCCAATGCTTATTTGTGGTGGTGGCTGCTCTAGTTTTCTTTTATAGGCTGCTTTGTTCCCTTTATTTTCATCTGGTGATCGATCCATTAAGTCTATTTTTCAACAGAAGCAGCTGTCCTTCATATGTAGCAGTTAGAGGTTTGAGACTAACTATTTGCCACTGACAGGGAAGATTACAGTGATCAGCTTTTATTTATCCCAAAAGCTAAAAAAACACAGTTTGCTGTAACTGCTTGTGAGACTGACGTGTAAGCTGCGGTTTGACTTGGTTTGTTTAGTGTATTTAAATCTGCTAGTACATTTAACACTCCCCTCTCACCAGACTGACAACACTGCTGTCCAAAGTTGCCCCCTGTGCTCATCCATCCAGAGTGGGTACGCTCTTAATGCAGGAGGTGTGTTACTGGACTGATCACCAGGTGAAAACTAAGGGGGGGGGGGGGAAAGAAAAACTAATGAAAAAAAGCTCAGATACAGGTGCCGAAAAATCTCGCCTGCCATTGCCGCCGCCCACCCGTCATCCGCTGCCGCCATTGGCTGCCACTCGGTAGTTCAGCCTTACCTGAGAAACCATCGATCCAGACGCTTGGCATAGAGGTGTGTGAAGGAAAGATAGCCGCCACACATCTCTATGCCTTTGGAGGACCGGATCGATGTCATTTCCCGTTTCGGTCGTTTTTTGTTTTTTTTTTAAAGCACTAGATCAACGTTTTTTTTTTTTTTTTTTTTTTATCCAATACTTTACATTGCAAAGGAGAGATATTAGGTCTTTTTGACCCCATATCTCTCAATAAAGAGGACCTGTCACTAATTTTTATCACAAGGGATGCATGTATTTCTTGCGATAAGAGTAAAAGTAATTAAATTTTTTTTTAAAGGAACAGTGCAAATAAAGAAAAAAAAAACATTAAATAAAAAAAAGAAGTTTAAAGTGCCCGTCTCCCCGTGCTCGCACATAGTGGTAAACACATACGTAGGCCATGCCCACATATGTAAATGGTGTTCAAACCACACATTTGAGGTGTCGCCATGAACGTCGGAGCAAGAGCAATAATTCTCGCACTAGATCTCCTCTGTAACTTTACACTGCTGACCTGTAGAAATTTTTAAAGCATCACCCATGGAGATTTTTAAGTACCGCAGTTCCATGCCATTCAACGAGTGTGCACAATTTTAAAACGTGGCATGTTGGGCATCTATTTACTCGCCGTAACATCCTCCTTTCATATTTTACAAAAAAATTGTGTTATATATTGTGTTTTTTCAATCAAAGTGTATTTTTTTCATAAAATTATATATTCATTTTTAACAACTGCATTTTGAATTTTCGGTTTCAGCAGCAGAATTTTCATTTCGGTGCACCACTATAGTGCAGTACCCATGTGTAAGAGGCAGGAGGGGGTGGGCAAATTTGGTGCCACCAGAAAGTGTTGAAGCTTTGCCCAGTCAGAACAGTTTGCGTTTTAGAAGTGACAGTACGTTAAAAAAAAAAAAAAACTATCAAACAAGTGGAGATGTTGCCCATATCAACCGATCAGATTCCAGCTGGAGTGTGAATAGTTACTAAACTAAAATGGCGCTATGAGCAAATGCTTTTTTGATTTGGATGGTATTCCCTGGTTTAATGGGAAGTTTTCAGACTCACTCCTCTGCTATTATTGCTGGTTATTTTTAGTATTCATGAAAGTATAAATTTAGCCAAAATGCTTTGATTTTTTTTATAAAGCAGTTAAGGATTCTAACACTTGCTGAATTTATACTTCTATTTGGGGTTCTGTTATAAAGTTTTCTCGTCCATTACTGTCAGTGACAGGTTTTAGCATGCATATATGTGGCCTCTAGATGGGTGGGCTCAAATGTCCCAAATGTCAACATTTTTGTGCGCTCCCAGCACAATTACCGGCAGATCCTGGAAAGCTCCCAATGCCTACTTGCGAAAGGGAGCTTTCCGATCATGTGACTGCCAATCACAGTAGTCATGTGATCAGAGTGTCTGCCTCCCAGCATTTTGAAGCTCTTATAAAGGGCTGGGAGGTGGCGGCAGAAGAGGGTAAAGCTGGCTATACAGGGGTGTGGAATTTGTTTTAGAAATTTCTTGTCTAAGGAGTAAATCAGGGTCCCAATCTACTTGTCCCTGATGACAATCTACTTGTCCTGAAAAAATAAAAAATAACTAAAACCGTATTTAAATCTGAGGTGCTTTTAGTAATGTCTTGGGCTTTTATAAACGAAAGGGGCTTTATGGCGACTTAAATTTGAATATTTTTAACATTGCTCTGCTTATCTCCTCCTTACCTTCCTGCCTGTTTCCACCATCGAGGACTAGCAGGGAGGGGAGAGACCTTGCAGTGTAATGAGCACCGATTGGGCGCTTGTCAGGAAAGGTAAGTTTCAAGCTCTCTAAACGCTCAGCAGAAGCGCGTCTGTTGAGCGAGTAAATGAGGCGCTGACTCCAATAAGAAAAAAAAACTTTACTCCCTCAGGTTACCCTCATATCACTGGGCGCCATCGGGTAATTACTGGCCGGGACTCGGTGATTGACATCCGTGGCCGCGAATGGCAGCGCGGGTAGAGCGCGTGCGCCCCCCACCTGGAACTGCAAAATGGTGTGTATATATAATATATATATATATATATATATATATATATATGTGTGTTTGATTCTGTGCACAGGTGCCGCCCTATAGCAGTATATCTGATATAGGGTGGTCCTTAAGCGGTTAATGAAAACAAATCATGAACAGACAGAATTTGTAATGTAAAAGAGACATACAAAGGTAGATTTACTGAAACTGGTGCAGTCAGAATCTGGTGCAGCTGTGCATGGTAGCCAATCAGTTTCAGCTTGTTCAGTTATACTTTGGCAATAAAACCTGGAAGCTGACTGGTTTCAATGCGGAGCTGCACCAGATTTTGCACTCTCTAGTAAATAACCCCCACAATGTCTCTTCTGCATTAAAGTTGCTTACCTGCCATGGCCGGATATAGGGGGGTGCTGGGGTGGGCTGTCTTCCCCCCCAGATTTCAGTTGTGCCCCCCCGAGACTGTTGAGCCCCCCATCCCCACACTCAGTGCCGGAACAAGGGAAAGGGAGCCTGGAGCAATTAAGAAAGTGACGTAGAAAAGAGTGCAAGGAGGAGCTGCTCCATATAGCGGATGACACAGGATCGCTCTGACCATCGGGCTGTACTCAGTTTCATTACCCGCCCCCTTTCTACATTTGCTGCTGCTGGGGGATGAGCGGTCCTTGGTGGAGATGGGGGCAGAGGATTTGAGCTAAGAGGTGGCAGGGGATTTGGGCTAGGAGGAGGCTTGGGGGGGAATTTTTGTGCTTATTTGTGCTAAGAGGTGGCGGGGGATTTGGGCCAAGAGGGGGCAGAGAATTTTGGCTAAGAGGGTGCAGAGGATTTTGGCTAAGAGGGGTCGGGTGATTTAAACTAAGAGGGCTCAGGGGATTTTGGCTAAGAGGGCTCAGGGGATTTTGGCTAAGAGGGGGCAGAGGATTTTGGCTAAGAGGGGGCAGGGGATTTTGGCTAAGAGGGGGCAGGGGATTTTGGCTAAGAGGGGGCAGGGGATTTTGGCTAAGAGGGGGCAGGGGATTTTGGCTAAGAGGGGACAGAGGATTTTGGCTAAGAGGGGGCAGAGGATTTTGGCTAAGAGGGGTCGGGTGATTTAAACTAAGAGGGGGCAGGGGATTTGGGCTAAGAGGAAGCAACGGATATGGAAAGGGAGAGGATCTGTGCTGGGAAGGGTACCTTGGCAGGTGGTTGTGCTAGAAGTAAGAAATTAGGGGAATGTTTCATAGGGAGGGGAATGGAGGGTGGGGATTTGGGGGGGGAGATTTGTGCTAGAAGGGGGGATTAGCAGGGGGATTTGTGCTAGAAGGGAGGATTTGTGCTAGGAAGGGCGATTAGCGGGGGGATTTGTGCTAGATGGGGGAATTGGGGGGATTTGTGCTAGAAAGGTGGGTTGGGGAGGTTTGTGCTAGGAGGGGGGCTTAGTGGGGGGGATTTGTGCTAGCAGGTGGTGAAGAAATTTGGGTTAAGAGGGGGTACTGGAGGGGAATTTGTGCTAGGAGGGGGGATGGGGGGGTTTTTGCTAAGAAGGAGAATTTTGGGGAGATTTGTGCTTGGATGGGAAATTTGAGGGGAAAGTGGATGTGTGCATGGAGGGGTAATTTTTTTGAGGTAGATTTGTGCTAGGATAGGGTATTGGGTGCATTGGAGTTAGGATTGGGGGCGAAGATTGTGCCGGGATGGGGGTTTATACTTGGAGAAGGAGGAGTTTTATGCATTGTTTTTTGGGGAGAATTTTGGCTTGCAGACAGAAGTTATGATTGGGGGGGAGCGTGCTGATTAGTGCTATTTTCTTTTTTTTCAGGGGGAGGGATTTATGCTGAGACAGGATGTTGAAACATAGGGGGCTTGGTTTGTCATCTTCATCCTGGGAACTGGATGACCTTGTCCTGACAACACATACAGGACAGTCAATAGATGTCCTCCTCCCCACACAGCACATAGTTGAGATCAGATTCCCTTTCAGAAACAGCCTCAATCTGCAGTGAATAGCTGGCTGCTATGTTGCAGTTTTGACCCTATCCTCTCCTCTTCTGACCCCTGTCCTCTACCCTGCTGACCTTCTGTACCCTGCCCTTCTGACCCCTGTCCTCCATCCTGCTCACCCCCACAGACTGCCCTTCTGACCACTGTCCTCTGTCTTTCTGACCCTTTTCTCTGCCCTGCTGACCCCTTTTTTTCTGCCCTGTCTTTGCCCTGATAACCCCCTCCACCCTGCTGACCCGTTATGTTGTCTGTTGACCCCTGTCCTTTGCCCTGCTGACCCCTATCTTTTGCCCTACTGAACCCTTGTACACTTCCCTGCTGACCTCCCTTCCTCTGCCTGCTGACCCCTATCTTGCACCCTACAGAACCCCTTGTATACTGCCCCACTGACTCTTGTACCCTCTCCTGCTGACCTCTCATCCTCTGTCCTACTGACCCCTGTACACTTCCCTTATTTCCCCTGTAAACGTCCTTGATAACTCGCTGTAAACTGCCCTACAAACTAATGGCCTCTGTATTCTGCTCTGCTGACCCCTATTTTGTGCCCTACTGACCGCCTGTAAACTGCCCCACTGACTCTTGTACCCTCTCCTGCTGACCTCTCCTCCTCTGCCCTGCTGACCCCCTGTACACTTTCCTTCTTTCCCCTGTAAACTTCCTTAATATCTCGCTGTAAACTGCCCTACAAACTAATGGCCTCTGTATTCTGCCCTACAAACTGCTTTCCCTCTCTCTCTGCCCTGCTGGCCCCCCTGTACACTGCCCTACTGACTTCTATACACTGCCCTGTTGACCTTGCATCCCCTGGCCCCCTGATGTTTTTTACTGCACCCCCATATCAGACAGGCTAGATCCGGACCTGTTACCTGGCCCTCTGCACAAACAGCTTAGTATAGAATTTCGGAGATGAATGAAGTCGCACACGTGCGGGAGTGATGTCATCTTGGCCTGGCCAGCTCCAGGACATCACAGTGCTGGAGAGAAGGTGAGTATAGCTCCGCTTCAAGAATACATTTAGTACCCAAGCACACCTTCCAATGGACATTAGTTTGTTGCACTGCGCTCCCAAAAAGAGATGCAATGGGTTCCAATCAGAAACCTCTTTGATTAGTATGACTTCAGCCAGTCCATGTGTTGATCATCTGTAGTTGATGTGTGCAGCTCTTTTGTCTTTCCTCTGGTCGTTTCCCCTGGAGCAGCAGATGTTAAACCTGAACTGTCTGTGTCGGTGTGAGTTGTCGGTGCGAGTCACTTAGCTCTTCTTCTTGTTACTGGCCAGCTGTGACTTTCTTTACTTTAGAAATGATTTTATGAACAAGAAGCCTAATGAAGGTGACAGCCAAGCGTCAGATGTGATATGCTAGATATAATTTGGTCCTAATAAATACTGCACTGCTAACTTTCATTTACAGATATTCTGAATTCCAGAAGCAGCAGATGGTAGAGACTCACACTGACATCAAGGGGCATATTTATAAAGCCATGAGACACTGCAGGTGTATCTTCCTGGGGAATGTGTGTTACATTACAGTGACCGATTCACTTATATTGAATGTTTGGTGTATGTCACATCCACTGATTCATAAATATGCCCTTTGCAGAGCACAGTTAGCGGTGATCAGCTACATTTTCTAGCACACTGCGGTGGATTGGACCCATCCAGTGGTCATCATGTTGGCAATGGAAAAGTAAAAAACTGTGGACTGGGCTGACACCGGGCTCAGGGTAGAAAACAGCGCGATCCCAGGGAGCGTGCACAGGCAGTGAATGTGGGGCCGTTTATAAACGGCCACCCGCTTCGGCACTGCTCCCGTCCGGCCGTTTATTTACATGGGCCGGACGGGAAGTGGTTAATGTATGGCCAGCTTTAGTTGCCCTCTTTCCCAAGCATTCCTTTTCTCCCACAGCTCTGTTTGGCTCTATACACACTGGCTTACTCCAGTGCTCTTGGCAGAAAAAAGCGCTAATTTTGAGCGGTTTTGTACTAGCGTTTAGCAGCATTTAGGAGAGCTTAGCATTTTTCCTGCCAGAAAAATGTTCTAAAAAAACGCAAAACGGGTTTTTCTGCCTCTAAATGCCTTGCTTAAAAAATGCCTCTAAACTACATAATGCGCATGATAACCTAGTATAACATTAGTTGCTTCTACCGGCAAAACGCTAAACTCATCAAGGAGCAGCATTTTTTTAAGCCAGTGTGCCTGGAGCCTACAGCTTTCAGACACAAGAAAAGATAGCCCTGTGTATGCCCAGAGACACTTCAGTTCATTTTTTTTTGCCATCATAGACAGTTATTGGACATTCGCGAAAGAGCTACGAGGGCTACGATTAAAAGAAGGAAGGAGGCTGTGTTAGAAAGTTGACTATGGAATAGTAAAATTTTCACATCTGTGCGGGTGGTGCGGCTGCTGATCCGCACAAAAATCCGTGCAGCCGCACCACCCGCACAGAGGAATGCGGACCCGCGGGCGGGTGCCATTAGTTCTAATGGTATGCCGCCCGCACCGGAAAATGCAGCTGTACTGGGAACCAAGGTTCTCGTGCGGGCTGCATTTCAGAAGCAGTGCAGGGACTTCTTCCGTGGGTATCACGGGGTACGGGAGTCTATTCAAATGAATGGGCTCTCGTGGCCGCACAATACGTGGCCCAAATGGCCGTGTATATGTGAACCTTGGGTTAAGGCATTTTTTGAATGAATAAAATGATTTATGGAAATGAAAAACACAGCAATTAATCACTGACATACTTTCTTTTTCTGTGTTTTTACTTGCAGGGGACCACCCTCTATTCCATCCTGGCTGGCGGTCGCTTTAAAGAAGAACTAAACCTTCCTATTCTGTACAGGCAAGAAAGCTGTCATCTTAGGCTTGTTTGACCCGCAGTTGCCTTGGTGCTGCACATGTGATGTGTTATGGCACCAGCCACTTGAAGGTTTTCCAGTTTGGCTGAGAGCAACAGCCATATGTGACAGTTCTCATTCACAGCTTGCCTTAAATGTAACTTTTTTGGGGGCAACAGTCAAGCCTGTGGGTTTAGTTCTGCTTAGGTGCTGGAGTCACATAGCCGGGGCGTTTTGCTTTGTATTCTTCCGCTGATAGGATGGCGCGGCAGTGCATTGGTAGGCAGATTTTGGTCTCATTACACGGGCAAGGAGAATGTTTCATTTGGCCTCATGCACTTGGCTGTACGGGGCCATGTATGATATAATTATTGCATATGTCTGGTAAGTCCCGAAGCTGCATACAGTCTTCCACAGAAATGAATAGCTATGAGTGGCTGTATGTGGATATATGGTGGTAATGGCCTACACCCATGTATAGCGTATGCATGTATTCCTTGAATGCAAAAAGTCTGCTTTCGGGAATCATTCCGTACTCTATACATTGGTTTACACAAGTACTGGCATATACCTGTGCACTGCCATTCATGTCTATGGGCAGTTGTATGCAGCACTTGGACTTCTCGAGTGCAGAAATATGACCATATTTACATCATGCTTTTCCTCGTATATGTCCGTGTGCATGAGGCCTTTGGATACGAGGACTGTGGCATATGCTGCATTGTGTGTTCACCACAACTGACATTTTCAACAACTGTGTGAAGTTCCCTTAAAGTGTGCTTTATTCTTCTTCCCGTCAGTGATGGAACATCAACGAACCTCCCCCAGCACCAACATCTTCACCCCATCTTCTTCAGGATTCAACATCTTCAGCCATCTGGATTGGTTCAGCGGGATGACATAACTCCTGTGCAGCTGGCAAGCAGGAAGGTAAGACTCTTTTATTGCAGAAGAGACACAGTCTCCTCTTGAACCTCTTTACTGCTTCCTGGTGGAATTTTAAATGGGCTTCAATGCCAGGAAGTGGAGCAGCTTCTCTATTATGTGACTGCTGAGATTGGCTCTCACAACAGACTCATGATCAGGAGCCTGATCTGCCACATGATCGGGTGTGCTCCCAGGTACGTCAGTGTGCTGGGAGCACACAGAACCCCAGGCTACCATTGGCCCATGGTAAAGTTCCGCTGTAAAGCTGGATTCTAGTCAGATGGAAAATGCTATTTAATTTTGCTACAGTATGTATTAAAGCCCAACTTGGGCCTGGGGTAGGGGGGCTTTATTAGAAATAAATTACACAGCTAACATAAATGATTTACTTTCTTGTGATATTTGCCTCCTGTAGGGGATACTTTTTTGCACAACATTGTCAGAAAACATTTTCAACAGTCAACAGGCTAGAAGGAAGAGAAAGCAGAACAACAAGCCTATTAGTATGCTTAGTCTCCTTGAATGTCCAGTCACAGGCTAGGCAGGCAGGCTGCTGACCAAACCATATTACTTTAGCCCCAAAACAAACATTTAATATATTTCCGTTCACAAATTCTTAGATGTGGTGGCTGCATTGATTTCTTTAGATTTGTATAGGTCTTTTATTTGTGCCAGTTAGAGTGTAGAGACAAACCATATCTCTAAAGAACTAAAAAAAAAAAAAATAACATTTTGAAATGTTTTTCTTTGAACCAGGTAAACTTGTATATCTATCCATACATTTCTCTGGGGGAAAAAAAGCTTGACTTGTAGAGAGATCAATGACTTCAGCTAAAATGGACACATATACAAGTGACTGCTCCTCATGTCTTTTGCTGTAAACATATAGATTCATAAAAGATTTACATTAGAAATTAGTCTGAAGGTAAAGAGCTAAATAAGATTAATATAAAAAGTTTAAAATATAACTATAGCAATAAAAAAAAAGACTGAAACTGTTTTATTTTCTTTTTATTTGTCAGGATTGTTCTGCACTTCTACTACTAGAGGCAGTCATTTAGATTTTGTACTGGACACTATGCCTTATCTATTGTACAAAGCCAACCCTCTCAGCATTTGATAAAACATGTTCCTGTAAAGCCGTAGCACTCAGGTAGCTCATTTTTTGCTCTTGACATCAACAAAAACATCTGCAGATAATATTCTGTGTATGTTAAGCCGTAGACGGATCAAATCTTGGCTGGTTCATTAGGGACTAGTAAGATATAGATTCATGTATGGGCGGGCTAGTTGTATTTAAGTCGATCCACCAATAGACTTCAGCACAACCAGCCTGTTAGATTTTTTGCATGCGTTTACAGCCGGTCGCTATAGTCGCCAGCAGTGATTGTGTTCTGCTAGCCAGGGAGGCTCCCCGCCGGCAGAACACAATAGTGCAGTGGAAGGGATTCACCCATCAATATTGACTGTGTTGATGGGGGTTTGGCTGCTCTATACCAGAGGAAGGAGAGTCCGTTAAGACGGCCCAGCTCGTCCATCCCATCCCATGAGGGGGACCTCTGGTTTATTTATCACATGCGTATTTAAAATACGCATCTGGTGAGTGCGTATTTTTACTATTTGTCACCAGACCACTGGTTCGTGAAGTCACGAACAACTCCTGTATTGATCACGCATCACGAACTGTCACCATTTTGTTAATTTATTTATTTTTATTATTGTATTACTTATATTACTTTTATCTGGACTAAAGTACATATTGATCTTAACATATTTTATTGGCGTTCATACCTTTTAGCGCTGCACTTTTTATACATATATTTATGAGGTTTATGTTTTGGTTGTCTTGCGTGCTTTCGCTGCTATTATTTGAAGCGCTAACTGATTGAGAGATATATATATATATATATTTATCCAAAATGTACATATCCCACGGGGAATATGCAGGCAAAATTAATCCTCCAGCATTTTGGACATTAAAGCAGTAAAATGTTTGCGCCCAAATACTTACCCACCTCCAATGCCAATTGCAAGGTATCCCAGTTTAATAGAACAGACACTGTTTTTATGGATTGATGTACAGTTGCAAGAAAAAGTATGTGAACCCCTTGGGATTACGTGGAGTTTTACAGGAATTGGGCATAAAATGTGCTCTGAACGTCATCTAAGTCACAACAATAGAAGAACACAGTCTGCTGAACATAATACTACACAAACATTAGATGTTGCCATGGTTTAATTGCACATAACATGTAAACATTCACAGTGCTGGGAGGAAAAAGTATGTGAACCTTTGGACTTAATAACTGGTTGACCCTCCTTTGGCAGCAATTACCTCAACCAAACGTTTCCTGTAGTTGCAGATCAGACCTGCACAACGATCTGGAGTAATTTTGGACCACTCCTCTTCATAAAACTGTTTCAGTGTAGCAATATTCTTGGGATGTCTGGTGTGAATCGCTCTCTTAAGGTCATGCCACAGCATTTCAATCGGGTTGAGGTCAGGACTCTGACTAGGCCACTCCAGAAGGCGTATTCTGTGCTGTTGAAGCCATTGTTTTGTTGAATTACTTGTATGCTTTGGGTCATTGTCCTGTTGCATCACCCATCCTCTGCGGAGCTTCAGTTGGCGGACAGATGGTCGTACTTTTTCCTGCAAAATGCCTTGATAAAGTCTGGAATTCATTTTCCCATCAATGACAACAATCCGTCCAGGCCCTGAGGCAGCAAAGCAGCCCCAAACCATGATGCTCCCTCCGCCATGTTTTACAGTGGGGATGAGGTTTTGATGTTGGTGTGCTGTGCCTTTTTTTCTCCACACATATTGTTGTGTGTTCTTCCCAAACAACTCAATCTTGGTTTCATCTGTCCACAGTATATTTTGCCGATAGTGCTGTGGAACATCCAAGTGCTCTTTTGCAAACTTCAAACGTGCTGCAATATTCTTTTTGGACAGCAATGGCTTCCTCCGTGGTGTCCTCCCATGTACTCCATTCTTGTTTAATGTTTTCCTTATTATAGATGTGTCAACAAAAATGTTAGCATGTGCCAGAGATTTCTGTAGCTGACACTCTGGGATTCTTCTTTACCCCATGCAGCATTCTGCGCTGTGCTCCTGTAGTCATTTTTACAGGACGATCACGCCTAGGGAGGGTAGCAACAGTGCTAAACTTTCTCCATTTGTAGACAGTCTGTCTTACCGTGGACACATGAACATCAAGGCTTTTGGAGATACTTTTGTAACCCTTTCCAGCTTCATGCAAGTCAACAATTCTTGATCGTAGTTCTTCTGAGGGCTCTTTTCTGCGAGGCATGGTTCACATCAGACAGTGCTTCTTGAAACCAGTAAACCCAAAACAGGTGTGTGTTTTTTAAGGGCAAGACAGCTGTCAGCAACACATCCAATATCATCACACTGATTGGAGTCAAGGTTGGCTCACTCCTGGCTCCAATTAGTTCTGGGAGAAGTCATTAAGCTAGGGCCTCACATACTTTGTTGTGACTTAGATGACGTTCAGAGCACATTTTATGCCCAATTCCTGCAAAACTCCACGTAATCCCAAGGGGTTCACATACTTTTTCTGGCAACTGTACATGTATATAGCAAGAAATGTTCTACAGCACATTGCAGGATTTATAGAGACTTGGTCACTGGGAGGACAAGAGGAAAATCACTGCAGGTACCCAGAGGTACATATACCTGCAGCAGTCTCAGTCTGTTCTGAAATGCACAGCTTTGGCTTTTTCCGATATTGCTGAATCTTGCCGGTTCAATTCCCACGACGTGAACATACCTTCTGGCCAGTGAAGCTTTCCAACATAGTAAGATTTGGGAGGCTGCTGCAGGAATGTAAACCTTTAGGTACCTACCCATCATGCCAACAGCAGTTTGCTCCTCTTTTCAAAGTGACATGGTCTCTTTAAAAAACCGGCTAAATAACATAATGCAGTGATGTGGGGAAAGGAGCAAATGTAATAAAACACCCACACTAATCAAAATAAATTTATTATAGTACCAAAAAGGTATTTTGAAGATAGTTTGACAATTGTAAAAAAAAGCAAAAAAAAAACAAACAAACTGTAAATAACTTAGACTACTTGGTGAAGCACCCCCCTGAAAATTACAGGCTGGACTCTGCAAATTGGCAGAGTGACACAACTGTCCTTCTGACTAAAAAGGAAGCTGGGGACAGCACCCGAGCATGGAGAGGGTAAGTACAACATGGCACTATTTATTTGTTTCCCGAGGGGAAACTAGTGGTAAAAAAACCAAAATACGTGGAGTTCTACTTCAAGTCCCTGCATGCGCATTACACAAGCAGCATAAAATACAACACCTTCCTTACCACTGCACCGGTTGCCAGTTTGGAAGAAAAGGACGAAATCCTGTTATACATTCAAATGCCAGCATGCCAAAACTCCAGTAATCCACAGTGACTGTGTATTTCTGCTGTTCCAGTAATTCCGGGGCCTAGAAACATAAGTCATCACAAAACATTGCGGATGGCTCTGAACAACTATGGGCAAAATAGTGCAGACTGAGGTTAAATGGAGGAATAAAATGGTGAACAACCACTTGAGTTCCTGGGCCTTTTCTTCCTAAATCCCCTTGAGTCCCAGAGCATTTTTTTTGTTTCAGTGATATCTTGGTTCCACACATATCTTTTAGCGTCTGTAGTCTACACCAACATAATATACAAAGTTTGTTTGGGACAAATGGGGCTTTGATTCGGTAGAAAATTAGAATACATATATTAATATTTAAACAAAACATATATTTACAACAAAAATAATGAACAAAGTCTGCTGTTTAAAATGATAAACAAAAGTATGACTTATGTAATGTGGAGGAACGGTAAAGCTCACAGCAAACGTATGCATTTTACTTTAGGGAAAGAGGGGGAAAAAAAGTTTGCGTAAATTGTTTGCATAGCATTAAGATAGGGATGAAAAGGCCACATATTAGCTCAATGGTGACTTGTTCACAGGTTTGGGATCATTAAAAATTTGAATGACGATGCGTTCACTTCCATGAGCAATTGATGCTTATATTGCAGACAGGTAGTGCAATTTTTTTTTTTTTTTTTGCCCTAACATACACAAAGTGGAAATAGCCTTCCTATACTGTACAGCCAAGGAAGCCGCAATCTAGGTGGCTGTTTGATCTGCAATTGTCATGGTGCTGCAAATGTGATCAGCTATGAGGCCAGCCATTTGAGAGCTTGAAAATTCATTTGACAGCCAACATAAGCACACTAGCACCTGTACCAGTTATCATTTATGGAATGCTTTGAATGTAACTCTTTTGGAAAACAGTTACATTGATGGGTTTAGTTCCACTTTAAATATGGTAACACAACCAGCCAGCGAGAAAAGCAGGTGCAGAGTCAAAAGGCATCTAATCAATGCAAATGAAAGTTGTGACTCCTTCATCAAGACAATTGAAAGACATCTAGACTTGCACCAGCATGTAGTCAGAAAGCTGCCTGTAACAGGCCTGGCAGTAATTTAAACAGGAATAAAATACATTACATGTTAATAAACGTATCTTGGGGCAAGCTCCCACTACCTCTTTGCAATAATCTGCATGCTACTACAACCCACAGCAGTGCACATTAAATGCATTGGTGCCTCACCGTGTTATTCATTCTGAATGGCACCCCAATGCACCTGACTATCCTGCATCACAATGCTATTTCACGTTTTTCAAATAAGAACCAATTACGTTTTCTTTTAACCAGAATTATGAATTCTAATGAGATAAAAAGTTTCCCAGTTTGATAATGACAACTAAGCTATGAAAAAGTTTTCTCGCGGTGTCTTGGTCTGGCTGGAATAAATGTATAAATAACCAGTCCAGGGTGCGTTTCCTTTCCCACAGAAGTTGTGACAAACATTAGCAGACATATTTGGTTAAGTAGTGCAAGGAGTGCTAGTGATGAAAACAACATTCAATAACCAACAGCAACCAAGATACAGTTTACTACCGGTATGATGACTGCTGTTTGATTGTTATGGGTAATATCCCTTTTTTCTTAGGAAGATCCAGCCACCCTGCACAAGGAGAGAGCAGTTTGTACTACAGGAAGCTGCTGCGCAGGGGTATAGTGTCATACTGGATTACTGCACAGATATGGAAGAAATACACAAAGCACATCAAGAGCCAAGGAAGAATACACACAAATCTTGTATTTAGACATTGTTTGCTTATACCGGATTTCAGTTTTAGAACTGCCAGTATTTATGGATTCTGTTCAGAATGTGAAAATATGATTTGTTAAATAAAGCACATATGCTTCCTATTGCTCAGATACATCTTGGCATGTATTTGTGAACTTGGTTACTTACCAGATACTGCAGATACCAGATAGGTGCCCACAAAGGAGGTACATAGACTGCCCTGGTCCAGTTCTATGGCATATCCCAGGTCTATAATCTTATGAATTAGCTAGAAATAATAAAAAAAAATAATACACATTGCAGCTGACAATAAAAAAAAACAAAACATTATTTTGATTCTTTGAAATTTTTATCCCACCCTTTTTCATGATAATATTTTATATGGAAATTTAATACTAATAGGAGGTATATTTAAAGTGACTCTTTGACCACAGTGCCTTCAGCTACAGAGGACTGTATAAAACCCTTCCTGTCCTCTGCAGCTGAAGGCACTGTGGGTAATTCATCCTTAATGTTCAAAGCAAGAGTGCTAAAGTCATTCTATCATCAATACAGCCTATCCTCCTAGAGTGGTCCTATTTTCACCTCAGAGATTAAAAGGTTACTGAGCCACTGCAGTAGGAAAACTGATTTACGGAGTCACTGCTGGGAAGAAGGAAAAGGGTAGGCTGAGCTGTTTAGAGAACAACGTAGAGGCGTTTAATGCTTCTAATTTAAAAGTAAAGTGTATCATATTATAATACCAGTACTGGTATGTTAGTAGTCTAGTAGTAGTTCACATAGGCAACTGGTATTGGTGTTGCTGTCACAGCAACTGGTATTGGTGTTGCTGTCATAGCTTATTAAAACACCCCATGAATTTACCAAGTGTTAGTTTATGTTTGTGACACCCTCAGCAAGCACTTGACAGGATTTTTTGATGTTTGTCAGCAACAAGCTATGTCAGCCATTTCCCCATAATCATAAAAAAACAACAAAAGACACTTCTTCAATGCAATGTACCCAATGACTTTCATACGTGAGAAAAAGCGGCTTGTGGCATCCAAATCACAGTAATCCAAAGCAATGGAAATGTGAATGACAACTAACATATTCACTTACATGTGCAACATTAATATAAAGCAGTTTCAATTCTTTCCAATCGCTTACCAAACACCTGTTTTTAAAATCCATGTGAAAGTATCCTATAAGGTGGAATCCCCTTTCCTGATTAGCCAGCACTATGCCACATGTCATGTTAACCTACCCTGCTCTCCCCTTGCTGAAGCACAATGTTCTCAGGCTTCAAATCTCTGTGGATTATTCTATTCTCATGGAGATACCGGAGAGCTGAAGCTATAAAAAAAAAAAAATTAAAACATGTTCCTAAATATGTAATAATGCAACAGCCATTAGAGAGAACAGGCTGAAAGACATAAAAGAAAAAAAAAAAAAAAAGAAGAGTTCATGCCTGTGGACATGGTATTGCCATTATGTCCTACATCGAGACTAGCCAAGGTTTAACTCTTCTCTTTTTCATTGATGTAAGAAGCATATTTGTGCTTTTCTATTTTGTGACTCGTATACACGGTATACCGCTTGTGATGCGGAAACTTTACCCCGAGCTACACTCGGGAATACCGCCAGGGAGGATGAATCAGGTCAGATTGGTTATCCCAGCTATTTGTAGTGGAGGATTGGCCTCATTACCCAATTACATTGCCTCAATAACGTCACACATTGCTCTATGGTTATGATCTTGTATCTATGCTTGTACCCTTACCTGAATGATTATATTGTATGAACTTGTTTCCCTTCCTAAATAGAGAATTAAAAAAATATATATATTTTTCTGCCTTCTTGTAACATCCTCTGTGAGCTCCTGAACTTCTTCTTTTCCCTCTTAATTTCATTTGTTTGTAACAAGCAGTGCCTGTTAGGCCGGCCATACACTATACAATTTTCTGTCCAATTTCTGCCCAATTTCCTTTAGATTTACCTTCAACTGTGTAGTGCAAGGGCCTTCCTAATTGGATACAATTGAAAGTGTTGTTTAGGCTTGTCCTCATATTATATTTTTTTTGGTAAATCTAAAGAAAAAATCTCAGGAAAATTGTATAGTGTATGGCCAGCCTAAGGTCCCTAACTCACATTTAGGAAACCGGAGGAAACCGAAGTACCCGGGGGAAACCCGCACAGGGAGAACATGAAAACTCCAGACAGGTGGCACTGTTGTTGGGATTCAAACCAACGACCCTAGTTCTGCCAGGCAGAAGTGCTAACCATTTAGCCACTGTGCTGCCCAACAGATCTTGTAGTCCTCAGTCCATCTCAGAAGCAAGCAAGAGAATGTGGCTACTTTCCTACATACAGTGGGACCATGGAAAATGAGCATAGACACTCTTTATCAGCTACATCACAGCAGAAAAAAAAAAGAATTTGAAGGTTTGGAGGAGAGCAATAGAAGAGACTTTTTCGAATTAAAGTGGTATTACACCCAAAAAAAACTAATATGTTGCAGCTAACCAACATTTAGATGTGATGGCTGCATTCATTTTTTATTCGTAGGCTCTCCTTTTATTTTCACCTGGTGAACCTGCCAGTAAATCGGTTATTTTTTAAACTAGCTTCAACATAGCATTCTGTCATGAAAAAGTGGCAGTTAGAGGATTGAGACAAAGCATGGAACAGATACAGGGGTGCTTACAATGGTTGTCTTGTATTTATGTAAAAACATTTATTCTAAAAGGAAAAAACTATGTTTAACCACTTGCCTACCGGACACTTATACCCCCTTCCTGCCCAGGCCAATTTTCAGTTTTCAGAGCTGTCGCACTTTGAATGACAATTGCGCGGTCATGCAACACTGTAACCATATGACATTTTTATAATTTTTTTTTCAAACAAATAGAGCTTTCTTTTGGTGGTATTTACTCGCCGCTGGGTGTTTTATTTTTTGTGCTATAAACAAAATAAAAAGCAAAAAAGTTGAAAAAAAAGTTTTTATTTGTTTCTATTATAAAATTTTGCAAACAGGTAATTTTTCTCCTTCACTGATGTGCATTGATGAGGCTGCACTTATAGGCAGCAGTGAAGGGCACTGATAGGCAGCACTTATGGGCACTGATAGGTGGCACTGATGGGCACTGATGAGGTGGCACGGATAGGCAGCACTGATGGACGCTCATAGGCAGCACTGATGGGTACAGGTGGGTGGCACTGCTGGGCACTGATCATCAGTGCCCTGATGATCGATGCCGATCTATCCTTTGACAATTGCCGGTTACAAAGTCCAACTTTTATTCAGCATCTCTGTATATAAAACATCCAGCGGGGCCGATATCTTCTTAATGAGTATTCTTCTTCCACTAGTGATAAAAAACCTCTTCCTACACTTAGTACCTTCGAAAAAATATAAATCGCATATAGTGCATTATCTGCAACGCATGATATCCATCATAGCTAAAAAATCACTCCACCGTGTGTGCACCTCTAACCATCCGTCATCCTTACTCTTACCCTCTCATGAATTTGAAAAAGCTTCCACAAAATCCACCTTCCTTCCTGGTTGGGCTCCTAAATCCGTCCGCCATCGCATAGGAAATATACCTCCGAAGGAATCAAACATAGTTTTATATCATCAAAAATCCTTTCACTCTGCTCGTGCTCCCCTCGTAACATCAACTCTCAGTGCTAGTGAACACACTGACCGCCACCTCCTATCTTGTGCACCTTACCAGACCAATATAGTCCACTCGCTTAGAAAAGGGGGGCTCTTCTCACTCTACAGATCATCCAGTTCTCAATGGCATCATAACATGTAGCGAAGTACAACCAACATAGTGCAGTAGGCCAAGGGTGGGCAACTGTGGCCTTCCAGCTGTTGGTGAACTACAAGTCCCATCATGCCTCTGCCTTTGGGAGTCATGCTTGTAACTTTCAGTTTTGCAATGCCTCATGGGACTTGTAGTTCTACAACAGCTGGAGGACCACAGTTGCCCATCCCTGTAGTAGGCAATGGTAGGGATATAGCTTCTTTAATAATCAAATTGTGTGTACAAGAAAGACAAGGTGTCTCAGCATGTGTAGAAATGGCAAACAGTATGAAAAACCTTCTCTAAAATGGCCGCTCCGCAACTTCTGGTTTACGGCCAACGCCACGTCCTGACGTGTGTCGTCACTTCCAACTTCATCTGAGGAAAAGGTTTTTCATTTCTACACATGCTGAGACACCTTGTCTTTCTTGTAAGCACAATTTGATTATTAACCATTTCAATACCGGGCAATTTTACCCCTTCCTGCCCAGGCCATTTTTCAGGTTTCAGCGCTCTCACACTTGGAATGACAATTGCGCGGTCATACAACACTGTACCCAAACTAAAATTTTATCATTTTCTTCACACAACTAGAGCTTTCTTTTGGGGATATTTAATCACTGCCGGGGTGTTTATTTTTTGCTAAATTAACAAAAAAAGACTGAAAATATTGAAAAAAAACACGTTTTTCTTTGTTTCTGTTATAAAAGTTTGCAAACAAATAATTGTTCTTCATAAATTTAGGCCAAGATGTATTCTGCTACATGTCTTTGGCGAAAATAACCCAAATTAGGATGTATTTTTTAGTTTGTAGGAAAGTTATAGAGTTCACAAACTATGGTATAGATCTGAATATTGATCAATCCTGAAGTACTGACAGCCAATCTAATTTCTTGAGGTCCAAGAATGTCAGAACAGTACAGATATCCCCCAAATGACCACTTTTTGCAAAGTAGACCGTCCGACGTACTTCATAAGAGGCATGGCGAGTTTTTTAAGTTGTATTTTTTTGTCATAATTTTTCAGAAAATTAAAAAATTTAAAAAATTATTTTCACTATTTTTTTTACGTATAACTGGCATGGCGGAGATCAGGGACACTGGTGAGAGTATTAAAAAAAAAAAAAATATATATATATATATATATATATATATATATATATATTTTTTTTTTTTTTTAACATTTTTTTTCTTTTTTTAAGATTTTTTTTTTTAATATTTCACTATGTCCAAAGTAGTAACCATAGTAACATTGTTCTACTTTGGGGAAGTGATCAGTATTTTTTTTTTTTTTTTTACACAATTTGCTTATAGCAAAGAAATACTTTGCTATAAGCAAGCATTTACCTGAATGACATCGATTCATTCAGGGGTTTTTTTTTTTGTGCTTTGCTGTGATTTGGCCACAGCTAATCACATGACATGTGCATGTGATCGCTGTGACCATTCACAGCTAGACACTAGTATACAATGGATGGCATGAATGAAGCCATGCGTTGTATACAACTGTCATGTGACCTGATTTGATTGGTCAAAGCAGGTCACATGGTACTGGCAACGGGGCCGATACTCAGATCCGTCATCGGCTGTGTCCGAGGTACATGGCCGGTGACAGATCGTGCCGCTGCGCAGCTCTGTAGTAGCACAAACTGCGCATGTGTGTGAGGATGCCACCCAGAAATCCATTTTTAAAAAAAAAAAAAATGTTAGTTCTGCTTTAAGGATTGGTAAGCTGCATATTGTGTATATTCCATTTTGTTTTGGGGTTTAATATCACTTTTGGAATATACACTATATTGCCCAAAGTATTGGGACACCCCTCCAAATCATTGGATTCAGGTGTTCCAATCACCTCCATGGCCACATATGTATAAAATCACTACTACTTCTACAAACATTTGTGAAAAATGGGTCGCTCTCAGGAGCTCAGTGAATTCAAGGGTGGTACCGTGATAGGTTGTCACCTGAGCAATAAGTCCATCCGTGACATTTCCTTGCTACTTATTATTCCACGGTCAACTGTTAGTGGGATTATAATAAAGTGGAAGCAACTGGGAACAACAGCAACTCAGCCACCAAGTGGTAGGCCACATAAAATGACAGAGCGGGGTCAGTGCATGCTGAAGCACACATTGCACAGAAGTCGCCCACTATCTGCAGATTCAATAACTAAAGACCTCTAAACTTTGTGTGGCCTTCAGATGAGCACAACAACAGTGCATAGAGAGCTTCATGGAATGGGTTTCCATGGCTGAGCAGCTGCATCCAAGCCTTACATCACCAAGTGCAATGCAAAACGTTGGATGCAGTGGTGTAAAGCACTCCGCCACTGTACTCTAGAACAATGGAGACGCATTCTCTAGAGTGACCAATCACGCTTCTCTATCTGGCAATCCGATAGACATGTCTGGGTTTGGTGTTTGCCAGGAGAACAGTACTTGCCTGACTGCATTGTGCCAAGTGTAAAGTTTGGTGGAGGGGGATTATGGTGTGGGGTTGGGCTTGGCCCCTTAGTTCCAGTGAAGAGAACTCTTAAGGTGTCAGCATACCAAGACATTTTGGACCATTTCATTCTCCCAACTTTGTGGGAGGAGTTTGGGGATGGCCCCTTCCTGTTCCAACATGGCTGCGCACCAGTGCACAAAGCAAGGTCCATAAAGACATGGATGAGTGAGTTTGGGGTGGTGGAACTTGACTGGCCTGCACAAAGTCCTGACATCAACCCGATAGAACACCTTTGGGATGAATTAGAGCGGAGACTTCTCGGTCGACATCAGTGCCTGACCTCACAAATGTGCTTCTGGAAGAATGGTCAAACATTCCCATAGACACACTCCTAAACCTTGTGGACAGCCTTCTCAGAAGAGATGAAGCTGTTATAGCTGCAAAGGGTGGGCCAACTCAATATTGAACCCTATGAACTCAGACTTGGTGTCAGGGCTCCTGGGTATGACCAGAGGTGTGTGACTGACGCAGGGAAACGAGGACTTCAGATATGTTATAAACAATATAATTTATTAACACTAACAATACAAACATAAACGCAGTGCAATACTAAAACATAACATAGTGCAAACAAACCAAACCTACCACCCACAGATGACAGTACATACAATGCAAGCGTCGTCAGGCAGGCCGGGTCAATATCAATCGGGCAGGTAGGTACAGGGGGAGCAAGCGGAGAATGGTCGGGGTCACAAGCCAGGTTCAGCAGGTAGCGGGCAGCGTGGTACAGAGGGTCAGGCAGAGGGATGGTCAGGAACGAGCCGGGGTCAGAGCAGGAGAAGTCAGCAGAGGTCCAGATCAGGCAGGGTCAGCAACAAGACAGGAACAGGATGCAGAAACAAGATACAGGGCCCAGGAAAAACACACCAAGGCAGAGTCTGCAGGTCTGGCCATCCCTTAAATACACCAGTATAAGCAGTTCCAGGTGTTTGGCTGGCTGCAAGGTTGAGTCTCTGATTGCTGGGAGCACCCGCTGGCCAGCCCTGGTACTGCAGCCCATAAGGCAGGTGAGTCCCACCATTGCTGGCCAGTCCATTCCTGACAGTACCCCCCCCCTCAACAAGGAGCGGCCTCAGGACGCTCCAAACAGTCCTAGCTGGGCAAAATGTTCCACCGCCCGGGTCTGGTAACTGGCGGGATATCAAAGACTGGCACACCGGGCAGGACTCCGGGCAGCGGCACACCGGACTGGACTCCAGGCAGCGGCACAGCGGGCTGGACTCCGGGCAGCGGCACATCGGGCTGGACTCCGGGCAGAGGCACACCGGGCTGGACTTTGGGCAGAGGCACATCGGATCACCAGGCGAAGCGGCAGGCAGCGGGCCACCAGGCGGAGCGGCAGGCAGCGGGCCACCAGGCGGGGCGGCGGGCACCGGGCCCCCAGGCGGAGCACCGGGCCCCCAGGCGGGGCGACGGGCACCGGGCCCCCAGGCGGGGCGACGGGCATCGGGCCCCCAGGCGGGGCATCGTGCCCCCAGGCAGAGCGGCGGGCATCGGGCCCCCAGGCGGAGCGGCGGGCGCCGGACCCCCAGGCGGAGCGGCGGGCGCCGGACCCCCAGGCGGAGCAGCAGGCGCCGGACCCCCAAGCGGAGCGACAGGTCTCGGGTCCCCAGGCGGAGCGACACGTCTCGGGCCCCCAGGCGGAGCGGCGGGCGCCGGACCCCAGGCGGAGCGACAGGTCTCGGGCCCCCAGGCGGAGCGGCGGGCGCCGGACCCCCAGGCGGAGCGACAGGTCTCGGGCCCCCAGGCGGAGCGGCGGGCGCCGGACCCCCAGGCGGAGCGACAGGTCTCGGGCCCCCAGGCGGAGCGGCGGGCGCCGGACCCCCAGGCGGAGCGACAGGTCTCGGGCCCCCAGGCGGAGCGGCTGGCGCCGGACCCCCAGGCGGAGCGACAGGTCTCGGGCCCCCAGGCGGAGCGGCGGGCGCCGGACCCCCAGGCGGAGCGACAGGTCTCGGGCCCCCAGGCGGAGCGGCGGGCGCCGGACCCCCAGGCGGAGCGACAGGTCTCGGGCCCCCAGGCGGAGCGGCGGGCGCCGGACCCCCAGGCGGAGCGACAGGCACCAAGTCACCAGGTACAACAGTGGGCTCCGAGTCAACTGGCATGACTGCGGGCACTGGGTCAGACATTGGATCGTCTGGCTGGACAGCGGGCATCGAGTCACCAGGCATCAGGTCATTTGGCTCGACAGCGAGCACCGCGTCATCTGGCAAGGCAGTGGGCTCCGAGTCAACTGGCATGACCGCGGGCACTTGGTCAGACATTGGACCGTCTGGCTGGACAGCGGGCATCAGGTCACCAGGCATCAGGTCATTTGGCTCGACAGCGGGCACTGCGTCATCTGGCAAGGCAGTGGGCACCAAGTCACCAGGCACGACAGTGAGCTCTGAGTCAATTGGCACGACAGCGGGCACCGGGTCATCAGGTACCGGATTGTCTGGCTCGACAGCGGGCATCGGGTCACCAGGTATGACAGCGGGCACTGGGTCACCAGGCATCAGGTCATTTGGCTCGCCAGCGGGCACCGCGTCATCTGGCAAGGCAGTGGGCACCGAGTCACCAGGCACGACAGCGGGCTCTGAGTCAATTGGCACGACGGCGGGCACCGGATCAGGTACCGGATCGTCTGGATCAACAGCGGGCATCGAGTCAACTGGCCTAATAGGATCATCAGGCTGGATTAGTTCATCATGCTGGGTAGAGGCATCAGGCTGAAGGGAGGCATCAGGCTGAGTAGAGGCATCAGGCTGGGTACAGACCTCAGGCTGAAGTGCGGGTGCCGAGGCACCAGGCTGAACCACGGAAGGCAGGTTCTCAGACGGCAGGCTCACCGGTTTGGATACTGGCAGGATGGTATTGGTTGGAAAGAATTTTCGCTTTTTTCTGGTTTTAACTACTGGAGCACTGCAAGTAAATGCAGGTCTGCAAACGAACGGAGCAGCTGGAGACAGAGAAGAGCTGGAGGATGGAGCAGGGGAGGGAGCAGTTGCTACAGAGGACTTCTTTACAGGGTTAAAGGCAGGATAGGTGCAGCGAGTGGGAACAGGGTACTGACATGCGGTAGATAGCAGGGCAGGAGGAGCTGTTGGGAATGCAGGAATAGAGCTTTGAGGAAACAGATTAGAAGCAGGACTGGGTTTTTGTAAGCTGACTGAGGCTGGGTACAACAAATCTGTCCATGTCTGCAGTATGGGTTGAACAAAGCTGAGCTTACACAAAGCCTGTCTGACCAAAGACTGCACTGCGTTTATACAATCTCTTAGTATCTGTGGTGAACATGCAGCATAATGCTCCAAGAAGTAACCCACATCATCCTCTAATAACCATACCAGGGACTCTACCTGGTCTGCATTAAATGGCGGCAAAAATTCATCCCTGCATTCGGGGGTACCAGATGAAACCAACTCCGCACAAACCTGAATCAATGGCTGCACCTCAGAGAATTCTGTGCCCTGATCTACTAGAACATGAGCGAGCCGTATACATTCTAGCAGTTCATCCCGGGGATACTCCTTCAGAGCTTGATAAGCATACTCTCTGTCATCAAACACTAGCAGATATAAATACACAACCTCATCAAGATCCATCCTTCCCATCAACAAACCAAGATGGCTTCCCTGTGCAGCCACTTCTGGTCAGGATTGGCCTTGGTGTAATGTCAGGGCTCCCGGGTATGACCAGAGGTGTGTGACTGACGCAGGGAAACGCAGACTTCAGATAAGTTATAAACAATATAATTTATTAACACTAACAATACAAACATAAACGCAGTGCAATACTAAAACATAACATAGTGCAAACAAACCAAACCAACCACCCACAGATGACAGTACATACAATGCAAGCGTCGTCAGGCAGGCCGGGTCAATATCAATCGGGCAGGTAGGTACAGGGGGAGCAAGCGGAGAATGGTCGGGGTCACAAGCCAGGTTCAGCAGGTAGCGGGCAGCGTGGTACAGAGGGTCAGGCAGAGGGATGGTCAGGAACGAGCCGGGGTCAGAGCAGGAGAAGTCAGCAGAGGTCCAGATCAGGCAGGGTCAGCAACAAGACAGGCACAGGATGCAGGAACAAGATACAGGGCCCAGGAAAAACACACACCAAGGCAGAGTCTGCAGGTCTGGCCATCCCTTAAATACACCAGTATAAGCAGTTCCAGGTGTTTGGCTGGCTGCAAGGTTGAGTCTCTGATTGCTGGGAGCACCCGCTGGCCAGCCCTGGTACTGCAGCCCATAAGGCAGGTGAGTCCCACCATTGCTGGCTAGTCCATTCCTGACACTTGGATGTCATTAAAGTTTATGTTCATGTGTAAAGGCAAGCGTCCCAATACTTTTGGCGATATGGTGTAGATTTTTTTGAAACCCGAATTTAGTGTCCATTTAAAGTGAAACTTTAACCACTTGCCCTCCTGAGGATTTACCCCCCTTCCTGACCAGGCCATTTTTTGCATCACGGCGCTGCGTTACTTTAACTGACAATTGTGCGGTCGTGCAACTCTGCACCCAAATGAAATGTATGTCCTTTTTTTATTTTTTGCGCTATAAACAAAAAAAGACCGACAATTTTGAGAAACAAAAACAATATTTTGGACTTTTTGCTATTAAACGGCCAGTAAAAAAATGTAATCAATTTTGTCATAAATTTAGGGCAAAATGTATTCTGTGACATGTCTTTGCTATAAAAAAAAAATCCCAATACGTGTAAATGAATTAGTTTACATGAAAGTTATAGCGTTTACAAATGGTGGTATAGCTAATAGAATTTTTTTTTTCTTCTAGTAATGGCGGCAATCAGCGACTTTTAGCGGGACATTCTGACACTGGGGGGGAACTAACTTGGTGTCACTGACACCCCAGTGACACAAATACAGTGATCAGTGCTAAAAAAAAAACACTGTCTCTGTACTAATGGCACTGGGAAGGAAGGGGTTAATGTTAGGGGTGATCAAAGGGTTAACTGTGTGCTGGGAGTGTTTTACTAGGGGGTGGGGGGTGTGTTCTTCACTGTAAGCACACTGATCGGGATGGCTGTACTGTGCACAGCCATCCCGAGCAGTGTGCTCGAGCTGACAGGGAGGAAGAGCGTTTGTAAACAAAACAATCTTCCTCATTTTCGGAGATGTTCAGTAATCACTGGGCACCAGCGGGTAATTACGGGCCGGGACTTGGTGATTGACATCTGCGGCCGCGAATAGCAGCCTGGGTAGGGTGCGTGCGCCCCCTACCTGGAACTGCAGAATTACATAATTATACACGTGATTCTGTGCACAGGTACTGCCCTATAGCAGTATATCTGATATAGGGTGGTCCTTAAGCGGTTAATGAAAACAAATCATGAACAGACAGAATTTGTAATGTAAAAGAGACATACAGGGGTAGATTTACTGAAACTGGTGTAGTCAGAATCTGGTGCAGCTGTGCATGGTAGCCAATCAGTTTCAGCTTGTTCAGTTATGCTTTGGCAATAAAACCTGGAAGCTGACTGGTTTCAATGCGGAGCTGCACCAGATTTTGCACTCTCTAGTAAATAACCCCCACAATGTCTCTTCTGCATTAAAGTTGCTTACCTGCCATGGCCGGATCTAGGGGGGTGCTTGGGTGGGCTGCACCCCCCCAGATTTCAGTTGTGCCCCCCAGACTGCTGAGCTCCACCCCCCCATCCCCACACTCAGAGCCAGGACAAGGGAAAGGGAGCCTGGAGCAATTAAGAAAGTGATGAAGAAGAGAGAGCAAGGAGGAGCTGTTCCATATAGCGGATAACACAGGATCGCTCTGACCATCGGGCTGTACTCAGTTTCATTACCCGCCCCCTTTCTACATTTGCTGCTGCTGGGGGATGAGCGGTCCTTGGAAGAGATCGAATCTGTGTCATCTGCTATATGACAGGGAGGGGGTTGTGCTAGAAGTAAGAATTTAGGGGAATTTTTCATAGGGAGGGGATTGGAGGATGGGGATTGTGGGGGGGGGGGGGGGATTTGTACTAGAAGGGGGGATTAGCGGGGGGGGGTTGTGCTAGATGGGGGGATTTGTGCTAGAAAGGGGGGTTGGGGAGGTTTGTGCTAGGAGGGGGGATTAATGGGGGGATTTGTGCTGGGAGGTGGTGAAGAAATTTGGGTTAAGAGGGGGGATGGGGGGGATTTATGCTAAGAAGGAGAATTTTGGGGAGATTTGTGCTTGGATGGGAAATTTGAGGGGAAAGTGGATGTGTGCATGGAGGGGTAATTTTTGGGTGAGGTAGATTTGTGCTAGGAGGAGGTATTGGGGGCATTGGAGGTGGGATTGGGGGCGAAGATTGTGCCGGGATGGGGGTTTATACTGGGAGGAGGAGGATGTTTTTGCATTGTTTTTTGGGGAGAATTTTGGTTTGCAGACAAAAGTTATGCTGGGGGGGAGTGTGCTGATTAGTGCTTTTTTTTTCAGGGGGAGGGATTTATGCTGAGACAGGATGCTCAAACATAGGGGGCTTAGTTTGTCATCTTCACCCTGGGAACTAGATGACCTTGTCCTGACAACACACACAGGGCAGTCAATAGATGTCCTCCTCCCCACACAGCACATAGTTGAGATCAGATTCCCTTTCAGAAACAGCCTCAATCTGCAGTGTATAGCTGGCTGCTATGTTGCGGTTTTGACCCTGTCCTCTTCTCTTCTGACCCCTGTTCTCTACCCTGCTGACCTTCTGTACCCTGCCCTTCTGACCCCTGTCCTCCATCCTGCTCACCCCCACACACTGCCCTTCTGAGCACTGTCCTGTTGAACCCCTTCTTTCTGCCCAGCTGCCCCTCTTTTTTCTGCCTTACTGCCCTGTCTTTGCCCTGATAACCCCCTCCACCCCACTCTGCTGACCCCTGTTATCTCATCTGTTGACCCCTGTCCTTTGCCCTGCTTACCCCTATCTTTTGCCCTACTGAACCCTTGTATACTGCCCCACTGACTCTTGTACACTCTCCTACTTATCTCCTATCCTCTGTCCTGCTGACCCCTATCCTGCGCCCTACAGAACACCTTGTATACTGCCCCACTGACTCTTGTACACTCTCCTGCTGACCTCCCATCCTCTGCCTGCTGACCCCTATCCTGCGCCCTATAGAACCCCTTGTATACTGCCCCACTGACTCTTGTACACTCTCCTGCTTATCTCCCATCCTCTGCCCTGCTGACTGCTATCCTGCGCCGTACAGTACCCCTTGTATACTGCCCCACTGACTCTTGTACACTCTCCTGCTTACCTCCCATCCTCTGCCTGCTGACCCCTATCCTGCGCCCTACAGAACCCCTTGTATACTGCCCCACTGACTCTTGTACACTCTCCTGCTTATCTCCCATCCTCTGCCCTGCTGACTGCTATCCTGCGCCCTACAGTACCCCTTGTATACTGCCCCACTGACTCTTGTACACTCTCCTGCTTATCTCCCATCATCTGCCCTGCTGACCCCTATCCTGCGCCCTACAGAACCCCTTGTATACTGCCCCACTGACTCTTGTACACTCTCCTGCTTATCTTCCATCCTTCGCCCTGCTGACCCTTCTTTTTTACCTTACTGACCGCCTTTAAACTGCCCTACTGACTCTTGCACACTCTCCTGCTGACCTCTCATCCTCTGTCCTGCTAACCCCTGTAAACTTCCTTGATAACTCGCTGTAAACTGCCCTACAAACTAATGACCTCTGTATTCTGCCCTACGAACTGCTTTCCCTCTCTCTCTGCCCTGCTGACCCCCCTATACACTGCCATATTGACTTCTATACACTGCCCTGTTGACCTTGCATCCCCTGCCCCACTGATGTTTTTTACTGCACCCCCATATCAGACAGGCTAGATCCGGACCTGTTACCTGCCCCTCTGCAAAACAGCTTAGTATAGAATGTCGGAGATGAATGACCTCGCACACGTGCGGGAGTGATGTCATCTTGGCCTGGCCAGCTCCAGGACATCACAGTGCTGGAGAGAAGGTGAGTATAGCTCCGCTTCAAGAATACATTTAGTACCCAAGCACACCTTCCAATGGACATTAGTTTGTTGCAGTGCGCTCCCAAAAAGAGGTGCAATGGGTTCCAATCAGAAACTCTGATTAGTATGACTTCAGCCAGTCCATGTGTTGATCATCTGTAGTTGATGTGTGCAGCTCTTTTGTCTTTCCTCTGATCGTTTCCCCTGGAGCAGCAGATGTTAAACCTGAACTGTCTGTGTCGGTGTGAGTTGTCGGTGTGAGTCACTTAGCTCTTCTTCTTGTTACTGGCCAGCTGTGACTTTCTTTACTTTAGAAATGATTTTATGAACAAGAAGCCTAATGAAGGTGACAGCCAAGGGTCAGATGTGATATGCTAGATATAATTTGGTCCTAATAAATACTGCATTGCTTACTTTCATTTACAGATATTTTGAATTCCAGAAGCAGAAGATGGTAGAGACTCACACTCAGGGGCGGACTAACAACTCATGGGGCCCCTGGGCAATAGGGCCCCTGTGTCCTTGCCCAAACTCAAAAAAGCCTATGAAAAAGGTACCAGGGTCATCTCATGGGGCCCCCTACTGACCCGGGCCCTCAGGCAGTGCCCAGGTTTCCAAATGGTCAGTCCACCCCTGCTCACACTGACATCAAGGGGCATATTTATAAAGCTGCAGGTGTATCTTCCTGGGAAATGTGTGTTACATTACAGTGACTGATTCACTTACATTGAATGTTTGGTGTATGTTGTGACGGAACGCGGCATCCGACCCCTGCCCTTCTCACCAATTCGTGATCGAAGGACCAGCTGATCTCGCACAGCACTGTCACTTGCATAACAATGCTTCTCTCTCAGCTGCGCCCTGCACAAAGATTTTCCAGCTCGCGGGACTACAGTCTATGTGCTAGCAGACTGATTGTTACTGGGTCAGGTTAATTACGCAATTAACCCTTCACACTGCCACCACCTCCTTTTTACAGAGAAGGAGGAAACTCACAAATCTTAGCAGTAACACTATTATATTAGTATAAGCGTCTGTAATACACACTGTCACCACAGACAGGGATATTCAGAGGATTATTACGTACATATTAAATACTGTATAATAATAATAATAATACAGTAGCTCTCTTCAAGAGACAGGGATTCTTTAGTTTGCATTAAAAGCTTTTAATAAAAACAGTTTCAACACTTTTCAAAATAGGAAATTTCTATTAAAAAGGTCAAAATGGTGCAATTAAAATATTTACAGAAAAAGATGTTAAAAAGACTTAAAGAGAACAATAAAACAACAGAGAAATAAAATAAAGGAGTTCAGAAGGCAGAATACTTGCAATATCCTTGGTTTTAGCAAGTCCAATTGTCCGAACAAAAAGATTGCCTTGGCTCTCAAGTCCGGTAGATATTTCCTGATTGATGTTATATGAGAGCTCCCTTTTTCAGTCATGTCAGTCTTTTTCTATGATATTAAAGGGGTGTCGCCTGACCAATCATGACCAACAAATGACCAATCATCCAGTTTGGGGATGGGTGCTAGGCGGCAACCAAGGTTATGACCAAGTCCCAACTGCAGTTTTATACTAATAGTAATAACTTCCAGTATGTACAGGTGGTATTCTAGCAACTGGCAGATTAATATTCAATATATATAATATGGATTGGACCCATCCAGTGGTCATCATGTTGGCAATGGAAAAGTAAAAAACTGGACTGGGCTGACACCGGGCTCAGGGTAGAAAACACCTTCAGTGCACCTATATGGTTTGTTAGACTTGCATTTGTGGGGAGTAAAAACACGTGATATTGCATCATTTGTAGGAAGGGAAGAAAGGAAGGAAGGGGATGGAGGAAGGAAGGGAAGGAAGGAAAAAAAGGCACCACTGCTTGTAAGGAAAGCAAGCATCAAATACCAAGTGGAAAGAAGGAAAATATGGGGAGCTGAAGATAGGAATGAAAGAATGAAGAAAGAAAGGAGGAGAGAAGGGTGGGTGAGAGGAAAATATAGGGTACCAACAGACAATGTATAAAAGTATAGAGAAAGGAGGAGAGACAAAGAAAGACACAAAGGTAAAGTGGAAGAAAACTTAAAAAATCTGCTTTCAGAAACTTTCATCATGGAGAGTAAAGAATACCATGCAGTACATTAATTCACCAGCAGGGGGAGCAAGTGTAGTGTTTATAACCTTCTAACTGAAAAATAGAAATAGATTTCCACAAAGTAGTAATCCCTAAACTCAATGGTTTTTGGTTTGCCAAAGTACTATCATACTTACCGACATCTTCATCTCAGTTCCCAAGTGACTGTCAGCCCTGCCCATGGCCAAGGCATATCACGCCTTCTTTGCCATTAGTCCTGCCCCAGATTATGCCCACTTTCTGGTTGGTACTGCTACTAATTATGCAGGAGCCACCCTTTCACAGCTACAATCCCCTCAGTAATGTCCTTTCTTTGAGGCACTGTGCATGCTCATTAACTGAAAAGGAGTAATGCTGAGATCTCGGGACGCAGCCCGGCATACAGTATTGTCAAGGCATACACTTTAAAGAACAAGGGTACAATACATTTTAACCACTTGCCCTCCAGAGGATTTACCCCCTTCCTTACCAGGCCATTTTTTGCAGTACGGTGCTGCGTTATGTTAACTGACAATTGTGCGGTCATGTAACGCTGCACCCAAATGAAATTTATGTCCTTTTTTTTCCCCACAAATGGAGCTTTTTTTCAGTGGTATTTGATTGCCTGTGTGTTTTTTATTTTTTGTGCTATAAACAGAAAATTACTGACCATTTTGAGAAAAAAAAAATATTTTTGACTTTTTGCTATTAAACATGTCCAGTAAAAAAATTTTAAAAATAAAATTTCGTCATAAATTTAACCCAAGATGTATTCTGCTACATGTCTTTGCTAAAAAAAAAAAAGACGTTATAGGAATTAAAAATGGTGGTATATATACTGGAATTTTTTTTACTAGTAATGGCGGCGATCAGCAACTTACAGTGGGACTGCTGGACTGCGGCACGCATTCTGACATTGGGGGGGGAACTGACTTGGTGTCACTGACATCCCCAGTGACACCAATACAGTGATTAGTGCTAATAAAAAGCACTGACACTGTCCTAATGGCACTGAACAGGAAGGGTTTAACATCTGGGGTGATCAAAGGGTTACTTTTGTGCTGTGTGCTGTTTTACTACTTGGGCTGTGTGTGTGCTTCGCTGTATGCACACTGCTTTGTATGGCTCTGCTATCCAGAACCATACAAAGCAGTGTGCAGGAGCAGACTGGGGAGAGATCTGTATTGTTTATACACAGGTCTCTCCCCTGTCGGAGATACTCGGCGATCACCAGGTGCCGGCAAGTTATCACCGGCCAGGACTCGGTGATTGACAGCCGAGGCCGTGAATGGTGGCGTGAGTAAGGTGCGTGCCCCCTCCTCGGAACTGCAAAATCATATATATATAATTTTATAAGAAAGACACTTTTTTTTCAAAATGTTTGGACATTTTCATTTATATAGCAAGAAAATAAAAATCCCAGTGGTGAATAAATACCACCAAAATAAAGTTTTATCTGTCTCAAAAAAATGCTAAAAATTTCATATGGGTACAGTGTTGCATGACTGCGCAATTGTCATTCAAAGTGTGATAGCGCTGAAAGCTGAACATTGGCCTGGACAGGAAGGGCGTGAAAGTGTCCAGACTTGAAGTGATTAATAAACTTTGCAGAGCATAAATGGAGCCCCCAGACTGGATCCTATACAAGGGAACGACAGATGCCTGCTGGCTGCCGAGCAGAAGTTATAGTCGAGTGGCTCATCAGACTTAAAGTATAACTAAAGGCAAAACTTTTTTTTTTTTAGTTTTGGGTAGACTGGAGAGGGATTAGAATGCCTGCCGGGTTTTGATTGCTGTCTCTGCCCCCGCTAAGGAGATTCACCCTCTCTATTTGTCCTGTTTATCATTGAAAGTGAACCTAAGAAAGTCCCTAATTTCTGGGTTGTCCCAAGAAAAGTAATGAAGGGGAAATCATCCAATGGAGACACTAGTTCTAATGACCTCGTGGTCCCCAAGGAATTCCTTTAATTTCCTCTCACTTCCTGTATGGCTATGAGACAGGAAGTGAAGGGAAATCTCCGCAATGGGAACAAATGGCTAAAATAATCTGACGGGTTATAACCCTCCCTTGCTTTATCCAAAATCCAAAAAGAAAAAAAAAGTTTTGCCTTTACAGTAGTTCTACTTTAAGATGAACTCCAGGCACAAACACTTTCATTTCGATATATTCTTCAGTAGCCACAAGGTATGTAAGTCCACTTATGTGCACCTTATGCTCTTGAAAACCCAGATATTACCTTGTTAAAGTATTTTGTTGTACATTGCCTGTGCAGAGAGCAGAGAAGCCTAGCAGTTCCACCCTCCACAGGCTGCCTGCAGAAAATACAGCAGGAGGTGGATACAAGACCGGTCACCATACACATGGAGAGTGAGCAGCAGTGACCAGCAGGGGTGGACTGACAACCTATGGGGGCTCTGGGAAATAGGAAATCATGGGGCCCTTGTGTCCTTGCCCACACTCAAACCACACCCAAAAAAGCCTATGAAAGGTACCAGGGGCATCTCATGGGGCCCCCTACTGACCCCGGGCCCTCTGGCAGTGCCCGGGTGCTCGAATGGTCAATCCGCCCCTGGTGACCAGTTTCTTTTTTTATTACAGGAAGCTCCTGCTCAGAGGCAGAAATGTCTGCACAGATCTAGAAAAAATACACAAGACTCACAAAGATTCAGGGAAGAATAAAACTTCTATGAAGATATTTGCTTATCCAGGAATTCAGCTTTGAATGCAGGACATGAATGCAGGACAAAGCAACAGGTTCACTTAAGCCGGCCATAGATGAATTGAATCTTAGTCAGTTCAACAGGAACCAGCCAGTATTTCATCAATCTATGGGCAGGCTGGCTGTACTAAGGTTGATCCATCGATCGACTTCAGTGCAACTAGGTGGTCAGATTTTTATGGGTGCAATTACTGGCAGCGGCTATAGCTGCTAGCAGTAATTATTGTGTTTTGCCAGCTGGTAAGGCTCCCTCCTGGCATAACACAATAGACATTTCCCTATCAACACTGTGTTGGTGGAGGAATCTAGCAGTTTTATTTCCTGCAACCCATGGTTGCAGGAAGGAAAATTGCTTAATGTATGGCTGGCTTTAGTTGCCTTCTTTCCCAAGCATTCCTTTTCTCCCACAGCTCTGTTTGGCTCTATACACACTGGCATAAAAAAACTCCAGTGCTCTTGGCAGAAAAAAAGTGCTAATTTTGAGCGGTTTTGTACTAGCGTTTAGCAGCATTTAGGAGTGTTTAGCGGTTTTTCTGCCAGAAAAATGCTCTAAAAAAAAACAAAACAGAAAGGATTTTTTCTGCTTTGCTTAAAAAAATGCCTCTAAACTACATAATGCGCATGATAACCTAGTATAACATTAGTTGCTTCTGCCGGCAAAACGCTAAACTCATCAAGGAGCAGCGTTTCTTTAAGCCAGTTTGCCTGGAGCCTACAGCTTTCAGACACAAGAAAAGATAGCCCTGTGTATGCCCAGAGACACTTCAGTTCATTTTCTTATGCCATCATAGACAGTTATTGGACATTCACGAAAGAGCTACGAGGGCTACGATTAAAAGAAGGGAGGAGGCTGTGTTAGAAAGTTGACTCTTCGTGGAATAGTAAAAATTTCTGTCAAGTTTAAAATAAAATTATTTATGGAAATGAAAAACACAGCAATTAATCAGACATACTTTATTTTTCTGTGTTTTTACTTGTAGGGGACCACCCCCTAATGCAGAGGTCTCCAAACTATGGCCCGTGGGCCGGATGCGGCCCTTTGCCAGCCTTTAACCTGCCCTTGGGGCACTTTTCCTCTGAATGATACAAGGCTCTATTCCTCCCACTGATACCTACAATGGTGCACTATTTCTTCCACTGATACCAATGATGGGTTACTTCCACTAATTCCAATGATGGGGCAATACTCTTCCTTTTACTGACCACCAACCCTAAGGCCATATTTATTCTCATGGATCCTTGTCCTGGGACATTTTCTACCCTCAGTGACCACAATCCGGCCCCCCTAAAGTGAAGTACAGTAAACTGGCCATTTGAATGAAAAATTTGGAGACCCCTGCCCTAATGCATTGTGGCTGGCAGTCGCTTTAAAAAAGAACTAAACCTTCCTATTCTGTACAGGCAAGAAAGCTGTCATCTTAGGCTTGTTTGACCCGCAGTTGCCTTGGTGCTGCACATGTGATGTGTTATGGCACCAGCCACTTGAAGGTTTTCCAGTTTGGCTGAGAGCAACAGCCATATGTGACAGTTCTCATTCACAGCTTGCCTTAAATGTAACTTTTTTGGGGGCAACAGTCAAGCCTGTGGGTTTAGTTCTGCTTAGGTGCTGGAGTCACATAGCCGGAGCATTTTGCTTTGTATTCTTCCGCTGACAGGATGGCACGGCAGTGCATTGGTAGGCAGATTTTAGTCTCGTTACACGGGCAAGGAGAAGGTTCCAGGGAGAGTGTGGGATGCTGGAGGTGATCATCAGGACCCACGGCAGGCAGGGAGAGCTGTCAGGAGACTTCGGAGAAAGATAGAAGAGCCTATATGCATGAATGTCACAGGAGGCAGTAAGTAACACTCCCCAGGGCTCTTTGTTGGTTTAGTGCCACTGTTGCTGACCTCTCATGTATTTTTGCTGCTCATACGGTATGAACGATTGCACTATTTGGCCTCATGCACTTGGCTGTACGGGGCCATGTATGATATAATTATTGCATATGTCTGGTAAGTCCCGAAGCTGCATACAGTCTTCCACAGAAATGAATAGCTATGAGCGGCTGTATGTGGGTATATGGTGGTAATGGCCTACACCCATGTATAGCGTATGCATGTATTCCTTGAATTCAAAAAGTCTGCTTTCGAGAATCCTTCCGTATGCTATACATTGTTTTACACAAGTACTGGCATATACCTGTGCACTGCCATTCATGTCTATGGGCAGTTGTATGCAGCACTTGGACTTCTCAAGTGCAGAAATATGACCATATTTACATCATGCTTTTCCTCATATATGTCCGCGTTCATGAGGCCTTTGGATACAAGGACTGTGGCATATGCTGCATTGTATGTGCACCACAACTGACAGTAGGAATTCTCTGAGTTTAAAATTTCATTTGTTCATGCATTTTGGGACTTATCGTCATCCTTAAAACGATCCTGTATTTTCATGTACAGATATTATCCTAAAAGTAAACATTTTCAACAACTGTGTGAAGTTCCCTTAAAGTATGCTTTATTCTTCTTCCCGTCAGTGATGGAACATCAACGAACCTCCCCCAGCACCAACATCTTCCCCACATCTTCTTCAGGATTCAACATCTTCAGCCATCTGGATTGGTTCAGCGGGATGACATAACTCCTGTGCAGCTGGCAAGCAGGAAGGTAAGACTCTTTTATTGCAGAAGAGACACAGTCTCCTCTTGAACCTCTTTACCGCTTCCTGGTGGAATTTTAAATGGGCTTCAATGCCAGGAATCGGAGCAGCTTCTCTATCATGTGACTGCTGAGATTGGCTCTCACAACAGACTCATGATCAGGAGCCTGATCTGCCACATGATCGGGTGTGCTCCCAGCTACGTCAGTGTGCTGGGAGCACACAGAACCCCAGGCTACCATTGGCCCATGGTAAAGTTCCGCTGTAAAGCTGGATTCTAGTCAGATGGAAAATGCTATTTAATTTTGCTACAGTATGTATTAAAGCCCAACTTGGGCCTGGGGTAGGGAGGCTTTATTAAAAATAAATTACACAGCTAACATAAATGATTTAATTTCTAGTTTGGGTAGTGTGAGAAGAACAAAGCTAATTCTGAGACGTTTTTGTCTCCATAGGCTCTATGAAGGGCTGTAAAAATGCTGCTGGGAGTTTGAGGAGGACTGCTTGCAGTAGACAGAGTACACGAGGCAATATTTTAATTTTAATTATAGCTGCCCTTCCGAACCACGAGACAAGCCCCTTATGCCAGTTTTGGAGCTCCCGGATATCTCGAGGGAGAGGTAGAGTTTAACTCATATAGGCCTGGTGGGTGGGCGGGTTGGCAGCTGGACCCCTAAGTCAGCCTTGACAGTTATGGCAGGGAGACATATAATGCAAAGGACATAGAAAAGTTAATCTGTAGATTGGATAGTGTGCTGTAGTGGGCAAAGTAATTTAGTAGATTAGGGATGGTGAGTTGTGGGTCTGAGAGGAAAAGCAAAATGTTGTCTGCGAACACTGCTATTTTAAAGGCAAATTTGTCTTTAATATTTTTTGCATCAAAATTGAACAGAACAAAACATGAGCAATAATAATATATATAAGTAAATGAACATAAAAATTGCACAGATGTAGCAATGAGCCATGGGGATGAGTGAAAATGTTTCCATACAACTGCAAATGGAAGGATCAATAACACAAAGTACAGAGTTATGAAAAAGCGCAATTTCCAGGGGGCATCTGTGGGCGAGATGTATGAAACAAAATGAGAGAACTCCGTACAGCTACATAAATAAATCTGAGCTGAGAAAGAAGAGGAAAAGAGTAAAAAAAAGAAAAATGGGGGAAAAAGAATAAAGAGGAGAGAAAAAGGAAAACCAGTTTTAGAGGCAGTGAAAGGTAAATAAAGAGAGGGTCGGAAGACTGTAATGGAAAAAAGCAGAACCAAGGCAGCTCTGCATAAGTATGCAACGGGGTGACCCCACCACCAGCACCTGGGCGCGGTCCACAGTGCCAAGTTGGTGTGCAATCCAAAATGTAAATGAATGAATTGGGGGAGCAAGGTTCAACTCCCCCAGTGCACAGCAGAGGAACACATATCTCAGTGAGTCGAAGAGGAGGAGAAATGGAACGCTGCTATCTTATATGTTTGTTCAGAAACGGTAATTCCTTTAATGTTAGGGTTAGCTCGGATTTGCCTTACTAGGGGCTCAGTTCTGTCTCTCCAATCTAAGCATTGAAAGTGTGATCTCTATAACCTACAGTTGTGATGAGATAACGATAACTCCAATCTTAGTTGAATAACACAGGCAGTGACTCTATGTAGAGAACACTGGGGTGGTAGGTGCTGCTTGATCTGAGCGCTCCCCGCCTTGCTTTGCCTCAGGACGATTGTTTGTGAGCGTAGTAGAGTTGTGCGAATATTGATGAAGAGCTTGCACATGTTTATCACTGTCACACTCTATACATTTGATGATCGCTTTACAGTCCTTTGCAAAGTGCTCTGTGGAGGCACAGCATTTGTAGCAAACCCCAAATTTCTTCAAAAGTTCCTTACGTTCTTGGAGGGTTTTCTTTCTGAAGCCGATACATTTCTTAAGTGGATGTGGTGTGTTATGTATTGGATATTGCCGATTTTGGTCCTCAATTCTCTTGTTTTGATCACTCTTTTCAAGAACTGTAGCAGGTGCAGGTAGAACAGTAGTCCTTTTCACTAACTCTGGACCTCTATGGTCTGTGTGTGACATACATGTGTTTGTAGGTCTTGGAGAGAGTGTACTGAGAAGATTACAATCCCCATAGGAGAAACTTAGGTCATTCTTAGTGTCTGCAATTCTTTTGATGAACTTGCAGAAGTAGGAAAAAGGAGGAAAAGCAACTCTATGTTCTTCCTTATACTTTGATCCAAGAGCTGCCCATCTTTCTTGAATTCCATATGGAAGCTTGAGAACAGTAGATTTGATGCCATGAGAGGTGTCAAGGTAACTGAGACCAGGTAATTTGATGTCAGCCGTAGCAAGTTGAAGCTCTAATAGAACATCGCTGAGTTCTTGAAACTTTAGATTGTCTCTAGCAGAAATCCTTGGTAAGCTTTGCAACCTTTTGAATAAAGCTTCTTCAATGGCCTTTGGGCTGCCAAAGGTATGTTCAAGTCTGCCCCAAGCAGCATTAAGGCCTGCAGCAGGGTTGTCAATATGAACTGCTATGAGCCTCTTGATGAGCTCAGTGGACTGGGGACCTAGCCATCTGATGAGTAGATCTAATTCCTCTGTGGCATTGATGTCTAGGTCACTCATTGTGGCCTTAAAAGTGGATTTCCAGCCTCTGTAATTTTCAGGCTTGTCATCAAACTTGGTAAGGCCTGTCTTAATAAGTTTTCTGCGGAGCATGTATTTAGCAAACTGTGACAGGTCCGTGTTTTCAGATTTTGAGTGCATGACTGCAGGTGGAACATAGTTGGTTGTGACGGTTGGTGGACTTATGTGGAGTGATTTGGGAACATATGTTGCTGCTAAGGCATTCAATGCCCGAGCTGGCTTAAAGTCCATTGGCATGTTGGTTTGTAGAGTAGTGTGGTTGCTATAATGTACTCTGTTGGTGCCAAAGTATGATGGACGGTCTATTAAATACACAAGAGTGTCTGTGGCTAGCTGAGATGCTGCAGTCTGATGTATTGGAGGATAAAAGGGCAAATCGCCTTGAGGTACAGTAGGTGCAGAGAAGAGATTTTGATTGAGTACTTTGGCTGCTGTGACAGGGAGTTGACATTCTGGAGAGGTGAGGAATCTGAGACATAAGATACAACTAAGTGTCTGGAACTGTTGTCTCATTTTCACTAGCGGCTTGTCCTAAGACCCTTAATCTTGCCATGGCTGTGGCATGCTCACATTGTTTTTTCCAAAACTTCATTTTCTTTTACTTTCTTATAATTTCACAGACAAACCATGTGCTAATCCATAGAGATGCAGTGAATAAACTTGCAGTTGTAAGACATTCACATCAATAATTTGTCCTGACACTGATGAGTGTTATGCCGAGATATACTTGCAGACATGTACAGGTTTGTGTAGAGATGGCTGCACTCTGTTAGCTGCTATATCCAGTGTCCATATAACATCTTACTGTGTATCCAAAGCTAGCAAGGATCCTATGAAGACATTTCACTGATCTTTTGACTGTTCTGTCTCTCCAATCTAAGCATTGACAGTGTGATCTCTGTAATTTACAGTTGTGATGAGATAGCGATAACTCCAATCTTAGTTGAATAACACAGGCAGTGACTCGATCCAGACGACACCTTGTAGATCTCGTGAAGTCTATTCCATAAACTGAGAGAATCTTATGACAATGGACATCGGATAGGTCAAAAGATCATAATGTGATCTACTTCATGACATGAGGCTTGAAGCTGAAATGCGTTACTGGGAAAAAGGGAGGGCTATCTATACAGCATGAACTAAACCAAAGGAAAGGGAGGATCAGAGACAAAATACAAAGAACACTTAAAGGCATATGACAGTCATGTGAAACATGACAGCCTCTAATGTGAGAACAAACAGGAGTGGGCATCCTTGTCTAGTACCATTTGATATGGAGAAGGCCGTTAACTCTAATTTGTGCAGTCGGAGCAGAATAGAGAGCTAGTGTAACGTTCCTGGTGGTGGAGCCTGACGTGTGGAGGTAGGCTTCTCTTACATCTCCGGCTTAGGAGTCCTGGTATTGATAGGAGCACCTGAGCACAGAGTGGGCTCGAGTGCCTGACTGGTTTTCTGTTGCAGGATGCCGGAGAGCTGCACGAGGTTGGAGGATGAGCAGGTAGTGCATTGCTGTGGGCAGGCTGTGTTTGCTGAAAGGCAGGCTGGCTTTGCTGATAAGCAGGATGTGTGTTTGCTGTGGAGCAGGCTGTGCATTGCCGATGAGCAGGCTGTGCGTTGCTGTCGAGCAGGCTGTGCCAAAGGAAGACCGTCATGGCAAGTGACACAAGTCAGCTGGTTCAGATGCTGAGAGCAGGGTCAGGCAGTCTGGGTTGGCAACTGAAAAGCAGATCAAGGTATAACACTGCAGTCAGAAATGTCAAGATCAGGCCAGGGTTGGCAACGGTAGGCAGATAGCTGTATAAGAAGGAGCAGGCAGAGAAGAAAACCAAGGACAAGCCAGGGGTTGGTACAGGCAGTGTTCAGGCAAGGTCAGGGAAGATCAAGTCGGTAACAGAGATGTAATACAGGAACAGGTTTCATGTTCTTCAGGGAACATAATAGACCAAGTGGCAAGGACCCCAGGCTATGGTGCAGTTTAAATAGCTGCCTGGTGTTTGTGCGTGCTCGCACACTTGGCCGCGCTCCCATTCTCACACGTGCGTGCTTTCATGCATGCGCACCCGTGAAATGGCCGTCAACAACTGTTCTGCGCACTGAAATGTATCTTCCCTGACAGCTAGGATGAAGATGAGCATTTGATTCTGGATGCCAATCTTTTCCAGTACTGCTCTGATGTAATCCCAGGCCACCCTGTCAAACGCTTTCTCCGCATTCAAGGAATAGGAAAAACCCATGTTGTTTGGAAGAGGTCAGCCAGTGATGTAGATTTAGGGCTTTAGGGTGAGAATATCTGCAAAACTCTTTTAATAAGCCATCAGGGCCTGGGCTTTTCCCTGTCTTTAGTTGTTTGAGGGCAAGGGTCAATTCTTCTGTCATGAGCGCTCGGACTACGTTTCCCAGATCAGTCTGCGACAAGGGTTTTGGGCTGTATTGGGGAAAAGAAGTCAGCCATGAGCTTTCGACGAGAGGCTGGGTCTTTCAAAGGCTGAGAATCTGTCTACAGACCTGTGTAATACTGCACAAATTGTGTGGCAATATCATTTATGGAAGCTAGGAGGCGTCCATCAGAAAACTTGATGTGACGAATTGAAGTAGTATGTTTGGGCAATATATGTTACATAGTTATCGTACATAGTTAGTCTGGCTGAAAAAAGACAAAAGTCCATCCAGTTCAACCATTTAAAAAAAAAAAAAAAAGAAGTTATAATCTTATGACCACAGTTGATCCAGAGGAAGGCAAAAAAAACCCCCTGCAAAGCATGATTCCACATTTTCACAGCTCTCACTGTGAAGAAACCTTTCCGTGTTTGGAGATTAAATTTCTTTTGATCCAGACATAAATAGTGCCCCCTTGTCCTCTGTGATGACCTCAAGGTGAATAGCTCTACACCGAGTTCACTATATGAACCACTGATGCATTTATACATGTTGATCATATCCCCCCTTAATCTCCTCTTCTCAAGAGAGAATACATTCAGTTCCTCTAATCTTTCCTCATAGCTGAGCTCCTCCATACCTCTTATCAGTTTAGTTGCCCTTCTCTGTACTTTCTCAAGTTCCCCAAATGTTCTTTTTGCGAATTGGTGCCCAAAACTGAATTGCATATTCCAGATGAGGTCTTGCTAATGATTTGTACAGGGGTAAAATGATCTCTCTCTGGAGTCTACAGTGAGGAACAGAAGTATTTGAACACCCTGCGATTTTGCAAGTTCTCCCACTTAGAAATCATGGAGGGGTCTGAAATTCACACTGTAGGTGCATTCCCACTTTGAGAGACAGAATTAAAAAAAGAACAGGAAATCACATTGTATGATTTTTAAAGAATTTATTTGACTTGCACTGCTGAACATAAATGTTTGAACACCTAAGAAACAGCAAGAATTCTGGCTCTCAAAGACCTGTTACTGTGCCTTTAAAAAATCCACCTCTACTCCACTCATTAATCTAACTTAGTAGCACCTGTCTGAGCTCTTTAAAGACACCAGTCCACACCACAGTCAGTCAGACACCAACTACTACCATGGGCAAGACCAAAAAGCTGTCAAAAGACACCAGAGACAAAATTGTGGACCTGCACAAGGCTGGTAAGGGCTACGGGGCAATTGCCAAGCAGCTTGGTGAAAATAGATCAACTGTTGGAGCAATTGTTAGAAAATGGAAGAGGCTAAAGACGACTGTCAGTCTCCCTGGGACTGGGGCTCCATGCAAGGTCTCACCACCTGGGGTATCACTGATGATAAGAAAGGTGAGGAATCAGCTCAGAACTACAAGGGAGGAGCTGGTCAATGACATGAAGAGAGCTGGGACCACAGTTTGAAAGGTCACTGTAGGTAGAACACTACGTCGTCATGGTTTCAAATCATGCATTGCACGGAAGGTTCCCCTGCTCAAGTCATCACATGTCCAGGCGCGTCTGAAGTTTGTCAGTGACCATCTGAATGATCCAGAGGAGGCATGGGAGAAAGTCATGTGGTCAGATGAGACCAAAGTAGAACTTTTTGGTCTAAACTTCACTCGTCCATGTTTGGAGGAAAAAGAAGGATGAGTTGCATCCCAAGAACACCATCCCTACTGTGAAGCATGGGGGTGGTAACATCATGCTTTGGGTGTGCTTTTCTGCGAAGGGGACAGGGCGACTGCAATGTATTAAAGAGAGGATGAATGGGGCCATTTATTGTGAGATTTTGAGCAATAACCTCCTTCCCTCAGAGCATTGAAGATGGGTCGTGGCTGGGTCTTCCAACATGACAACGACCCGAAGCACACAGCCAGGATAACCAAGGAGTGGCTCCGTAAGAAGCATATCAAGGTTCTGGAATGGCCTAGCCAGTATCCAGACCTAAATCCAATAGAACATCTTTGGAGGTAGCTGAAAATCCATGTTGCTCAGCGACAGCCCCGAAACCTGACAGATCTAGAGATCTGTGTGGAGGAGTGGGCCAAAATCCCTGTTGCAGTGTGTGCAGACCTGGTCAAGAACTACAGGAAACGTTTGACCTCTGTAATTGCAAACAAAGGCTTCTGTACCAAATATTAACACTGATTTTCTCAGATGTTCAAATACTTATGTTTAGCAGTGCAAGACAAATAAATTCTTTAACCTCCTCGGCGGTATGATTCTTTCCGATTTTTTGTGCTGAAAGCGGTACCATTTTTTTGCATGGAAATATGTAGTTTTTTATTGTAGGCCGTAATTTTTAGGAATAACTCTCTGAAATCTGTCCGAACAAGAGTCTAGTAAACATTCCGGATATGATAAAATTTTAAACACGAAATCATAAATTATAATGTAATAAATAATCATAAAAAATAATAATATAATAATAATAAATTTAATTCAATAATATAATCAAACCAAAAACACTGAAATTTGAAATACAGAGGCAAATTCGCACATCGCTGAGCAAAGTCGCAAAATCATTTTCAGTGTCTGATGACGAATTTCCCCCACGAATCATCACTCAATTCTGCAAGTGGTTCTGATTTACTATCGCTGTTCTAAAACTGCTTTTGACGTAAAGGGACGCTTTTTGGACGCCATGGACTTTTCTAAGTTTCCAGGCAGAAAGAACATTCAAAATGCAGGCAGGACACAGGACAAAGCAGTAGGGACCAAATATATGTGAAATGCATTGAAACAGCAATGAAAAATTTAAAAAATTTCAAATTTCCCGCCGGTTCCGGCGCCCGTACGTCCCGACGTCAGAGGGACCTGAACACAGAAGCCGGATGCCGGCATCGGCCGGAGGAGATGGCCGGGGACGCTGCAGGGGACACATCGCGGGAGCGCAGGACAAGGTAAGTGCTGCAGGGACCCCCAGACCAACACCGCAGGGTAAGCCCGAGTGTAGCTCGGGGTTACCGCTCTTGGTATAGAAATTTTACCCCGAGCTACACTCGGGAATACCGCTAAGGAGGTTAAAAATCATACAAAGTGATTTCCTGAATTTGTTTTAAATTCTGTCTCTGGGAATGCACCTACAATGTGAATTTTAGACCCCTCCATGATTTCTAAGTGCGAAAACTTGCAAAATCGCAGGGTTTTCAAATACTTCTCTTCCTCACTGTATACCTCTTTTAATACAAGAGAGGATTTCTCTCGCTTTAGAACCACAGCTTGGCATTGCATGCCATTATTAAGCTTGTGATTTACCAGAACTCCCAGATCCTTCTCCACCATTGATTCCCCCAGTTGTACCCCCCCTAGTATGTATGATGCATGCATATTCTTGGCCCCCAAGTGCATAACCTTACATTTATTAACATTAAACCTCATTTGCCACATAGTTGCCCAATTAAACAGAGCATTGAGGTCAGCTTGTAAGTTGAAGACATGCTGTAAGGACGTTATTCCACTCACAGCTTGGTGTCATCTGCAAAACATGGTGTCATGTTTGCTAGGGTAATTGGTCTATCATAAAGGGTACCTTTTAGGAAGAGATGCCAAACGTTCTCATCTGCCAAGGTTTCGGTAATCGTTAGAGGGACGTGCTTGGAGCTGAGGATGGAAACCCCTTTGGTTTTAGCTGGGTTATTAGTGGCATTATGTGCTAAGGGGTAGTGGTGATTAGTTAACTTAGGGATGTGATCAGTGCGAAAATGTGTTTCTTGGATAAACACTACGTCAGCCTGTTGTTTGCGCATCAACAGTAGGAGTTGTGATTTTTTTTTACAGGGACATTGAGCCCTTGTGCATTTAGTGTTATTAATGTAAGGGTTCTAGATATAGTCAGCTGGTGATGTGAGCGCATCGTAGTTGAGTGTCAGGTATCTGGGAAGAGAATCAGCAGGGATGGTGCAGTCGTGTGTTGGGAGAACGATAGGCACTAATTTGTGGGGCAGCAACGAGAGAGGGTGGGGGGGGAGACTTCTCCGCAATGAGGGAGAGGGAAGAAGGGGTAGATGGGACACCGGTCATGGGGAGATGAAGAGGGGATGGGGGGGAGCTAATCTAGGGAGTCATTGGTATGGATAGAATAAAGGGAGAAGAAGGTGTAATGCAGAGGCAGGGATGAACCAGGTAGACTGCCCTTGTGTATTCCAGGACGTTCTGGAGGGATTCTGTAGGCAAGGTAAAATAGTGTACTAGGTGTTTTGAAAGCATAAATTCAGCGCAGTGCGGTGATGTGACCTTAGGGTACGCTGTTTATGCAGCAGTGGCCGAGTGGAAGGGATTCTAGAGTAAGGAGGGGTCCCTGTCAGATGAGATTAAAGAAAAGGGTGAAGTAGCCAATGTCATATGTGGATGACTATTATAAAATTCTATTTCAATTCAATCTTTCAGTAAATTAATTTAAAATGGTTGTAAACTTCAGACATCATATATGAACAAAACATGTCCCTTTGTAGTGCATACTAGTCTCAATTAAGCACACTAAATATAATTTCTGTCTACTGCATTATTTATGACTGATTAATGAGGTTACATTCTGTAAAGTGTTTTGTTATATCTGATGAGTTACAAATACCTATTGATCTTGGTGGAAACCTTGTGATCTGATAACTTCCTATGTCCTCTACCTGTACTGACTGTTATCAGTTATATTGTTCTCTAAGAACATCAGATCCAAATCCATCTATGTTATGGCTAATAGAAAACGGGCAGGGTTTCCTAGTCCTTTCTTGTTTATGTTGTCCTGCTTTAAAAGAGTGAGTGACTGTTGTTATCCTAGGACAAGAAGTGAAAATAAAGGGAGAATAGCTTGAAAAAAGAAAACTAATGCAGCCATGACATCTAGGAAAAGGTAAAGTACAATATATTTCATTTTTATTTTGAGGCTTAGATATGCTTTAAACGGGACCTGTAAGAATAGGACCTGCCATTGCTGACTGTATTTACGTAAGGCCTTGGGGCTGTCATCTCCATCCTTACTGATCTATGAACACACTAAAGCAGTAGTAAATTTGCAAGAAAAAACCTGGGCCCCCTGCAGGTTTGTCATAAAGTGCTAGTATCCACCGCATATTAGCACATTATGACAGACATACCTTTCAAATGAAGCCCTCCAGCAATGCACCGTCACCGCTGCTAGGCTTCCATCTTCACTCTGTCTTCCTTCCAGGTTCACAGGCTCCAGTCATTTGAACATTCTGTGTGTCCTGAATGCAGACAGTAACCGCACATGTGCATATTATGACATCGGATATTGTCAATGTCAGTATCTCTTCAATGGTGCACATTTATTGATTGTACCTACAGGTAATATTACGCCTTATTGTAAGCTTACCTGTAGGTACAAGTTAGAAAGCAGATTCCCACCACCTTAATTGATCAAATCGTTACCATCAAATAATTTTTACATGAGAAACTTTTTTAATGCAATGCAACATTTTATTTTAAATGGAACGTACTGTATGATATTTGCAAAATATTGTCTGAAATGAAAATGTATTCCCACAGACCTCATTGTAAATTATTTTGCTCTGTATCTTGTTAGATTGAAACGGCTTGGCATATGTACACAAATGGTCAGTGTAATATGAGTTAGGTTGGGTGCACGCAGGCAATTTTTGGTATAGTGTTCATTGTCCAGATTGCCCTATGATTAATCCCTAGCCACTGTGACACATAGGGGACAAAGGCGTGTAGCATGTAGTAGCTATTAATCTTTAATCATCATCACTAATTCATTAGCACATTGCTCCAGGTAAATGCAATCGAACGTTATTACACACAACTGTATGAGTAGTGATCACTAGTGATTAATGGCAGGGTATTAGGCGATCATCACTTTTGTAAAAATCATCTATGTGTGCCTGGCTTTAAGTCCCTAAACCTGCCAATCAAATAGGCAAAATTTTATTCATTACAAGCTAATGTAAAAATTACCCTGGTGGATCTACTGGAGACTTGTGGTATGTGTCTTTTTCTGTATCATGGTATGAAACAGGCATTGTTTGCTATAATGAATACCCTAAGAGCCTATACAAGGGAATACAATACCAGCTAAACAGGTCTATTCTCTGCCTGCATTTCTGAAAGACTGGACCATTTACACCATGGGGAGTTTTCTTGGTGATTATTTCTTTTCATTCTTCTCAATAACCTACAAATCTTTTGCTTAGTAGCCTGATTTCTATATGGCCTCAGCAGTAGTAAAGCAAACATAGGAAGAGATTATAAAAAAATGGATTAAAGATGAGCTCCATTCTCGCTTGAAAAACTGTAGCTGCTGACTTTTTAAAAACAGCCACTCACCTGTCCTACGATCTAGCGGTGGTGTATTCACACCAGCCGGTTCACCTGCCATCTTCTCTCCCCGGCATCTTAAGTGTGGGCACCCAGCTGCGACAGCTTTGGCTCCTCAGCCGGGTGTCCACTGCACATGCACGATTGTGAATGGTCCTGTAGTCTTCTAGGACCTGTCACGTGTCCCAAAAGACTATGGGGGGTTGGAGGACAACTTCCGCTTCTGATCACCTAGGTGGTAGAAATGGAAGTGGGTACCTGTCAAAATTGGATACTCTCTTCCCAAAGGTGCCAGTTCCTCACAGGGAGCAGGGGATGAGTCCTTAAAGCAGAACTTCCCGTTTTTAGGTGAAGCACTGCTTTATGACCTCGTTTACAGCAGATGTGCTTAATAATTGATGGGAAAAGCATTTAATTTTAATTAAAACTGTCTTGAGACAAACCTGGAGGCTGCTGTGGTGTCCATGCCTGATTGCCGGACCCACCCAATACATTGATGGTTCACTGATTTGGAAGAACCATCATCGGAGATCTCTACAGAGCCACAGTTTGCATTGCCAGGAAGTCTATACCATTATATTTCCTCACACCAGCCACATCTCTGTCAGAGCTGAAAACTAGTTGGTGCATAAGTGAGTAGTGAGGTAAGTAAGGACCTCCCAAGCTTTCCCTGCATCATGTGACTACAGAGCCTAGGGTAAAATAAAGAGATCCTCACTCTGTGGCAGGTTCCACACTGGTGTTAGACTCTGACAGGGATGACTGGAACTACCCAAGGTCTGCAGCAGCAGCAGAAGCACCTACTATTCGCTTACTCCTAGGTAGACCAAGTAAGAAGGCATCTCTTCCCAGACCAGCAATATAACCTGGGAATTATCCCCACTGACCGTCACCCCTCTACTGGCCACTAATGTAAGCGAGGCACCCCTCTACTGACCACTGATTTAATTGTGGTCACAAACAGTACAGAGAGCATGTAATGGGTGGAGCTATTCTTGTCCACCTTCAACATACTCTGTACTGCTCATCCACCTCCAATACTTCAATATACTTTTCCTCCTGACTTCTTCCAGCATCCCATTCACAGTTCCTCTCCCCCATTTCCAGGACTCTTCTACGCTGCTCCTCTTGTCCGCCACCAGCACCCCCTGTACTGCTCTTCTACCACATTTCTAGTACTCTTCATGAAATACTCCCTTCCTCCACCTACACCCCTCCTTTTCATTCTCTTGCAGTTTTGCCCTCTATGCCATGTCTGTTCTTTGTAAGCATCCTTTCCCCCAGATATGCACTTCTCTACCTGCTTTGGTGTCCTGCCAGGGAGCAAGCAACATGCCAACCACAGAAAGGTTTGCTTGACAGAAAAAACCCCCATAAATAATAACATAAAAAAATAAAATAAAAATATAAAAAAAAGTTTAAAAAATTATAATTTTTGGTTATAAACTAATTTGGGTTATTTTTTTTTACTAAAAAGATAACTGAATACATTTTGGCCAAGATTTATGAAAAAAGATTATTTATTTGCAAAATTTTATAAGAATAACACTTTTTTCAAAATGTTTGGACTTTTTGATTTATATAGCAAAAAAAAATTTGGGGATTTGTCAGTTGCAAAATAACAGAAGAGCCAGGTGTCACTGCTTGCTAGTCATGTAGTATGTGATGTCATTATCTTTCTCTGCTGCAATGTGAACTATACAAAGATCTTCATGTGCCTGAAGTCTCTTAATTCTGGCCAAACACATACAGTTGTTTTTTTTTTTGTTCAGCCTATGGGCTGAATCAAAAAAATCCAATGAATTCCTCCATCCAAGTTATAGAGGGCAAATGCACTAATCCTTCGCTTCGGCCGTGGTATTTTGACAGCCACAAGGGTACAATGGTCCAGCTATCCTGGACCTGAACTTGTGGAAAAAAAAACAGACTCTTGATAGTCTCATTATTTTAATTTATTGTTTTTATTTTTTATTTTGTTTACAAAATTATGAAAAAAATGTGAGTAAATAAAACAACAGTACTCAAATACACAAAAAGGGAAGAACACTGTGTAGAGCAAAGAAACACCTCTCCGTTCCGTTCTTGTCTGTGGGAGGACTTGACATCCTTGTCTACAATGCAGAACCACTGTTTCTCCATTGTGTGTGCTGCTGTTAAAGGCGCCATGACAAAACAACCACATACAGCAAGCAAAAAGCCTGTGGGAGCAAGATATAACATAAAGTGATTGTAAAGGTTATGTTTTTTTTTAAATTACACAGGTCACACTTTCCTGCTCTGTGCAATGGTTTTGAACAGAGCAATCCAAAGCTCCTCTTCTGGGGTCTCCTGCTGGTGCGGTTTGCTCCTTCTCCTCTCCATCTGCAAACTGCTTGCTATGGGGCCAAACAAGCAGGCTCAATCCTGGGACGGGCTGTGTAAGTCTATAGACACATATAGCGTGGCTCAGCCCTTCACCCCACTCCCTTCTCTTGGTATTTAAATGAGAACAGCAGGAACCAGCATCTCCAGCTTCTGCTGAGTCTCCTGTACGAAGAGAGAGAGCAGAGAGGAGCTGCTGCAGTGGGCACAGCACTGGACCGAGATTGGTCTCAGGTAAGTAAGTATTTTAAGGGGTGGGGGGAGGCACAGACACAAGAAGGTTTTTTCCTTAATGCAGAGAATACATTAAGGTAAAAACCTTTTTGAGTTTAGAACCATTTTAAGTATTTCTCGATTCTACTTAACCTCCCTGGCGGTATTCCCGAGTGTAGCTCGGGGTAAAGTTTCAGTACCACAAGCGGTAACCCCGAGCTACACTCGGGCTTACCATGCGGCGCTACTCCACGATCCCTCGATCACTTACCTTGTCCTGCGCTCCCACGATGTCCCTCCTGCAGTGTCCCCGGCAATGTAATCTGGCGGATGCCGGCATCTGTCATCTGGCTTCTGTCCCCTGCGAGCGTCGGAACGTACAGGGGACAGAACGGCGGGAAATTTGAAAATGACAAAAAGCGACATTCACTAAAATCACTACAATCACATAGTAAAACATTACAGTATCAAAGCATTTCACATATATTTTGTCCCTAGTGCTTTGTCCTGTGCCCTGCCTGCATTTTTACTGTTCTTTCTGCCTGGAAACTGAGAAACGTCCATGGCGTCCAAAAAGCGTCCCTTTTGGTCAAAATCGGTTTTAAACCAGCTAGAGAAGAGCGATAGTAAATCAGAACCACTTGCAGAATTGAGTGATAATGATTCGTGGGGAAATTCGTCATCAGACATTGAAAAAGATTTTGCGACTTTGCTCAGTGATGTGTGAACTTGGCGCTATATTTCAAATTTCAGTGTTTTTGGTTTGATTATATTATTGAATTAAATTTATTATATTATTATTTTTACGATTATTAAATTATAATTCATGATTTCGTGTTTCAAGTTTTATCCTACCCGGGACATTTAATAGACTCTTGTTCGGACAGATTTCAGTGAGTTATTCCTAAAAATTACAGGCCTACAATAAAAAAATACATATTTCCATGCAAAAAAATGTACCGCTTTGAGCATAGAAATATGGACATAATCAGACCGCTAAGGAGGTTAATCCCTACAACTAAACAAGGAATTAAATCTTGCTTTTTGAGTGAAGGGCTAATGATACTAATATTTTACTGGAGTTTAGATTTTAGTAAACTAAGCTATCTTTAAGTCAGTCAAGACTTGCAGCTTCACAGTTGACTGCCCACTACGCATGCATAAGCCAGGCCTCGCTATCTGATTCGTCCCGCAACCTCCTGTGACATCTCCCAGAAGGTTGCAGGTGGGGGGGTCTGAACTTCCGTTGCGATCACCTAGACGTTCATAGCAGAAGTGGGAACGGGTACCTGTCACCATGTGATAGAGAACGGGGGGTGGGGGGGGGGGCAGAACTTCTGTTGTTGGTTGAAGTTTCCCTTTAAATACACCAAAAACAACAACCTATTAAAATAAAAAAAAAGTATGAAAAGCTAAATTGGGAGCTACCACTTTGGCAAAGTGTTGCTAATATCAAAATTGGAAATTTTTCCAAAATCACTTAGCTGATCCCTACTGGCAGTATACATGGATGTTGTAACTAGTCTAAAGCTGGCCATACACTGATCAAAATGTGTCTGTTCTAGTGTGTTGTCCTCCCCGCTTTACAGAAGATAACTATCTAAAAGATTTCTGTCGAAGGGACATATTGGAAAATGTTTGGACTATCAGCAGCTGCAGCCAGTTAACTACAGCAACTGCTCAGTGTATTCTGACAGCAACAGGGGATGTTGTTAAAACAGTATCTCAGCAGGGAGATTCCTCCATGTACCTCATGTGGATGCAAGAATCTGTTCATCAGGGCAAACAAAAAACTAATGTAAAAGGAAAAAAACTGTATGGCCAGCTTAGGTAATCCAGTTTACTGGTTGATGCAGCAGAGCTGTGTGTAGTAAATGCTAAAAGGCCAGCAAGCTCTTCTGGCTGTGGTCAGGGTAGACATCAGTGATACTTATGAAATCGTATAATGCTGCGCTGTTGTACCTTCAATTCCATACCTTCAGCATTCTGTGACCTTCACATGTGATGTGATGTGCAATAGTATACAAGAAAACCAGTAAATAATCTCTATAACAACTTGTGTAATACTATAGACTACTACAGTGATACGTGAAATAAAAAGTGCTCTAAAACACCTCTCACTTTGGTGTTAATAGAAAATGCCAGTGACCATAAACAATACTGAAATAAAAGAAAATAAATAGAACCAAATGAATAATAAAACCGAATGAAAAGTAACATGTGAAGTCTCTCTTTAAATGCATGGAGGTTGGAGGATTCGTCCAGTGGAGGTACCCCGATGCATTAACCTTTATAGGTCTATGTATATCTCCATGAAGGTGAGAGTTCTGTGAGCACTGAGGTGGCATGATTGATGTATATTGCAAGCCACAGTGGAGCGCTATTATGGATGGTGATGTTTCCTGAATCACAAAAGAAGTCTTGTGTTGTTGATATATAAACTTTCCAGGCAAATAAGGAGGGACTTCACACCTCAATGTTCATTGGGTTTTATTTTTCATTTGGTTAGAAGCCCGTCTCACTACCTGCCCCCTGGATCCTGTCCCCTCACAACTACTACGATCACCCTCTTCTTCCATCCTATGCTCCCTCAACCACATCTTCAATCTTTCCCTCTCTACTGGTGCCTTCCCCTCCCCTCTAAAGCATGCGCACATCACTCCCTGGACCCCACCGACATGAACAACTTAAGACCCATCTCCTTGCTGCCATTTGCCTCTAAACTCCTAGAACGCTTAGTCTACAATCGCCTGAGTTCCCACCTCACCGACAACAACCTTCTTGACCCTTTACAGTCTGGCTTCCGCTCACTCCACTCCACTGAAACTGCCCTAGTAAAATTCACTAATGATCTACTAACAGCTAAAACCAATGGCCACTACTCCGTACTCTTACTACTTGACCTCTCTGCGGCTTTTGATACGGTTGACCATCCCCTCCGCCTCAAAAAACGCCACTCTCTTGGTCTCAGAGACTCTGCTCTCTGCTGGTTCTCCTCCTACCTATCGCAGCGTTCCTTCAACGTTACCTATAACGCTGCCTCCTCCTCTTCACTCCCTCTTTCTGTAGGGGTCCCTCAAGGTTCTGTCCTTGGACCCCTTCTCTTCTCCATCTACACCTCCTACCTTGGTCACTTGATAAACTCCTATGGCTTTAAGTACCATCTCTACGCTGATGACACACAAATCTATCTTTCTACCCCTCATATTACTAACCTACTAAACGACATATTGGCATGGATGTCACTCCACTTCCTCAAACTCAATTTTTCCAAAACTGAGCTCTTAGTATTCCCCTCATCCCGTGCCCCTTCCCCTGACTGCTTCATCAAGATCAATAACACAATCATCAGTCCCTCCCCTCATGCCAGGGTACTAGGTGTAATCCTAGACTCCCATCTGTCCTTTCACCCCCAAATCCAATCACTGTCCAAATCTTGTAGACTTCACCTCTGCAACATCTCCAAGATACGCCCGTTCCTAACCACGGAAACCACTAAGCAACTTATTCACTCCCTTGTTATATCTTGCCTTGACTATTGCAACTCCCTTCTCATTGGCCTACCGAATCGTAGGCTATCCCCTCTTCAGTCTATCATGAACGCTGCTGCCAGACTTATCCAACTTGCTAACCGTTCTGTATCTGCCACCCCTCTCTGCCAATCCCTCCAGTGGCTTCCCATTGTCCAATGGATAAAATTCAAAAAACATTAACAATAACGTATAAAGCCATTTATAACTCTGCCCCAAATTACATCAACGATCTTGTCTCCAAATATCACCCAAACCGTCCTCTCCGCTCCTCGCAAGACCTCCTGCTCTCTAGCTCCCTTGTCTCCTCCTCCCATGCTTGTTTACAGGACTTTTCCAGAACTTCCCCCATCCTCTGGAACTCTCTACCCCAATTTATCAGACTAACGCCCACTCTGCTCACTTTTAGGTGATCTCTGAAAACCTATCTCTTCAAGGAAGCCTATCCTGCCCTCAGCTAACAATGCAATCTTCTACTCTTCCAACCAGTCCATCCCCCACAGTTACTACCTTTTGTACCACTAGCCCCTCCCTCCTAGATTGCAAGCTATAAGGAGCAGGGCCCTCCTTTCCCTCTTGTATTGAACTGTATTGTTGCTGTATTGTCGCCCGTTATATTGTAAAGCGCTGAGCCAACTGTTGGCGCTATATAAATCCTGTATAATAATAATTGTTTTTATTTTATTTCAACATTGTTTATGGTCACTGGCATTTGCTATTAATATCCAAAGCTGGCCATGCATTATACAATTTTCCTTTAGATTTACCCAAACCATGTAATATGAGGTCAAACCTAATCTCTTTCAATGTGTATGCAATCAGGCAGATACTTGCAGTACATAAATAGGGCTACCCTGTTCAACTTGCCAGCCAGCTAACCAACAGCATTGGTCAGCAGCCCCAGTTTAAAAATGGCTTTTATCAGCAAGGAACATGGATAGGTATCACTTATCAAAAAGGGGAATAAGAAAGTCAGTTCAATTTGCCAGCCAGTTATCCAACAACCAAATTAACCAGTCTAACAACATGCGTTTAAAAACAGGGGTTTAGTTAGCACACATTTGCAAATACATACGTAAGCCACAGAGCCACATCACGGCACCCCGACATTCTGTGGTCCTAACTCTACAAATTTTGGGAGTCCTCATAGTAGAGGCACATGCATTTAATGGATAGACCAAGGGCAGGTGGACCTGAGGGAGCCCACCCCTCGTTAAAGTTACAGGAGCGCACGGACACCCAGCATATAGCACAATGGCAGCCAGGGTATCCGATGCACCAACAGACAACAAAAACTACATTCAAAAGACTTGTCATGGCCCCAGGTCTGTGACTGGCTTTTTCAGCAGTGAACACGGACGGGCATCGCATGAGATATATAAATAGGGCTACCCTGTTTAACTTGCCAGCCAGCTAACCAACAGCATTGGTCAGCAGCCCCAGTTTAAAAATGGCTTTTATCAGCAAGGAACATGGATAGGTATCACTTATCAAAATGGGGGATAAGAAAGTCAGTTCAATTTGCCAGCCAGTTAGCCAACAACCAAATTAACCTAACAACATGCGTTTAATGTATTTGCAAATGTGTGCTAACTAAAACCCCTGTTTTTAAACACATGTTGTTAGACCGGTTAATTTGGTTGTAGACTAACTGGTTGGCAAATTGAACTGACTTTCTTATTCTCCTTTTTGATAAGTGATACCTATCCATGTTCCTTGCTGATAAAAGCCATATTTTAAACTGGGGCTGCTGACCAATGCTGTTGGTTAGCTGGCTGGCAAGTTGAACAGGGTAGCCCTATTTATATATCCCTTGCAGTACATAGTTGAAGGTAAATCGAAGGAAAATTGAACAAGAAAATTGTACAATGTATGGCCAGCTTAAGTGAGAGGTGTTTTAGAGCACTATTTATTTCACAAATGGTATTATTGCAGTAGTCTATATTATTACACAAGTTGTGATTGAGATTATTTACTGGTTTAATGCAATATATAAGGCATATATAGAAGTATAGAACCAGTGCCACGGAAATTATATAAGACAACAGTAAGCTGCAGAACCTAGCCTATAAACTTATAGGATATATAAAACTTCAAAAAAATAGATTGCACTTAAATACATACAAAAGTGTAACAAAAAATGTGACAAAACAATAAAAAAACAATATTTTTTAAATCAAAGTGAAATCCAGCAAAAAAAATAAAGTCCAAAAGTTCAAATAATCAATAATATCCAAAATAATTAATCACCAAGTGAATCCACCACCAAAAATGGTTAAATAAAACTCACCAGAGTAATATGCTGATTGTTAGAACCAGCATATAGCACTTGTTACTCTGGGAGCAATGATTAATATGGTGAGAAGAAATGAGGGATGAACTCCAACAGATGATGTTCTGCAAAGCTGAAAACCCAATCCAAAGGTGATTTAGTATCCAAACTGAGAGATGATCAGACCGTTACTCGAAAGAAAAAAGTGAACAATCATAGTGCAGTATGTTTTAAAAAACATCAAACTTTAATGAAGAAATGCACTTACAAGCAGGGTGTCCAGACTGACACCAGTATAGACAGCGTGTGTAATGAATACAAGCGACTAAGACCCAGCTAAACATGCACATGCAACGTGCAAGCAGACCAGGAGCGTGCTGAACGTCACATCCAAAGGCACCGCCCTAAGCTTTTCGTCATCGACGTCCTCCATGACGTCGTCCATGAGGACGTCGATGACGAAAAGCTTAGGGCGGTGCCTTTGGATGTGACGTTCAGCACGCTCCTGGACTGCTTGCACCTTGCATTTGCATGTTTAGCTGGGTGTGAATCGCTTGTATTCATTACACACGCTGTCTATACTGGTGTCAGTCTGGACACCTTGCTTGTAAGTGCATTTCTTCATTAAAGTTTGATGACACTTTGCTGTTATACAGCCTCCATCGCGGTGTAGTGATGTTTCAAAGTGCCTGACCATTATACTGGCTGGAGTGGCAGATGGAGATAACAAAGTACATGCAGCATGGACCAGAGGGATGTGGGGAGGGTATTGTGAATTAGTTCACTTTTTTTGTGAAAAGGTGAGCTAGCACTTTAAAGCTGAGGACCACTAGGTGGTTACTTTTACTAACATATTTTTTTAACGTTTACTACATTACATTAGGAAAGATAATTGCATGTGATACATTTTAGGTCCCTTGGACATGGGGCATCTAGCCTGCTGGGTATTTATTTCTAAACACCTAGGACTCTAAGCACGTGTATCACTCAATGCAGCATTCAGCTCTGTCCAATCACAGCATATTTCAGCCTGCCATAGGCTATGAAAAGCTGCAGGCAGAGGGGCTGGATGCTGCACCCGTGACTCTTGGGTGCAAGAGGTGCTCTGATGTCAGCCCAAATTCAGCATTATTCTTTAATTTCACTTTCGATGATAATGGTATACATGACAAATAGAGATGGTAAGTCTCCCCAACAGGAGCACAGACAGCAATAAAAAAAAAGTGACAGGTGTTCTAATCCCTCTCCACTGCACCCAAAACAATAAACTGTTTTGCCTTTATTGACACTTTAAAATGATTCTAAACCGTATGTCTTTAAAATACTAAACATTTTATACTGACCTGCTCTGTGCAGTGGTTTTGCACAGGGCAGCCTCGATGGCCTCTTTTAAAGTCCCCCACTAGCACCCCTGGCTCCTCTTTGGTGAGTCCCCTCATAGGAAGATGCTTCTTATGGGGGCTCTTGTGTGGGCTCACTCCCAAGCCACGTTGCCTGTGTTCATAACTCGGCCCTGTGCTATAACTCGGCCCTGTGGGGAGAGAGAGGAGAGAGCTGCTGCTCTCTGTCACAGCGCTGGATTGAGATTGGGCTCAGGTAAGCATAAGGCGGGGCTGGGGGAGTCCTGGACACAGGAGAGATTTTACCTTAATGCAGAGAATATAGTAATGTAAAAAACCCCTTAAAGTGGAACTTTACCCATAACAACTTGATAAGCAATAATGTTCTTTAGCAAGGAACATTCCACATTAATAATTACACTACCAAAATTAGTGTGTGTTGTAAATTGCCTCCAGCTTTGTTCCTGTTTCTTCTTGCTGGAGGCTGCCGTTCTGCTGAAGCCCAGAGCCCCTGAGCAGCAGTAAATCTTTAGGGTGTCAGCAGATCAGTTCCTATATTTTCAGCACAATGTGGAAAAATAGAGAGCAACTGAGCATGTGCAGAGTAGGGTGAGACAGTGTGTCACTGGATTTTAAACCATATAGGCACTTATCTTTAAGGTTTTATATAGCTGTACCTGCAAAAGGTACCAACCTGAAGTGATCTAGCAAGACTTAATTTTCTGACTAATGTTCCACTTTAAGCCTTTAGAACCACTTTTAAGAGGAAGTTCAGTCTCTAAGAAAAAATTAAAAGCAGCTACAAATCCTGTAGCTGCTAACTTTTAATAAATGGACATTTACCTGTACAAGGATCCACTGTCATCCTCACCCGGACTAGTTTTTCACTAGCCTCTGGGTTCCCGACACCAACATCTTAACTGTGGACAGTTGCTTCACAGCCAGCTGTCCACTGCGCATGCGCAAGCCCATTGTGTTTTGTAAATGGTCCTGCAGTCTTCTGAAACCTGTGATGTGTCCCAGAAGATTGCAGGGAGGAGGGAAGGAGAACTTCTGCTTAGATCATCTAGGCGATCCAAGCAGAAGTAGGAGTGGGTACCTGTCAAAAGTAGGTACGTGCCCCCCCCTCCAGAATTACATGCCAAGTTAGGCAGAGGAGGGAGGGGGGGGGGGTCCTAAAGCAGAACTTCCCCTTTTGGGTGAAGCTCCTCTTCAACCACTTTACTATCGAGCTATACGGCTACAGCGCGGTAGTCCAGTTCTGTGAGGGCGTGATATGACATCCTCCCAGAATGCGTCCCCTGCACCCCCCTAGCGGTTTGCATCCAGCGCTGTGATCGCTGGGTCCTTTGGACATGGTAAAAGGCCAATCACAGCAGCCTTTTTCCATGTGATCAGCTGTGTCCAATCACAGCTGACCTCTATGTAAATACACTTGCTGGTCATCGGCAGTACTTTCCACTTGCTCTCACAGCGTGAGGAAAGTACTGCCGGTAACTGGCAACTGTCAAAGCAGACATCTGAACTGATAATCAGGGCACTGACTATCAGTGCCCTGATTATCAGTGCTGCTCATCTGTGCCCAGCAGTGCTGCCCATCAGTTCCCAGCACTGCCGCCAGTTGGTGCCATCAGTCAGTGTTGCTAGTCAGTGCCCATCATTGCTGCCTATCAGTGCCACGTATCAGTTCAGCATCATCAGTGAATCCTCATCAATGCAGCCTATCAGTGCATATCAGTGCTGTCTCATCAACACATATCAATGAAGGAGAAAAATTACCTGTTTGCAAAATTTTATAATTGAAACAATGCAAACTTTTTTTTTTTTCAGAATTTTTGCTCTTTTTTCATTTATAGTGTAAAAAATAAAAACACCCAGTGGAGATTAAATACCACCAAAAAAAAGCTCTGTTTGTGTGAAAAATTGAAAAAAAGGCTGAAAATCGGCCTGAGCAAGAGGGGGGTAAAAGTACCCGGTAGGCAAGGGGTTAAGGAGCAGTTGTATTACTTTACAAACATCCTTTTCTTCAAGACTGACATCTAGTGGTGAGAAATGTGCACTGCAGAAATCAGATAAGGCAGAAACTATTAACCACTTGCCCTCCAGAGGATTTACCCCCCCCCCCCTTCCTATTTCAACTGGTAATTGCGTGGTCATGCAATGCTGTACCCAAACAAAATTAATGTCCTTTTTTTCACACAAATAGAGCTTTCTTTTGGTGGTATTTGATCACTGCTGGGTTTTTAATTTTTTGCGCTATAAACCCAAAAAGACCGAAAAGTTTGAAAAACAATTATATTTTTTACTTTTGGTTATTAAACATATGTAGTAAACTCCAAGTTATTCATACATTTAGACCAAAATGTATTCTGCTACATGTCTTTGGTAAAAAAAAAAATCCCAAAAAGTGTATATTAATTGGTTTGTGTGAAAATTATAGCGTCTATAAATGACTGTATAGATATTGGAATTTACGCCATTTTTTTGCTTTACAGCGCTGTGCTCGTTTAACTGACAATTGCGCGTTCATGCAGTATTGTACATAAATGAAATTTGTCATTTTTTTGACATAAATAGAGCTTTCTTTTGGTGGTATTTGATCACCTCTGGGGTTTTTTTTTGTGTGCTATAAACAAAAAAGACTTAACTTTTGAAAAAAATTATTTTTTTCTCATTTTTGTCATAAAAAATATGCAATAAACTCAAATTTCATCATACATTTAGGCGAAAATGTATTTTGCTTCATGTCATTGGTAAAAACGAAATCCCAATAACTGCATATTAATTGGTCTGTGTGAAAGTTATAGCGTCTACAAACTATGGTATAGTTACCGGAAATGATAAAAAGAGAAAAACAGCGCCTCTGAGTGTAAACTGTTAAAAAGTATTTATTGGTGAACATGATTAAAACCATTCACATGTAGGTGGTAAAGATGAGGCTCATAAGGGGTTAACAATGCCACCTGATGATCTGGACCAGAGCACAAGAGTACAAGAGTGCAGCCTGCACAGCAGGGAGCACTGGAGATCCAGATGCAGCCCAGGTGCGGATGCAGGAATGTGGGTGCAGCAGCAGGCAGGTATGGCGACAACCAGGATACAGGTCAGGTGCGGATGCAGGAATGTGGGTGCAGCAGCAGGCAGGTATGGCGGCAACCAGGATACAGGTCAGGTGCGGATGCAGGAACGTGGGTGCAGCAGCAGGCAGGTATGGCGGCAAGCAGGATACAGGCCAGGTGCGGATGCAGGAATGTGGGTGCAGCAGCAGGCAGGTATGGCGACAACCAGGATACAGGTCAGGTGCGGATGCAGGAATGTGGGTGCAGCAGCAGGCAGGTATGGCGACAACCAGGATACAGGTCAGGTGCGGATGCAGGAACGTGGGTGCAGAAGCAGGCAGGTATGGCGGCAACCAGGATACAGGCCAGGTGCGGATGCAGGAACGTGGGACAGCAGCAGGTAGGTATGACGGCAACCAGGATGCAGGAACGTGGGTGCAGCAGCAGGCAGGTATGGCGGCAACCGGGATACAGGCCAGGTGCGGATGCAGGAACGTGGGACAGCAGCAGGTAGGTATGGCGGCAACCAGGATGCAGACCAGGTGAGGATGCAGGAACATGGGTGCAGCAGCAGGCAGGTATGACGCCAACCGGGATACAGGCCAGGTGCGGATGCAGGAACGTGGGACAGCAGCAGGTAGGTATAGCGGCAACCAGGATGCAGACCAGGTGCGGATGCAGGAATGTGGGTGCAGCAGCAAGTAGGTATGGCGGCAACCAGAATGTAGACCAGGTGCAGATGCAGGAGTGTAGGTGCAGCAGCAAGTAGGTATGGCGGCAATCAGAATGCAGACCAGGTGCAGATGCAGGAGTGTAGGTGCGGCAGCAGGTAGGTATGGCAGTAACCAGGGTGCAGGCCAGGTGTGGGTGCAGGAAAGTAGGTGCAGCAGCAGGTAGGTATGGTGGCAACCAGGATACAGGCCAGGTGTGGATGCAGGAATGTGGGTGCAGCAGCAAGTAGGTATGGTGGCAACCAGGATGCAGACCAGGTGTGGATGCAGGAACGTGGGTGCAGCAGCAAGTAGGTATGACGGCAACCAGAATGCAGACCAGGTGCAGATGCAGGAGTGTAGGTGCGGCAGCAGGTAGGTATGGCGGTAACCAGGGTGCAGGCCAGGTGCGCGTGCAGGAAAGTAGGTGCAGCAGCAGGTAGATATGGCGGCAACCAGGATACAGGAACATATGTGCAGCAGTGTCAGACAAGCCGGGTCAGGATCAATCGGGCAGATCAGGTACAAGGGAGCAGGCAAGCGGATAGTCAGGGATAAGCCGAATCGGTGCAGGTGGAGTTCTTTTTTGGTCAGGGTCAGATCAGATACAGGCAACAGAATCAGGTTATCAAGTACAGGACGTTATAGACCAGAAGGCATAGGCTAAACTGTGTTGGTGATTTAAATAGCCCGCCTTGCGGTGACGTGTACGCTAGTGCGCATGCGTGCAACCGCACGCTCTCGCGCATGTGCACTCGCACCGCTGTGGCTAACAGGGATCTGGTGCATAGATGCGTGACAGCAAGGGAGCGATCCTTGACACTACCATTTTAGATTTACACAGGAGGTCTAGTGCTAGAATTACTACCCTTGATGATGACGTTCGCGGCGATACCTCACATGCATGGTACAACTGTTGTTTACATACCAGCATGGGGTCAACGCTTGCACATGTGTGGGCAGGCCGAGGGTGTTTTGTTAAATTATTTTTACACTGTCCCTTTCATTTTTTTTTCTTTTCTTTTCACTTTTATTGTTATCACAGGGAATGTAAATAACCCCTGTGAATGCAATAGGCAATGACAGGTATTCTTTTATGAGAAATCAGGGTTCCATTAGACTCTTGATATCTCCTTGTCCCTTACATCATCTGATCTACCTAAAATCGGTGTGATCAGATGTTTTCCCAATTTAAAAATAGTGCTGTTTATATCCTGTGAAACTGAAGTGATGAAATGTTCGTAGCTTCCGATATCTTAGACTGTAGATATGATTGGCGCCATTCCAGTCTCCAAACAGCTCTATGGTCAGCCAACAGAAACACTGGCTGCATTCTCATGTTCCCCTAATGCAGTGTTTCTCAACTCCAGTCCTCATGGACCCCCAACAGGTCATGTTTTCAGGATTTCCATTATTTTGCACAGGTGATTTGATCAGTTTCACTGCCTTAGTAATTACCACAGCTGTTTCATCTGAGGGAAATCCTGAAAACATGACCTGTTGGGGGTCCATGAGGACTGGAGTTGAGAAACACTGCCCTAATGGCACGGACTGCCCGAGAAAGCCGTGGAAGGCAACTGGGGGGGGGGGGGCATCTTCTCACCTTCTCCCGCTGCTTGTTAAAGCCGTTGCAGGCATCACCCTGGTATAATCATTCAAAGTCCAGTGATGTTCCAGTACAACGCTGGTCCTTTGTTGGGTATATATGCTATGTTCTTTTTTTTTATGTAGCCTTTGAAATAAAGAGAAGAAATCTCTGCCAAAAAAATATGTGCCCACCATTAGAATATACCACTCTGCATCCACCGACTTCTAATGGTGGCCACACATGAAATATTCTTTTTTTTGTTCAGCCCGTGAGCTTCCTCTATTCACATCGATGGATGTGGATGAAGAAATCTCTGCCAAAAAAAGATTAAAAATATATGCCAAAGTATAGAGGCCATCCACCCACTGGTCACCCCAGGCCCCCATGCTTGGGCATTTTTAACTGTGGATGAAAAATCTCATCCAACAGCACTGCACACACTTACTTATGTATATTCTGAGACCAAGACCCTGTTGCTGTCAGAATAAACAGATTGGTGCTGCAGCTGAATGCCTGCAAAGAAAACAGCAGTGGTTAACAGTAAAACAATAACAATATAACAGTAACTCAATAATGAAACAACTGTTTTTGTTATTGGATAGCAGGTGAGACATCAGGGGTCTTTTAGACTTACCCTCTCTGTGCAATGGTATGGCACAAAGCCGCCCTAAACATCCTCTTTTGGGGTCACTCGCCAGTGATCTTTGCTCTTCCTCCACCTGAATTTCAGGCTCCGCCGCTATCAGCAAACCCAGGACAAGGACCAGCATGGCGTGTGCCATCGGGTAGATGGGAGGGAGATTAGCAAACATCTGTTTGGTTATCTGCCTTTCCTGTTAAACAGTTGGAAATTTTTTTTTTTAGTAAAATAACAAACATGTTATACTTACCTTCCCTATGGTTTTGTACAGAGTAGCTCTGAACTTTCTCTACTGGGGTCCCGCTGTCATCAAAATATAATTTCCAGGTTCAGGTGTCCCTGGCTGGGGAAGAAACTAATGGAGCGATATCTGATATTTACATTTATACATTTACACCTCATACAGTTATGCTTTTACATTTTATACATTTATACCTTTACATTTATGTATTTTTGTAACCACTTGAGCTCCTGAGGATTTACCCCCCTTAATGACCAGGCCCTTTTTGCTGTTTGGCGCTGCACTAATTCAAATGATATTTGCGCTGTCATGCAATGCTGTACCCAAATGAAATTTACGTCCTTTTTTTCACACAAGTAGAGCTTTCTTTTGGTAGTATTTGATCACCTGTGCGCTTTTTATTTTTTGCGCTATAAACAAAAAAAAACGAAAATTTTGAAAAAAAAACAATATTTTCTACTTTCAGCTATAAAAAATATATCGTAAACTCAAAGTTAGTCATAAATTTAAGCCAAAATGTATTCTGCTACATGTTTTTGGTAACAAATCCCAATAACTGTATATTGATTGCTTTGTGTGAAAGTTATAGCGTCTACAAACTATGGTATAGATAATTTGAAATTTACACAGCTTTTACTTTCTGACCGCCCATCACATCTCTTGAGGTGCTAAAATACCAGGATAGAACAAACACCCCCAAATGACCCCTTTTCGGAAAGCAGACACCCTAAGCTATCTGCTGAGAGACATATTGTGTCCATGGAAGATTTATTTTTTTTCCACAAGCTTCTGGAAAATGACAAAAACGTTTTTTTTTTGTTTTTTTTTTACACAAAATTGTCATTTAAATGATTTATTTCTTGCACAAGCCAAGGGTATATGTGGAATTACACCCCCAAATACATTCTGCTACTTCTACCGAGTATGAGGATACCACACGTGTGACACTTTTTGGGAGCCTAGCCACATACAGGAGCCTGAAATCCAATGACCACTTTGAAAGCCTGAAGGTGCGTCTTCTTCATTTCACTTCCCCACTACCTATCACAGTTTCGGAGGCCCTGAAATGCCAGGAAAGCACCAAACCCCCTCCAAATGACCCCTTTTTGGAAAGTAGACACTCCAAGGAATTTAAAAAGAGGCATGGTAAGTATTTTGCAGATCTCATTTTTTATCACAAGGTTTTGAAATATAAAAAAGAAAAGAAAAAATATGTTTTTATTTTCTTTCTTCATTTTCCAAAAACTTGGGGCAACAAATGAGATCTTCAAAATACTTACCATGCTTCTTATCAAATTCCTTTGGGTGTCTACTTTCCAAAAAGGGGTCATTTGGGGGGGGTTTGGTGCTATTCTGGCATTCCAGGGCCTCCGAAACTGTGATAGGTAGTCAGGAAGTGTAATGAGGAAATAAAGCCCTTTAAAAGCCTGAAGGTGCTTATTGGATTTTGGGGTCCTGTACTTGGCTAGACTGCCAAAAAGTCTCTCATATGTGGTACCCCCATACTCGGGAGAAGTAGCAGAATGTATTTTGGGCAGTAATTCCACATATACATATGGCTTGTGAGAGTAATAAATTATTTCAATGACAATTTTGTGTAATTTTTTTTTTGTCATTTTCCAAAAACTTGTGGTAAAAAAATAAATTCTTCTATTGATTCAACATGCCTCTCAGCAAATAGTTTGGGGTGTATACTTTCCAAAAAGGGGTCATTTTGAGGGGTGGGGGCATTTTATGCCCAGCATTAGAAGTTTATGCCACACATCACTCACTCTTCTAACCACCTGAAGACCAAGCCTTTTCTGACACTTTTTGTTCACATTAAAAAAATCAGTATTTTTGCTAGGAAATTAAAGTGAACCCCCAAACATTATATATTTTTTAGAGCAGACACCCTAGTAAATAAAATGGGGGGTGGTGCAATTTTTTTATCTCACATATTACTTACACAGTGATTTTTCAAACGCAATTTTTTTGAAAAATATACACTTTTTTTAATTTTAATGCACAAAAACACAATATATTGGCCAATTATTTGGTATGATATAAAAAGATGATGCTATGCTGAGTAGATAGATACCAAACATGACATGCTTTAAAATTACGCATGCCCTGTGTAATGGCGACAAACTGCATACATTTTTAATATCTATAGGCAACGCTTTAAAAGCCTTTACAAGCTACCATTTTAGATTTACAGAGGAGGTCCAGAGCTATAATTACTGCCCTTGATCTGACGTTCATGGCGATACCTCACATGCATGGTGCAATCGCTGTTTCCATACTGGCACAGGGTCAACGCTCACGACCGCAGGTGTGCGCATGCGCGGATGGGCGAGGGTCCTTTTTTTTTTTTTTTTTCTAATTTATTTAATTATTTTTACACTGTCCCTTTAATTTTTTTATTTTAAATCACTTTTAATGCTATCTCAGGGAGGGGGAGGGCATTTTCTCCTGCTGCTTGTAAAGGCAATCCTGCAGCTAATTAACCACTAGGGATGCTTTTACATGAAAGCCCATTGCTGGCTGAAAACAATTATACCAGGGTGATGCCTGCAGCTGCAGGCATCACCCTGGTATAACCATTCAAAGTCCAGTGATGTACCAGTACGTCGCTGGTCCTTGTTGGGTGTATATGCTATGTTCTTATTTTCTTTATGCAGCCTGTGGGCTGAATGAAAAAAAAGAGAAGAAATCTCTGCCAGAAAAAGTGTGTGGTATGCCCACCATTAGAAACCTCTCTGCATCCACCCACTTCTAATGGTGGGCACACATGAAATGTGCCAACAAATATAAAATACATATGCCGAAGCATAGGGGCCATCCACCCACTGGCCACCCCAGGCCCCCATGCTTTGGCATATATTCTCTTTTTTTTAACTGCGGCTGAAAATTTTCATCCGTCAGCACTGCACACACCTACTTATGTCTATTCTGAAAGCAAGACCCTGTTGCTGTCAGAATAAACAGGTCAGTGCTGCAGTTTGACATTACTGCAAAGAAATCAACAATGGTTAACAATAAAACATAAACTCAATAAAACAACTTTATAATTGAAAGATCTCTGCAAGGAAAAGTGTATGGTGGTATGCCCACCATTAGAAACCTCCCTGCATCCACCCACTTCTAATGGTGGGCACACATGAAATGTGCCAACAAATATAAAATATATATGCCGAAGCATAGGGGCCATCCACCCACTGGCCACCCCAGGCCCCCATGCTTTGGCATATAATCTCTTTTTTTTAACTGCGGATAAAAAATCTCATCCGTCAGCACTGCACACACCTACTTATGTCTATTCTGAAAGCAAGACCCTGTTGCTGTCAGAATAAACAGGTCAGCGCTGCAGCTGAAAGCATTCCTGCAAACAGAAATGGTTAACAATAAAACAGTAACAATAAAACAGTAAAAGTAAAACAATCACAAAAATGACAACAAAAAAAACTATAACTATTTTTGGTTTTTAAATTTTTATTTTTTTTTGGGGGGGATTTGTATTTTTAATTTTTTTTTTTTAACTTTTTTTTTCCAAACTTTAAACATTTTTAAAACAGCTGGTAGGGTCTCTCCAAATGCGATAGCCAGTTTCCTGACTACCTAACAACTTTCGAGACCCTGTATAAATGTGCCCTGATCTGTGCCGTGCTGTACCCTATACTAATAGTCAACTAGTGTATGGTAGAGGCGGAAGCAGGGCTTGACGCAGAGGCCAGGCTGGCCAGGACAGGAGGGACAACAATAGCTGCTGTCACGCCTAATTCCACGTTTGCTGCAGACACAACATCTTTTTTGGGGTCTTCTTTGGGTTGGGGTACCAGGAATGTTATCGGGAAAATGTCTCTCATGCAGACGGCTAACTGCATCTGGAATGGGGGTTTGGGGCGCAGCACCTTCTGGATACAAAAGGGCCCTGTTGATCTCTAACTGGAAATTTAGGTATGATCCACTATGTCCAGTTGCTTTATAGAGAACAAAAGCGTTATATACAGCCAATTGAAATAAATAAACAGACATTTTATGTACCAGCGTCTGGCTTTTCGGGAAACTAAGTACGGCTTCATCATCTGGTCGTTGAAGTCCACCCCTCCCATGTTAAGGTTGTAATCGTGGACACAGAGGGGCTTCTCAACAACACCAGCTGCCGTGGTAATTTGGACGGTCGTATCTGCGTGAATGGAAGACAGGAGGTAAACATCCCGTTTGTCCTTCCACTTCACTGCGAGCAATTCTTCAGTTCTCAAGCAGGCTTTTTCCCCCTTTTTAAGACGGGTATTTACAAGCCGTTGGGGGAAGCCCCGGCGATTAGATCGCACAGTGCCACATGCGCAAATTCCCAGATTGAACAAATATCTAAACAGTAGCACGCTTGAATAAAAATTGTCCACGTATAAGTGGTACCCCATATGGAAAAAGGATGACGCCAAGTCCCAAACTATCTTGCCACTGCTCCTCATGTAGTCTGGGCATCCGGGGGGCTCCAAGTGACTATCTTTTCCCTCGTAAATCCGAAACTTACATGTATAGCCTGTTGCCCTCTCACAGGTCTTATACATCTTGATACCATATCTGGCACGCTTGCTGGGGAGATATTGTTTGATTAGAAGGCGGCCAGAATATTGAATGAGGGACTCATCGATGCAGATGTTTTTATGGGGAGTATACACGTCTGCAAATTTTTGGTTAAAGTGATTTACGAGGGGCCGAATTTTGTGGAGCCGGTCAAATTCAGGGTCACCCCGAGGACGACTGAGTGTGTTGTCGTAGAAGTGCATAAAACGCATTATCGTCTCATATCTATGCCTGGCCATGGCAGCAGAGAACACGGAAATGTGAACAAGCGGGTCTGTGGACCAATACAACCGCAATTGATTTTTAATATTAATGCCCATGTTGAGGGTTAGGCCCAAAAAAACTTTAAATTCGGAAACCGTAATGGGTTTCCATGCGAATGGTCTGGCAAGGTATGAATTTGGGTTCGCGGCGATATATTTTCTTGCATATAAATTGCTTTGATCCACAATCAATGCATAAAGATCTTCTGTGAAGATCAGCTCAAAAAAATCAAGGGGAGTATTTAAATTTACTTGTGTATTAGCGGCAAACTGGCGCTATCTGGGAGGGGCGCTAACACTATCGGAAGTCACCAGTGATACTAATACAGTGATCAGTAAAAATCTGTTCACTGTAATCAATGACACTGGTGACAGGGCAGTGAAGGGGTTAACTGGGGGGGGCGATCAAGGGGTTAAATGGGATTACTGGTGTACTGGCGGGCAAACTGGCGCTATCTGGGAGGGGCGCTAACACTATTGGAAGTCGCCAGCGACATACAGTGATCAGTAAAAATCTGTTCACTGATCAATGACACTGGTGACAGGGCAGTGAAGGGGTCAACTCGGGGGGGGGGGCGATCAAGGGGTTAGATGGGATTACTGGTGTATTAGCGGGCAATCTGGTGCTATCTGGGAGGGGCGCTAACACTATCGGAAGTCGCCAGCGACACTGTTACAGTGATCAGTAAAAATCGGTTCACTGATCAGTGACACTGGTGACAGGGCAGTGAAGGGGTTAACTGGGGGGGGGGGGCGATCAGGGGGGTTAAATGTGTCCTAGGTGTGTTCTAACTGTGGGTATGTGCTGTTTTACTCACTGTTAGTATGTCTTCTTCTCTGTCTGGAACGGAATGTGTCCAGGAGGAGAAGGATGACATCATATCCTGTCCTGTGTAAATGTCAACACAGGATAGGACAGGGACTGATCATCTGATTTCAGCCAGACATCACTGGCTGAAATCTAATGATTGATCCCTCCGGGATCGAATGGTGTCACCCGCGGGTCGGCGGGAGCACGCGCGCGCCCCCTGCCTGTGAAAACGTCGGGAGCGTGGAGCCCGTTTTAAAACGTGGTTTTGCGCCCCAGTGCCGCCCTGCACACGTATATATACAGTGGCAGGGCGGCAAGTGGTTAAAACGTTTTCAAAACATCAAGAGCTACAACTAATTCAAAACTACTACAACCATCTTGTATAAAGAGAAAAGATATGTTATACTATACATTTACACGTACACATTTCATACATATTAATTATAATGCAGTGTACAATTCCTCTGGGGAGAACTGCTGCTCTAGGTCACAAGCCTTTTGTGCGAAAATTGGCTCTGTTTAGGGAAGCACAGATATATCGGCGGACGAAAACAGTGTTCTCTGCATTCTGCCAATGGGAAAAATGGTGCAGATACAAGCAAAGGCATGTTACATAGACTTTCATGGAGAAACACCCCTTAGTGACTTCAGTGCAAAATTTGCCAGCCAGATTTATTACGGTTTAAAAAAAAAAGCAGGGCTAAAGAATGAAAATAAAAGAACCCGCCCGGTGTGTGTGTGATGTGAAAAATTATTATAAGAAAATCAAATATGTGGGTTGCCTACACCATACACAAAATATTTTAAAAGACCTCCTGCGCTTACATGGAATCCTAACCTTAAAAAAAAAACTGCTGGCATTAAACTTATACCCAAAATAAGTGAATGATCAATCAATAAACAGTGCAGCGCTAATCAATAATATATATATATAAATATCCAATAAATAGGTGATACAATAAATAAACTCGATATACACCCCTGGGAGTATATATCCAAAATAATCAATAATAATATATTATTATCATGCGTGTAATCCCTTATAGGGAATATCTGGTGCAAAACGTGATAAATATAATCATAAAACAATATAGTGGCAAAAAAACGTATAGTGCTCAAAACAAGTGAACCAATAATCAATTTAAAAAAAAATGTCCAAACAATTGATAAAAGTAATGCAATGCTTAGTGGTAATCTTCACACTCCACTCTTCATGCAAAGAATAATGTGCAGTGTGCGTGATTCACACGTGCCAATCCTTAACGGCCAGAATGCCCCCTCACCTCCTTACTTAGACCCCACAGGGCCAGCACGCTTTAGGATCAAGCGATCCTATCAGAATGGATTCCTCTCTGGATCTCGCCTTCCCCCTCCAGCATCCACCAGACTAGCAGCCAGCTCCTCCCAGGGTCATAATGAAACACAAACAGAGACCCTCCATAGTGCAACCAGTTTTATTAAACAATAAACAGATAGATAATAGAGTTCCACTCACATTCGTGATGATTCAATCCAGCTTTCTTACCACATGCTATGGGTGTACTGCATGGGTAATACAACAGGGTGTTCCAATATGGCCCCCACGCCGGAAATGACGTCACCGCGTAAGCTCCTCCCAACGTACCGACGCGTTGCGTCACGCTCAGCACGTGACTTCATCAGGGTAACGCCCATAAAGTGCGTTCCCTTAGTCAGGCTGAGTCCAGGTTTATTTATGAGATGCGTACTCAGACCCCGAGGGGTCTAAACGTGGATTTTGACTTGAATTGTTTTTTAAGTGATTTTTGATAAGGATTATAGTTCATCTGCACATTTTATTGGATTTTAATATTTATTTTATCTATAGTATCCTGGTATATATTATTGATTTATTAATTTGTAGTGATTATGTTCATGTTGTGAACCTTTGGTATGGGTGTCTGTATGGCCGAATAGGAAGGGAAGAGGGAAGGGAAATGCGGCTGCATGGGCAATACATGCCCCCGCCCCTCGGTTTCCGCCCCGCCTGGTGAGTGATCTTCATGTCTACTGGGGGGGAGAGAGCTGACACGCAGACTGACCAGAGACTGCCAGGTGACTGACCGAGACTGACTAGAGACTGACCAGAGACTGCCAGGTGACTGACCAGTGACTGATCGAGACTGCCAGGTGACTGACCGAGACTGACCGACTGTACCAGGTGACTGCCAGGTGACTAACCAGAGACTGCCAGGTGACTGACCGAGACTGACCAGAGACTGCCAGGTGACTGACCAGAGACTGCCAGGTGACTGACCAGAGACTGCCAGGTGACTGACCAGAGACTGCCAGGTGACTGACCGAGACTGCCAGGTGACTGACCAGAGACTGCCAGGAGACTGACCGGTGACTGAGCAGAGACTGCCAGGTGACTTACCAGACACTGACCAAGACTGAGCAGAGACTGCCAGGTGGCTGACTCATACCACTAACTGACACCTTCTCGCCGCTCATACCACTAATGACACCTTCTCGCCGCTCATACCACTAATGACACCTTCACACCGCTCACGCCATTAACTGACACCTTCTCGCCCCTCATACCACTAACCGACACCTTCACAGAAAGATGTGGCTGACCACTAAGTTCTGCCCAGCAAACATTGGTGCACTAGAGACAGTGGGGGTGCACGGGGCGGGGGGGAATTTTTGTGTTGCCTAGGGCAGCACAAATCAGAAATACATCACTGACTACTATAACTGCTACACACCACTGTAGGTATCCTGTATGAAAAGAAAACATCCGTTATACTACACATTTATATTTTTATACTTTTTTTTTTTTTTTTCAAATCATCAACTACTATAACTACTACACACCACTGCAATCATCCTGTATGAAAAGAAAATACATGTTAGATACGGATTTGCACCAAACACATAACACCATTTACACTGTCAATGAAAAACCTGCTGTTGATCATGTCTTCAAGGCTCAGGTTGTTTATGCCCTCCAATGTGATTATCCGGCGCTGGTGTGGAATAGCAGCTCGGCACATGGGACAGGTGGCACTCTCCTGAAGCCATTGTAGAATGCAGTAGGTGTGAAATTTGTGATTGCAGGTCAAGATTGTAGAGTGCTGACTGTCTTCGTACCCTGCAAAACAAATGGGACAGATTGCCCCCTCCTCGCTGCGCTGCTCCATGGCTGGTGGTGGTGGTGCTGGATGGCGATGAGCAGCCCTGTTGATGGCGTCCTCCTGTCTCTGCCGAAGCAGCAGTCTGGATCTTGTCCGATGGGCTACTGGAGACTCCTGGACTTCCTGACGTGAGAGCCTTCCCCGACATCTGCAACGTGCAGATCTCGGCATCCTAATGGTGATGGATGGCAAATCACCTGGAAATAGCTATAAAATAAAATATTAATAATAATAATATTTAAACAATATTATTATAATGACAAGAGCAGTATTTCTGGATATTAAGCAGAAAAAGCTCAGGTAATCGCTTTGAAAAGCAGTAGATCGCAGGAGAAATTCCAACGATCCTACTCGCTCGACTCCCAGCGTAAGAGTGACTTGAGCCACAGCCACAGCCAATCACAGCCAGCCACAGCCAGCCACAGCCAATCCCAGCCACAGCCAATCCCAGCCACAGCCAATCCCAGCCAGTCCCGCCCCTGTCACTTTTGAGGCCTACTATGAATTGTCATGGAAACCCAGGCCTAAATAAATTTGATATAATTTTCTATGTAATGTTCCCATTTTAATGGTGATTCCTGAATTCCGCCACTAGATGACAGCAAAATTGCAATAAGTTTCACTCCTCCACGGCGGTAATCCCACACATCGCCACTGATGTCTCCCTTCCCAATCGGCTCCGTTTTCTTTCCTCTGGCGGCCATCTTGCTTTCTCAGAGTGCAGTGAGCCGACAGGAAGAATCCGGGTAGATTACAGGTGAGGGGGACAGAGAGCCGGGGGTGGTGAGGAGAAGGCCGCGGTGAGGTGTAATGGAGGTCGGGCAGGCGGATGGTGTAGGCCGCGGTGTGCTGTGCAGGAGGGGCTGAGGTTGCAATACATAGAAGGCCTGAGGGGGTGTGGAGAATGCCCAGGATGGTGTAGGCCGCGATGTGCTGGATGGAGGAGGAGGGGGATGGAGTGTGTGGCCGGCTATAGAGGTGGTCATGACCAGGAAAGGTCTGGGGGCAGTCATAGTGGGAGCCCCCCATCACTCCCCCATCCATGTCTGCCATCCCCGGCCTGCACAGGGCAGAGCTCATTGCTTTCCTTTCCTGTGTGGTGGGATTTGCGGCTGGGAGTGCGCTGATGATCTCTCCTGTAGGCCCCATTCACATCTGGCGATTTGGTATCGCTGGAGGGATGGCCGCAGTTCTATCACTGCACTAACTCGCACTGCAATCCTGGCAAAACGCACCACATGCGTTTGTTTGCCATTCATTTTTAATGTCATCTCAAATGTGCAGCTTTGCAGCGCAAGAGAAGCGCACGTCAATCCGCTTGTTGCCTATAAAGGAGCAGAAGCTTCTATTGGGTGACGAGCTTTGTGCGAAGCGGTGAGCAGAGCAAAAATCGCACCTTTTTGCCAGGATTACAGTGTGATTTGGAATTGCAGTAATTCCAGCCGCGACCCCAAATCGCCAGAAGTAGCTGTCCACTGACACCCATGCTGCGCAGCTTTCATTGCGTCTGCTGGAGCCGGAGGTGCGCAGTTTTCATTGCATCTGCTGGAGCCAGAGGTGCGCAGTTTTCATTGCATCTGCTGGAGCCAGAGGTGCGCAGTTTTCATTGCGTCTGCTGGCTCCAGAGGTGCGCAGTTTTCATTGCGTCTGCTGGCTCCAGAGGTGCGCACTTGTCATTGCGTCTGCTGGCTCCAGAGGTGCGCACTTGTCATTGCGTCTGCTGGCTCCAGAGGTGCGCACTTGTCATTGCGTCTGCTGGCTCCAGAGGTTCGCACTTGCCATTGCGTCTGCTGGCTCCAGAGGTTTGCACTTGCCATTGCGTCTGCTGGCTCCAGAGGTGCGCACTTGCCATTGCGTCTTCTGGTTCCAGAGGTGCGCACTTGCCATTGCGTCTTCTGGCTCCACAGGTGCGCACTTGCCATTGCGTCTTCTGGCTCCACAGGTGCGCACTTGCCATTGCCTCTGCTGGCGCCAGAGGTGCGCAGTTGCCATTGCCTCTGCTGGCGCCAGAGCTGCGCAGTTGCCATTGCGTCCGCTGGCTCCAGAGGTGCGCACTTGTCATTGCGTCCGCTGGCTCCAGAGGTGCGCACTTGCCATTGCGTCCGCTGGCTCCAGAGGTGCGCACTTGCCATTGCGTCCGCTGGCTCCAGAGGTGCGCAGTTGCCATTGCGTCCGCTGGCTCCAGAGGTGCGCAGTTGCCATTGCGTCCGCTGGCTCCAGAGGTGCGCAGTTGCCATTGCGTCCGCTGGCTCCAGAGGTACGCAGTTGCCATTGCGTCCGCTGGCTCCAGAGGTGCGCAGTTGCCAGAGGTGCGCAGTTGCCATTGCGTCCGCTGGCTCCAGAGGTGCGCAGTTGCCATTGCGTCCGCTGGCTCCAGAGGTACGCAGTTGCCATTGCGTCCGCTGGCTCCAGAGGTGCGCAGTTGCCATTGCGTCCGCTGGCTCCAGAGGTGCGCACTTACCATTGCCTCTGCTGGCGCCAGAGGTGCTCAACTTTCATTGCATCCGCTGGCACCAGAGGTGCGCTTTGTATCCACTGGCGCTAGATGTGCACAGCTTTCATTGCGTCTGCTGGCGCCAGAGGTCTGCAGTTTTCATTGCGTCTGCTGACACATATGCTGCACAGCTTTTGTTTTCTGCTGGCGCCAGAGGTGCACAGCTTTAATTTTGTTCGCTGGCGTAAGATGTGAGCAACTTTCATTGCTTCTGCTGGTGCCAGAGGTGCGCAGCTTTCATTGCATTTGCTGACCCCAGAGGTGCGCAGCTTTCATTGCATTTGCTGGCCCCAGAGGTGCGCAGCTTTCATTGTGTCTGCTGGCGCCAGAGGTGCGCAGTTCTTATTGTGTCCACTGGCACCAGTGCTGGTGGCCGTTGTATACAACTCCTCTAGTGTGCATTGGAATACGTTGCAAAAAATGCAATTGAACTAAAATTTTGGTGCATTGAGGTGTTAAAATCCACTGCTATTGTGCGATCCTCTGGAAGGGTCGGGGCCACACTTGAGGCCATTTTTGCGTTGACCTCCACTGTTGGATTCCAGCTAATCCCAACAACCAAATGTAATATATTGCAGCGTTCCAGTCCTCAGATGGGCATTAGATTTCATGTTCACATTTGCTGGATGGATTAGATTTCATGTCCACCCCTTTCACCTGGTGATCCTTCAGTAACACTCTTCCTATCCAGCACTGCATGTACAAAGAGGGAGCGATCTTTAAAATGGTTTTAGGGCCCCTTCATACCACATGCAGTCTAATGCATTTTTTTCTGCATCAAACACTTTTAGACAGTAATAGACATGGATTCCAGTGGCAGAGTTCTCACCAGTGCAAGCACGTTCCAGAACAGTCAAAAGTAGAACATGCTGCCTTTTTTCTGCATGGAACTGTGCTGGAACGCGGCAAAACACATCAAACACACCGGAATGCACATGTCACTAATTAGGCCCCTTACAGGCCAGTTCCCACCACAGAAACAAAGTCTGAATGCTTTTTTTTGCGTGCGTGTTCTTGATGCATTCCGATTCATTTTGATGCATTTTCATTCTGTGGACTGTACTGGCACGTATTGCAATGGTGTAAACTGTACCGTCCATTGATGCAGCAAATAAACGTACTGGACGGCATGTGGTGTGAACCGGCCCTCACACTAGTGTGACTTCTGATGGATTTGGGTTGCACACAATTGCAGAATGAGGGAAATAACATTTTTCAGCGGTGCCCTTTTATTTCGGCCCTGTAGACTAATATAGAAATTCATGGAAGTGGCATCAGCATTAGAAATGAAGTAACTCCTATGTGACTTTGGTAAGAAGATTTTTTTTTTTCTACCCTTACCTGTCCTCCCAGGTCATTCTTGCTGCCTAAAAGCACTCCTCCTCCCAAGCACATTCCATTCACATCCTGAGCAGAAGCTGTAGCAGAAACACTCATTCCCATTTTTGATTTTGTGCGATTTTCACATGTAAACATATGTCACGCATAGGGCAGCCCATTTACTTCCCAATGCTTATTTGTGGTGGTGGCTGCTCTAGTTTTCTTTTATAGGCTGCTTTGTTCCCTTTATTTTCATCTGGTGATCGATCCATTAAGTCTATTTTTCAACAGAAGCAGCTGTCCTTCATATGTAGCAGTTAGAGGTTTGAGACTAACTATTTGCCACTGACAGGGAAGATTACAGTGATCAGCTTTTATTTATCCCAAAAGCTAAAAAAACACAGTTTGCTGTAACTGCTTGTGAGACTGACGTGTAAGCTGCGGTTTGACTTGGTTTGTTTAGTGTATTTAAATCTGCTAGTACATTTAACACTCCCCTCTCACCAGACTGACAACACTGCTGTCCAAAGTTGCCCCCTGTGCTCATCCATCCAGAGTGGGTACGCTCTTAATGCAGGAGGTGTGTTACTAAGGGGGGGTGAAATAAAAACTAATGCAGCCCCCACAGCTAATGATTGGAAAGCTGCAATATACTACGGTTGGTTTTGGGTTTAAAACCACTTTAAAGTTCTGTTTTGTCAATTGTATTCCTTCTTGAGTGGCAATGCTTACCTACTGCCATTCAACAGAGCAGCTTTGTTGTCATGCCTAGTGATCCTGTGTGCTTGTAGTCACTCCCTGTTGTCTTCCATGTCCTTTCATGCTGTACTGTGAAGAAACCCATTATGGTGATAGAGCAGTAGGGATGCATCGAAATTTCGGAAAACACCCCTTTTGGCCATCAGCCGAAATGAAAAAAAAGCACAGATACAGGTGCCGAAAAATCTCGCCTGCCATCGCCGCCACCCACCCGTCATCCGCTGCCGCCATTGGCTGCCACTCGGTAGTTCAGCCTTACCTGAGAAACCATCGATCCCGACGCTTGGCATAGAGGTGTGTGAAGGAAAGATAGCCGCCACACATCTCTATGCCTTTGGATGACCGGAGCGATGTCATTTCCCGTTTCGGTCGTTTTGGTTTTTTTTTAAAGCACTAGATCAACGTTTTTGTTTTTTTTTTTATCCAATACTTTACATTGCAGAGGAGAGATATGAGGTCTTTTTGACCCCATATCTCTCTATAAAGAGGACCTGTCACTAATTTTTATCACAAGGGATGCATGTATTTCTTGTGATAAGAGTGAAAGTAATTAAATTTTTTTTTAACTAGTAGCCGACCGCAGATAGCCGAATGACGGCTGCACTGTGGCCGGCCAGTTCTGGGTGGACGTCATATGACGTCCCACCAGAACGCGCTCTCCTGCGCGCCCCAGGGGGCGCGCACCCGGCGATCTCCGTGATCGCTGTGTCCTACGGACACAGCTGATCACGTGATGTGGTAAAAGGCCAATCACAGCGGCCTTTTACCACCTGATCAGCGGTGTCCAATGACACGCTGATCAGAGGGAAATGCAAGTGCCGGTTCTCGGCTGCAATTTTCTCACGCTGTCAGATCGTGAGGAAAGTACTGCCGAGAACCGGCAGTTGTCAGAGCGAGGATCGGCACCGATCATCAGGGCACTGATGATCAGTGCCCTGATGATCGGTGCCCAGCAGTGCCACCCGCAAGTTCCGCCCACCTGTGCCCAGCAGTGCGCCCACTAACTCCGCCCACCTGTGCCCAGCAGATCACCCACCTGTGCCCAGCAGTGCACCCACCTGTGCCCAGCAGTGCATCCACCTGTGCCACTCTGCAGTGTCACACACCTGTGCCCAGCAGTGCCACCCACCTGTGCCCAGCAGTGCCACCCACCTGTGCCCACCAGTGCCACCCACCTGTGCCCACCAGTGCCACCCACCAGTGCCGCCCACCAGTGCTGCCAGTCAGTGCCACCAGTCAGTGCCCAGCGGTTGTGCCAGTCAGTGCCACCAGTCAATGCCCAGCAGTGATGCCAGTCAGTGCCGTCTATCAGTGCTGCATATTAGTGCCGCCTATCCGTGACACCTCATTAGTGCTGTCTATCAGTGCCGCCTATCCGTGCCACCTCATTAGTACTGCCTTTCAGTGCCCTTTAGTGCTGCCTATCAGTGCCGCCTATCAGTGGCCATCAGTGCTGCCTCATCAACGCAAATCAGTGAAGGAGAAAAATTACCTGTTTGAAAAATTTTATAATAGAAACAAAGAAACTTTTTTTTTTTTTTCAAATTTTTTGCACCTTTTTTATTTATAGCGCAAAAAGTAAAGCGCCCAGCGGCGATTAAATACCACCAAAAGAAAGCTCTATTTGTGAGAAAAAAATGATCAAAATTTCATATGGGTACAATGTTGCATGACCGCGCAATTGTCAATCAAAGTGCGGCAGCGCTGAAAGCTGAAAATTATCCTGGTAAATAAGGGGGTATAAGTGCCTGGTAGGCAAGTGGTTAAAGGAACAGTGCAAATAAAGAAAAAAAAAATTAAATAAAAGAAGTTTACAGTGCCCGTCTCCCCGTGCTCTCATGTAGTGGTAAACACATACGTAGGCCATGCCCACATATGTAAATGGTGTTCAAACCACACATTTGAGGTATCGCCATGAACGTCGGAGCAAGAGCAATAATTCTCGCACTAGATCTCCTCTGTAACTTTACACTGCTGACCTGTAGAAATTTTTAAAGCATCACCCATGGAGATTTTTAAGTACCGCAGTTTCATGCCATTCAACGAGTGTGCACAATTTTAAAACGTGGCATGTTGGGCATCTATTTACTCGCCGTAACATCCTCCTTTCATATTTTACAAAACAATTGTGTTATATATTGTATTTTTTTAATCAAAGTGTATTTTTTTCATAAAATTATATATTCATTTTTAAAAACTGGGCATTTTGGTTTTCGGCCAAGTGCATTTTGAATTTTCGGTTTCAGCACCAGAATTTTCATTTCGGTGCACCACTATAGTGCAGTACCCATGTGTAAGAGGCAGGAGGGGGTGGGCAAATTTGGTGCCACCAGAAAGTGTTGAAGCTTTGATCAATCAGAACAGTTTGAGTTTTAGAAGTGACAGTACGTTAAAAATAAAAAAAAACCTATCAAACAAGTGGAGATGTTGCCCATATCAACCGATCAGATTCCAGCTGGAGTGTGAATAGTTACTAAACTAAAATGGCGCTATGAGCAAATGCTTTTTTGATTTGGATGGTATTCCCTGGTTTAATGGGAAGTTTTCAGACTCACTCCTCTGCTATTATTGCTGGTTATTTTTAGTATTCATGAAAGTATAAATTTAGCCAAAATGCTTTGATTTTTTTTATAAAGCAGTTAAGGATTTTAACACTTGCTGAATTTATACTTCTATTTGGGGTTCTGTTATAAAGTTTTCTCGTCCATTACTGTCAGTGACAGGTTTTAGCATGCATATATGTGCCTTCTGGATGGGTGGGCTCAAATGTCCCAAATGTCAACATTTTTGTGCGCTCCCAGCACAATTACCGGCAGATCCTGGAAAACTCCCAATGTCTACTTGCGAAAGGGAGCATTCCGATCATGTGACTGCCAATCACAGTGGTCATGTGATCAGAGTGTCTGCCTCCCAGCATTTTGAAGCTCTTATAAAGGGCTGGGAGGTGGCGGCAGAAGAGGGTAAAGCTGGCTATACAGGGGTGTGGAATTTGTTTTAGAAATTTCTTGTCTAAGGAGTAAATCAGGGTCCCAATCTACTTGTCCCTGATGACAATCTACTTGTCCTGAAAAAATAAAAAATAACTAAAACCGTATTTAAATCTGAGGTGCTTTTAGTAATGTCTGGGGCTTTTATAAACGAAAGGGGCTTTATGGCGACTTAAATTTTAATATTTTTAACATTGCTCTGCTTATCTCCTCCTTACCTTCCTGCCTGTTTCCCCCATCGAGGACTAGCAGGGAGGGGAGAGACCTTGCAGTGTAATGAGCACCGATTGGGCGCTTGTCAGGAAAGGTAAGTTTCAAGCTCTCTAAACGCTCAGCAGAAGCGCGTCTGTTGAGCGAGTAAATGAGGCGCTGACTCCAATAAGAAAAAAAAACTTTACTCCCTCAGGTTACCCTCATATCACTGGGCGCCATCGGGTAATTACAGGCCGGGACTCGGTGATTGACATCCGTGGCCGCGAATGGCAGCGCGGGTAGGGCGCGTGCGCCCCCTACCTGGAACTGCAAAATGGTGTGTGTGTGTGTGTGTGTGTGTGTATATATAATATATATATATATATATATATATGTGTTTGATTCTGTGCACAGGTGCCGCCCTATAGCAGTATATCTGATATAGGGTGGTCCTTAAGCGGTTAATCAAAACAAATCATGAACAGACAGAATTTGTAATGTAAAAGAGACATACAGGGGTAGATTTCCTGAAACTGGTGCAGTCAGAATCTGGTGCAGCTGTGCATGGTAGCCAATCAGTTTCAGCTTGTTCAGTTATGCTTTGGCAATAAAACCTGGAAGCTGACTGGTTTCAATGCGGAGCTGCACCAGATTTTGCACTCTCTAGTAAATAACCCCCACAATGTCTCTTCTGCATTAAAGTTGCTTACCTGCCATGGCCGGATATAGGGGGGTGCTGGGGTGGGCTGTCTCCCCCCCCAGATTTCAGTTGTGCCCCCCCGAGACTGCTGAGCCCCCCATCCCCACACTCAGTGCCGGAACAAGGGAAAGGGAGCCTGGAGCAATTAAGAAAGTGACGAAGAAGAGAGTGCAAGGAGGAGCTGCTCCATATAGCGGATGACACAGGATTGCTCTGACCATCGGGCTGTACTCAGTTTCATTACCCGCCCCCTTTCTACATTTGCTGCTGCTGGGGGATGAGCGGTCCTTGGTGGAGATGGGGGCAGAGGATTTGAGCTAAGAGGTGGCAGGGGATTTGGGCTAGGAGGAGGCTTGGGGGGGAATTTTTGTGCTTATTTGGGCTAAGAGGTGGCGGGGGATTTGGGCTAAGAGGTGGCGGGGGATTTTGGCTAAGAGGTGGCGGGGGATTTTGGCTAAGAGGGGGCAGAGGATTTTGGCTAAGAGGGGGCAGAGGATTTTGGCTAAGAGGGGGCAGAGGATTTTGGCTAAGAGGGGTCGGGTGATTTAAACTAAGAGGGGGCAGGGGATTTGGGCTAAGAGGAAGCAACGGATATGGAAAGGGAGAGGATCTGTGCTGGGAAGGGTACCTTGGCAAGTGGTTGTGCTAGAAGTAAGAATTTAGGGGAATGTTTCATAGGGAGGGGAATGGAGGGGGGGGAGATTTGTGCTAGAAGGGGGGATTAGCAGGGGGATTTGTGCTAGAAGGGGGGATTAGCAGGGGGATTTGTGCTAGAAGGGGGGATTTGTGCTAGGAAGGGCGATTAGCAGGGGGATTTGTGCTAGATGGGGGAATTGGGGGGATTTGTGCTAGGAGGGGGGCTTAGTGGGGGGATTTGTGCTAGCAGGTGGTGAAGAAATTTGGGTTAAGAGGGGGTACTGGAGGGGAATTTGTGCTAGGAGGGGGGATGGGGGGATTTTTGCTAAGAAGGAGAATTTTGGGGAGATTTGTGCTTGGATGGGAAATTTGAGGGGAAAGTGGATATGTGCATGGAGGGGTAATTTTTTTGAGGTAGATTTGTGCTAGGATAGGGTATTGGGGGCATTGGAGTTAGGATTGGGGTGAAGATTGTGCCGGGATGGGGGTTTATACTTGGAGAAGGAGGAGTTTTTTGCATTGTTTTTTGGGGAGAATTTTGGCTTGCAGACAGAAGTTATGCTATGGGGGGGGACGTGCTGATTAGTGCTATTTTTTTTTTCTTCAGGGGGAGGGATTTATGCTGAGACAGGATGCTCAAACATAGGGGGCTTAGTTTGTCATCTTCACCCTGGGAACTAGATTCTTTTTCAGAAACAGCCTTAATCTGCAGTGTATAGCTGGCTGCTATGTTGCAGTTTTGACCCTGTCCTCTCCTCTTCTGACCCCTGTCCTCTACCCTGCTGACCTTCTGTACCCTGCCCTTCTGACCCCTGTTCTCCATCCTGCTCACCCCCACACACTGCCCTTCTGACCACTGTCCTCTGTCTTTCTGACCCTTTTCTCTGCCCTGCTGACCCCTTTTTTTCTGCCCTGTCTTTGCCCTGATAACCCCCTCTACCCTGCTGACCCCTGTTATGTCGTCTGTTGACCCCTGTCCTTTGCCCTGCTGACCCCTATCTTTTGCCCTACTGAACCCTTGTACACTTCCCTGCTGACCTCCCTTCCTCTGCCCTGCTGACCCCTATCCTGCACCCTACAGAACCCCGTGTATACTGCCCCACTGACTCTTGTACACTGTCCTGCTGACCTCTCATCCTCTGTCCTACTGACCCCTGTACACTTCTTTTATTTCCCCTGTAAACGTCCTTGATAACTCGCTGTAAACTGCCCTACAAACTAATGGCCTCTGTATTCTGCTCTGCTGACCCCTATTTTGTGCCCTACTGACCGCCTGTAAACTGCCCCACTGACTCTTGTACCCTCTCCTGCTGACCTCTCCTCCTCTGCCCTGCTGACCCCTGTACACTTTCCTTCTTTCCCCTGTAAACTTCCTTAATATCTCGCTGTAAACTGCCCTACAAACTAATGACCTCTGTATTCTGCCCTACGAACTGCTTTCCCTCTCTCTCTGCCCTGCTGGCCCCCCTGTACACTGCCCTACTGACTTCTATACACTGCTCTGTTGACCTTGCATCCCCTGCCCCCCTGATGTTTTTTACTGCACCCCCATATCAGACAGGATAGATCCGGACCTGTTACCTGCCCCTCTGCACAAACAGCTTAGTATAGAATGTCGGAGACGAATGACCTCACACACGTGCGGGAGTGATGTCATCTTGGCCTGGCCAGCTCCAGGACATCACAGTGCTGGAGAGAAGGTGATCATAGTTCCGCTTCAAGAATACATTTAGTACCCAAGCACACCTTCCAATGGACATTAGTTTGTTGCAGTGCGCTCCCAAAAAGAGGTGCAATGGGTTCCAATCAGAAACCTCTTTGATTAGTATGACTTCAGCCAGTCCATGTGTTGATCATCTGTAGTTGATGTGTGCAGCTCTTTTGTCTTTCCTCTGGTCGTTTCCCCTGGAGCAGCAGATGTTAAACCTGAACTGTCTGTGTCGGTGTGAGTTGTCGGTGCGAGTCACTTAGCTCTTCTTCTTGTTACTGGCCAGCTGTGACTTTCTTTACTTTAGAAATGATTTTATGAACAAGAAGCCTAATGAAGGTGACAGCCAAGCGTCAGATGTGATATGCTAGATATAATTTGGTCCTAATAAATACTGCACTGCTTACTTTCATTTACAGATATTTTGAATTCCAGAAGCAGCAGATGGTAGAGACTCACACTGACATCAAGGGGCATATTTATAAAGCCATGAGACACTGCAGGTGTATCTTCCTGGGGAATGTGTGTTACATTACAGTGACCGATTCACTTATATTGAATGTTTGGTGTATGTCACATCCACTGATTCATAAATATGCCCTTTGCAGAGCACAGTTAGTGGTGATCAGCTACATTTTCTAGCACACTGCGGTGGATTGGACCCATCCAGTGGTCATCATGTTGGCAATGGAAAAGTAAAAAACTGTGGACTGGGCTGACACCGGGCTCAGGGTAGAAAACACCTTCAGTGCACCTATATGGGTTGTTAGACTTGCATTTGTGGGGAGTAAAAATTGCAGCATTTGTAGGAAAGAAAGAAAGGCACCACTGATAATAAGGAAAGCAAGAATCAAATACCAAGTGGAAAGAAAGAAGGAACATTGGGGGAGATGAAGATAGGAATGAAAGAATGAATAAGAAAGAAAGAAGGCAGGAGAGAAGGGTGGGTGAGAGGAAAATATAGGGTACCAACAGACAATGTATAAAAGTATAGAGAAAGGAGGAGAGACAAAGAAAGACACAAAGGTAAAGTGGAAGAAAACTTTAAAAAATCTGCTTTCAGAAACTTTCATCATGGACAGTAAAGAATACCATGCAGTACATTAATTCACCAGCAGGGGGAGCAAGTGTAGTGTTTATAACCTTCCAACTGAAAAATAGAAATAGATTTCCACAAAGTAGTAATCCCTAAACTCAATGGTTTTTGGTTTGCCAAAGTACTGTCATACTTACCGACATCTTCATCTCAGTTCCCAAGTGACTGTCAGCCCTGCCCATGGCCAACGCATATCAGGCCTTCTTTGCCATTAGTCCTGCCCCAGATTATGCCCACTTTCTGGTTGGTACTGCTACTAATTATGCAGGAGCCACCCTTTCACAGCTACAATTCCCTCAGTAATGTCCATTCTTTGAGGCACTGTGCATGCTCATTAACTGAAAAGGAGTAATGCTGAGATCTCGGGACGCAGCCCGGCATACAGTATTGTCAAGGCATACACTTTAACCAATTCAAGTCCGGACGCTTTCACCCCCTTCCTGTCCAGGCCAATTTTCGGATTCAGTACGATCACACTTTGAATGACAAGTGCGCGGTCATGCAACACTGTACCCACATGAATTTTTTTGCATTTTTTTGAGACAGATAAAACTTTATTTTGGTGGTATTTATTCACCACTGGGATTTTTATTTTTTGCTATATAAATGAAAAAGTCCAAACATTTTGAATAAAAAAGGTTTTTTTCTTATAAAAATGTTGCAAATAAATTATCTTTCTTCATAAATCTTGGCTAATATGTATTCAGCTATCGGTTTAGTAAAAAAAATAAAGCAAATTAGGTTTTTTTTTACATTTTTATTTTTTTATACTATTATTTGGTTTTTATTTTTTTAACATGCTGTCACCCTAGCAGTGCAGTGTCACTACTTCTGGGGGGTGATGAAGATTTTTTTTTTTTTACACTGATTGCTTTTACACCCATAAAGGCTGTAAAAGCAATAATTTCTCCTTCTCTCTGGCTGCATTCTTGCAGCCATTGAGAAATACTGTGAGAGCTGTGTCTGGTCACAGCTTGTCACATGGTACAAGGCTGTTGTGAATATCCTTGTACCATGTGACCTCTGTGATCATTCACAGATTTCACAGGTAGTAAGCAATGTCAGGAAGTGACATCTTGTTTACTACTGTTCCTGTGATCACTGATTGGCTATCAGTGATCACATAAATATTGGGACCTCCCGTACAGCGATCGGTGTTATGACACAGCGGGCACCGGATCGTGGTGCAGCGCGATCCCAGAGAGTGCGCACAGGCAGTGAATGTGGGGGCCGTTTATAAACGGCCACCCGCTTCGGCACTGCTCCCGTCTGGCCGTTTATTTACATGGGCGGACGGGAAGTGGCTAATGTATGGCCAGCTTTAGTTGCCCTCTTTCCCAAGCATTCCTTTTCTCCCACAGCTCTGTTTGGCTCTATACACACTGGCTTACTCCAGTGCTCTTGGCAGAAAAAAGCGCTAATTTTGAGCGGTTTTGTACTAGCGTTTAGCAGCATTTAGGAGAGCTTAGCATTTTTCCTGCCAGAAAAATGCTCTAAAAAAACACAAAATGGGTTTTTTTCTGCCTCTAAATGCCTTGCTTAAAAAAATGCCTCTAAACTACATAATGCGCATGATAACCTAGTATAACATTAGTTGCTTCTACCGGCAAAACGCTAAACTCATCAAGGAGCAGCATTTTCTTTAAGCCAGTGTGCCTGGAGCCTACAGCTTTCAGACACAAGAAAAGATAGCCCTGTGTATGCCCAGAGACACTTCAGTTCATTTATTTCTGCCATCATAGACAGTTATTGGACATTCGCGAAAGAGCTACGAGGGCTACGATTAAAAGAAGGGAGTAGGCTGTGTTAGAAAGTTGACCCTTTATGGAATAGTAAAATTTTCTGTCAAGGTTAAAGGCTAGGTTGACATCTGTGCGGGTGGTGCGGCTGCTGATCCGCACAAAAATCCGTGCAACCGCACCACCCACACAGAGGAATGCAGACCCGCGGGTGGGTTCCATTAGTTCTAATGGTATGCCGCCCGCACTGGAAAACGCAGCTGTACTGGGAACCAAGGTTCTCGTGCGGGCTGCATTTCAGAAGCAGTGCAGGAACTTCTTCCGTGGGTATCACGGGGTACGGGAGTCTATTCAAATGAATGGGCTCTCGTGGCCGCACAATACGTGGCCCAAATGGCCGTGTATATGTGAACCTTGGGTTAAGGCATTTTTTGAATGAATAAAATGATTTATGGAAATGAAAAACACAGCAATTAATCACTGACATACATCCTGAGGAGGAGCCACACCACGCCGTGACGGTACGCCGCCGGAGCAACGTGGAGCTCCGGCGGCCATTGTTTACTACCAGCTGGTCAGTCCTCTTACAGACTACTGTCTGCAACGTTGCACACATGTTTTTATATGATGCACCTCTTTGAATAAAAGTTTTTGGTTTAACCTACTACACTATGGGAGTGTCCTTGTTGCCCCCTGGGGGAGTGCTCTAGCCTGCAGACCCACTACTAGGACGGATTACTACCTACTACCCAGGCCATTCGGAGTGACAGCACCCACTAGGACCATACAGGTGTACTTCTGGGAGAAGAAGGACAACTCATCTCGGATCCGATAGAAGGAAGACCTCCTACCACCTGGCATCAGGATAATTACATACAAGGCGCATTTAATATGCGCGTCCGGTGAGTGCGCATTTCATTATCACCTCTATCCGGACAGCGAAGTCACCTCAATTATCCATATTTACCTATATCTGTGGGACTACCTCTTATCCTTTATTTTATTTTAATTTAATTTATTTTATTGTATTTTACTTTATCCATTCACTCTAAGGACCTGTGTATACATATTGTTTACGAGCGCTGCACTTGTCACATACATTAAACAAGAATGGAGTACATGGAAGGACACCACGGAGGAAGCCATTGCTGTCCAAAAAGAATATTGCAGCACGTTTGAAGTTTGCAAAAGAGCACCTGGATGTTCCACAGCACTACTGGCAAAATATACTGTGGACAGATGAAACCAAGATTGAGTTGTTTGGGAAGAACACACAACACTATGTGTGGAGAAAAAAAGGCACAGCACATCAACATCAAAACCTCATCCCCACTGTAAAACATGGCGGAGGGAGCATCATGGTTTGGGCCTGCTTTGCTGCCTCAGGCCCTGGACGGATTGTCATTGATGGGAAAATGAATTCCAGAGTTTATCAAGACATTTTGCAGGAAAACGTACGACCATCTGTCCGCCAACTGAAGCTCCGCAGAGGATGGGTGATGCAACAGGACAATGACCCAAAGCATACAAGTAATTCAACAAAACAATGGCTGCAACAGCACAGAATACGCCTTCTGGAGTGGCCCAGTCAGAGTCCTGACCTCAACCCGATTGAAATGCTGTGGAATGACCTTAAGAGAGCGATTCACACCAGACACCCCAAGAATATTGCTACACTGAAACAGTTTTGTGAAGAGGAGTAGTCCAAAATTACTCCAGATCGTTGTGCAGGTTTGATCTGCAACTACAGGAAACGTTTGGTTGAGGTTATTGCTGCCAAGAGGGTCAACCAGTTATTAAGTCCAAAGGTTCACATACTTTTTCCTCCTTGCACTGTGAATGTTTACATGTTATGTGCAATTAAACCATGGCAACATCTAATGTTTGTATAGTATTATGTTCAGCAGACTGTGTTCTATTGTGACTTAGATGACGTTCAGAGCACATTTTATGCCCAATTCATGCAAAACTCCATGTAATCCCAAGGGGTTCACATACTTTTTCTTGCAACTGTAGGTTTAAATGTGATCCTTACTTTCTCCTCCATCATAACAGTACATCTTAATGAAATAACTGTAATAAAAGTTTTCAATTATATCATGAGTGTCTTAGAGTAAGGTTCATTACACTACTAGTGGCTATTATTATTATGCATATATACATATACACAATTATAAGTAGATATATATAACATTTAATATAAATAGCATTGTTCTATTTGTAATAGGCAGCTAAAATGGCGTTTGAATAATTTCTGTTTTCTTAAATACAAGTTCCTTTAGGTCCACTATACATACAGGTGTTGGTAAATTGATAAGTAATGATGGGTGTAGCCCAGGGGTGGGCAAACTTTTTGACTTGAGGGCCGCAATGGGTTCATATAGTGGACCCGGGGGCCGGACCAAGAGTAGATGAATGATGTGTATGTGTCATCCATAGTAAGTATAGTAATATTCCCCCATAGTAAGCATAGTAATTAATCCCCCATATAGTAATTCCTCCCCCATATAGTAATTCATCCCCCATATAGTAATTCATCCCCCATATAGTAATTCATCCCCCATAGTAATTCATCCCCCCTATAGTAATTCATCCCCCCTATAGTAATTCATCCCCCCTATAGTAATTCATCCCCCCCATAGTAATTCATCCCCCATATAGTAATTCATCCCCCATATAGTAATTCATCCCCCATAGTAATTCATCCCCCCTATAGTAATTCATCCCCCCTATAGTAATTCATCCCCCCTATAGTAATTCATCCCCCATAGTAATTCATCCCCCATATAGTAATTCATCCCCCCCTATAGTAATTCATCCCCCATAGTAATTCATCCCCCATAGTAATTCATCCCCCATAGTAATTCATCCCCCATATAGTAATTCATCCCCCATATAGTAATTCACCCCCTATAGTACATCACCCCCTATAGTAATTCATCCCCCATAGTAATTCATCCCCCATATAGTAATTCTTCCCCCCTATTAAGTCCCCAAGTCCCCCCTGTGTCAATTCACTTACCTTTGCTCCGCGCGTTCCTCTCGCCGTGTTCCCGCGCTGTTCCGGTGTAGCATGAAAATCTGTCTCCTATGGGGATCTGCCCCCCTCGACGTATCTGCGCATGTGCCAGTTTCAGGCATTAGCAGCCGATCGGCGATCTCCGGCACATGCGCAGATACGTCGAGGGGGACAGATCCTCATAGGAGACAGATTTTCATGCTACACCGGTCTTCAGGGCGGACTGTGAGAGGAGCCTAGCGGGAGCCTAGCTCCGCGGGCCGGATTAAAAGGTCCGCCGGGCCGTAGTTTGCCCATTGCTGGTGTAGCCTGTGCTAAAGATACCCTATAAAAATGTGAACTGTGATCAACTTAATCAGAGCACTAGGTGGCCAGAGGGCATGCTCTCATACAGCTGTATCTTCACCAATAAATATATCATTTGGAGCTCTCGTGCTGACAGGTTGGTTATTTCAGGTTAAAGCCACGAAATTGCATACTCACCCATGTCTCATTAAACAGCACCTATCCTAAAAACCTTAGATCACATAGGGGACTTTTTGTCTCCTACATAATATAAAGTTTTAGTCAAAGTAAAAAAAAAAGTAGAAAAATAAAAGTTACACATCCTCAACTTTTATATTTTACCAAAAAAAGTGAGTAATATATTGCATTTTTGTGGCCTTAACAATGTTTCTCTGAAATTTTGTGCTTGATAAACCGTTGCACAAATATATTGTGACATAAAAATTGGAACTACCACTATTTTATTCTTCAGGGTCTCTGCTTTCAGAAAAATATAATGTGTATGATAATGACAGCAAAATGGTTAAATGGATCCTGCACATAGTTCAGGATGAGTGCTGATAGAAGGAATCTGTCAGGGGCACACATGGAAGCAGGGGCGGACTGACAACTCATGGGGCCCCCGGGCAATAGGGCATCATGGGGCCCCTGTGTCCTTGCCCAAACTCACAAAAGCCTATGAAAAAGGTACCAGGGACATCTCATGGGGCCCCCTACTGACCCCGGGCTCTCGGGCAGTGCCCGAGTTTCCAAATGGTCAGTCCACCCCTGCATTCAAGATGCTAACATGCTTTAGAAGGTATGTACTACATGTTTGTCTCCTCAAGCCTCTCTTTACTACACTGAGTGTCAATGACCTAGAAGAGGCATGTGCATATCAGGTGATACTGTATGCTCAGCTAGAGTCCCCTAAGAGTCCTAATGCAAGAACCTCCTAGACAATTCAGTGTCCATGGGTCCAATTTTGAATGGATGGAAAAATATGAATCAAAAAGACATTCTGGGGTTTGTTTGTGAAGTTTATTTAAGCATAAGGGAAATTATGTGGCAGAAATATTTCCAGAGTAAGCTCTCCGGAAGCCTGGAACTCTCCCTGACTATCACATGTAGCTGGCAGCAAGTAGCGTGCTCTGCCCTGACCTCACCCATGACCTCAGAATTTCCACTTTTGATACTTCCTATTTAGCTATTCTACGTATGGGCAATTCTTCATTTTTAATAATCTTTGTGATAGAAATATAGTCAAAGTCCTCCACATTAAGTGTAAACAAAACACCAGGTAGATGCAGGTCAGAATTTACTCGAACTCTTGGGATGAAAAGTGATGTAACTGCCGCAAGGTGGTGTCACCAAGCTTTTCAAAAAGAGCACAGATACATATCTATTACGTTCCCAAAACATGAAAGACTTCTCGTGATCAGGCTCCCCAAACCCTACTCAATGAGTGGAGACTGAACCTTATCAAGCCTTGGTGCACAACATGGTAGATCATGGTGGACATAACCAATCTTTGTTGGGTCCCTGGTGATCCAATTCTTAACTGCATCTCCTCCATACTGTGAATTATTTGTTGCCACCAACTACATCCATGTCTTGCACAATTCCAACATCCCATATTTCCTTGTTACCAGCTGGATGTAGACCAGGACTTCAGAAAAATGGGCATGCTTAAAGGTCTAATTGTCAAGAGCAAGGTAGAACCTAAAGCTGTTAAAACCAAAAGCCTCACACTGGGAGTAAAAAAATATGTAAATGAATCATGATTACCGGTGCTAATGTAAACCACTATGAAATAAATATGTAACACTACCCCTCAGGGACCACTGAGTAATTTTTGGGTTTCCTATCTTTCCTGACCCCGCTCTGGAAGCCCAACCCCTGCTGACACCACCTTAAACCTGTGACTATTAAAATCCTCTGGCTGCAACCATAACATAGACACGGATATTTTGGTTGTATAGAGATCAAATGGAAGCACAACAAAGCAACAGCAAAATATGTGCATAAGACAACAGCTGTCACTCTAGCAACTTCAAATAAGTGTCACAACACAGCACAATCTCAATCAGTTCTAGATGTCCTGCTATTCAGAATTTAAATGATAGCCCCAGTTCTGAGATGTTTCTTCCCCAGGGAGTAAAAAAGCTACCAAGCAGAAAGACTTACTCACTTTGGGCTCTCAGTGGCTGAGGGCTGAGTCTAATTCTCATGAAATAAGAGCTCTTCTATAAATTGGCCAATGTCCCTTTAACTGCAGTGACTGATCTTCTGTGTGCTCGATGGACCCTATTTGGTGCATATAAGGATTCAAAACTTTTCTTGGGGCAAAGGCAGAAATTCCTTAATAGAAGGTGAATATGAAGGAAGGGAGCTGCCCTTTTGACCACTTGCCCTCTAGAGGATTTACCCCCCTTAATGACCAGGCCTCTTTTTGCTACTTGGCGCTGCACTAATTCAACTGATAATTGCGCGGTCATGCAATGCTGCACCCAAACAAAATTGATGTCCTTTTTTCACACAAATAGAGCTTTCATTTGGTGGTATTTGATCACCTGTGCATGTTTTATTTTTTGCACTATAAACAAAAAAAGACCGAAAATTTTGAAGAAAAACAATATTTTTTACTTTCGGCTATAAAAAAAATATATAGTAAACTCAAAGTTAGTTATAAATTTAGGCCAAAATGTATTCTGCTACATGTGTTTGGTGAAAAAAATCCCAATAAGTGTATATTGATTGCTTTGTGTGAAAGTTATAGCGTCTACAAACTATGGTATAGATACTGCAATTAACGCCATTTTTTTGCTATACAGCACTGCGCTAGTTTAACTGACAATTGCGCGGTCATGCAATATGGTACATAAATTAAATTTATGTCCTTTTTACACACAAATAGAGCTTTCTTTTGGTGGTATTTGATCGCTCATGCGCTTTTTATTTTTGGCTCTATAAACAAAAAAAGTTTTGAGAAAAAAAATGGTATTTTCTCATTTCTGTCATAAAAAAAACATCCAAAAAACTAAAATTTCATCATAAATTTAGGCCAAAATGTATTCTGCTACATGGTTTTGGTTAAAAAATCCCAATAAGCGTATATTGATTGCTTTGTGTGAAAGTTGTAGCGTCTACACACTATGGTATAGATAATGGAATTTACACAGCTTTTCCTTTCTGACTGCTCATCACATTTCTTGAGGTGCTAAAATACCAGGACAGTACAGACACCCCCAAATGACCCCTTATCGGAAAGTAGACACCCTAAGCTATCTGCTGAGAGGCATATTGAGTCTATGGAAGATTTATTTTTTTTCCACAAGTTTCTGGAAAATGGCAAAAACATTTTTTTTTTACACTAAGTTGTAATTTAACCACTTGTCTACAGGGTACTTTTACCCCCTTCCTGCCCAGGCCAATTTTCAACTTTCAGCACTGGCACACTTTGACTATTGCGCGGTCATGCAACACTGTACTCATATGATATTTTATCATTTTTTTGAGACAGAGCTTTCTTTTGGTGGTATTTAATCACTTCTGGGTTTTTTTCATTTTTTGCAAAACCAAAAACAAATTTTTGGGGAAAAAAAACCCTTTTTCTTAGTTTTTGTTACAAAAGTTTGTAAATAAGTGATTTTTCTCCTTCACTGATGCGTTTGTAAATAAGTGATTTTTCTCCTTCACTGATGCGCTAATGAGGCTGCAGTGATGGGCACTGATAGGCTGCACTGATGGACACTGATAGGTGGCACTGAGAGGCATCACTCATATATGGCACTGATAGGCGGCACTGACTGGCACTTAGGTGGCACTGTTAGGCGGCACTGATTGGCGACACTGTCTGGCACTGATAGGCGGCAATGATTGGCAGCACTGATAGGCGGCACTGACTGGCACTGATAGGTGACATTGAAAGGCAGCTCAGATGGGCACTGATATGTGGCATTGATGTGCACTGATGGGCTCTGGCAGGTGGCATTGATGAGCACTGACAGCTGGCATTGATGGACACTGACAAGTGGCACTGCTGGGGCTACACTGATCATCAGGGTACACTGATCATCAGGGTACACTGATCATCAGTGCCCTGATGATCAGTGTAAATGTCCCTTCTGAGGAATGCCGATTACCGGCTCTCCTCTCGAGCTGTCAACGTGACAGCTCGTGAGGAGAGAAATGCCGATAACCGGCATTTCCTTATTTACATGCGATCAGCTGTGATTGGACACAGCTGATCACATGACCGAGCCAACATCTTCGGCTCTTTCCTTTGATGGGTGATCCGCTGTGTCCGAGGGACGCAGCGCACCACCGATCACCGTGCATGCGCGGTTAGAGTGGGAGGATGTCATATGACATCCTCCCAGAACGAGAGAACCACCTTGCGCCCGTCATTTCCTTATATGGGAGGCGGTTAAATTATATATTTCTCGCACAAGCCATAGGTATATGTGGGATTACACCCCAAAATACATTCTGCTACTTCCAACGAGTATGAAGATACCACATGTGTAAGACTTTTTGGGAGCCTAGCCACATACAGGAGCCTGAAATCCAATGACCACTTTGAAAGCCTAAAGTGCGTAACTTCCTCATTTCACTTCCTCACTACCTATCACAGTTTCGAAGGTCCTGAAATGCCAGGATAGCAACAACCCCCCCCCCCCCAATTGACCCCTTTTTGGAATGTAGACACCCTAAAGAATTTAAAAAGAGGCATGGTGAGTATTTTGCAGATCTCATTTTTTTCACAAGGTTTTGAAATATAAAAAAAGAAAAGAAAAAAATGTTTTTTTTTTTTTTTTTTTTTCATTTTCCAAAAACTTGTGGCAACAAACAAGATCTGCAAAATACTCACCATGCTTCTTATCAAATTCCTTGGGGTGTATACTTTCCAAAAAGTGGTAATTTGGGGGGGGGGTGCTATCCTGTCATTTCAGGGATTCCAAAACTGTGATAGGTAGTCGCGAAGTGTAATGAGGAAATAAAGCCCTTTAAAAGGTCCTGTACTTGGCTAGACTGCCAAAATATCTCTCACATATGGTATACCCATACTCAGCAGAATGTATTTTGGGGAGTAATTCCACATATACCCATGGCATGTGTGAGCAATAAATCATGTTTTTTTGTCATTTTCCAAAAACTTGTGGTAAAAAAAAATTAATTCTTTTGATTCAACATGCCTCTCAGCAAATAGATTGGGGTGTCTACTTTCCAAAAAGGGGTCGTTTTTGGGGGCATTAGAAGTTTATGCCACACATCACTCACTCTTCAAACCACCTGAAGACCAAGCCTTTTCCGAAATTTTTTTTGAAAAAAATCGGTATTTTTTGCTAGGAAATTAATTCAAACATTATATATATTTTTTAATGCAAACACCCTAGTGAATAAAATGGTGGGTGCTGCAACTTTTTATGTCACATAGTATTTGCGCAGCAATTTTTCAAACACGTGTTTTAATGGACAAAAACACAATATATTGGCCAATTATTTGGTAAGATATAAAAGATGATGGTATGCCAAGTAAACAGATACCAACATGACATGCTTTAAAACTGCGCATGTCCCATGCAATGGCGACAAACTGCATTTGTTTTTAATATCCATAGGCAATGTTTTAAAAGCCTTTACAAGCTACAATTTTAGATTTACAGAGGAAGTCTAGGGTTAGAATTACTGCCCTTGATCTGACATTCACTGCGATACCTCACATGCATGGTCCAACCGCTGTTTACATACCAGCACAGGGTCAACGCTCGCGCACGCAGGTGTGCGCGCATGGGGGGCGAGGGTGATTTTTTTTTTTTTAAGTTTTTTTTTTTATTATTATTTTTACACTGTCCCTTTTAGTTTTTTTTTTTTTATCACTTTTACTTCTATCACGGAATGCAAATATCCCTTATAACTTCAATGGGCATTGTCATATATTCTTTTTTGAGAACTCTGGGGTCTATCAGACTCTGGATATCTCCTCTGCCCATACATTATCTAATCAAACAAAGATCGGTGTGATCAGATGCTTTCCCAATTTACAAATTGTTCTGTTTATATCCTGCGAAACTGAAGTGATGAAATGCTCGCAGCTTACAATTTCTTTCTCAGGACTGCCCGAGAAGGCCGTGGAAGGCAGATGGAGAGGGGGGGGCATCATCTCCCACTGCTTGTTAAAGCAGTCCTGCAGCTAATTAGCCACTAGGATTGCTTTGACAAGAAAGCGGATCGCTGGCTGAAAAAAATTATTATTATTATTACATCGAGTTTATATAGCGCCAAAGGGTTTGTTCAGCGCTGTACAATATAGGAGGGACAATACATGGCACAGTACAACAATAACAAACAACGTACGAGGGGTAAGAGGGCCCTACTCTTTGGAGCTTACAATCTAGGAGGGAGGGGGTAGTGGTACAGTAGGAAGTGGCTGAGGGGAATGAAGTGGTGGGAGGAATGAGGGAGAATGGCCGTTAGGTGAGGGTGGGGTAGGGTTCCCTGAAGAGATGGGTTTTGAGGGAGCGCCTGAATGTGAGGAGGGAAGGTGACAGTCTGATGGATTGGGGCAGTGAGTTCCAGAGGATGGGGGAGGACCTGGAGAAGTCTTGCAGTCGTGCATGGGAGGAGGAGACCAGGGAGCAGGATAGAAGGAGGTCCTGTGAGGAGCGAAGGGTACGGGTAGGGCGGTACTTGGGGATCAGGTTGGTGAGGTAGTCAGGGGCAGTGTTGTGAACGGCTTTGTAAGTCAGGGTTAGAAGTTTAAATTTGATGCGTTGGGCAATCGGGAGCCAGTGGAGGGAGAGGCAGAGGGGGGTGGCAGAGGTGGAGCAGTTGGTGAGGTGGATGAGTCTAGCCGCTGAGTTCAGGATGGTCTGAAGCGGGGAGAGCTTGTACTGGGGTAGGCCGGTGAGGAGGGAGTTGCAGTACTCGAGGCGTGAGATAATCAGGGAGTGTACGAGTAGTTTGGTGGTGTCTGGGGTAAGGAAGGTACGTATCTTGGCAATGTTGCGGAGGTGGAGCCTGCATGTGTTTGTAAGTGATTTGACATGAGGTTGGAAGGAGAGGTTCGAGTCAAGAATGACGCCAAGGACTTTGGCTTGCGGGGCGGGAATGATAGTGGTGTTGTTGGTGATGATGGATAGGATGGGGGGGGGGGGTGTGTGGGCAGGGGGAAAGACGAGGAGAGGTTAAGCTTGAGGAAATGTAGCAACATCCAGTCTGAGATGTCGTTTAGGAGGTGAGTGATGCGGGCGGAGAAAGTGGGGGTGAGGAGAGGGGTGGAGAGGTAAATTTGAGTGTCGTCAGCGTAGAGGTGATAGTTGAAGCCGTGGGAGTGTATGAGTTTGCCCAGGGAGGAGGTGTAGATGGAGAAGAGAAGGGGTCCAAGGACAGAGCCTTTGGGGACCCCAACAGGGAGGGGGAGGAGGCACCGTTGTAGGTGACGCTGAAGGAGCGTCGGGATAGGCAAGATGAGAACAAGGAGAGAGCGGTATCTCTGATGCCAAGGGAGAGTAGTTTATTAAGGAGGAGGGGGTGGTCAACTGTGTCGAAGGCTGCGGAGAGGTCCAGGAGAAGGAGGACAGAGTAGTTGCCCTTGGCTTTGGCGTTTAGTAGGTCGTTAGTGATTTTGAGGAGGGCAGTTTCACTGGAGTGCAGGGGACGGAAGCCGGACTGGAGCGGGTCAAGGAGGTTATTGTCAGTAAGGTGGCCGCTTAGGCGATCGTAGACTATGCGCTCAAGGAGCTTGGAGGTGAGTGGCAGCAGGGAGATGGGTCTGAGGTTGTTGGGGTCCGCGGGATCCAGGAAGGGCTTTTTGAGGATGGGGGTGATATGCGCGTGCTTTAGGGAGGAGGGGAATGCGCCAGTAGAGAGGGAGAGATTGAAGATGTGGGTGAGGGAGCCGATGAGGGAAGAGGGGGGTGACCGGAGGAGTTGAGAGGGGATAGGGTCCAGGGGGCAGGTAGTGAGGCGGGCTTCTGAGAGGACCTTGGCGACTTCCTCAGTGGTGACAGGGCTGAGGGAGGGCAGTGCAGGGGGGTTACGGTGGGCGGGGCCTTGGGAGAGGTGGGGGGCAGTGCGGTTGTGAGGGCAGAGGAGGGGGGAGACAAGGGGGTGACGGGGGTGGGGAGGGTAGGTAGATTGCGAGTTGACAATGTCCTTACAGATAGCGTCAATCTTGTGGAAATGGGTGGCAATCTCGTGGGCGGTGAGTGAGGTACTGAGTGGAGGAGGGGGGGGGGGGGAGAGCAGGGAGTTGAAGGTGGAGAAGAGTCGGCGAGGGCAGGAGGAGAGGGTGTTGATCAGGTTAACAAAGTGGGCCTGCTTGGCGGCGTGGAGGGAGGAGGTGTAAGTGAGGAAGGCAGATTTGTAGAGGGAGAATGCATGAGGGGACCTGGTTTTGCGCCACAGTCTCTCCAGTGCGCGACTGTGATGTTTGAGGCATTTAGTGCTGTCATTCTGCCATGGTTGATACCAAAATGATACCAGGATGATGCCTGCAGCTGTAGGCATCATCCTGGTATAACCATTCAATGTCCAGTGATGTACCAGTACGTCCCTGGTCCTTGTTGGGTATATATGCTATCTTCTTTTTTTTTTTTTGTATGCAGCCTGTATGCTAAATGAAAAAAGAGAAGAAATCTCTGCCAGAAAAAGTGTTAGAATATACCACCCTGCATCCACCCATTTCTAATGGTGGGCACACATTAGATCGCACTGTGCCACATGCGCCAGTTCCAAGATTGTACAAATGTCTAAATAGTGGCACTCTTGAATAAAAATTGTCCATGTACAGTTGCAAGAAAAAGTATGTGAACCCCTTGGGATTACGTGGAGATTTGCATGAATTTGGCATAAAATGTGCTCTGAACGTCATCTAAGTCACAACAATAGAAGAACACAGTCTGCTGAACATAATACTACACAAACATTAGATGCTGCCATGGTTTAATTGCACATAACATGTAAAAATTCACAGTGCAGGGAGGAAAAAGTATGTGAGGCCCTAGCTTAATGACTTCTCCCAGAGCTAATTGGAGCCAGGAGTGAGCCAACCTTGACTCCAATCAGTGTGATGATATTGGATGTGCTGCTGACAGCTGTCCTGCCCTTAAAAAACACACACCTGTTTTGGGTTTACTGGTTTCAAGAAGCACTGTCTGATGTGAACCATGCCTCGCAGAAAAGAGCTCTCAGAAGACCTACGATCAAGAATTGTTGACTTGCATGAAGCTGGAAAGGGTTACAAAAGTATCTCCAAAAGCCTTGATGTTCATGTGTCCACGGTAAGACAGACTGTCTACAAATGGAGAAAGTTTAGCATTGTTGCTACTCTCCCTAAGCGTGGTCGTCCTGTAAAAATGACTGCAAGAGCACAGCGCAGAATGCTGCATGAGGTAAAGAAGAATCCCAGAGTGTCAGCTAAAGACCTACAGAAATCTCTGGCACATGCTAACATTTTTGTTGACACATCTACAATAAGGAAAACATTAAACAAGAATGGAGTACATGGGAGGACACCACGGAGGAAGCCATTGCTGTCCAAAAAGAAGATTGCAGCACGTTTGAAGTTTGCAAAAGAGCACCTGGATGTTCCACAGCACTACTGGCAAAATATACTGTGGATAGATGAAACCAAGATTGAGTTGTTTGGGAAGAACACACAACACTATGTGTGGAGAAAAAAAGGCACAGCACACCAACATCAAAACCTCATCCCCACTGTGAAACATGGCGGAGGGAGCATCATGGTTTGGGGCTGCTTTGCTGCCCCAGGGCCTGGACGGATTGTTGTCATTGATGGGAAAATGAATTCCAGAGTTTATCAAGGCATTTTGCAGGAAAACGTACGACCATCTGTCCTCCAACTGAAGCTCCGCAGAGGATGGGTGATGCAACAGGACAATGACCCAAAGCATACAAGTAATTCAACAAAACAATGGCTGCAACAGCACAGAATACGCCTTCTGGAGTGGCCCAGTCAGAGTCCTGACCTCAACCCCATTGAAATGCTGTGGCATGACCTTAAGAGAGCGATTCACACCAGACATCCCAAGAATATTGCTACACTGAAACAGTTTTGTGAAGAGGAGTGGTTCAAAATGACTCCAGATCATTGTGCAGGTCTGATCTGCAACTACAGGAAACGTTTGGTTGAGGTTATTGCTGCCAAAGGAGGGTCAACCAGTTATTAAGTCCAAAGGTTCACATACTTTTTCCTCCCTGCACTGTGAATGTTTACATGTTATGTGCAATTAAACCATGGCAACATCTAATGTTTGTGTAGTATTATGTTCAGCAGACTGTGTTCTTCTATTGTTGTGACTTAGATGATGTTCAGAGCACATTTTATGCCCAATTCATGCATAACTCCACGTAATCCCAAGGGGTTCACATACTTTTTCTTGCAACTGTATATGTGGTACCCCATATGGAAAAAGGATGACACCAAGTCCCAAACTATCTTGCCACTGCTCCCCATGTAGTCTGGGCATCCGGGGGGCTCCACGTGACTATCTTTTCCCTCGTAAATCCGAAACTTATAAGTATAGCCTGTTGCCCTCTCACAGGTCTTATACATCTTGACCCCATATCTGGCACGCTTGCTGAGGAGAAATTGTTTTAATGCAAGGCGGCCAGAGAAATTAATGAGGGACTCATCAACACAGATTTTTTTGCTGGGGAGTATAGATATCTGCAAATTTTTGGTTAAGGTGATTTATGAAGGGCTGAATTTTGTGGAGCTGGTCAAATTCAGGGTCACCCCGAGGACAACAAAGTGTATTGTCGTTGAAATGCTTAAAACACATTATACTCTCATATCTATGCCTGGCCATGGCAGCAGAGAACACGGGCATATGATGAATCGGATCTGTGGACCAATGCAATCGCAATTCATCTTTTTTTTTTAGTAATGCCCATGTTGAGGGTTAGGTCCAAAAAAAATTTAAATTCGGAAACCATAATGGGTTTCCATGTGAATGGTCTGGCAAGGTTTGAATTTGGGTTGGTGGCAATTAATTGTTGTGCATATAAAATGCTTTGATCCACAATCAATGCATACAGATCTTCTGTGAAAAACAGCTCCAAAAAATCAAGGGTTTTTAGTTAAATTTGTGGTTTCCACCTGAATTCCGGGTTGGGCAGTGAATGGGGGAAGTACGGGTGCTGCTGAATTTGTGGGCTGCCAATTGGGATTTGCAAGCACATCCGGAAGGATACTAGGGGCTCTACGGACCTGTGTGCGAATTCTTGGTGGTTGCGGGACAATACTTATGCTTGCCACCGCACCAGTTTGTACTGCACTTATGGGACTCACCACGTCACCAAGTGATACTGCAGTGCTGGTATGTGAATGACCAGGATGTAATAGGTCGCTGGTGCTCGCCAGTTCACCAAAAGGTAGTGAGGCACTAGTACTGGCGCTTTGCTGCATATTAGAGTCATCACAATTTACTGGCAAGTGCTAATAGAGATCGGGCCTGATTCTGCCAACACTGCGGTTTTGTGTGCAATGTATCAAGTGACAATGACCTACTGACTGCACTTGCTGGGGGAGAAGGGGGTAAACATAGGGCCTAACGCAGGTGCCGGGGGTTAATCCCACTAATGCTGCGTTTTTGATCGTCTTCCTGGCAATCAAGGGGTTAAATGTGATTACTGGTGTACTGACGAGCAATCTGACGCTATCTGGGAGGGGCATGAAATCCACAGGAGTGCAAATCATGTATATATATATATATATATATATATATGTGATTTTGCGCACTCGTGCCGCTCTGTAGCAGTAATTCTGCTATAGAGCGGTCAGGAAGCGGTTACATAAGCGGTTTGTGTTATGGCCTGCATCACTTTAACTGACAATTGCGCGGTCATGCAATGCTGCACCAAAATGAAATTTACATCCTTTTTGCCCCACGAATTGAGCTTTCTTTCGGTTGTATTTGATTGCCTGTGCATTTTTTTTATTTTTTGCGCTATAAAAAAAAGAGACAATTTTGAGAGAAAAAACTATATTTTGGACTTTTTGCTATAAAACATGTCCAGTAAAAAAAATGTAAATCAAATTTCGTAATAAATTTAGGCCAAAATGTATTGTGCGACATGTCTTTGTTAAAAAAAAATCCAAATACGTGTAAATTAATTGTTTACGTCAAAGTTATAGCGTTTACAAATGGTATAGATACTGGATTTTTTTTTTATCCTAATAATAGCAGAGATCAGCGACTTATGGCGGGACTGCGGCGGACATTCTGACACTGGGGGGGGGAACTGACTTGGGGGTCACTGACAACCCCAGTGACACCAATACAGTGATCAGTGCAAAAAAAAAAAAACACTGACACTGTACTGACTTGTGGCCTTAGTCAGGAGACGGGAGCCCCCGTTTCCTCATGGTTCCTCTTTCAGAAATCACTTTATACAGTAGCACTCCGGCCCACCAGGGCTGTCTGCCAGACTTGTCAGCAGTGTCAGTTTTGTAAGCAGTCAGCTATTCCTCCTCTCTCCTCCACTCTTTGCGGTCTGGTCCAGCTTGGACCTTTGGTGTCCTGCGCGATCTTCTGCTTGCACCTGCTCTGCATCTCTCTCCACCATTTCCTGTCCTCGAATTTCCAAGCTGTTGTATTGATCTTCCCCAGCCCTTCCATTAGCTCCTCTGGGAAATGTAGTTTAACTCCAGGTTAAACAGCAAAGACCTGCCTACGAATCCCTGAAAGATTTTCAACAGAGTCTGTATAACTGAGCTGCAGGACGCTGCCATCTTGTGTCCATTTATCGTCCTGCTAACAGTATTACAGCAGGGTGTTACAAATAAATGAATAAATATTGGTTCTGCTGCTCAAGTGTAAACTACTAACAAATAAATTCACATTATAACACAGAGCTCAACAGTATAAATAAACAATAATGACTTATAAAGTGTCCATCAGTGTCCAAATGTTACATAAACAGTACAGTGCTTCCACTTCTGTAATAAATCATCCTCTAAAAAAAAGTGCTCTTGTAAATCATAAAGTGACTTTGTGCTCCAAGACCACACTGTGATGCATGACCTGCGCCCCCTCCTATATCCGTACTCACCAGACAAGATGGACCCTCTGCTATTAGCATGAGAGTCAAATGCGCTTTCTCTGGTGAGGGATGCCTCCTTCCTGGTCTCCAACCTTCTTCAAAATTCCCGCATTCATTCAGCGGTATGAAGTTAAAGGCTACAAATGAGTGAGGGTGCCACTGTAGGCGTCGGGTCACATGATCCTGTGCTTGGTGTGCTCAGTCGGTGATGATTGGTGATGTCAGTGTCTCTACTCTGCCATCTTCCAGCTGCGTTGCAACCGCCTGAAGCAGGTACTTGCTCCCTCTTCCTGCTTCTGTGTTTACAATGACAGTACACCTCTCAGGTGGCTCAGGTAAATAACACTCCCTGTCACAGAAACCACAGAGAGGAGGTCAATTGCACCAGCCTCACAACAGTAGCTCCTCCAGTAGCCCTCACCTCCAGCCAGGTTTGAGGGCTTCCCCTGGTAAGTACTTTCTGCTCTTCCACACCAGCACCTATCTCTGCCACTCTGCTGTACTGAGAGGGGGTGGTAGAGAGCTCTTTACACTGGCTGGTATTAGAGGGAGAACTCTGCACTGAGGGAAGGGGCGTTGGGGGGGGGGGGTAGAGCTCTGTATCGAGGGCAGTATTGGTGGGACAGATCTGTACTGTGAGGTTGGGGGAGAGCTCCGTACTGGGGGAGGGGTTGGGGGTAGATGTCAGGAATGGACTCGCCAATGGTGGTGGGACTCACCTGCCTTGTGGGCTGCAGTACCAGTGCTGGCCAGCGGGTGCTCTCAGCAACCTGAAGCTCACTTCTGCAATCAGCCATCACCTGAGGCTGATTGCAGGAGGTGTAGTTAAGGAATGGCCAGACCTGCAGTCAGTGCCTTGGTGTTTGTTTCCCATGTGCCCTGTTTCCTGTATCCTGTTCCCTGCCTGCTCGACTCTCCTGCTTGACTCTAACTCTGATAGAACTCCTCCTGCACTGACCCCGGCTATTCCTGACCATTCTTCTGCCTGCTCCCGTTTACTTTTCTGCCTGATTGTTCCTGACCCAGCCTGCCTGACCACTCCACCTCTCCAGCCCTGACTGCACCTGTACCTATTAGTTTAAGGTTTGTTTTGTTTTGCACTGTGTTTGTTTATTTTGTGCAGCTCATAATAAATATTATTATTATTTAATCATTTCTGAAGCCTGCTGTTTCCCTGTGTCAGTCCACACATCTCTGGTCATACCTGGATCCCTGACAGTAGAGCTCAGTACTGGGGTATGGGTCAGCTGGAGAGTTCTGTACTGGGGGAGTATTGGGGGGAGAGCTCTATACTGGGAGGTAGGGGGAAGAGCTCTTTCCTGGAGGGTTGCATTGAAGGGAGCACTCTGGGGAGGGGGGAAGTTGGGGTAGAACTCTGTACTGAGGGAGGTTGTAGGGGAGAAGGACATTTTTGGTTGTACGCTGGCTTGTTTCACCCACTCCTGAGTCTTGTGCCCTGTGCAAAATACAGTTTTGAGCCCTGCATGCTTTGTGTTACACTCTCTGAAGCCAAGTACTCAGGTCTTTACATACTCTTGAATGTTGTATGGTACATAGTCTTGTTAGCTGTGCTGTACATTACATAGTCTTAACAATGCTGCTATGTAAGTCGTGTTGTACAAAGTGCATATGAAGCATATGTAATGGAAGGGTTTTAATTTAAAAAATGTATTCTTTGTCCTGAAGTTTGTGTGTGAGAGCCTTGCTTTTGGCACATTAATTAAAGAGGAATTCCAGATATGGATATTTTATATGTGGCTACGTTGGTCCATTTTAGAGCAATTAACTATGCATGTACCATACCTGGCCGATCCCTCTGGTTCTGGAGATCACTGGAGAAGCGAGAAGCAGACTCCTCTACTCCACTGATCTCCAATTGTTTCTGGGTCTCTTTCCGAAGGACTGCCCTAATGCATTGTGAAAACAGAAGGTCCGCTGCTTGGCAAGGTCGCCATAGAGACTGTTTTGCTGAATGATTGCAAAGCATTCTCTTATTGGACCAGATGGAGAGGCAGGGCGGTGACATCACATTCTCCATCTCATTCAGATAATGCTTTGACTTCAGTAAATATTGGAAAGATATCCTCTTACTTCTTGCTGTGTCTACAAGACAGGAAGTGAAGGGAAATCTCCTTAATAAGACATAGATGGAGTAAAAAACCTGACAGCTGTTTTTTTGCTGTGTTAACCATGCTACATTAAAATAGACTCTGTAATCTACAATGTGATTGTTCTTGAAGTGAAAACAGATTCTGGTACTGTGAGATCATGAGAGGTGGGATATACCAGGAGTCTCCTGGCCTGTCAATCAAACAATGCAGTTACAGTGGGTGGTGTCCACCCCCTACAGTGAGCATCAATGTTGGTATGTCTCTACCACTGCAAAAAAAAATTATAGTGGGGAAATTACAAGACCATTGGCCATGGGGGTAGAGGACATAGCAGAAACCTGTCTTATGAACAGGTTCTTAAGGCAGAACTAAACCCTCCTGTCCTTTACATCCACAGAAGCTGCCATCTTAGCCTCTTTTTGATTTGCAGCTGTCATGGTGCTGCACATGTGATCGGTATGACACCAGACATTTGATGGCTTGACAGTTCGGTTGAGAGAACAAGCAACTGTACAGTTATTGTTCACAACATGCCTTGAATATAATTGTTTTGGTAAATCATTAAATGCATGAGAGCCTGGAGGAGAAGGTGAGGTGTTTTCTCAGAGCTGGATGAATCGTCTCAGCGCAAAAATAAGGTGATCCCCTACGAATGGTAGGAGCATTTGAAATCCATATTTTGAGGGAATGTGGGGCTATTGTGTTCTTATTCCATATGTCTAGGCTCTGCACAGTAAGTAGCACTTCTCTTGTTCAGTATGCTTGGAGTATATGATCATCGTATTTAACTCCACCCAGGCCGGTCCCAAGTCCATGCTGAGAAAGGAGGAGAGTTTAGTGCAGGGCCAGAAACCCAGCCCTGTAAATAAAAACTCTTTAATGTTATGGACTGTGCAAAGTAGATATATGGTAAGTCGTTGGGATCTGTCAATTTGTCTGTAGATTGAAATGTCATTTTTGATGTATAGTAAATGTGATTTTTCTCTCAGGGTAAAATATGTGACTGGCCTCTTGAGATTAATCTTTTTTGCACAGAAGTGTCCCTATGGATACAGTGTAGTTAGGCTTATTACACTAAGTCATGTGTGAATGTCTTGACATCAGTTTGTCTAAATGCAATGGCATAACAAATGGGGAAGAAGTTTTACCCTTCTACGGAAGACAAACAGTAGGAGCATTTAGCCTAAAACTCCAACATGTCATCTTTGATTACTTAGATTTGTCTGTATATTGAAATGTCTATTTCAATGTATAGGAAATGTGAGATTTTTTCTTTCCAGTAAAATTATGTGATGAGCAGCCAATCTTGTCGGCAGATCGACAGATGTCGCAAACTTTGATTTCTGAACTATCTGTCATATCTGAAGTCGCATGCTCAAGCAGAATGAGATAGGATAAGACAGAAAAATGTTGCGTGGATGGTTAGCAGCACTTCATTACAATTGTGTGCAGCTTCGGCCTGCTGAATGTGTCGGCTGAGGGACTGATGTCATGGGGTTTAAGCTCCAATTTATTGATCCTGTCTGATGGCGCACTGTTCGAGCATAAAGACAGAAAGCGAGAAGATTATTGCATGCCCCCTTCATGAGAGCCTGGAGGAGAAAGTGAGGTGTTTCCTCAGAGCTGGATGAATCGTCTCAGCTTTATAAGAGATGTATGGGTTTAAAAAAAGTAAAAAAAAAAATGATACTCAACTAGGTGGATGCACTATCGATCCAGTGCTGCTATAAGACTGAGAACTGATAGCCTGAGCCAACTGGCCGGGATCTTTTCAGAGCCTGGATCAGCTGAGTGATGTCAGGCCATAGTGGGCTTTAGCTTTGGCTAAGAGGACAGAGGACTTTACGTGAATTAAAGAAGTCTTGTTTTCATGATACTTGGATGACTTTGTATGGAAACAAGTAGACTTATTTTTTATAGATATAAAGCACCTTTTTACCCATTTATTAAAATTTATGTCCAAAGTTCAGCTTTAATGAATTTTTAAAGTGGAAGTAAAACCAATTTTGTATCTTTTACCTACAGGTAAGCTACATGTGTGGGATTGACAACATCGCGGCTTGGCCAATCAGATGGCCACAGATCGCGAATCAGAAGGAAGACCTGGTAAGGTTTGAAGCCTCGGGAGTCGTGACAGCACTCCACTGGAGGGCTTAATTTTCAGGTAAGTCTTTCATAATGTGCTAGTATGTGATGTATACTAGCACATTATGCTCTTAACTTGCAGGGAGAAAATTTTTTAGATTTTTTTTTTTGGCTGTTTACTACCACTTTAACTTCAGTAGTTGGTGTTTTTAATTTTTCTGGAATTCGGCTGTTAACAAAATTACCATGTAAAGAAATAAACAACAAACTTCCCTGTTGTTTCCCTTTAAGGTGTTGGCTTGCATCGCTGAGAGTGTTTGTGGCAGTTTTGCTTATGATAATAATCTTCTGGAATGATAACATCCTTCAATTTTTTCAGCATTATAGAGAATGTCATAGTACTACGATTAGATTACAATGTGTCATCCACAGTCATATTCAAGTGTTTCCTGTTCATCAGAAAACAAATCAACCACCAATATTTAATTCTGTTCTTCCAGTTCAATGTGACACAACATCTCGCAGGAAAGCAACTGCTTTGTTATGTCATATTTCCACAGTAGAGGTTTGCCTTCTAATCAAGAGTAATCAACTTATACTATGTGTTTGACTATTAGAGTTAAAGCCACACAAGGTTAAAATAAATGGTGCAAAGTATGACCTGCAAAAGAAGAGGCCTTCTACCATTTTCTCAGATCTTCACTTTGCTCCAGTGACCTACCTAAATGATCTTTACATTTGAAATTTCCAGAAATGTAAGTTGTCTCACACTTTGGATCCTTCTGCAGACCCTTGCTTCACTTCTGTGGTGTCACAGGGACCGGTGGAAGGTACTACAGTACGCAGCGAGGAATCTCACCCAAAAGTATGATAGCAATTGCCTCTTTATTTCTGACTAAGAAATCAAAGATTGGAGGAACAGCAGACTGTAATTTGCTACATTTTTTTTTTAACTCCACAAGACAGTCCCTTTTAAAGAGTGACTTTTTGTTTCTTTCTATCAGTTTTCCATCTAAAATGGAACTAAAATTGAACTCCAGAAAACCTGTTAATACACTTATGAAAAATTATTTTTAATTATTTTAAACCTGTCTTGCAATCCAGGCACACCCACCATACAGCACAACGAGATCTTGAAACTACTGTTGTCCTTTTAGGTTGCCCTCCCTAGCAACACAAATATTCCCAAATATCCCACTGCTCTAATCAGCTGCCAGGAGCCAGGAAAGGAAGTCTGGTGCTCTAGTTGATCTTGCAAGGGGCTGAAGGCTCCCTTGCCTCAGTGCTGGGCCAATTACCAAGCTGCGGTGCTGTAATATAATAAGAAGGGAAGCGAGTCGCATGCTGCTCCATACCATGAAATACAGCGTATTTTCTGCACTCCTGGTTGTGATTAAAGCTGGTGTCCGACCACTGCCCTTGTCACCAACTTGTGACAAAAGACTGCACCCCACGCTGTCACGTATCCAACAATGCCACTCTCAGCCCCACGCTGCACAAAGATTTTCCAGTTTGTAGGACCACAATCTGGGTGCCAACAGACTGAGAGTGACTAAGCAATGAACGCCTTAAACTGCCACCACCAACTTTTACTGAAGATTCGGAAGCTTTCACAAGATTAGCAATTACAATTATGAAAACAAACGTCTGTACACACACTGTCACCACAAACAGGCATATTCAAAGGATTATACTACAGTCGCACTCTTCAAGAGACAGGGATTCTTTGGGTTTGCATTAGCGCATTCAAAATATAGTTTAATTATGAAAAGGGTAAAATGATGCAAATACAATATTTACAAAAAAACACTTGCAAACTTCTTGGTTTCAGCAGAGTTCAGTCAATGAGCCAGGTGTTATTGGCTCTCATAACTTGACAGATGTTCATTGGTTGATGGTATACGAGAGCTGTCAAAATGTCCGAGCATTCCCCTTTTCTGTGGTATCAAAGGGGTGTTGTGTGTTCACAGAGGCCATCTGACCAATTAAGAGCCTGGGGAGTGATTTCTGAGATGTCACTGTGTATATGAATATGCACCCAGATAGTTTTCTATAGGTATTCATCGGTCTGCTAACCCTTTTGAGGACCATAAGATTACCGTCATCAATATAAAAATAATAATTTTTTTCCCTTTAATAATGTATTTGAACAATAAATAAAACCATTTCCACACTTGTGTCATTTTAGGGGGAGGAGTTATGACACGGGACAAATGTGTCCCTATGGTCCTCAAGGGAGACAAGCATTGTCTGTTTCTGGAACTTTAAATTTACTTTACAATGAATTCTAAAGAAGGTCATAATAAATTGAGTCAAATTCTGCTACTCTTAAACTATTTTGACATTTATTCAGATACTTGCTCGAAACAATTTCAACAATAACATGTATTTATGTACATATGCTAACAGCCTCATGGTAGGCCAAAACCAAAAACGTATGCATCAAGGTACTGTCACTGTCTCAAAATGCAAAGATGCAAAATCTCAATATGTGATAGTCTATGATAGTCAGAAAAGCAGTTGCGTGTCTTTGTGTAACAAAGGTGCACGTTACATGTGTCGCAGAGGCTGTCCGTGCGATTTTCATTCCCATGTTTGGCACATTGAGCACATCGTTTGCGTCTATCGAATCTAATCATGGAATGTTTCAGCTTTGGTGCTGGAAGGACACTTCGTGAACTTCTGACTGGCACTGACGGAGCATTTCTTTGTCTGTTGGAGTATCCACCCACCAGACTCCTTGCTATCATCTGCCCGATATTCCAATGGTGTAATCGCTTTGTACTCTGGGTGCCTCTCTTCATTTGCTTGTATATAAATGCAGTGAAAGTTGTTTACAGCAATATCTAGGAGATCAAAGAAAATCCTCAAATAAATCTTTATTTTTGACCTCCGGTCTGTCTCGTAGGACACTTTCTTCTGATCCACCAGGTCCACACCCCCCTTGTACTTGTTGTAAATAGTAACAATGGTTGGGCATGGAATATGCAGCTTTTCTGCACATCCTGCCTGCCTTCTCAGCACATGCATCATATCATCCTTTTTGCATGTAAGGAAATTTGACAACAGTGTCACTGATCTATTGTCCATCCATTTTACACGTGTGACGCCATTTGCACTCATAGTATCCACATCTCCTTGTTTCATTTCTTTGTCCGCTTTCAAGTTTTTGGGCATATTTTTTCTGTCCACACAAACTGTACCACAAAGATAGATCTTCTGCAACATCTCGTATTGCAGCAGTGGAGAATTTAAAAAATTGTCGATGAAAACCTGAAAGCATAGCTGTTCTAGTTGTTTTGTCAGCATAACAATGACACTCTCTCCAAAACCATGTTCTGTGTCTGTTTTTTGTCCAGTATAGATGTCAAACTGATAAAGGTAGCCTGAGATAGCATCACATCTGCACCATAGCTTGAATCCCCATTTCACAGGCTTGTTTCTGTTGTACTGCTTCATGATGTTTTGACCTTTATATTTTATCATGTGCTCATCAATCGACTGTTGCTTGGATTTCTTGCAGCCCGGAAGCATCGATTGAAGTGCTCGATCAATGGACGAACTTTGAAAGCTCTATCACACTGGGGATGAGTTCTAGGTAAAATGTCCTCATTATTTGCAAAGTGCAAAGCAGAGCGAATTGCTTCAAATCGAGCACGACTCATTGTATTTGCTATAAATGGTACCTGAAGATCTGGCTGAGTAGACCAATAGTCTCTGATCGATGGCAGAACATGATAACCCATAACAAGACATATTCCAAAGAAGGCTCGAAGCTCATCTGCATTTGTCTGGAATGGAATGCCCTTTCATATAAAGCTCACTTTGCTCCACAACGAGTGAGACTAAAGTGCTGAAATCAGATGCTTGTTCAAAGACTTCAACAGCATCAGTATCTGCAGAGTCATCTAATTTCAAGTTCACTTGTCCATAGTCATATTCAGTAGTGTTTGTTATGACTTTAGTTGCTCCTCTTTTCCAACTAAAGTCAAAACAGTGATCACTGACTGAGTTTTTGAACTAGATCGCGACTTTTTCGGCAGAGGCAGTTACTCTCCTTCTTCGGAGTTCACTGCTGAAGTCTGGAGTGTACATTTACATTTCGGTAAGCCATAGAACATCAAAGGTTTGACAGGTAGAGCTGTACAAGCTAGGTTTGTGCTAGAGCTGGGTTCAGTTGATGAAGGATCAGGATGCTCTATGATCACTTTCTGGGTAACACTGTCTACAGCTTCAAGCAAGAAACTCTCATCTTCCTCATGGAGAGTGAGGTCCTCTTCATCACTGTGGTCGGCAAACAGCCTTTGTATATCCTCTTCACGTATTGTAAACAAGCGTTCACGCCGTGCCATCGTGTTTGAGGCCTTGCTAAGAACAGATGAACAATAGCGAATAAAATGGGTTAGGACAGTTAGTGACTCTTCATGTAGCTGAAGAAGTGAATGCTTTCCTCAAATGGTTACAGAAGGGAGTGTAGCACATTATCTTGTCCCACTTATTCTGTACAAATTATCTTTTACTTTCTAACACTGCTATTGCTTAGCATAGCATTAGCTATATGCTTGTGTACATCTAGTGTCATGCTGAATGACAGTTTTATCAGTTGCTGTTGAGTTCCAAGAGGTAAAACTGTACAGTAACTGGAAAACTGCTTTTTATCCACGGTCCCTAAAGTTCCACAGAGCTCAGATAAAGCAGAGGCTGAATGACTTCTATACCTGTCCAAAGATATTTGATAAACAACTCTGCATAGTGGCAGGGTTTATTTAAGGTATGGTCCGTTAAGGACCATAGGGACATATGTGTCCCAGAGCAAAAAATGTCAGCCAAATTGGTTCAAATGATAAAATCTCTCAAAAAAACATTTGTTGTTGTCAAACACAAGTCTATCAACAAATATCAGATGATCCAATAACATCTGACTATTTAGGTCACTTTTTATGGAACGCCAAAAGAAGCAATTTTTTTTTTAAAGTTCGTACAGTTCAGTTGCTGTAACTAAGCCATTTCATGAAATAACTGGCAAAAAGCTAGATCCATTTGTTGATAAGAACTAATATTTTGACTCAAACCAAAAAAAAAGTATTTTAAGTTCTTAATCAGGTGATACAGGCAATTAAAAACATGGGACAAATACCTCCCTTGGTCCTCAAAGGGCTAACATGCAGATTATTGTCTAGCCTGAATTTAGCTTCGAAATGAATATAGATATGACAGGTTTCAGATGCCCAGTTTGCCTAGGAGAGGAATTGGGCTGGTTCTGCCACCAGTACTCCTAGGGTAGCGGTGTTTGTGCTCAAAACACTACAGAGGGAGGTAAATATTCCTATATTCTGGCTGTGCTGTCATTATTTCATGAGTTATTAAATATACTGACGTTTTAGAGTTTTGACTGATAACCGGACTATTAAGAATGTGTATTGGCCATCCCCCTAGCTGAACTATTTATGAGTGAGTATCTCTTAAAACTCTGGTTTCTCAGGCTTGCAGAGGAGGGTATCGGCTAAAAGTTTGTGTATTATATAAAGTGAAGGAATAAGGGGGGAAAGGTCACTGTGGCTATGCCTTATGACAAAATAGCATGGGAGATTTGTGACGTGAACAAAATGGCTGCTACACAAACAGCTATTCAGATGTCATGTACACATGACCATTAGAATGGTAGCTGAACAAAGTGTCAGGAGAGAGAAGAAAAGTATATGCTGCTATGGAAGGTAGCATTAATCTGGACCTGTTGTTTTCCCCTGCGTGGACAAACTGCAGATGTAATAAAGGTTGACACTCCAATGCAGCTACATGGGGCTACAAGCAGACTAAGTCAACCACAAGTGGTCCTGCCATGATTTGGTGCCCTCTATTTTGGGAAAGCCATGCCAGCCTGCATAGACTGTTCCAACATGAGTACACGTCCATGTTCACGGTCTTGCACAAGGGAATTGTGCATGGCCATACACCAATGTGCAGGTGCTTTCCTGTTCATGTGCATGTCCTGCAACGTGTGCGTGTCCTGCCTGGCTTCAATGCCGAGAAATATTCAGCTGTATACCTGTAAGCAATATTCACAGGCTTATTTTGATACCTGTTACCGACTTGTTTCTCAACCCCTCAGCAATTCTTTTTAGTCTTCTTATCTGCTCCTGTATTGATCCTGGCTTGTTTGCGGACTACGTTTTTTTCCTGATGCATTGGTACGCCATTGACCACAAGTTATTAACCCTGCTAGCTCCTGACTCTGTCTTTGCTTACTGATTTGGTACGGTCTTGCCTGCCCATTGCTGACCTGCTTGTTCCTAACCTCTTCTTCTCGGTGGGCTTCATCTCCATGTTACTGTGAACCAGTTTGACTGTCTAACAACCAGCATTACTATCCACTTTGAGCAGAGAAAAAGAAGTGTAGTCTTTACTACAAAAACAAGGTTTTACAGTACAAAGATAATGGAAAGCAAGGGTGTTAGTGTCAATATGTCTGGAAGCATTTCTGATGAGACGATATAAAGGTGCGTGCAAGATGGGTTTTTAGATGGGAAAAAGGGGATGAATGTAGTTTGCATGCATTTTCTACTTTGGAGAATTCTAGAGTTCTAAAATTCATGAGACAATCCTAGGAGATTCAAAATGAACAGCTCATGAGTTTCAAAGAATTCCACCAGAATGTGTTTACCCTCTAGACAGGTGTAGTGATCTTTAAATTGACCCATATTATAAAATTGAGGCACAGGTATTTTATAAATGAGTCCACAGTTTATGAATTAAATTGGAAACATTAAAGCGGTAGTAAACCACCCGAAAAAAAAACTAAATAATGGGCCTTCTGCAGATTTAGGTCATAATGTACTAGCATGCACCGCATACTAGCACATTATGACAGACTTACCTGTACATGGAGCCCTCCAGTGCCGCGCTATCACAGCTCCCAGGTGCCACCATCTTCACTCAGTCTTCCTTCCAGGTTTGCAGGCTCTGGCAAAATGATTGGCTGGAGCCGCAATGATGTCAAGATGTCCCGTCCCTTTAGTGTGCATGCGCTGGTGACATAGTGGCTGCATGCTGTGTGAATATCTCCTAAATGGTACACATTTAGGAGATATAGTAACTGTACCTACAGGTAAGCCTTATAGGCTTGCCTGTAGGTACATCTTACAAAGTGGACTTTACTTCCACTTTAAGGTGTAAGCCAGTTTTTTTTTTTTCATTTGTCCTTACTGCTTATCAATGTATTATAATTGTGACTCCATTGTGGTTACCAGCTTGACCCTCTATAATCTCTCCTCCTAGGCCTAGTTTTCTAAAATAGAAGGCAGGAGAGAGATCACATAGTCCGATTTAGGAAGACTGTGTTATGGTACTTTTTTTTTTTTTTTTTTTACAAGCTGTTTTTTCTAATGATGGTTTCATGGGTTTCAGCACTGAACTATGGGCAAGTCAAAAATTATGCAGTCTCCCTTAATTCTTTTTTTAATTAAAAAAAAAAAGAATTCATATACTGAATACAGGTATTATAGGTACTAACTCCATACAGTTACCAGAGTACTTTTTTTTTTTTTTTTTTTTTTTCTTACTATAGTTAGCCTTTAATGAGAGAATGGTAAACCATACCTCTTCCATAAAAATGTGAATTTCTTGAAAGTCATATGACCAGGTATTGCTTGCTTTACTTTTGATTGATTTTTTGGGGGAACTGACATTCAGGTAGGTCCACTCTGCAACTTTGTCTGAACATTTTTTTGTTTTAAGTCCCACCTTCTGCATTGGTAGACATGGTGGAGTTCACAACTGAGTACCAGTCCTTTGCAGGATTAATATTTTTACAGTAGAAGGTGCTTTTTAAATTATCTTTAAAGCCAAAATATATATTTCTGTTTATTTATGAACATTTATGTCCTATGTCTGTCTTATTTTACTGATGTTATCAGTAAATGAGAAGAGCTTTCGAGCATAAGCATTACACATATGTGCATGTCATTGTTCAGGAATGTCCAGAAAAGAGCGGCCAAGGACATGTCAAACCAACATGCTACAGTTGCACCTTATTAGGGCCAAGGCCCACCACACCTCAAGTGGGTAATAAAAATCAAAAGCAGACTACAAGGTTGCACCTTTGAACGAGTATTTAATTTAGGGCATAATATTCATGTCAGAAGGAGAGGTAATAGAAAATAAAAGGTTAAAAAGAGGGTCCATGGATCTTATAAAGATAAATGTGAAGGATTAAGATGCTAGAGTGTGGAATGCATAGGGATGGGGAGGGTAGTGGGGAGGAAGGGATAAACAAAAAAAAAACCTCATTCAAGTGGAGAAAATATCTCAGAACTTCTGGAAACAGCCAAACTCGGTCCAAGTGACTCTAGTATGTGTTCTCATACTCTGCTGAAAGGAGTCATTCTAGATGCATGGACAAGTCCTATTCTGTTGCCCACCTGCGAAGGTCAGGGTCTAGGAGAGATCGCTAGTGTGTCAGATAACTGCTGTGGCAGCCTTCAGGTAGTGTCACAAGACATCTTTAACCAATTCAATACCGGGCAATTTTACACCTTCCTGCCCAGGCCAGTTTTCAGGTTTCAGTGCTCTCACACTTTGACAATTGCGCAGTCATACAACATTGCACCCAAACCAAAATTTTATCATTTTCTTCACACAACTAGAGCTTTCTTTTGGTGATATTTAATCACCGCTGGGGTTTTTATGTTTTGCTAAATTAATAAAAAAAGACCAAAAATTTTGAAAAAAAACACGTTTTTCTTTGTTTCTGTTATAAAGGTTTGCAAATAAATAATTGTTCTTCATAAATTTAGGCCAAGATGTATTCTGCTACATGTGTTTGGTGAAAATAACCCAAATTAGGATGTATTTTTTAGATGGTAGGAAAGTTATAGAGTTCACAAACTATGGTATAGATCTGAATATTGATCAATCCTGAAGTACTGACAGCCAATCTAATTTCTTGAGGTCCAAGAATGTCAGAACAGTACAGATATCCCCCAAATGACCCCTTTTTGCAGAGTAGACAGTCCAACGTACTCTTCATAAGAGGCATGGCGAGTTTTTTGAAGTTGAATTTTTTTGTCATAATTTTTCGGAAAATGAAAAAATAAAAAAATTAGTTTCACTATTTTTTTTTTACATATTGTCACCAGTGCAGTACAGCGTAACTGGCATGGCAGTGATCAGGGACACTGACTGGTGACAGTATGAAAAAAAAAAACATATATATATTTTTTTATTTTTTATTAACTTTTTCTTTTTTTTAAGATTTTTTTTCATATTGCACTATGACCAAAGTAGTACAAAATTACCATAGTAACATTGTACTACTTTGGGGAAGTGATCAGTATTTTTTTTTTTTTTTTACACAATTTGCTTATAGCAAAGAATTACTTTGCTATAAGCAAGCATTTACCTGAATGACATCGATTCATTCAGCGGTTTTTTTTATTTTTGTGCTTAGCTGTGATTTGGCCACAGCTAATCACATGACGTGCATGTGATTAGCTGTGACCATTCACAGCTAGACACTAGTATATAATGGATGGCATGAATGAAGCCATCCATTGTATACAACTGTCATGTGACCTGCTGTGATAGGTCACAGCAGGTCACATGGTACCAGCAACGGGGGCCGATACTCAGATCTGTCATCGGCCGTGTCCGAGGTACACGGCCGGTGACAGATCGTGCCGCTGCGCGGCTCTGCAGGAGCGCAATCTGCGCATTTGCGGGAGGACGCCATATGGCATCCACCCGGAACGCTGATGACAATTGCCGGCCGCCATTCGGCCATAGGGCGGGTGGCAAATGGTTAATAGATGTAATGGAACTTCATATCATATAGAGTAGGGTGTTTTTAGAGTTCTTTAGAACCATTATTCCGGTCACCAATTTTTTTAAATTCCTGTATTTCCGTGTTGCCAACCTCCCGCAGCATTTTTTACTGACAAAACACGGAACATTTACTGATGTAGTACATTTTTTACTGACCTGAAAAATAAGAGGACTCCTATTAAAAACTAAGACTAATAGATATTTAAACAGTGTAAACACAGTATGGAAACACTGATTTTTACAAACTTTCAGTAAATTTACTGATGCTTGGCAACCCTGCTGGATATTCCTGCCATTTTTATGTAACTCCATAGTGTCAATGCAATACTGCCATTGTGCATGCTCCAGCATAAGCCTATAGTTCAATCTTTTACTTACTCCTTATCCTTTATGTAGCTGTCCAAACTGACATTTTCAATCTGCTTGAAGGCCACCTACAACTATTGGCAAACCACTCCACTTGATAACATGTTACTGAGGGCAGGACCAGCAAGGACCTAGGCTTTAACTGGCGGCCATGGGGAAGTACAGAAAGCATCCTGCAGTATCGTGTGAAGGTTGTCTGCTTGTTCTGCCCCCTGATCGCACTTTGCGTTGCACAGCAAGGGAATAAATGCCACATGACCTGTACATACAAAGACTAACACTGGCTATACGCTATTTTCTAATTAAAATTCTTACCAAAATTTTCAGTACATTCAACAGCTTGATGGATTTCGTCTGAAAGTAGCTCAAAATTTCATTTGCTTTTAACATTTGATTTTGAAGTGAATGGATTTTCCAGAACAAAAACCACATACTGTACACTAAATGTAGCCAACAATACACAGTGCTTACATAAATATAAAGTGCAAATTGTATAAAGTGCAAACAACAAATATACATGTGTATTTCCTAATATATAAACTTGTGATTTTTATGTAAGAGCTGTATATTGTGGGCTACATTTGGTTTACACATAATTGTGTGTATTACAGCAGCTATTTTGTATAGGGGGAGCCAGTAGAGCGCAGGTGTTTTTGTTTATGTGCATACTGTACACTGTTTCTATCCGTTCCTTTGAATATTGTTCTTAAAACAAAAATTCACACAAAATTTTACTAGTATATACCTAGCTTTACATATATTCAGCATACAGTAGTTTTTTGCATATATTTACTAATCACAGATGTCAAAGGGAGGCTAAGGGTTTAATGACACTCTTTTAACTCCTTCCCACCCAGCCTATTGTAGGATGATGGCTGAGCAGGATCCCTATTATCCTGGAAGGACATCATATGACGTCCTTCCAGGATCGTGCGCACCCAAGGAGCTGCACTCCGGAGCAATCTGTCACCACCAGACACATGACAGATCACTGCACCAGCCCGTTGCCAGTGTCATGTGATCATTGGGACCAATCACAATAGATCAGATCACAGTTGTAAACAATTAATGGCTTCCTTTCATGCCATTTATTGCCATAACTATGCTGCTTACTGTGATTAGCTGTCCCTGATCACAGTAAAAACTACTGAATTTCATTTAGTAAAAATGCTTGCTTAAACCAATGAAATTCATTGGTATAAGCAGTCATAATGTGTAAAAAAAAAAAAAAAAAATCCTGATCACTTGCACAGAGTAGTACAATGTTACTATAGTAACATTGTGTTACTCTGGTCACAGGAAAAAAAATCATAAAATAGTTTTTTAAAAAATGTAATACAAAATAATTTCTAAAAAAATGATTATTACATTTGACATACTGTAGCCAGTCAGTGTCCCTGATCATTGCCGCACCAGTTATATGCTGTACTGCATTGGTGACAGTATGTAAAAAAAAATTGTGAACATTTTTTTCATTTCTTCATTTTCCACAAAATTATGACAAAAAATGACAACTTCAAAAAACTCACCATGCCTACTAAATACCTCAGACTGTCTACTTTCTGAAAAGCTGACAGTTGGGGGGTATTTGTACTGTCCTGGTGTTTTTGGGCCTCAAAAAATGAGATAGGCCATCAGTACATCAGGATTTATCAATTTGTAGATATATACCATACTTTGTGGACTCTATGACTTTCCTACCAACTAAATGATAAACACTGATTTAGATTTTTTTCACCAAAGAAATGTAGCAGAATACATTTTGTCCTAAATTTGCATAGAAAGATTATTTATCTGCAAAATTTTAACAACATAATGTAATAACAGAAAAACATTTTTTTGTCAATATTTTGTCTTTTTCCATTTATAGTGCAAAAAATAAAAAAACCCAGTAGTAATTAAATACCACCAAAAAAAATCTCTGTGTGAAAAAATGATAAAAATGTCATATGGGTACAGTGTTGCACGACTGCGCAATTGTCATTCAAAGTGTGACAGCTCTGAAAGGTGAAAATTGACCAGGTAAAAGTGCCTGGTAGGCAAGTGGTTTAGTACTTTCAATATATTTGAATTTTGCAGTAACTATGGCCTTATTTTTAAGTATAGGTCTCTTTTAAGCATTGAATAACTGATTTTCCCATGAATGTTGTGGAATCAGTTATAAAGTTCACAGTGGCTATATGGTTAGCACTTCCACCTGGCAGTACTAAGGTCATTGGTTCGAATCCCAGCCATAGCACCGCCTGCTGTTCTCCCTGTGCCTGCGTGGGTTTCTGTAGGTACTCCGATTTCCTCCCACACTCCAAAGACATGTTGTTAAGTTAATAGGATCCTGTCTAAATTGTCCTGTGTATGTATGAATGTGAGTTAGGGACCTTAGATTGTAAGCCCCTTGAGGGTTAGGGACTGATGTAAATGTACAATATATACATATATATGTAAAGCGCTGTGTAAATTGATGGCGCTATAAAAGTAACTGAAATAAATAAAAAATAAAATAAAGTTGATCCCTCAAAGGAATGGGAGCTTAATTGTAACATTTCTATTCTGAATGCCATATTCAAATACCAAGGGCAAAGGGGTTAGAAAGTTGGAAATGATCTATCAGAGTTGAAAGTTGAGTATAAGAATAACAGAGTAATATTGTAGTGCTGTTTTATGGTATGACATATTTCCCTGGAATTCAAGAGAAGGTCCCAACATTTTTGGACACTGTTTCACACTTACGTAAGGTAAGGAATTTGTGGCACTATTTATATGTAAGCTATAGGAAAAAAATTACAGGAAGCACTTGAAAGCAAGGTTGCAAGACAGTAATATTTACATTTTTCTTGTGGGTGGTGGGGGAATGTAACTTAGCAGACTTTGCATTTTTTTAATAAGAGGTCAGCTTTCAGCAGGCTCCAGCAAGTTTTTAGAAAGCATTAGGGTTGATACCGGGGCACCAGACCAAAACTGGATGTACAAATCCAAGATAAGTTCAATGGTTTGTAAAGAAAAAAAAAAAAGAAGTCCTATGAAAACAGTCAATGCATTTCAGGGCAAAACCACTCTCCTTTCATCACGGCTCAACACAGGATAAAATTTGGATGGAGAATACACTGACTTCAAACATCTATATTAGAACCAGTATTGAACTCTGCACAAACTTGACAGCAGGGTAGTGGTATTGTCCCCGAATTGACTGCTTTTATATGATTTTTTATGAACAATTAAAATTATCTTGGATTATTTTATCTGTTTTTAGTTTGGCGCTCATTTCTGCATTTTTTTTTAGTTTGTTTCTGTTGGTAAGCATTGCTGTGTCGGAACCACCTTGCCAAGGCTTGTTTGAAGCTTTTCTTCATCTAACTATACATGCAAGTCTAAAAGTTCCCAGTGCCTCTTTGAGTATGTTGTTCTGGGGTTATTTTGGAGCTTGGCAGCCAGGTCAACAGCTACTTGTCATGACCTAGGGCACTCAGGATGCTAGGCAAAGGTTGAAGTAGAGTGGGGGCATACATTGTACTTATAAGGGACCCAGAACCTCTTTATTCCTTTTTTGTTATCCTATAATTTCCATGGTTTGTCCATTATAGAAAACATTTTTTTGAAAAGAATGTTTATGTTGGAATAGTTGTTTTAACTGCAATTAGATGTTGCTGTAGATATAAAGGAATTTATATCCTTTAATTGTTTAACTGAACTTGGCATAGACCAAAAATTAAGGTGTGACATATATTTTCAGCCAATTTCAAATTACATGGAGCTTCCTTTCCAAGGTGACTAGCTAAATAGCCAAATGTAATACCAACATATACAGTAAAATATAATACTTTGTATATATTTGTACTTTGCATAGTTCACATATTCCGGCTTCATTAATGGAAAAAGCATTTATTATTATTCCTCAGTGAGCAATAATACCATAGAACATGTGAAGAAAAATAAAAATATTACTCCACCCCAGCTTTCAGGGTGTTCCTGCATTTGCCCATAACAGCCAACAAGCACTGAGAATTCATTGTTCAGGGTAGTTTAATCTGCTGAAAACTGATGGGGGACACTGTACTTTATATGCTGTTTATACTACCTTTTTACACAATTTACTACTTTTTTTTTAGGCCTCATAACACCCCTAGATGCCTTCTGGCAGCATTTTGGCCGGAAAAAAAAAAAATATGCGCTTGTAAAAGTGTGTAACGCATTTAGTCTAGGTTCACACTTATGCATAGAAGAAAAAAAGAGTCGCCCCTACCAAGAGGTAAAGCCCCCCCCCCCGGTGGGTCAAGCGGTTACTGAGAAGGCAAAGAGGCTTATCTCAAAAAAGTATTCTCTTAATAAAGTTAACAAAGTCTATAATTATCGAAACAAAAAAGATAAAATTACATCTCATTTATTTTGAAATAGCACGGTTCTCAATATCCTATAGTTGGTCACACCTATGCAGGTTGTATTTGAGGCGTTTGCCATTTTTGCACTTGCGTTGTGTTTTTTTGGCCACGTATTTTATGCGTTTTGTTGGGGGGGGGGGTAATTTTTTCTCTTGTTGCTAGGCAGATTTAAAACACAGCAAAAACACAATAAATGCTTTTCTGCAGCATTCCCATTGAAGTCTATAGAACCAAAAAATGCAACGTTTTGCATTCAAAGAAGTCTGGAGAAAACATGGAGATTTGGACCTGTCCCATAGGAAATCATGTTAAATGGACTGTACTGCGTTTCTGCAAAATGTGTGAACCTAGGGTTACATGTGTTTACCCGTGTCAAGCTTTTGGGCATGAATTCATTTCATTGACCAGAATAAACAATTTATTTTGACCATAAAATAAATCAGTGCTAAAGAGCCAAACGCGCCTAGCATTTAGGCGCGTTTAAGCACATCAAGTGTTTTTTCTGCCAAAACGCTGCTGCTCTAGGATGCACTAACGGGGGGGGGGGGGGGTTCTGCCACTAAACTCACCTGCCACAAAACGTTGCAAAAAGCCCCAATGTACATGAACACATATGATAACATGCAGGGCAGTTTAGAGGCAGGAAAAAAAACGCCAGACTTCCCTAGAAGTAGCTTCAAAAATGCCCAGTGTGCATAAGGCCTTAATCTCAAATTTTGTATGCATGTTACAGATAAAGAAACTGAATAACCAATATAGTGCAGTCATTGTTTTGGTTCATTGACTAAAATCATATCTAATAGCATGCAGATCAGCAAAAGTCAGACATTCTAATATGCATTTTTATTACAGGCAATTGAGTACTGAAAGTACTGAAGCCATGGGATTGGTATGAGAACAAGTATATTTAGAAAGATATATATATATATATATATATATATATATATATATATATATGTATATTTAAAACACAATTCAATTCATGTGTAATTATAGAGATGTTACTATGCAAATTCTATTTTTTTTTAAACAGTGCTTAGCAAAGAAGGCAATTAATACTTGCCTGTCCACCTGTCTGAAGTGCTAATCTTAGCTGTTTTAAAGGAATACTGAGAACATGCTGGACCTCTGCAGAGGGACCACTGCTTCAACAGCTTTTCTACCAGGATGTGGGAATATATATATATATATATATATATATATACATACATATGTATGTGTGTGTGTGTGTATATATATATATATATATATACATACACACACACATACACTGTCTATATATACACATGTATGTATATATATATGTATGTATATATACAGTTGTGTTCAAAATAATAGCAGTGTGTTGAAAAAAAGTAAATAAAGCTCAAAATCCTTCTAATAGCTGTTATTTCCATACACACAAATGCATTGGAAACACTACACATTCTATTCCAAGTCAAAACATGAAAAATATATCAAATTTGTGTTGTTCCTCTAAAAAAAATTGAAGAAAAGTGAATATTAGACTGTTCAAAAAAATAGCAGTGTTTGTATTCTTCTTTACAAACTCAAACATTCACTATATAAACTGAAAAATGTTTGAAGATTTTGCTTTCCTTTGAATCACAATAAATATTTAGTTGTATAAGCACTGTTTCTGAGAACTGCTGTACATCTGTGTTGCATGGAGTCAACCAACTTCTGGCACCTGTGAACAGGTATTCCAGCCCAGGATGATTGGACTACATTCCACAGTTCTTCTCTATTTCTTGGTTTTGCCTCAGAAACTGCATTTTTGATGTCACCCCACAAGTTTTCTATTGGATTAAGATCCGGGGATTGGGCTGGCCACTCCATAACGTCAATCTTGTTGGTCTGGAACCTAGATGTTGCACGTTTACTGGTGTGTTTGGGGTCGTTGTCTTGTTGGAACACCCTTTTCAAGGGCATTTCCTCTTCAGCATAAAGCAGCATGACCTCTTCAAGTATTCTGATGTATTTAACCGTTTCAATACCGTGCAATTTTACACCTTCCTGCCCAGGCCATTTTTCAGGTTTCAGCGCTCTCACACTTTGAATGACAATTGCGCGGTCATACAACATTGTACCCAAACTAAAATTTTATCATTTTCTTCACACAACTAGAGCTTTCTTTTGATGGTATTTAATCACCGCTGGGGTTTTTATTTTTTGCTAAATTAACAAAAAAAGACCAAAAATTTTGAAAAAAAACCACATTTTTCTTTGTTTCTGTTATAAAAGTTTACAAATAAATAATTGTTCTTCATAAATTTAGGCCAAGATGTATTCTACTACATGTCTTTGGTGAAAATAACCCAAATTAGGATGTATTTTTTAGTTTGTAGGAAAGTTATAGAGTTCACAAACTATGGTATAGATCTGAATATTGATCAATCCTAAAGTACTGACAGCCAATCTAATATCTTGAGGTCCAAGAATGTCAGAACAGTACAGATATCCCCCAAATTACCCCTTTTTGCAGAGTAGACAGTCCAACGTACTTCATAAGAGGCATGGCGAGTTTTTTGAAGTTGTATTTTTTTGTCATAATTTTTCGGAAAATGAAAAAATTAAAAAAATTATTTTCACTATTTTTTTTTTTTACATACTGTCACCAGTGCAGTACAGCATCATCATATAACTGGCATGGCGGTGAACAGCGACACTGACTGGTGACAGTATGAAAAAAATATATATATATTTTTTTTTTTTTTTATATATTTAATTTTTTATTACATTTTTTTTTATTTTTTTAAGATTTTTTTTTCATATTTTACTATGACCAAAATAGTACAATGTTACCATAGTAACATTGTACTACTTTGGGGAAGTGATCAGTATTTTTTTTTTTTTACACAATTTGCTTATAGCAAAGAATTACTTTGCTATAAGCAAGCATTTACCTGAATGAAATCGATAAATTCAGCTTTTTTTTTTTTTTTTTTTTGTGCTTAGCTGTGATTTGGTCACAGCTAATCACATGACATGTGCATGTGATTAGCTGTGACCATTCACAGCTAGGCACTAGTATACAATAAATGGCATCATGAATCATTGTATACAACTGTCATGTGACCTGCTGTGATTGGTCACAGCAGGTCACATGGTACCGGCAACGGGAGCCCGTACTCGGATCTGTCATCGGCCGTGTCCGAGGTGCACGGGCGATTGACAGATCGCACTGCTGCGTCGCTCTGCCACCGCGCATGTGCGGGAGCACGCCAAATGGCGTGCACCCGGAATACAGGAGCACATTTGAAGCCGCCAAACGGCCATTGGCCGGGCGGCTAATGGTTAAACTGATCCCTGATCCCTGGTATGCGATAAATAGGCCCAACACCGTAGTATGAGAAACATCCCCATATCATGATGCTTGCGCAACCATACTTCACTGTCTTCACAGCGTACTGTGGCTTGAATTCAGTGTTTGGGGGTCGTCTGACAAACTGTCTCCGGCCACTAGACCCAAAAAGAACAATCTTACTTTCATCAGTCCACAAAATGTTGCGCCATTTCTCTTTAGGCCAGTCAATGTGCTCTTTGGCAAATTGTAACCTCTTTAGCACATGGCTTTTTTTCAACAGTGGGACTTTGCGGGGGCTTCTTGCAGATAGCTTGGCTTCACATAGGCGTCTTCTAATTGTAACAGTACTCACAGGGAACTTTACACCTTCTTTGATCTTCCTGGAGCTGATTGTTGGCTGAGTCCTTGCCATTTTGGCTATTCTACTATCCATTCGAATGGTAGTGTTTCGCTTTCTTCCACATCTTTCAGGTTTTGGTTGCCATTTTAAAGCATTTGCGATCATTTTAGCTGAGCAGCCTATCATTTTCTGCACTTCTTTATATGTTTTCCACTCTCCAATCAACTTTTTAATCAAGGTACGCTGTTCTTCTGAACAATGTCTGGAACGACCCTTTTTCCTCAGAATTTCAGACAGAAATGCACTGTAACCAGCATGTACAACATTTGCTGCCTTCCTTCCTTAAATAAGGGCAATAATTACCACCTGTTTTTCAAAGAATGAATGACCTCACTAATAGAACTCCACACGGCTATTACTTTGAACATGTCCCTTCAATTAGTGATTCAATTACACAGAATCAGCAGCATGAATGTCATGACTGTTGGGTCTGTTGAATTTCTATTACTCTACTACACCTGCTAGTAAATTATTTGCCATGTAGAAATATCATTTCTACCAAAAACAGTGATTGATCAGGTTGGTGATGTCTGACTGCTATTATTTTGAACACAACTGTATATGTGTGTGTGTGTGTATAATATATATATATATATATATATATATATATGTGTGTGTAAGGGCTCGTTCGCACTTGGCTGTTTTACCAGCGCTTGCCAAACGCCCCTATTGCGTTTGGCAACCGTTGGTTCGGCGTTTGCGGAGCGTTTTCTAACGCTCCGCAAATGCCGCATGCACGGTTTAGCAGTGGTTGCTAGGCGTTTGCCGAGCATTAATAACGCCCCACAAACGCCTATAATGCAGTTTGAGTGGTGTTACCGCCCCGCAAACGCCCTGCAACCGCGTCGCAACCGGAGCGGCACCAAAGACGAGAATAAGAGGCTTCAACGCCCCCTGACTCGACCAGAAGCGTCCGTTTTGCCGCAACGCCACGCAAATGCTCCCGTTAGAACAGCACCATGTGCTGTAATGTGCAGAATTGGCGGTAAAAACGCTTCCCAAACGCCTCTCTGCCACCTGCACACAACGCTAGTGTGAACGTAGCCTAATATATATAGTAATGGAATATATATAACTTACACATGGGCCACGGGGGGAGAGTGTCACTTGTGGGGAGAGCATAATGTTCTGAGCTGGGCTACAAAATGCCTGGGTTATTCCCTTTTAATTTGTTAGATATACATATGACTATTTTTATTTTGTTTGGTGGCCTTTTTAAATTTCATCCTTTTGAACTTTGTCTTTTCTCTTTTTGTTCTTTTTATTACCCCATATCACAAAAGATTATAGGGCATGGTTTTCCCACAGCATCATTTATGGTAGTGAGGTCATTGTTATGTTCTATCTGTGCTGAGTGGATGACTTCACCTGTTCTGTTTTCTCTCTGATGATCCTGTAGGAAGTTAAAGAACTAAAGATAAAATCTCCATTTGGGATGAGTGTGTGTCCGGAATGTGGGGAATCTGGCACTTTCTCCTCCTCCCCCAGCATGCCAGGCTGTGCCACCTAGCAACACCAGACGCAGAGAACTCATCCATGAAACACCTGACTTGCCAGAATGGAATGGGATTTATGCGCTATTAGGTCAGTCCTGGGTAGGAGTTAATCAGCATGATGACAGACATGTGCTTAATCAGCTATAGTCAGAGTGATGTCAAACAGGAGTTTCTTTTGTTACATTTTTGTTCTTTAATTAAAAATCGTTATTTCCTCTTTTCCTGCTATGTAGACACATTCTATTTCAACTTATATCTTTAACAGTAATGTGTAGTGGATTTGTAAATATTTTCTCTTTTATTAAGGCCAGGACTAATATAAATTACACAATAAACAGTGTTTTTTTATTTGGGTAAATACGGAATATTGAATATCGATATTATGTAGTCCTCTATCTAACCTGCATGTACATTTTCCCTGTTCCCTTTGCTCCTCTATTGAAAAGACATGTTGTTAAAGTATATGTAAACTCTCACCTTGTAAAGCAGCCCATTCAGTTTAAAATAGAAATGAACAGCAAAACATTTGTGCATGGATAAAAAACAAACATTATAAACACTTTTTTTCCCATTTTCTATGATCACATTCCCTTTTTTCTCAGCTGCATAAGAGCTGGGGGAGGAGAAATAACAGGACACTGATCTTTCCAGTGAATGGCTGTGTGGGGAGGGAGGGCATGTCAGGACAGGTCTGATCATTAGGAAAGAGCAGCCTGAATTCCCAGGACAGCTAGAGAACTGACCACTGTGTTTTCCCCTGCCTAGTGTGGTCAGTTTTAAAAGGAAAGCAGAGAGACTGACAGGAGCACCAGGGATTTCACACAAAGGAAGCAACACAAAGAGAACAGGATACTTTTTCATAAAGTACATGGTATAGCAGACACATATCAGGAATATAAAATGTTGGGTTTACATATATTCATTAACAGCACTCAAGCTGAAATTTACACACGTAAAATAGAGGGTACTTGAAAAAATGATCATTAAAGTTCTCTTTAGATAATCCATTATACTTTGGGAACCCGTTGTCATATATTTAACATTCACTTGCAAAATAAAGAATATTTGAGTATGTGTTTGTCTTCTGTTTAAAATGTCACTTTGTGCATTGACATACCTCCTTAGACCCAGTCTGTCCAGACAGTATGATCACCTGCTGACTTGGCACTATCCACGGGCAGCTGAACTTTTTATTAAGACACATAAGTTGAAATCATCACAGTTTTACATCAGCTAATTGCAGTATCTGTGACATCAATTGTTGCCATGTTTTACCATGTCAGAAAAATGCCCTTGGTCGCACGTTTCCATGTATTTCTAAGGGAATTAAAATGCGCCAAAAATGCAGCAATCTGCCTGAATGAAGCTACAGAAGTAGCTCCAAAACTAAGCTTCAGGCGTTCTGCTTCAAGCGACTTGGAGTGGAAATGTGAACCATCTACATAGAGTAATATTGATTTTTTTTCTCCTTGAGCGTTTTGGAGCTTCGCGCTACAAAACGCTGAGGTGTGAATGGGGCCTAAATGGGATAAAATAAAATATATACTTTTTTTTACAGTACAATTTGATATATGTCTTTGTCTATAGATTACATAAAAATAAATTATTTTTTCCAAGGCATTATTACCAAAAGAAAGCTTAGTTTGTCACACAAAAAAACAACTAAACTGGTAAAAAAAAAATGTATGTATCCTAAAGCAGTATTAAACCTGAAACAAAAAACATGATACATTGCAGTTTACCAAACCTTTGATGTGGTGGTTGCATTAATTTTCTTTTTTTAGGCTTTTTTTCCATTTGTTTTTCCCTGGTGATCTGGCCAGTAACATACCTCCTGTATTAGAGTGCCCTGCTCTGGATGAAGGAGCACAGGGGCACATTTGGACAGCAGCATTGTCAGTCTGTGGGAAGGGGAGTGTTAGCTGTACTAGTGGATTAAAATACACTAACAAACTGAAGCTGAACTCTAGCTAATACTTTATAAGCAGTTACAACAAACGGTTTGTTTTCCTTTTGGAATAAAGGTTTTACATCAATGTCTAAAAGCTGATTATTATAAGCACCCGGCCAAGGTAAATTGGGTTGTCTTAACGCTTTAATTACAATAGAGCTTGTTCATTTGAAAAGCAACAGACTAAAGCTGGCCATACACTATACAATTTTCTGCCCAATTTCCTTTAGATTTACATTCAACTATGTAGTGCAAGAGCCTGCCTAATTGGATACAATTGAAAGTGTTGTTAGGTTTGACCTCCTATTGTATGGTTTTTGGTAAATCTAAACCAAAAATCTCAAGAAAATTGTATAATGTATGGCCAGCCTTACTAAGAATTACTAAGCTGCAATATAATTAATATATGTACTTTCTGTTGTATACAGACTCCTCCAAATCACCATTTCTTTTTTTTTTTTTGCTGCTGTGATCTGACTTGCTGTTAGAGGGTGGCTAGCTATATTTGTGCTTCGTGGTCCCACTGTATGTAGGAATATAGCCGTCCTTCTTGCTCAAAATGTAAGCGCACAAAGTGCAAGGGTCTCTTATTAGAGAACTGAATAAAACCCACATATTAAATGTTTATTTGTTACATTTTTATTATGTTAAAGATGTTTTTTAAGTATTAAAAAAAACAATATCAGCTTTTAAAGCTAAAAAAATAAAATTGACTAAGAACAAATCAATCTCTGATATAAGAACAACATCACAGAGGTGTGAAAAACAATTCAAAAATAGTTCAGAAACACTCATCTTGTCAGCAATCAGCATCATTACAACCACATATGATTCAGAACGGCTTCCTTCCTAATTTTCTGGTATTCATCAAGTGGGCACACCTTTGCTAGTTCTAATATCATTCCGGACCCTGAGAGACATAACAGAATGACAATATAGAATAAATGAACTTCTGCATACATTAACAATACATCCCTTTAAAGTAGTCCTGAATTCAAAAAGTGAAGATCTGTTGCCTTTTGGTGACATCTAGAAATGTTAATTGTGCCCAAACAGTATCCTGAAAATTGACCTTTTTTACCATGACAAATAGCAGTGTATACAGCTTCAATGCTATATATTTGCTGTATGAAGCATCACTGCCTGTGATTGCTGGTCTCAAGCGATTTCACAATTTTGCTGTGCTACTCATCATTCCCCTTGCTAGACGAGGTTTAATCTAAGGGCAAGAATCTATCTGCTTCTGCTTTATCAGTATTTAGTATTTCTGCTTCCTCCACCTCTCCTGCTGCTTCTAGATCATTATCACACCAGTCATTAGATCACCAGTCATCAGGGAGGCAGCTTTACAACAAGGAAGTAAATCCCTGCCCTCTACCATAGTGGCTGTCTCCATTTAGAGGCACGGTGCTGTACAAGGCATGGTAGGTCAGTCATTGGTAGGGGATCAGCTGCATGGGAGAAGACAATCTATACAGGTAACTAGTCCTTTGCCTTCCTTGAGACACCGTTTCCACAGTTTAGGTCTCGTTTAAGTGTGATTAAGTTCTTAAAGTAAACATATCTTAAGAAAAATGTGGGGTCCATTACTGACCTCCTTCTGAGCATGCTATCTGTTTGGCTGTTGTTGAATATCTAAGCTGCAACCCCGGTAAAAGTATGCAAATCAGGATCGTTGGAGAAAAGACTTTCCTGCTTCTTCAAAATGACAGCCAGACAACTAGCAATCTCAAAAGTAGTAATGACAAACTCCTTGTTGTTTTTGTGACAGGTAAAACAGTTTTGTATATCATCATTGTGTTAAGTAGAAATCCTTCTCTTGGGTGTTCACTGCAACTGGACCTATTTTTATTGTTCCCTTCAACAAGAACAGGGAGTGTTTCATGGTTGTTAAAAATAAAGATTTAGTATAAACCACTGCAGCCTTTTTAGCTTCTAGAAGAACACCATTGAAGGTCTCCATTCTCCCTTTGATACACACATGCCTGTAAGTTCTTTCTTTGTGTTTGTTAAAGTCTCATACTTAGCTAGATTGCATTTCAATGTATTCAGTGTGATTTGTAGTTAGCTGTTCTTAAGAAATGTTTTCATTGTATGCATTTGTGAGAGACATGTATGCAAGGGTATTGTAATTTCAGTTTATGTGATTGTATTGCAGTTTTGCAGAACTGTTCACAGAAGTAAATTTGGTTTTGGAATGAAACACAACACTGCTTCTGTCAGTTTTATTAGCTAGCTGTTGGCTAACCATTAGTAGGACAGCACAAACACCCTAACATAAAACCATTCCTATTTTTCCTGTTTGTTAATTAAACAAATAAAGGTATATCGTTGTCTGTTTTTAGGAGCCAAATTACCTGTTGATCCCACCAGAATAATATATACTTATGCTCTCTGCTTTACCTGACATTTATCAGCATTGTTCCTGGCTTTCTCTGTGGACAACAGAACATGTTATAGAGAGGGAAGTGTTCTATAGTCCAGTTGTAGAGTGTGAGTGAGTGTTGTCACCCTAGGACAGGAAGTGTGATACTGTGAAGATCACTGGGTGAAAATAAAGGGAGTAAAGTCTAAAAAATGAAAACAAAGGCACCAAATTATTGGATCATTATGTTGCACTTTCTTGGGTATAGATACTTATTAAAGTTTTATGTACATTGCTGGATTGCAGAAAAAATTAAAAGTCAATGTCCATATTAGTTTGAGCACAGCAGCATTCACCTCTGCTGTTGTAAGTTCAGGATCTTTGTTTTTTTCTTTATAGGTGTCTATCATTGGTGACAAAAAAGTAGGTCATAATAGGATGTAATAAAAAATGATAGCAGACAAAATTAGAATTTGACATAAACTGGCCATCCTGCCACCACAAGGAAGTGTGTAATGACATCAGTGTGAAGCTGAATGATTACTGCACTATGTCACACACTTGGGGAAGGAAGCGTCTTCCTTGTGGTGTACACCAAAACAATAAAATCTTCAGACTACTCACTGAAGTGCTGCACAGTGACATTGTGACTCATCCACACTGAAAGGGGAATTATACTCCACCAGAGGCTATGTAATATATATAGCAGTAGAAAGAGTTGCGGTATAGTAAGACTAATGAAATCACACAGTGACTTCTAGAGATGAGCGAATTATTCAAAAATTCGATTCGGCTGATTCGCCGAATTTGAGGAAGAAATTTGATTCGATGCGAATTTATTCGCTACGAATTTAACTTATAAAAAGGGTTTCTAGGCTTCAGAGAGCCTTTAAATTAGTGCAGAACACTGTACCTTTAATTTAAATGCCCTTGGAGATGAGGAAGGAGAAGGATGAGAAGAAGAAGGATGAGAAGAAGGCGAAGGATGAGGAGAAGGAGAAGGATGAGAAGAAGGAGAAGGATGAGAAGAAGGCGAAGGATGAGGAGAAGGAGAAGGATGAGAAGAAGGAGAAGGATGAGAAGAAGAAGGATGAGAAGAAGAAGAAGGATGAGAAGAAGGAGAAGGATGAGAAGAAGAAGAAGGATGAGAAGAAGGAGAAGGATGAGAAGAAGAAGAAGGATGAGAAGAAGAAGGATGAGAAGAAGAAGGATGAGAAGAAGGAGAATTCCAAGCCGGCAAAAAGTGTATCTGCAGAGCTCCGCTATTTCTTAGCGGAGCTCTGCAGATACACTTAGCGGAGCTCTGCAGATACACTTTTTGCCGGCTTGGAATTCTTCTTCTTTTCATCCTACTTCTTCTTCTTCATCCTCATCCTCTTCTTCTTCTTCTGAGGATGAGGATGAAGAAGAAAAAGTAGGATGAAAATAAGAATTCCAAACCGGCAAAAAGTGTATCTGCAGAGCTCCGCTAAGTGTATCTGCAGAGCTCCTCTATTTCTGACAGTTCTCTGACATTCACATTTACAGAGGTTGAAACATTGTATCTATTTGTTTCCATAAATGGAAACAAATAGATACAATGTTTCAACCGCTGAGCTCTGCAGATACACTTAGCGGAGCTCTGCAGATACACTTAGCGGAGCTCTGCAGATACACTTTTTGCCGGCTTGGAATTCTTCTTATTTTCATCCTACTTCTTCTTCATCCTCATCCTCAGAAGAAGAAGAAGAATGAAAAGAAGAAGAAGAAGAATGAGAAGAAGAATGAAAAGATTCTTCTTTTCATTCTTTTCATTCTTCTTTTCATTCTTCTCATTCTTCTTTTCATTCTTCTCATTCTTCTTTTCATTCTTCTTTTCATTCTTCTCATTCTTCTTTTCATTCTTCTTCTTTTCATTCTTCTTTTCATTCTTCTCATTCTTCTTTTCATTCTTCTTTTCATTCTTCTCATTCTTCTTTTCATTCTTCTTTTCATTCTTCTTTTCATTCATTCTTCTTCTTCTTTTCATTCTTCTCATTCTTCTTTTCATTCTTCTCATTCTTCTTTTCATTCTTCTCATTCTTCTTTTCATTCTTCTTTTTATTTTCATTCTTCTCATTCTTCTTTTCATTCTTCTTTTCATTCTTCTCATTCTTCTATTCATTTTTCTTCTTCTTTTCATTCTTTTCATTCTTCTTCTCATTCTTCTTTTCATGAAGAAAATGAGAAGAATGAGAAGAAGAATGAGAAGAAGAATGAAAAGAAGAAGAAGAATGAAAAGAAGAATGAAAAGAAGAAGAATGAAAAGAAGAAGAATGAAATGAAGAAGAATGAAAAGAAGAAGAAGAATGAAAAGATTCTTCTTCTTTTCATTCTTTTCATTCTTCTTCTTTTCATTCTTCTTCTTCTTTTCATTCTTCTTTTCATTCTTCTTTTCATTCTTCTCATTCTTCTTTTCATTCTTCTTCTTTTCATTCTTCTTTTCATTCTTCTCATTCTTCTTCTCATTCTTCTTTTCATTCTTCTCATTCTTCTTTTCATGAAGAAGAAAAGAAGAATGAGAAGAATGAAGAGAAGAATGAGAAGAAGAATGAAAAGAAGAATGAAAAGAAGAAGAAGAAGAATGAGAAGAAGAAGAAGAATGAGAAGAAGAAGAAGAATGAAAAGAAGAAGAATGAAAAGAACAATGAAAAGAAGAACAATGAAAAGATTCTTCTTCTTTTCATTCTTTTCATTCTTCTTCTTTTCATTCTTCTTTTCATTCTTCTTCTTTTCATTCTTCTTTTCATTCTTCTCATTCTTCTTCTCATTCTTCTTTTCATTCTTCTTTTCATTCTTCTCATTCTTCTTTTCATTCTTCTTCTTCTTTTCATTCTTCTTTTCATTCTTCTCATTCTTCTTTTCATTCTTCTTTTCATGAAGAATGAAAAGAAGAATGAGAAGAAGAAGAATGAGAAGAATGAAAAGAAGAATGAAAAGAAGTATTCCAGTACAGCAAAAAGTGTATCTGCAGAGAGCTCCGCTATTTCTGACAGTTCTCTGACAGTTCCTTCACATTTAGAGCGGTTGAAACATTGTATCTGTTTCCGAATAAAAACATCTGTATCCTAAATGGAAACAAATAGATACAATGTTTCAACCGCTGTACATGTGAAGGAACTGACAGGGAACTGTCAGAAATAGCGGAGCTCTCTGCAGGGACACTTTTGCCGGCTGATCGGGAAAAATCCGATTCGCGCACCCGAATTATGCTAATATTCGGATTCGACGCGAATCAAATTTTTCCTGAAATTCGAAACGAATTCCACTTCGCCTGGTTCGATTCGCTCATCTCTAGTGACTTCACTCTTATTCTCTGTTATTCCACATTGGCTTGTTCTAATATGCTATGTGGTTTCTATAAGACAAGCCTGCTTCTTCCTCAGTGTAAAACCTATAGAACCTTTCATAAGGAATGGTGAGGTATGAACTATAGTACTATAGCACTCTCTTACCCTTAGGTGGTGTTGAGGTCCCCCAGGTGACTCAATGAACCAACATCTATTGAGATAGGGTTTGGTCTTTGGGTTAAGGTGGGGCAGATAATAAGTAGGGAGCCAGTCACTTTAATCTTTTTACAATTTATTGCTGAATTCAATAACAGGAATAAGCCTGCAATACCCAAAAAGAACACAAAAATAGGACAGGTGCAAGTAGTAGTAGTAGTAATAAGGAAGCCTCTTGGTAATTACTGATGAGAGTGCTAGGCAAATCTATGAACCGTTCGCTTTGTTGCCTCTAAACTTGTAAGATAGTTTGCAGTGGAGTCCAAGGAAATTAGCAAAATGTCAGATACAACATGATTGTATGTGAGCTGGGAGAAAGTTACAGATATATTGCTGATACTTTGTGGACTCGAACCAGATATCCACGTTACATGATTGGGATTGTGACAAACACGCATTGAGGGTGGAAGCATTCAAGATTTCAATAGTTAATGAAGAACATCAACTGGAAGAGCAGATTCAGAACCAGCCATCTGTGAGCGACAAGAGCATCATTTATGAATACCTTTATAGAGTTGTCCTCATCAAGAATGGAATGGAAAACCCCCAGGAATTATTAAATTATATTTTTTGCCTTGGGGAGCATGGTAAACAAAAAAAAAAGAAACAAGGGAACAGCATAAAAAACCAAGGGAAGAGCACGGTGGTGTATACCATTCATCAGGTCAGCTGCACCACCACATGCAGGACTCTAGTCTGTGACATCAGGAGCTATACACCATTCCTGGCATTGTATACTTGCTGCCTGCACTGAACTCCTAAATAAAACAGAGAATAACAATATTATGAGGGGTATTTGCTGGATTATTAGGAATTGTTTATTATTCACTGGAGGAAACAAGAAGAATTTACCTACACCTTGTAGAAAGCCTGGGGTAAGAGCCTTGTAAAAGCCTGATGGGGAGAAGGTCACGGATACGATCTTAATCACGACTTTTCTCCCAATATGTATCCTGAGGAAGTGCTGAAAGGTCACCTACTACATTTGTTGTGTCCTCATTACACATTTCCCTGTGTGTGTAGCTTGACATGCAGCTAAACCCTCCTTTTCTGCAATAAGCCACACTGAGTGTAATCTTGAAACTTTACTAAACTTTTTGAAACTGTTAAGAAAAAACAGATACAAAGTACATAATCAATGTAACAACATACATAATACACAATGAATAGTTAGGCTATAGATACAGGAGATTCAAGCCTACCAGCGATGCTGGCTTTAGGGAATGCATAAAGATGAAAGCCTTAGTCCAATATATGCTCTGATAGTAAGCTCCTTCTCTCCCAGTCTCTAAGATGGAGTCTGGCTCCCAAGGTTCACCTCTTTCCTTTCTCTCAGAATTCTGGGAATTTTTATTAACTTCTATGTAAACATTCTCTAGTTTCTGTAAAACAGTAAATTTATTACTAACTCTGCCCAGTGATCAGATTTTCAGATTTGATTTTGCAGGCAGGACAGTCATGTCATATTCCCCTGCTGGAGGCAGAACAACATTCAAATAGTGTATGTATAGTTAGAATTTTTATAATAGTGTTTAATGTAATTACATTTACACATATTTGTTAATAATTAAGCCAGCTCAACCTACCCAGTTTTGTTTAGCAATGGCATTACTGACCCTCTGACTCCCCGTTATGGATTGGCACCTTTGGGGAGTGGGGGGAGAAGCGAATACCCAATTTTGACAGGTACCCGCTCCCACTTCTGCTGCAACCACATAGGAGATCAGAAGTGGAAGTTGTCCTCCCCCCTCCCTCCCTGTAGTCTTCTGAGGCACGTAACAGGTCTCAGAAGACTACAGGACCATTCACAAGGTGCAGTGCTATCACAGCTGGGTGCCCACACTTAAGATGCCGTTGCCTGGGAGAAAGGATGGACAGTGAAACTGGCTGAGGTGAACACACCGCTGGATCCAGGGACAGGTGAGTGTCTGTTTTTTAAAAGTCATCAGCTACAGTTTTTGTAGTTGCTGAATTTTATTTTTTTCTACGTTTTGACTGGAGCTCTGCTTTAATGTGGAACTTAACTGTATCTGAGCACCAGAAGCTGAAAACGCTATTGAATTAATTTTTATTATTCAAAGCAAACTCACCAATACATCCATGCCTCCATGCTTTTTTGTTATTGAGAAACCACTTTGAAAAACACCCCCCAGTATTTCAAGCTATGGCCATCTTGAGTAAAGGAAGATGATTCATGTAATATTTACTTCCTGGAGTCCATCTGCCCTGAGCTCAGGCATGCATACAGGAGAGTGTGCATAGCTCAAAAAGCCCCTCCTCTGGATGGAGGAAAAAAAATGCCTATGAAGACTCCTGGGATGTATGACATCGTTTTGGCTTAGGCCAGAAACCAGGAAGCAACTGAAGAAATATAAACAAGTTTAAAACAAGTAAATATAATATACCTTTCTATTTACAAATGCTAGCAACATAAGGATGAAAAATAGTTAATGTTGATTCAGGCAGTTTAATTCAGCTTTAAATTTCAGCTCCTAAACTGTAGGCAGTCCACATAAATGGTTTAGCCAGAAATAAAGTAGGAAATGCGTAGCCTGGCTGCCAGGAAAATTAAAGTACACTAAAGTTGTGACGCTATTAACTTTCCTAGTAGTCCTCCTCCGTTTTAACGTAGGAGATTAACAAGAACCAGAACCAGAAGTGGTAAGATAAAAATACTTTTTATTCTTTCCAACATCCTCAATGGATTTATTTTAGAGATTGATCCTTAAGGACACACCCTCTTGAATGTAATATGTGCCAATGTAATTCGTAATTCTTACCTTGGAAAGTGAAATTGGAAATAACAGTTTACTGCCTGCCATTTACCAAGTGCAGATTATCAGTAAATTGGACACCCAAGACAGGCTGACTTGCCTGGCTGATCATGTCCTCCTTGGGTGCATATCGATGCCAATTAGGAAAAAAGCTAATACAAGCACTGTAAAGTAGACAATGAGTGGTGCTCAAATAGCACCAAGCAGAATGATGGCAACTCAAGCTTTTAAATCCCTTCTGCATTCAATATATGGCAAAAAAAAATCAAGATTGAAGTAAAAGATATTCAGTTTTATTAAAAATAAGCACTTTAAAGCTGGATTCCAGAAGGGTCAAAATTAACGCTGCTCTGTATTCATGAATATGCTTTTTAAATGCAATCATTGCAATTCCCTGTACAGACGAGCATGGGCAAAGGGAGAGAGAAGCAGCATAAGGAGCTTAGTTGTGCTGCAGTGCTAGGAGCATGCCGATATGAGGAGAGATCGGAGTGCCAGATAAATGAACTCTTCAGTCTGCTGCTTCTCCTTTTATTGTCCAGTCAAGGACTGTGGGTTGGGAGGAGACCTGTACATGTTAGGCTGGCCATACACTATACAAATTTCTTACAATTGTCTGTCCAATTTCCTTTAGATTTACCTTCAACTGCATAGTGCAAGGGCCTGCCTAATTGGATACAAATGAAAGTGTTGTTTGGGTTTGACCTCCTATTATATGGTTTTTGGTAAATCTAAAGCAAAAATCTCAAGAAAATTGTATAATGTATGGCCAGCCTTACTGAACTGCAGCAGAAAAAATCAGGTCCCAACACCAGCCAGACAAGGTTGTGGAGCAGCAGGGCTATGTACTGTAAATCTCAGCTAGTTGGACATAAACACAAATCTTTTGGCAGGTTACCCATTTCATCCATGTATTTAGAAGTTTGCCTGGAGATCAGCTTTAAGGGTTGCATGGAATAGCCAAAGGTTTTTGTATGAAATATTGTAGGACCCAAATTTAAAGTTTGTAGTAAACCATCCTACAACAGCCATGGATGCAGAACGGGCTGGTTTGTCCTGATATGTTTCTTTGCAGCCCTTCTTACCCATGGGCATAGCTGGCTTATTTTTTGAGATACTGATGCCTCGGAGGCAGTTTACATAAGGTCCTACAAATCCCTTCAGAATCTCCTGTACAAGGGGCATAATGCTCCATTTCCTCTCATGACCTCTATGAAAATGGTCATCAAGGCATGGAACGAGGTGAACCCAAAAGCCCAGTATCCTTTTACTCCTCTATGGTTAAATCCCGCACTACCTCAATTCTCCTTTATACCTGACCTGATTATCTGGGCTTCCAAGGTGACCAAGTATGTCAGTCATATCTGCAATAGTGGTGGACTGCACACCTTTGACATGCTCAAACAACAGTATGCCCTCACTAACTCCTATCTGTTCCAATACTTCAGATCTGCCATGCATATTAAGCACAATTCGACATTGCCACAATGTCTCATATCCTTCGGGCAGGAAACTTTACTGAGAAATTATACTCTAAGTAAACCTATATGAATGATCTATAAAGCCTTATTGCCTATCTGTCTATGAGGGTCTGGAGACTCTCTGAGATGGCTGGCTGGCGGAGGTCCTGGGGCTGGATCGGGAGCATATATGAGATTACCCTATGTTGCTGCTAGTTTCTGATATAGATCGATTAATCCTATTTAAAATTCTGCATAGAATATACCTTACCCCCCAACGGTTGCATAGGATTTATCCCTTTGTTTCAGCAGGATGTTGAGAGATGCACGACAGACCCGGCTGATTTCACTAACATATTTTGGAACAGTCCCATGATTCAGATATTTTGGGGTGAGCTCTCACATTTCATTTTCCAGTTAACTACTCTTTCAATCCCATTGAGTATTAACATATGGAGCTACCATTGGAGCTCTCATATCACAGGAAATGCAATTACACAATTTACTTGATTGTCATGCTGTTGCATATTCCCCAGTTTTAAACCAAGTACATGTGGATGTTAAACTTTTCTTCCTTTGTTTTGTTTATTACAGTTACGTTTTTGCTGCTCTAAATTTCGGGAAGCACAGTGGCTAAGTGGTTAGAACTTCTGCCTAGCAGCATTAGGGTCAGCGGTTTGAACTCCAACCATGGCACTACCTGCCTGGAATTTGCATGTTCTCCCTGTTGCTGGGTGGGTCTCCTCCATTTTCCTCCTACACTCCAAAGACATGCTGGAAGGTTAATTGGCTCTTATCTAAATTTGCCCTAGTATATGAATGTAAGTTGTAGTGAAGAACAAAAGACAGAGCACACCAGCCTTGCTCATTGCCTCAATAAACAGTTAATTAATTTAGGAGAAATCAGTTAACTGTTTACTGAGGTAATGTGCAAGGTTGGTGCGCTCTGTCTTGTTCTTCGCTACAGTTTGTATTGAGCTCCCCCAGCTTTTTGTTTGAGCTGCACAGCCTTTGATCAGTCCTGGATGAATCTCCATACTCTTCAAGAGTATTGGTCCATCAGCCCCCTATGGATCCTCCCACAGGCATATATGAATGTAAGTGTCAGAGCCTGGGTCCAAACCTGGGCCTTCTGCGGTGTATGGCAATGTTTCTTCTTGCTGAGCTACCTGGAATGCTGGAGAGCTCCCTTGACAATTATTTGGATGATTCTGCCTTGACCTTGTTTGTCATGAACCTTGAACCCCTTGCTCCTCCCATGAACTTCCTGATATAAGCCTTGTATCTGCACTTCCTGCTTGTCAGATTATTTTGCTCTCCAGCCAGTATCTTACTTCTTGCCTTCTCTGCTGTCATCCATATTTTGCTACCACTCCTTACTGACCTTGGCTTGTTCTCAACTACGTTTCTGCCTGATCCCAACCTGCGACTGCTCATTACCAACCTTGGCTTGTTCTCAACCACGTTTCTGCCTGATCCCAACCTGCGACTGCTCATTAGCAACCTTGGCTTGTTCTCGACTACGCTTCTGCCTGATCCCAACCTGTGACTGCTCATTACCAACCTTGGCTTGTTCTCGACTACGCTTCTGCCTGATCCCAACCTGCGACTGCTCATCACCAACCTTGGCTTGTTCTTGACTACGCTTATGCCTGATCCCAACCTGCGGCTGCTCATTACCAACCTTGACTTGTTCTCGACTATGCTTCTGCCTGATCCCAACCTGTGACTGTCCTTTACCAACCTTAGCTTGTTTACTGACCATGCTTCCGTTTGATCCTTACCTGCCTAATACGCTACTGGACCTCCACTTGCTCACCTCCTGGTGGGGTGATCCTGAGGACCGTGACCTGGTGCTAACACGCAGCAAAATCCATCTCCACCAGCAGGAGCTCTGGTGAACATAGGTTAGTACTTACACTCCACACCTCAGGTGATCCCACTCCTCCGCCACGGTGACCTGCCTGTGTACCTATCCTGCTGGGTTTGATGTGAGCTTTTCCACTGCTATAGCCACTGGTCTTCGAGCCTAACCCCTGATCATGACAGTAAGTGAGGGACCTTAGATTGTATGTTCCTTGAGGGTTAGGGACTGATGTGAATGTAGTATATATATATATATATATATATATATGTATATAAATATTAACCGAGTCAGAGTATACCTAATTGGCTTTGTTTTTTACACATGACAAAGTCAAGAAAGAGAATTTGGAAAAAAAAAAGTTTGTATGACAACATCTTTGGGTCATCAGAAATCTCTAAACCTCACTTGAAGGAGAATTGGAGGTGAGGGCTATTTAGTATTAATCAATCAGCACAACATCCCTCCACTGCATGATTACAAATACATCAGTCCTGATGTGAAGTGGGTATATCCGCAAAAATGTATCATTTGGCAAGAAGTTATCACGTCATTGGAATTTTTCTATGCACTTAATTTGCCCCCTATTGCAGGTTTTTTATGTAACAAATCAAAATAACTTTTGCATGAGGAAAACATATTCACAGTTTAAATCTGCATTGCAGATAATCATCGATGCAAAAACAAAATACCGGAAGAGATGGAGATCTTGGGATTTGTAAACAGTTTATTTTTATTACTCAATTTCATGGTGACTTAGTACAAATATGAAGTGCACTGCTGTCCTATTTCCTAATATCTATTCAGGTCACATGGAATTAGAGGAAGTGACACTGCTTAGGATAAACATATTGAGTGTTGGAGTCAAGTCAGATTTAATGGAAAACATGAGTTTTCTTAATGCTTAGGACTTTTTCAAGTCCTGCATGCATGAGCTGCTTTTTGCAGTCCTACTAACGGTTAGCTAATAGCTAGCTAACAAAACTGACAGAAGCAGCATTGTGTTTCATTCCAAAACTGAATTTACTTCTTTGAACATTTCTGTAAACCTACAATACGATCACATAAACTGAAATTACAATATGCTTGTACACTTCTCTCACAAATGCACACAATGAACACATTCCTTGCATACAGCTACCTACAAATCACATTGAATACATTTAACCACTTGCCCTCCAGAGGATTTGCCCCTCTGGAGGGCTCTCACTGTGAAGAAACATTTCCGTGTTTGGAGATTACATTTATTTTCCTCCATACGTAAAGAGATATGCAGGCTCTTGGAGGAAGTGTGTCCCAAAACAAGCTCTGTAGCCAGATGAAAGATGATGGTGCCTGTGGCTGAAGATCTGTGCCCAGTGATGGAGTTTGCCAGCAGAGTCTCCGCTCTGTCCAGGTAGCAATGCCCGCAGTACCAATACTTTCGGTCAAGTACGATATCAAGTACCGATACTTGTGGTGCAATTTGCGTTCATACAAAACGTAAGGACGCAAATTGCACCGCAAAGAATAGCATGCGATTTGAATAGAAATGCAATTCCTGTTCAAATCTCATGCGATTTCCCTACTGCTCCTGTATGAACCCAGGCTTGTCATAAACCTCCCTGCACCAATCCCATACTGTCACTGAAGGAAAAGCTGGGGATTTGAAATCCCTGCGGCTTTCTCTCCTTTCAGTGCAGGGATGACAGTATGGGCTAGATGACTTTTGATTGGTCAGCAACACAAGGAGAAGAGAGAGAGCTGCTTTGTAGGTCTGTGGATTTGAAATCCAAGCGGAGAGAGCAGGCGGTGTTCCTGAAAGCCACTCTGCTTGCTGTATAGTGGCATGAGTAAAGGGGGGAAAGAAAAGAGCCCTCAGCCGAGCTCTCTCTCTGTCATGTGTCCCTGTACGGCTGGTCTGTGTGCTACCTGGCAGAGGGGGAGGGGGGCCAAAGCCCTCAGTCTGCTTTTTCAACACAACCACTCCGGTCCCCTGTGTGATAGGAGAAGAGTCTCCTGTCACAGAACCACTTCCTGCATCTGCCCGGTGGCAGAATGGGGGGGGGGGGGGGGAAGTCAGCTCAGGCAGCACCTACTACATTTAATAAAAAATCTGATTTACAATAATTCAAACCACTTGCCGCCCGCTAACAGTACATATACTGCTAGAGGGTGGCCCATGCGCACTATCATGCCCCCTGGCAAAGAATACCCTGATCATGAAGGGGGTAAAACCTTCTGGAGGTCATGTGGTTAAGAAAAACAATGTAATATCATGCAGGTTACCCATTCTTTTGTCAGGTAATTTTCCTTTATTCTAACTAGTCAGTCCTGCTAGTGACACACTTCATGTCCTGGGGTGACAGCACTCACTCACCATACTGTATCTATGAGGAAGCAGAATTTTCACCCTAAGGCAGGAAGTGTGTCAGGACTACAAGACATCTAGCTCTCATCTCATCCATAACATGGAGTCCACACACAATTTTTGATAACATTTGTAGCCAGGGGCGGGCTGACAACTCATGGGGCCCCCGGGCAATAGGGGATCATGGGGCCCCTGTGTCCTTGCCCAAACTCAAAAAAGCCTATGAAAAAGGTACCAGGGGCATCTCATGGAGCCCCCTACTGACCCCGGGCCTTCGTACAGTGCCGAATTTCCAAATGGTCAGTCCACCCTTGTTTGTAGCATCCTCCTAGGTAGCCAGGTTTTTTCAGCTAGGAAGGCTGAGTCGGGGGGGTTATTTTAGGTCAGGGTTGAGAGGCTCTGCAGGTTAGTTCCCTGATACCACCCTTGCTCTAGAATCTTGGGGAAGATTCTAGAAGCAGTGGACAGAGGTGAGGAGGGGCTGTCCTGCACATTTAGGGGACCCTGGCCAGTTCCCAAGCAAGAGGCATGGGGCCAGGGCAGCCTTTAACCACTTCAAGTCCAGACACTTTTACCCCCTTCCTGTCCAGGCCAATTTTCAGCTTTCAGCGCTATCACACTTTGAATGACAATTGCGCTGTCATGCAACACTGTACCCATATGATTTTTTTTGCATTTTGTTGAGACAGATAAAACGTTATTTTGGTGGTATTTATTCACCACTGCGATTTTTATTTTTTTTTTGCTATATAAATGAAAAAGTCCAAAAATCTGCAAATAAATAATCTTTCTTCATAAATCTTGGCTTAAATTTATTTTGTTATCTTTTTAGTAAAAAAAAAATAACCAAAAATAGTATATAGTGTATAGAAGTCAGTAGGGCAGTGTACAGTGGAGCCAGCAGGGCAGAGAGAGAGGGAAAGCAGTTCATAGGGCAGAATACAGAGGCCATTAGTTTGTAGGGCAGTATGCAGTGGGTTATCAAGGAAGTTTACAGGGGTTAGCAGGGAAGTGTACAGGGGGTCAGCAGGACAGAGGATGAGAGGTCAGCAGGGGAATGTACAAGAGTCAGTGGGGCAGTTTACAGGCGGTCAGTAGGGCACAAAATAGGGGTCAGCAGGGCAGAGGATGGGAGATAAGCAGGAGAGTGTACAAGAGTCAGTGGGGCAGTATACAAGGGGTTCTGTAGGGCGCAGGATAGGGGTCAGCAAGCAGAGGATGGGAGGTCAGCAAAGAAGTTTACAAGAGTCTGCACATGTACAGTCTGTCCATTTTCATCCGACCACCCATTGATGAGAGTGAGCAGTTTCCCTGCTGAGTAAGCAGATCTGCTAAACGGGTCCGCCCCGTGTGAAAAGACCCTAAGAGTATGCTTGTGTTGGCCCAAGCAAGTAGAGGAAATAATAGAGTTGGTGCCATCTCCAGAAACCTAATTCCACAAATGTTACTCCCCACCTCCTCTACATACACACTAGAAGAGCACCTTAAAAATTCTAACTCTAAATTGATCAATAAACACAATGGGGGGGGTGATTTTAAAAAATTGGAGCTGACAATATCTGTTGCATCTGTGCATAGTAACCAATCAACTTCTAGGTTCTCCTAGATTGTACGCTCCGAGGAGCAGGGCCCTCCTATCCCTCTTGTATTGAACTGTATTGTTGCTGTATTGTCTCCCGTTATATTGTAAAGCGCTGAGCAAACTGTTGGCGCTATATAAATCCTGAATAATAATAATAATAGGTTCAGCTTGTTCAGTTAAGCTTTGCTAAATACAAATTAGCCACTGATTGGTTGCCATGCACAGCTGCTCCAGATTCTGCCTGCTCCAGTCTTAGTAAATTCCTCTCAATGAGTCTGTTCATGCTTTTGTGACCACGACTGCATTCCAAAGAAAAGTGGTCACATTCCATTACCGCACCGTTAAGCAGGTATCTTACAATGTTGTGTTTTTTTAAGCAGAAACCGCAACCTTCTGGAATTATGGCATAGTCATGATCAGTCATGCAGGTGAGTGAGGAACGCTGAACACATGAAACCCTACAGTGATTCTGCTGTCAACATGAGTGAAAGTCAGAGAATTATAAAACAAAGGGATTAAATAGAAAAGAAGAAGTCATATGATACCTACTATTTCATTTCCTTGTGTACGCAGCCCACTTCCTTTTTATAAGAGTACTTAGGACACCATTGTCATTATGGGTCTTTGTTTAAAATCTGTACATGTTGCCATGGTAACATGCAAACACACTGAACATTGGTCTCAAAGTAAACCTGTCGACCTGCTGCCCTATTTCTGAAATTGCTAAATGCCTATATGGTATGCTGAACCACCAACATCATTAATGACCCAGAACAAGTATGCAGATCAAAGGCTTAGCTACAAATCACAGGGGCCTATAGCAAACATTTTTGGAGGGGTCCCCAAGTTTTCTAGTGCAACAAGCACCTCTTTGCACTCCTAATAACAAGCCATTTTACTATTGGTGGCCAGTGACCTACACTGCCACCTGTTTATACCTCCTCCTTACTGGTTCTCTTTGGTGGTTTTCTTTTCTTTTTTTTACCCCCCCCCCCCCCCCCCAAGAGGTTGATTGGTTCTGCCTGTTATTGTGAGGAGATTCCAGTAAGTAGTGCAGGAAAGTCAACTTGATGTGCTATAAATATTTATCTGAACTAGCCAATCCCTGAGGGGCTGCATTCAGAGGCTTTGGGGAGATGATAAATGTTTGGGAGCAGGAGAACTATTATGATTACAATCAGAAGTCCTTTGTTTTGTGTGGGGCAATAAACACCCCTGGATCAATAAATCAACACTATACTCTCAGAAAACATTGCAGCTTAGGACTTCCCAACCTCCTGGCCTATTTCATGCAGCCCAGATAAAACAACGTAGACTACAGCCAAAGGTCCTAAACCCCAATGGGCTATTATTGAAGCCCTGTTTTGTCATCCTTATGCATTGGCATGTGGCTTCCCAGTCGATTACGTCCTCCCATTTTATGTCCTATATTATCTTAATCCTTAGCAGTCTGGGACAGGCTGCGTATCCATAAATCTTTATGTTCCCCTCATACCCCTTTAGCAACCTTCTTCTGTAACCCTGAATTCATACCTGGGTTCACACTGCCCTTATTTCAGTGGTGGATTAATAAGGGACTTCTTCATATCGGGGATTATTTAGATGGGGATCGACTGTACTCTCTACAACATTTTCAGGATAAACACCAGCTCCCGTCCAGGGAGACCTTTCGATATAACCAAATTGCGTCCTTTATACAATTCAAACTTAAACTAATGACAGAACCCCTAACGCTCACCAGCTTTGAACTATCCTGCCAAGCTACTGGTATGTTGAAATGTCGAATATTCACTATATATACTTTCTTTATTAATCCAAAAACCAAGCACTGCTTACACTATGTCTAAGATTTCTATTAATACCACACTAATAGAATCTAACTATAAAACACTTCTATGCTGGTACTTGTTCCCCACACGCATTGCAAAAATACATCCTACTACATCGCCTACCTGTTTTCACCGCTGTGGACAGGAAGGAACCATGTGCCATATTTGGTGGCAACGCCCTGTGTTGACTAGATTTTGGATCCGAATATTTAACTTTAGTTACTCAGTGACAGGAGTGAATATCCGTAGATCCCCAAAGACAGCAATTTTTCAAAAGCTACCCTAAGGAATCCATAAGAAATCAACCAAATTGATCCTTTACATAATCATGGTTGCAAGAATCACTATTGCTAAATATGGGAAGCAATCGGTGATAGCACTTGACTATGTTAAAAATAAACTGAATTGGATCATGGTTAATGACAAACTCACCTGCATTCTCAATAACAATACATCAAAATTCGACAGAACCTGGGATCTGTGGATTCAATACCTCTCCATCCCATAGAGGGACCATGGCTGGCCTTTGTTTACTCTACTCTTTCTCTTATTCTCTTTTTCTCATTTTTCTTTTATACCTTTTGTTTCCAGCATTACTTTTTGTTGTATCTAACTTTAGTACCTGACTACGGTTTGGTCATGCTCATGATTGATCGTTTTTCACAGTGAAATATGTACTGGAATTCTGTCTATTGTCGCAATATTTCTGTACAATGTCAGTATCACCTATCTTCACAAGTGAATACTGTCCAAGAAGTTACATATCTCTCTTTTGTTGGTATTGTTGGTCTGTATGTTTGATCCTTTCAATAAAAAGATTGAAATATAAATGTTTGGGAGCACCTTTCCAGAACTCTTTGGTGCTTCTCCGTGGGAGAATGCCTATATTAAGGAGTGCTGATTGGGTCTTGACTAAGTTTGAGGCATGTGCTGAAAGCCCAAGAACTTAAACTGAAGCTAGAATAATCTCGTGAGGGAACCTCGGCTGTAGGTAAGTGTAGAGGTCACTCTATCCAGCATGTGGCACCTTGCTGCTGTGCAGATGGAGCAGAGGCTTAGAAGAACATTGTTCCTATACAGACTCTATAAGTGTCTCAGGAAATGCAGGTGTCTGATTGGATGCTGCAACTTCTAGTGACCTTCGGCAGCCATCTTAGGTGGGGCAGCAATAATAAATATCAGTGCCCTGCTGGGTTTGGTGGACATTTGTGTAGTGGAGAGGATAGAGATAGGGTGATAGAGCACAAGAAAAGGTTCCTGCTCATGGAGGAAAAGAATAGGGCAGGGCTGCAGGAATAGGTTCTTCTTATTGCTGGTCACTGGAGTTGCTGCAGCAACCTCTCATCATCCTAGAAGAGCCGCTAGCTGTGTTTTGCTAGTCAGCCACCCCTACAGAAGAATCCATCCTGGTAAAGTAGGCCTTGCCCGAGAATCACCGGTGCATTCCTGTGTCAGTGCTATGACATGCTTTTTTAAGTCATTGATTCTCTGTAAGCCTTGTGCTGCAACATGCGCCATTAATGCCTGGACTATTGCACTATCTGGATCTGTGCTGTATCACAGCAAATGTGTCACACCTAAAATGTTACTGCAAGTGTTGTTACAAGTGTTACCATCAATGTTACTAAAAGTACTCCTGTAAATTTCTATCATACCACATTTTCAAATACAAGAATTTATACCTGTAATTGATCTCTGTGTGAGTGCTCCCCTTCTATCGGGTACCACAGCTCCCGGCCCTGTCCACAGAACTTACAAGGAATCTTTTTGCCAAAGAGTTTTGCAGGGGAGCTGGGCAGAAGCTGCTGCTGGTCAAGGATCCATTGTCCACAAACCAAAGTATATTTCACTTCTATCAGAGGGTCAAGAGTCAGAGTGATTAAAGAAAAAAACTGTGACTACTCTTACAGGGTCATAGATCTGTCTGGCTACTCCTCTACTTCTGGCATTTTTAAGAGGCTGCTTACTGCTGTTACTATTGCTTCTTTAGAGTACCCTTCCAGCAAAAAGTCACAAAAAGAACATTGGGGAACTGGAGAAAGTACAGAGAAGGGCAACCAAATTGATACGAGGCATGGAGGAAATCAGCTATGAGGAAAGATTAGAGGAACTGAATTTATTCTCTCTTGAGAAGAGGAGATTAAGGGGAGATTGATCAGCATGTATAAATACATCAGTGATTCATATAGTGAACTCAGTGTAGAGCTATTCACCCTGAGGTCATCACAGAGGACAAGGGGGCACTCTTTACATCTGAAGGAAAAGAAATTTAATCTCCAAACACGGAAAGGTTTCTTTGCAGTAAGAGCTGTGAGAATGTGGAATAGACACCCTCAAGAATTGGTTCTGGCCAGCTCAATGGATTGCTTTAAAAAAGCCATGGATTATTTCTTAGATACACAGAATATAACTGGATACTAACATTTATAGGTAAAGTTGATCCAGGGAATATCTTGCCTCTGTTGCCTCTTGGGGGATCAGGAAGGAATTTTTTTCCCTGCAGGAGAAAATTGGATCATGTTTTGCTGGGTTTTTTTGCCTTCCTTTTTTTTATGGTTGAACTGGATGGACTTTTGTCTTTTTTCAGCCAGACTAACTATGTAACTATATGTAATGATGTAATACTCTCCTATCCTTGAGTTCAGCAAAAAGGTAAACTCATACTCGTGAAAATGCTCCCGATACCGACTGACCATTTGGAAACTCGGGCACCGCCCGAGGGCCTGGGGTAAGTAGGGGGCCCCATGAGATGCCCCTGGTACCTTTTTCATAGGCTTTTTTGAGTTTGGGCAAGGACACAGGGGCCCCATGATCCCCTATTGCCCGGGGGCCCCATGAGTTGTCAGTCCGCCCCTGCCAGAAACCAATACTTTGCAGTGAGATTTGCATCAATACAAATTGCACCGTAAATATTAGCATGTAATTTGAACAGGAATTCTATTCCTGTCCAAATCGCATGCAATTTGTTCCTGTTCCTGTGTGAAACCAGGCTTCTCATAGAAGCAGTGTGGGAAACCTCCCTGCAGGCATCCCATACTAAGTGGAGAGTAGGCATGTGGGAATGTATTCTATGGAGTTAGATGCTCTATATTCTCAGTGGTAAGAGAGGAGAGAAAAGAGCAGGGATTTTAAATCCCCATGGCTTTCTCTCTTCTTGCAGGGATGACAGTTCGGGCTAGAGGACTTTTGATTGGTCAGCACCATCACATGGACAATCAGATGCCGTCTAGCCCTTACTGTCATCTCTGCAAGGAGAGGAGAGAAAGCCTCGGGGATTTCAAATCCCCAGACCTGTGAAACGGCTTTCTCTCCTCCATGTGATGGTGCTGACCAATCAAAAGCTCTCTAGACCGAATTGTCATCCCTGCAAGGAGAGGAGAGAAAGTGGCAGGGATTTCAAATCCCCACCACTTTCTCTCCTCTCCTACATCTGAGAATCTGGAACATCTGCCTCCATAGTATACATCCCCACACACCCATTCTCCTTTGCAGGAAACCTCCCTGCACCGCTCTTGTGTGAACTCTGGCTATGACAGCCTTAGTTCACACAGGAGCAGTGGGGAAACCACATGCAATTTGGACAGGAATCACATTCCTGTTCCAATTGCATGCTATTTTGTGTTGTTCAAAACCACACATACACTGGAACTTATGGGATAAGACAGGATCCTGTAAAAAAAAATCCCCTTTACATACCTGGAGGTGGTCAGTGTACATAACCTACTGTATTAAGGAAAACCTAAACTGTGGAAGCTGTGCCCAAAAACACAAGCAGAGGATAAAGGACTAGTCACTGGTATTGCCTTTAGACTCAATGCTCTGATCTAGGGTGGTGCTGAGGTTGGCTGCCCAACAGATTTTAGTTGTGCTCCCCTCCCCCCAAAATATGATTACTAGATGTTCTCTTTAAAGTTTGGAAGCCTCTAAACTCTGTCAGGGAATAAGACACCGAATCTCTCTTCTCCCCCCACAGCCAATCACATTGAGAGAAGTTGCATAGTGATTGGTTATGGGGACCCTAGCCTTGCCTCCCAGACCCACCTGAACCAGATCAGGAGAGAATGCATCAACAGAGTTTGGGAATGGAGCTCAAAAACAAGGTCGGTTGTGGGGGACAGTGTTAAGAATGATGAAGCCTAGAACCTGTGTGTACTACTTTCTCGGCACTGCCTGTTCACCATCAACTGTCCCATCTATAGATCTGTACTGTCTGACCCACCATTAATTGCCCCCCTCTGTACTGTCTGTCTCCACCATCAATTGCCCCCCCCGTACTACCTGTCCCCACCTTCCACTACTCCCTCTGTACTTCCTGTGCCCACCATCAACTCCCTCCTTCTGTACTGGCTGCCCCCACCACCTGCCTCCTTGGCACTGTTATTCCCACCATCAGTCGGCCTTCTCTGTACTGCCTGTCCGCACCAACAAGTGCCCCTCAATGTAATGCCTGTTCCCAGCATGAACTATCTTGTTCTGCACTGCCTGTCCCCACCATCAACTGCCACCTTCTGTACTGCCTGTCACTGCCATCAGCTGACCAATCATTCTACCTGTCTCCACCATCACCTGCCTCCTAGGTGTGGCCTGTCTCCACCATCACCTGCCTTCTAGGTATGGCCTGTCTCCACCATCAACTGGTCAAAGGAGGCATTTCCTGTTTTCTTTGTCATCAGTAGGACAGGTGTCGCCTTACACTGGTGGTCAGAGGAGCATGGCCGGATCTAGGGGGCTGCTCCCCCCCCCCTGGCTGATGGCCGAGTACCTTCCCCCATTCCCACACTCAGGGCCGGCCCAGGACGTGAGTGCACAGCATGGCGCTGTGAGATAGGGAAATGGCTCTCATTGTTTGAACACTGTTTGTGTGGAAGTAAATTAATGTTTTGACTGACATTCTGCAGTTTAGCCACAAGATGTCACTGTTTTTCTAACACAGCCTCAGACTGCATAGATATTTGTATATTCATGAAGAGGTGGGGTTTTGCACACAGAGTTGGAGAGAACAGGAAGGAGGGAGAAGCCATGTTTTGGAGCATGGTGAATAAGGGGCCATTTCAGCTGAGAATCTGATGACATCCAGGTGTGAAAGCGTCCCTCAGTAACCAGAGCTGCAGCTGAGTGAAGCTGATGAGATTGCTGCCAGGAATGCTGATGAGATTGCTGCCAGGAATGCTGATGAGATTGCTGCCTGGAAGCTGATGAGATTGCTGCCAGGAATGCTGATGAGATTGCTGCCAGGAAGGCTGATGAAAGCAGAGGAACTAAGCAACATATACGGCGAGACCTCATGCTTGTTGGAGAGACATTTGTTCTGTTCAGAGTCACCAGCGGATACAAAGCAGACCCGGGTCGATAAGATCGTGCACGCACCTCATTTCAGTGTTGGCACTTTGAGACTGAGTCCAGGCCTATAGTTAGTTAGTTAGGGTCTCTGTTTATGTCAGGCCACAAGTGTTGTTACTGATTATTGGAAGGACTCCACAACTTAAAGTGACATTTCACATTGGAGAGCTGATAAAATCCTACAAACTCAAGCCAGACTGGCGTTTTGCTCAGAAGGAATACTCAGGCACGTGCTACAGGACCAGCTATGGGAGGGAGAATACTGTAGATTCGTGTAAGATTGTAAGCTGTAGTGCTGCACCGCAGGCTAGCCCATACCATACACCCATACACTGATTCCTGCTCTTTTAGGGTAATAGCAGGTAAGGTGTGGCAGCTTAGTTGTGCCCGCCAGTAGGTAAATGACTTCACTTTCTACCTTCATCCATCAGGAGGCGCCGTGCTGTGCAGCACAAGGGTCTCAGCCTTTGGGCTGGGTGTATGTAAATTTATTGTATGTTTCCAGCATTTGTGGTTGTGTTTATTTGCCACATCTAAGTAAAATTCTGTTGTGGCAAAAGCTGGTGTTGGGGTTTCTTTCCTCGTTCGTGACTTCACTGTATCCTGGGGAGCCCACCCCGGTACATGGCTTACAGCACAGTGATCTGTGTTCAGGAGAGAGGGCAGTCAGTGCAGTGCTCCTCCACACAGCACATCACACAGGATCGCTAGCTAGGACTGCATACAGTTTAGTTACCTACACCCTGCACACATTTCCTTCTGGAGGAGGTAGGGTGCAGGTAAACTGTGCAGTCCGGACTAGCGATCCTGTGTGTGGTGTGTGTGTGGGGAGGGTGAGCATAATTTGAGATTAGAGGTGGAGGAATTAGTGACTATTTGCACTGGGGAGGGATATTTGCTAGGAGGGGGATTGGAGGGGAATATGTGCAACTAGGAGGGATTGGTGTGGAGGGGTAATATGTGCAAGGAGGATGATTAGGGGGGATATGTGCAAGGAGGAGGATTAGGGAGGATATGTGTTAGAGGGAGGGATGGGGCGGTGATATGTGCAAGGCGGGTGATATGTACTGTACCCAGGCTGTTTGCAGTGTGGGAAAGGGAGGAGGAGACCTGCTGAGTGCTCTGCCCTCAGTGACCCTGTAATCTTCTCTGCTGACCAATGTCTTATGCACTACTGACTCCTGTCCTCTGCATTGCTCACCTGACAACCCATTTTCTCCACCCTGCTGACCCTTGACTTCTGTTTTTCTGACCCGCTGCACACTGTCCTCTGCTCTGATAACCCTCTGTACACTGTCCTACAAACTAATGACCGCTGTAGACTGCCCTATAAACTGCTGATCCTATCCTCTGCCATGCTGGCCCACTGTACACTGTCCTACTGTTCTCAAATCCTCTTCCCCCCCAATATTTTTTACTGCACCCCTACATCAGACAGTCTAGATCAGCAATGGGCAAACTACGGCCTGGCGGACCTTTTAATCCGGCCCGTGGAGCTAGGCTCCTCTCAGTCTGCCCTGAAGACTGGTGTAGCATGAAAATCTGTCTCCTATAAGGATCTGTCCCCCTCTACGTATCTGCGCATGTGCCGGAGATCGCCGATCGGCTGCTAATGCCTGAAACTGGCACATGCGCAGATACGTTGAGGGGGACAGATCCTCATAGGAGACAGATTTTCTTGCTACACCGGAACGGCGCGGGAAGACGGCGAGAGGAACGCGCGGAGCAAAGGTAAGCGAATTGACACAGGGGGGACTTGGGGACTTAATATGGGGAATGAATTACTATAGGGGGGATGAATTACTGTGGGGGATGAATTACTATGGGGGATGAATTACTATGGGGGATGAATTACTATATGGGGGATGAATTACTATATGGGGGATGAATTACTATGGGGGATTAATTACTATATGGGGGATGAATTACTATGGGGGATGAATTACTATATGGGGGATGAATTACTATGGGGGATTAATTACTATGGGGGATGAATTACTATATGGGGGATGAATTACTATGGGGGATGAATTACTATATGGGGGATGAATTACTATATGGGGGATGAATTACTATGGGGGATGAATTACTATATGGGGGATGAATTACTATATGGGGGATGAATTACTATATGGGGAATGAATTACTATATGGGGGATGAATTACTATATGGGGGATGAATTACTATAGGGGGGATGAATTACTATGGGGGATGAATTACTATATGGGGGATGAATTACTATATGGGGGATGAATTACTATGCTTACTATGGGGGAATATTACTATACTTACTATGGATGACACATACACATCATTCATCTACTCTTGGTCTGGCCCCCGGGTCCAATATATGAACCCATTGCGGCCCTCAAGTCAAAAAGTTTGCCCACCCCTGGTCTAGATCCATTCCTGCAGAGGATGACTGCGCTCTTATATTGATGGTCAGAAGAGAAGTGCTGTCTTACATTGATGGTCAGTGGACAAGAACCCCCTTTACATCGCTGGTCATTGCCAAAATGCCACCTTACATTGGCAGCCAATGGAGAAGTGCCTCCAGGGAATCATAGCCTTAAGAGAACCCCCCTTACATTGGTGGTTGGTACAAAAGAGTTAATTTAAATTGGTGGCGAATGGAGAAGGGCACCCTCACATTGGTGGCCAGTGGAGATGAGCCCTCTTACATTGATGGCAAATGGAGCAAAGATCCCTTACGTCTATGATCATTGGAGAGGGCTTCCCTTACATTGGTGGCCAGTGCAGAAGTGCCTTCTTATGATGCTGGTCAGTGCTAAATAGATTCCCTACATTGGTGGTCAGTATAGAAGGCCCCATACATTGCAGGCCAGTGCAGTAACCCCCTTTACACAGTAGGCCAGTGCAGAAGTTCCCCCTTACATTGCTCAGCTGGTCAGTGCAGAAATACCCCCGTACACTGATGGTCAGTGCAGATGGGCCCCATTACACTGGTGGTAAGTGAAGAAGTGCCCCCACATTGGCTACTTATCGAACATTTCCCCCTTTCCATTAGTGGTCAGTACACAAGTGCTTTTTTACACCCATGGTCAGTTCGGTGGAAATGGACACCCATTACTATGTAGGCCAATGGAGAAAGGCTATCAGAAATGGACACTGTCAGGTGGGAGATCAGTCTTTCCAAAAACAGCCTACAGCACAGACACTGGGCCCCCAGGGCTGTGTAGTTCAGCAGGGATGTTTGGGCATATAAGGAGAACTATGCAGGGCTCATATCTTGTTGGCTTGTAGTATTGACAACTTTGATGTAAATGATTTGTTGAGTCAGTTCTACTGTAAAGTACTTGCATATCTATGGAAGCTTTTGATTGACGTAGTTAATTTTAATTGGCTATACCACTGTTTTCCAAAATAACACCTAATACCTACCATATACACAAAATATCAATGTGAGCTTTAAAGCTTTTTCCTGCTGATATCCAATGATGCTCCTACCATACTACTTGTGTCTAGGCTTGGTCCTCCAGTGCTTTGAGTCCAGCAGAGCTTATTACATTTGATTCCTCTTTTTCTCCACTGCACGTGAGCTATATTTCTGTCACCATGCACATATCTAATTGCTAATTGATAATAAAATCTTTGCAAATGTCAAACCAGTATCTGTTGTCATTACCCTTTATACCCCTGCTTCAAAAAAGGCAATTTACAAGTTGCTTTCTCCAGGTGTGCGCCAAAAACAACCTTTGGCTAAATGTGGGAACACTGAACATATTCCAGTGGTTTGTGACATGTTGAAGAGCAGACAGCTCACCAGCCATGATCCTTGGTGGAACCATTGCCTGTATATATCTACCTTGTGGCTTTCTGAACATTAGTTCTGCCAGCATGCTAAAAACTGAGATGTTAACTGTACAGTAGATAGAAGATTAGTCATGAATTCCAGACACGAAAGAATTACAATGTTATTGTAAGATTCCGATGATGGCAAAACCTTCTCTGTTCACCTCGCTGTAAGCTTTACAATTTCCATAAGGGATAAATTTGGCTTCAGATCCACCCATATGATGTATTGATTTATCCACCCCACACCCATTTCCCATGAGCATTATCCATCAGTCCATGCCTTGTTAGGTCACTAGAAATCATGACTGTTGAAATGACTGATAAGGGCTGCGGTGGGTTAGGGCCACAGGTCCTAGATATAGAGGAGATCTGATCCTGAGGATATTATGCTGGAATGTTATATATCACATGTTTATATGGCAATAGTATTACACGTCCTAGTTTTTCAGAACTGCCACATTTTTAAAAATCATTTTTAAAGACATTTTTGCTGCAAAAGTACGTAGTTCACAGCTGTCCAGGGGCGGACTGACAACTCATGGGGCCCCCGGGCAGTAAGAGATAATAGGGCCCCCTGTGCCCCCACCTACACTCAAGCATACCCACACAACACCCTACCTACATATTGCAGGTCAGCTGCATAGAAGGGGCATTTACATATTTACTGCAGCAAAGACTGCATAAATGTTCCCAGGTTCTTTCTGTAGAAGCCACTGGGCACTTTCAGGTTTAAAGATGGCTACCATGTGGGGAAAGTGAAAGAGAGAGGGGAGTAAGAGGGTGAAAAAAGGGAGGAGTGTGAGAGAGAGAGAGAGGAGGGCTGTGTTTTAAATTGCGCTGAAAATTGGGCATGGCTTAAAAGGGGTGTGGTTAAATAGTGTCTGAGATGACTTGTATAGTGCAGAATGAGGTAATGTTAAATAGGGAATGTACAGTGTGGAGTGTATGGCGGTGGGTAGTTTGTACAGGGAGAGGAGTGTGGAGTGTATGGCTGTGGGTAGTATGTTTAGGATGGTGTCAGTAGGTGGTGTCAGTAGTTCTTCATTTATATTAGTATTTTATTTTTTTTTTACAATTTTATGATTTTTTTTACAAATTAATGTTTTTTTATTTTTATCATTTATTTTCAAAAGGCTTTTGGGTGGCCAGTGGATGGTGTCAATAGAGCAATGGCGTGGGTGTCAGAATTTTTTAATTTTTATTATCTAATTTTTTTATTATTTTTTACAATTTATTTCTGTACTATTTTTTTTCACAATGATTTTGTGGGGGCAGTGGACAGTGTCAGTAGGGAGTGAACAGGGACACTAGAATATGTTGGGCTGTCATTAAATTTGGATGAATAAACAGAGCCTGTACCCCCTTATATCGCAAGAAAGGGAATGGATGGAGGAAAGGAAGGAAGGAAGAAGAAAGGGGAGGGAGGGAATGGATGGAGGAAGAAAGGGGAGGGAAGGAAGGAGGAGTGGGAGGAAAGAATGAAGGGAGGGGATGGAGGAAGGAATGAAGGAAAAGGAAGGAAGGGGGGGAGGGAGGGAGGGAGGAAGGAATAAAAAGGGAGAGAGGGAATGAAAAAGGTGGAGGGAAGGAAGGAGGGGTGGGAGGAAAGAATGAAGGGAGGGGATGGAGGAAGGAAGGGAAAGAAGAAAAGGGAGGGAGGGAATGGATGTAGAAAGGAAGGAAAGAAAACAGATGGAGGAAGGAATGAAGGAAAAGTAGAGAAGGGAAGAAGTTAGGGAGGAAGGGAGGGAAAGGAAGGAAGGGAGGGAGAAAGGAAAGGAGGAGAGGGATGAAAGAATGAAAGGAGGGGATGGAGAAAGGAAGAAAAAGGAGGGAGGGAGGGAATGGATGGAGGAAGGAATGGATGGAGGAAGGGGAGGGAAGGAAGGAGGGGAGGAAGGAAGGAAGAAAAGGGAATAAATAGAGAAAGGGAGGGAGGGAGGGAATGGATGGAGGAAGGAAGGAAATGGATGGAGGAAAGAATGAAGGAAAGGGAGTGAAGGAAGGAGGGGAGGGAGGAAGGAAGGATATGAAAGGAGAGGAGGGAGGAAAGAATGAAGGGAGGGGATGAAGGAAGGAAGGAAGGAAGGGAGGAAGGGAGAAAGGAAGGAAGGGGAGGGAAGGGGAAAAGAAGAAAGGAATGATTGAAAGACGAGGAGGGAGGTAAGGAAAAAATGAACGGAGGGAACAGAGCAAGGAATGAAGGTAAGAAAGAAAAGGGTGGGAGGAAATGGAAGAAGGAAGGAAAGAAGAAAATGAATGGAGGATGGAATGAAGGAAGGGGAGGGAGGAAGGAAGGAAGAAAAAGGAGGGATGAAATAGATGAAGGAAGGAAAGAAGGGGAGGGAGGGAGAGCAAAAGGAAGGAAGGGAGGGAAGGAAGGAAGAAAAGAATGAAGGGAGGGGATGGATGAAGGAAGGAAGAAAAGGGAGGGAGAGAGGGAGGGAATGGATGGAGGAAGGAAGTAAATGGATGGAGGAAAGTGAAGGAAGGAGGGGAGTGAGGAAAAAAGGAAATGAAACGAGGGGAGGGAGGCAGGAAGGATGGAAGGCTATAAAAAGGAGGGGAGGGAGGAAAGAATGAAGGGAGGGAATGGAAGAAGGAAGGAAGGAATGAAGGGAGGGAGGAGGAAGGGAAAAAGGAAGGAATGATTGACGGATGAGGAGGAAGGGAAGAAAAAAATGAAGGGAGGGGATAGAGGAAGGAATTAAGGTAAGGAAGAAAAGGGAGGGAGGGAATGGAGGAAGGAAGGAAGAGAATGGATGGAGGACAGAATGAAGGAAACAGAGGGAAGAAAGGAGGGGAGGAAGGAAGGAAGGAAGAAAAAGGAGGGATGAAATAGATAAATGAAGGAAGGAAAGAAGGGGATGGATGGAGAGCGAAAGGAAGGAAGGGAGAGAGGGAAGGAAAGAATGAAGGGAGGGGATGGAGGAAGGAATAAAAGGGAGAGAGGGAATGGATGGAAGGAAGGAAACGGATGGAGGAAGGAATGAAGGCAGAGGAGGGAAGGAAGGGAGGAAGGAAGAAAAGGGAGGGAGGGAGGGAGGGAGGGAGGGAGTGGATGAAGGAAGGAAGGAAAGAAAGAAAATGGATGGAGGAAGGAATGAAGGAAAAGGAAGAAAGGGGAGAGAGGGAGGAAGGAAGGAATAAAAAGGGAGAGAGGGAATGAAGAAAGAGGAGGGAAGGAAGGAGGAGTGGAAGGAAAGAATGAAGAGAGGGGATGGAGGAAGGAAGGGAAAGAAGAAAAGGGATGGAGGGAGGGAATGGATGTAGGAAGGAAGGAAAGAAAACAGATGGAGGAAGGAATGAAGGAAAAGGAGAGAAGAGAGGAAGTTAGGAAGGGAGGGAATGGAAGGAAGGAAGGAAGGAAGGAAGGAAGGAAGGAAGGAAGGAAGGAAGAAAAGGGAATAAATAGAGAAGGGAAGAGAAGGGAGAAAACAGAGAGAAGGAATGGATGGAGGAAGGAAGGAAATGGAAGGAGGAAAGAATGAAGGAAAGGGAGGAAAGGAAGGAGGGGAGGGAGGAAGGAAGGATATGAAAGGAGGGGAGGGAGGAAAGAATGAAGGGAGGGGATGAAGGAAGGAAGGGAGGGAGGAAGGGAGAAAGGAAGGAAGGGTGAAAGAAGGAAGGAATGATTGAAAGACGAGGAGGAAGGTAAGGACAAAATGAAGGGAGGGGATAGAGGAAAGAATGAAGGTAAGGAAGAAAAGGGAGGGAGTAAATGGAGGAAGGAATGAAAGAAGAAAATGGATGGAGGGTGGAATGAAGGAAGGAGAGGGAAGGAAGAAGGGGAGGGAGGAAGGAAGAAAAAGAAGGGATGAAATAGATGAAGGAAGGAAGGAAAGAAGGGGAGGGAGGGAGGGAGGGAGGGAGGGAGAGTGAAAGGAAGCAAGGGAGGGAGGGAGGGAAGGAAGGAAAGAATGAAGGGAGGGGATGGAGGAAGGAAGAAAAGGGAGGGAGGGAGGGAATGGATGGAGGAAGGAAGAAAATGGATGGAGGAAAGAATGAAGGAAAGGGAAGGAAGGAGGGGAGGTAGGAAGAAAGGAAATGAAAGGAGGGGAGGGAGGGAGGCAGGCAGGAAGGATATGAAAGGAGGGGAGGGAGGAAAAAAGGGAGGGGAATGAGGAAGGAATTAAGGGAAGGAAGGAAGGAAGGAAGGAAGGAAGGAAGGAAGGAAGGAAGGAAGAGAATGGATGGAGGACATAATGAAGGAAGGGGAGGGAAGAAATGAGGAAGGAAGAAAAAGGAGGGATGAAATAGATGAAGGAAGAAAGGAAAGAAGGGGAGGGATGGAGAGAGAAAGGAAGAAAGGGAGGGAGGAAAGAATGAAGGGAGGGGATGGATGGAGGAAGGAAGGAAACGGATGGAGGAAGGAATGAAGGCGGGGGGGAGGAAGGGAGAAAGGAAGAAAAGGAGGGAGGGAGGGAATGGATGAAGGAAGGAAGGAATGAAGGAAAGAAAGAAAATGGATGGAGGAAGGAATGAAGGAAAAGGAAGGAAGGGGAGGGAGGAAGGAAGGAATAAAAAGGGAGAGAGGGAATGAAGAAAGAGGAGGGAAAGAAGGAGGGGTGGGAGGAAAGAATGAAGGGAGGGGATGGAGGAAGGAAGGAAGGGAAAGAAGAAAAGGGATGGAGGGAGGAAGGAAGGAAAGAAAATGGATGGAGGAAGAAATTAAGGAAAAGGAGAGAAGAGAGGAAGCTAGGAAGGGAGGGAACGGAAGGAAGGAAGGAAGAAAAGGGAGGGAATACATGGAGGGAGGAAGAAAAGGGAGGAAAGGAAGGGAGGGAGGGAGGAAGGAAGGAAGGAGAGGGAGGGAATGAAAGAAGAAAGGAAGGAAAGGAGGAGAGAGATGAAAGAATGAAAGGAGGGGATGGAGGAAGGAAGAAAAGGTAGGGAGGAAGGAAGGAAGGAAGGAAGGAAGGAAGGAAGGAAGGAAGGAAGGAAGAAAGGAAGAAAGAAAGAAAGAAAAGGGAATAAATAGAGAAAGGAAGGAAGGGAAGAAAAGGGAAGGGAGAAAACGGAGAGAGGGAATGGATGGAGGAAGGAACGAAATGGATGGAGGAAAGAATGAAGGAAAGGGAGGGAAGGCAGGAGGGGAGGGAGGAAGGAAGGATATGAAAGGACGGGAGGGAGGAAAGAATGAAGGGAGGGGATGAAGGAAGGGAGGGAGGGAGAAAGGAAGTAAGGGGAGGGAAGGGGGAAAGAAGGAAGGAATGATTGAAAGACGAGGAGGAAGGTAAGGAAAAAATGAAGGGAGGGGATACAGGAAGGAATGAAAGAAGAAAATTGATGGAGGGTGGAATGAAGGAAGGGGAGGGAAGGAAGAAGTGGAGGGAGAAAGGAAGGAAGAAAAAGGAGGGATGAAATAGATGAAGGAAAGAAGGGGAGGGAGGGAGGGAGGGAAAGTGAAAGGAAGGAAGGGAGGGAGGGAGGGAAGGAAGAAAAGAATGAAGGGAGGGGATGGAGGAAGGAAGAAAAGGGAAGGAGGGAATGGATGGAGGAAGGAAAGAAATGGATGGAGGAAAGAATGAAGGAAAGGGAAGGAAGGAGGGGAGGGAGGAAGAAAGGAAATGAAAGGAGGGGAGGGAGTCAGGCAGGAAGGAAGGATATGAAAGGAGGGGATGGAGGAAAGAATGAAGGGAGGGGATGGAGGAAGGAAGGAAGGAATGAAGGGAGGGAGGAAAGGATAAAGGAAGGAATGATTGAAGGATGAGGAGGAAGAGAAGGAAAAAATTAAGGGAGGTGATAGAGGAAAGAATGAAGATAAGGAAGAAAAGGGTGGGAGGGAATGGAGGAAGGAAGGAAGGAAAAAAGGAAGAAAATGGATGGAGGACAGAATGAAGGAAGGGGAGGGAAGAAAGGAGGGGAGGAAGGAAGAAAAAGGAGGTAGGAAATAGATGAAGAAAGGAAGGAAAGAAGGGGAGGGAGAGCGAAAGGAAGGAAGGGGGAGAGGGAAGAAAGGAAAGAATGAAGGGAGGGGATGGAGGAAGGAAGAAAAGGGAGGGAATGGATGGAGGAAGGAAGGAAATGGATGGAGGAAGGAATGAAGGAAGGGGCGGGAAGGAAGGAAGGAAGGAAGAAAAAGGAGGGAGGGAATGGATGATGGAAGGAAGAAAAGGGAGGGAAGGAATGGAAGGAGGAATGAAGAAAGGAGGAAGGAAGGAAAGGAAGGAAGGGGAGAGAGAGGAAGAGAGAGAGGGGGGGAGAAAGGCGTAGAAAGAGGGAAGGAGAGAGAGAGAGAGGGAGGGAGAGAGAGAGGTAGAGAGAGGGGGGAGGGGGAGAGAGGGAGAAACACAGAGCTGCCGACTGATCTGGACAGCAGAGGCAGAGCAGATCATCTCTCCTCTTGCTCTGCAGTGGAGGATGAAGGGAGGGGCTGGCAGAGAAGACGAGGCATCAGAGACCTGCGAGGGGGGTCTGAGGAGCACAGAGGGGGGCCCAGGAGGGAAATCCAATGCACAGTCTGGGATGATCAGTGCAGTGGAGGGACAGTGACAGCACCGATCTCCCTGCATGGATTTCAATGAGGCAGCGGGAAGTCTCTCCCTCTCACAGATTTCAGCTGCTTCATTGAAATCCATTCAGGGAGATCGGTGCTGTCACAGTCCCTCCACTGCACCAATCACCTCCGACTTTGTTCCTGATACATATCATCCATGGGGGAAGGGTGTGTGCAGTAAACATCTTGCACCCATGGATGATATGCCTCCCACCTTCCCACTGCCACTGGCTCCATCACCAGCACAGTGTCCGGATGCTTCACCCGACTCACTCTGCCACCAGGTGAAGTGACAGGTGAACTACTTCTGGGTCGGGATCTGAGACTGCCCCCTCCTCCACTCCCTACACTGTCACTGGACAGTGATCCTCTCACGGGCCCCCTACTGGCCCCGGGCTCTTGGGCAATGCCTTAATGGTCAGTCCGCCCCTACAGCTGTCCCTCCTTTGACAGGATTGTACCTCTTTTGGAATCAAATACATCTGTATTCCTTTTTACCCTCTGCTTTACCCACATATTAAAATGTACTGTCACGGAAACCACTTTGACCTGGGCCCTTGGAGGGGCCTGGGGGCCAGCCTCCTTCCCACAGACTATGGACCCAGGACTAAGGAGACCCCCCCCTCTTGGGGTTACTAGGAATCTTTTGCCCAAGAGGGTTATATTACTTTCCTGGGTACCTGGCTGGCCATGAATTATACCAGCTCCCGCCTTTTAGTACTGAAGGGACTATTTCTGGGACCTCTTGGCATACTGTGCACAGTGGAACTATTATCCGGAAGCTATGTGATTATGTGCAGGGGGTGAGTTCCAGCATATGTGAGGTTAAGAAACGTTATTTTCTGTTACAGGTTTCCTGGCATCAACTACTGTTTGCTGTAATTAAGTTTAGGTAATAAGCTCTCACTTTGTTTAATCACCTCCAGAGTCCAGACTGCTAGGTGCCAGGAGGGAATCCATTTTTTCTTGTGTTTCCTTGCTCATTTGTTTATGTAATGTAATTTTCTCCTGGGACTTGTAGTGTAGGCCATACCTCTCTAGGGGGGAGGTTTTCTGTATAAATGCTGTGCTGTTGCTAATAAAATCAGTTATTGTTTTACTCCAAAATTGGTTCTGGATTTGGATTAACAATATATTTGACATGGTGAGATATTAAAGGCACAACATAATTGTTCTGTTAAAACATACAGTTTATTTATGCACACAAATAAAAATTTCAAGGACGACTAGGCTGGGAAGTGCCCAGAGGTACCCCTCTTTGGGGTCCTAGACGTGATAATCATGAGGCATGCTTGGTAGGTAAATCATATTGAGCGCTGCTTTGATTGTTGTTAATTCAGCCCTTTTAGTCTCCCCTTATGGAGGATTAAGCAGTGTAATATTTGGCTGTTTATCAGGATGTTGATTACTTTCCCTTTTGGGGAAGGTCTTGAAATTATTCTGAGAATAGTTAATAAGCATATTAGGAAAACCTTATTGATTGGTGTTCAGAAAAAAGTACATGTATCCGTGTGTATGTGAGTATATGTACACACATGTACATTCAATGATATGTTTTAAGGGTTCATTTTGTGTGTGTGGGTTGTGCATGTACAGTATGTGCACATATATATATTTGGAGATATTCCCTAAGGAATAATTATAAATAAATAATACAAAATACTCATTTTATTATACATTATAGATAATTCTAACAACATAAGGCCTCTTCACTGTATCCCATGGGTGTCAAATTGGCGGCCCTCCAGATGTTGCCAAAAGTCCCATGAGGCATTGCAAGATTGACAGTTACAAGCATGACCCCCAAAGGCAGAGGCATGATGGAACTTGTAGTTTTGCAACAGCTGGAGGGCCGCCAGTTTGACACCCCTGTACTAACCTATATGTGGGATGATCTACCAATATGCTGTTACAGTGTATATTCTCTTAATTATCTTTATAGTGTGACCTTCACATCTATACGTGCCTCCTTGCCTGAAGCCTCTGACAACTATTTTTTCTTCCACTTTTTAGAATATATTCAGGTAAACGGAAACTAAAAAGCCAAATATGTACATTGGGTGGAATATAATAATAAGTGTTAACAATATTAGGGTTGCACTGAAATTTCAGTGGCCAACAAGTTTGGGCCAAAAACATCCCTATCGGCCATTGGCCAATATGAAAAACAGCACCGATACAGGTGCCGAAAATTACCCCGCCCCTTCGCTGCTGCCGCCCCTTGCAGCCGCCCACCCGCCGCTGCCATGCCTTTCTGCCACCCGCCCGCTGCTGCCATCACCGGCCGCCGCTCGGTAGTTTTCAGCCCTACTTGAGAAACCACTGAATGATCCCCACGCTGGGCATAGAGATTAGTGAAGGAAAGATGGCCTCCACTCATCTCTATGCCCTTGGAGGACCGGAGTGATGTCACTTCCAGTTCCGTCGCCTTGTGAACAAGGCTTTTTTTTTTTTTTTTTAAACACTAGATCAGTACTTTTTTTGAGCTAATGCTTTACAATTTAGGAGAGAAGTGAGGTCTTATTGACCCCATATCACTCCATAAAGAGGACCTGTCACTAATTATTAACTAACTATCACAAGGGATGCATATATTCATTGTGATAGAAATAAAAGTGATTACATTTTTTCAAAGGGACAGTGTAAAATAAATAAATAAATAATAACTTTTTTTAAAGCTTATAGCGGCCCCGTCCCCCATGCTTGCATGTAGTGGTGAACACATACGTAGACCACGCCCGCATATGTAAACGGTGTTCAAACCACACATGTGAGGTATTGCCACGAACTTCAGAGCAAGAGCAATAATTCTAGCACTAGAACTCCTCTGTAACTTTACACTGCTATCCTGTAGAAACTTTTAAAGCGTCACCCATGGAGATTTTTAAGTACCGCAGTTTGACGCCATTCCACGAGCGTGTGCAATGTTAAAGCATGACATGTTGGATATCTATTTACTTTCCGTAACATCCTCTTTCGTATTGTACAAAACAATTGTGGTATATATTGGGTTTTTTTCATTATTAAAGTGTATTTTTTTCCAAAAATATATATTAATTTTTAAAAACTGCCCATTTCGGTTTAGTTTTTTGGCCAAGTGCATCCTGAATTTTTGGTTTTCGCACAAGAATTTTCATTTCGGTGCACCACTAAACAATATATATGTTCTCATATATAGTGATATTCATCTTCAGCTCCTGATGAAGTGGATAAAATCCAAGAAACACGTTGAGCTTTCTGGGAGTCTGAATATGTAATCTGTAATGTATTGGAAATGCAAGTCTCAATACATTTGTGTTTTTAGACACCAAATCTGATGTAAAAAATATTTTTATGTGTGTGCATAAATAAACTGTATGTTTTAACAAAACAATTGTGTTGTGCCTTAAAAGTCCCACCATGCCAAATGTATTCTTAATTCACTGTTCAAAAAAGTCAGTGCAGCACTGTAAGATGAATGTGCAGAAGATGCTAATATGCAAATAATAATATATCTTACTTCATTTAAATCTCATGAAATACAAATCATGCAAATAATATCACAACATTAGGCCATAGATGCAATAAATATAAAGTGCAAAAGAACATATAACAACAAATCAGTGGTTATAGTGGTAAGTATGTGAAAGTCCAAACAAAGAATTTGAAGATCATAGCAGATCTCAGCTAAAGGTGCTCAATTCCTATAGATCAAGAGTGACAGGTGGTATGACTGGAAATAAGTGAATTGCGCACTCACCTGATGTGCGCTAAAAACACGCATTTGAGATCACTTTTGTCTCTTTAGGTCAGTAGATCACTCACTCCCACGTATGGTCAGGTTCCTGTTCCTGCATCCAAATTAGCCAACTACACAAAAAAATGGCAACTGTCCCAAAATATAACCAGCCTTAGCAGTAGGGTGCACATGGAAACAAACAAAGGATTTCCCAGCAACACTTATCAGCCAGCCTGCAAAACAACCAATTTGGCCCTGTCTAACAGTTTGCATTAAAAACATAACATAAAAAACAATAATTTTGTAGTTAAATAGGAACTAGGATGGCTAATAACACTTCTTGAGATAACTTGAGAAATTAGCACTGAACACAAGACAGCTCTGAATTATTTTTACATAATTAACAGGTTTTTCTTTGCACCTATAGAATTGATGAAACAAAATGCCTCAGATGGTATAGCTTACAAACCTAAACAAGAGGTGTCCGTTGTTTGGGTTTGCATACACTTTAAATCCCGACATGAAGAACGTTCTTTTTTTTTTAGATTTGGAAAGAGTGACAAAAGATGTTTTTATTGCTATCTGTATGTCTGTTGGGGAGATTTCTCTTTGTTTCTCGTGTGGTCTTCCGGACAAGCAGCATTTCTCCAATAGAGCACAAAGAGAAAGAAAATCCCTTTATTTAGCATTAGTGATTAGTGTTAATATTAGAGCGATGAAGTTGGGTTTTTGTTGTTGACTGTATGCTGTAGCAATCGTGCCCACAGAGATGGACGCAGTCCTCCATTTTGTTAAGAATTTTCCAGATTGTACCATTTCTCACTCCCAAAGCAAGCTGCCTCCTCCAATCACCCCCTCCCTCTCTGTTGAGTGACATGTGGTCTGTTTGATGTAGAGTTCAAAAAGGCATTGAAACCCAGTGGGAGGGTGTCCTGGCTATAAAACCTCACCAGCTAGGTGCCTAGCTGTTCGCTGTGCAATCTGGGATAGTGTAAGTGTAAACCAAGTCCCTCACTGAACTTCAAAAGACCTTCCAAGGGGTCGTAAAAACAGACTTACTTTTAAAAACTCACTTTTTCATATAAGTTGATATCTTCACGTAGGACATAATTACCTTAACATGGAGCCCATATTCGGACGACTCAATTTGAGACCATTCTCCTGGTATGTTGCACCCCTTATCTGACACATGTAAGATAGCAGAAAGTTATATCTCCTGAACCATTTAAGTAGATATGACATGTTTCATCTCTAACCATTCCGCAGATGCGGCTGAGTATTGATATACTAGTGCCCAGGCTGGCAAATGCCCAGAGAATGAGTTATGAATTATAATAGCAGCTAAGAGAGTTTCTAGTCATAACTTAGGGCTCCGCCTACACTTCCCTCTCCAAAGGAGATGATTGGTTTCACTGCTCCAGGGAGACACCCTGCTGAGATCCTAGAAAAAGGCTGTTATGCTTGGTGTGTGAGAGAGAGAAAAGAAGAGTCTCCTGTTTAACATCAAAACTGACAGTAGAGACAAGAAATCCTTTTGACTTATGAAACTTGAAGCTGCTTACACCATGGCTGACTGGCAAGTACTTTAACCCTCTAAATTTCTGTTATCTCTTTACTGTGCTATTGTTCTCTGTATATTTATATATATATTGGCTACATCTTTTTCTGTAAATATTTTTATTTCACCTTTTTGACCTTTTTTAAAGCTCTTTAATGCAAATTACGAATTCCTGCCGCTGAAGAGCGCTACCGTGTGTGTTTAACCCTCTGTATAACCTGCCTGTGGTGACAGTGGTATACAGACGATTATTTCAATCATCATAGTGTTATTGCTGATATTGCCGAGTTTCCTCTTTCTCTGTACAAAAAGGAGGTGGTGGCAGTGTGAAGGGTTAATTGCGTAATTAACCTGACCCAGTAACAATCGCTTCCAGGCTGCCAGTACACAGACTGTGGTCCATTAGCTGAAAAATCTGTGTGCAGGACGCAGCTGGGCGTTGCATTGTTACGCACGTGACATTGGGTTTTAGATTGGCTAGTCCTTCGGTCACGCGTTTGGTGTGAAGGGCTGGGATCTGACATCGCGATCGTCACATATGCCCATTGGGGAGATTTCCATTCACTTCCTGTATGGTCACTGAGACTTTGGGAAATATCCTAGCCAAATAGAGAGAAGAGAAGTTCTATCCCCTTCCCATGCTACTCCCTAACCCTCACATCATATGACTGTACTTTGTCTTTGAAGTGGAGCTCCAGGCAAATGGTTAAAAAGAGTTAAAATACATATAAGTGTATTGTTTTAGTTTGCAGCAATGCATAATACCTACTTCATATAGTCAGTAAGGTCACTCTGCAACTTCCTTGTTTACCATTACCCTTTATTAGATTTACTTCACTTTTACTTCAGTGCATACTAATTTGACAAAGGGCATGATTCAGATTCACTGTTCAGTGAAGAGGCTGGAAACAGAGAGGTAACATAGACAGTTGAATTGCTGATCCAGAAAAATAAATAGCATAATCAGGAACTATGGGGTATATTTGTCAAACATTTGCTGAAGAAATTCTCCAAATGGATAGTCACCCAAACAATTCTTCTGTGTTTTAAAACCAGAGATCCAGCAGTTGTGATTCCCCCCCCCCCTTTTCCAGAACATAGCTCTAGTTCCTGAGACACTTTGAGTCAACGAGGTTCTGGGTCTTCAAAGGACTGGTTATCTCCACTTAGGCCAAAGATGTGGCAGGGCCTGCTAGCAATGAACTCCTACAGTTAATCACTTTCTGGAGGGGATTCGAAGTGACCTACCGTAAAACTATGACAAACTCCTTCAGTTCTTTCACCCATGGTTTGTAGGGCAAATAAAGCACTAGGAACACATAGCGTGCCATAAAATGTCTACCCAGAAAGCAGTCAGGCATGGGGCAACCTCTCCAAGACCTATGCCCAATTACCAACTTAATAAAATCTACACACAATTCATAGAATCAAACAGGACCATGACACATTAAAAGTAAGTATATATTTTAATAGGGAATATCATACCAAACAATCATGGTCGAACATGACTAAGCCAGCACATACAGAGCGTGAAATAGCAATCTCCTACCTCTTTGGTGACAGACTTATCTGAAATACTCTGTGTTTGGTATCCCTGGACAAGATATATAATGCTGAACAATAATCTATCAGCTTCTAGAATGCAACCTGTACAAAGTGGAAGGTATTAGTATAAAACTGTGTGTAAGGGAGAGCCACAATACAGCTATAAACATGGTGACTCCCACATGGCCACTCCTAAACCACTTAATCGGTTAAGATACTGCTCCAAAAGTTGAGAGCTTTTAACATCAACCAAGGAACACCTAACCGGACTTGAGAGAGCCACTGTACTGTTTTTGCTTGATCAATAGGACTCTGCTAAAACCAAGGCATTTGCAAGTATTCTTCGTTTTCAACTACTTTTTATTTCTCTGTTGCGCTATTGTCTCTGTTTCCTTGTACCACCCTTTTTTTTGTAAATATTCTTTTTGCACCATTGTGACCTTTTTCATTATTAATCCATTTTTGGAAAAGTGTCTCTAAAGCATTTAATGCAAACTAAATCCCAGTCTCTTGTAGATGTTTATTCAAAAATCATAATTGTTATTGCTAAGATTGTGAGTTTCCTCCTTCTCTACAAAAAGGCGGTGGTGGCGTTTAAAGGGTTAATTGCTTAACCCAGTGACATTCACTCTCAGGCTGCTGGCACTTAGATTGTGGTCCTGCAAGTGAGATTGGCCAGTCCTTTGTCATGAGTTAGTGAGAAGGGCAGGGGTTGGGTACCGTGTTCATCTCATACATAATCATTAAATTACCAAAACAAATCAATTATGTGAGACAGAGTATGCTGGTTTAAAACAAAATGAGTTTTGAGCCGTGATTTGAAGATGGGTAGGAAATCAATGTTGGGGATGTCAGTTGGCAGGGTGTTCTAGCTAAAGGCTCTCAGTCCCATAGTGACCAGGCGGGTGAATGGAATATTGAGACGGATGGAAGAAGAAGATATGCAGAAGCTCAGAGAGGTACGGAGGAGCGAGGTTGTGGATGACCTTAAAGGTAAGTAACAAAATCTTGAAATCAATATGATATTTACCTGGAAGCCAGTAAAGGTGCTGAGGGACAAGAGTACAAGAGTGATGTCCATGGTCCATAAATATTGAAGCATTAAGAACAGATTATCCAGGAGTACAGTACATCATGAGAAAGCATAATTAATTCACATTAAATTAAAATGGATTGTATATTTAGGGTTACTTCTGATTGTAAATATGCAAATGGAGGAACAAGGGGGCGAAAGTACCTACAGTATGTGCTATTGATTTGGGAGGGTGAGTTCAGATGTCTTTATGTAAGGGTTGTTGTGACAAAATGTTTATTAGAGGCTGTGTACCAGCATCTGAGTACAGGCTGCTTCACATGGAGTGTCATAAGTGCCTCCTGGATATTTATACAAGCTTGGCTAAGGGTTGGTTGTCTTTTCACAATGATCAGGTTACACGATGAGTAGGAATATCTATTTTATTAATACATTCACAAAAGATGCCAATATGTGGAAATGCTGGACTGCTATGGCATTGGTTTTGGTATGTAATGCATCATGATGGTCAGGGAATGACTGGAAAAATAAATTCAGGATTGACTAATTACTGCGTTCATTAGTAAGTGCTACTTTTGAAAGTCATGGTACCAATAGGCAATATGCAGATACCCACAAGCCAGTTCACTGGCATTGCCAGGCCAGATTTCCTTAAAATGGATCCATCAGGGCAGCTCCCAGGAAAGCCAGAGCTGACACTGAGACTTTGCATACATGCATCACATATGACTTGAACATTTATTGAATGGAAGTATTTGCAATCTTTGGTATAACTTCCTCCTTGTGATGTAGAGGTGTAATTGTTACATGGGTGATGTCGATTACTACCAGTACATGGGGCATCTGGCAGTAGCCAGCCACTCACCACCATCTCCTACACCTGCCCCAGTACACAGGAAAAACTAGGTTGGCTCATCCTGCAAACTGTTGCTATTGCTGGTTGGAAGCAGCCATTGCCAACAAAATGGAGGATTGCTAGGACTTTCTCTACAGCAGGCAAAACACCAGAGCACCTTGGTTTTAGCTCCAAATCCTTCCCTAGAGGCCAGGACAGGAGATAACACTTCACTTTGGCATGAGATAGAGATCCAAATTGGAAATTTTGAGTTCCCCAGCCTCAGAGAAGGCAGCAGCTCACATTCAGCAGAAACTGGTTGCACGCTACTTTCTCCTGCCAACAGCAGTAATGCTGAAGTTGGATCATTAGGAGGAATTTTAAAAAGAGCCATTCTCAAACAATACCGGTGCTAGCCCACAAACAAACAGCTACACACACCAGAGATATAACAGTAGAAGAGGGTCACTTAACTACACGTCAAATGGCCAAAATTGACCAGTTCACAAGCCTTAAATCACTTTTAAGACAAAATTCACCAGTTGAACATTAAGCTGTGTAAATATATCTGGTGAGAGTTAAGTAAATTTCAATGTGAATGATAAAAAGGTTGAGTAGTACAGTAAAGTGGTTTTCCAATTGAAGAACAAATATTGTCAAATCATTGATGCAATTTTCACATTAGCCAGTCTTGTGTGATGCAAATGATTGATTGCCAAATCTTGTTGGGAGAGTGGGTAAAAAAGACAGTGATAAATAGAGTGAATGTGGAAAATTAAATTTTGGTCAATAAATAGACTAATATTGCGCAAATAACTCACCCACACAGAGCGTTTTTACAGCCACTTTTAGGGGCGTCAGGTGGGTTTTGTTTACAGCTTCTAAACGCCCCTCCATATTATCCTATGTGTCCATGCATACATAGACTTTTACAAGCTTTTAGTGGCACAGGCTTTTAGAAGCTGTGGAAAAAACACAATAACACAGAGGGGTTGCTTTATGAAAGGCCAATAGACTGTGCACTTTGCAAATACAGTTGCATTCTGCAAGTGCAATTGCTCCAGAGCTTAGTAAATGAGACAGCTTTACTTTACAAAGAATACCCAATCACCTGCAAGGAAAAAAGAAAACAGCATTTTTTCTTGCACATGATTGGATGATGGCAGTTTTCAAAGCTTCCCCTCATTTACTAAGCTCTGGAGCAACTGCACTTGCAGAGTGCACAGTCTAATTTGACTTTAGTAAATCAACCCAAAGGGTACATACAATACTGCAAAGATTTGTAATTCTGTCCTGCAAATTGTATGAGTTACATATTTGCCATACTGCACAACCAAAAATGTTCTGTAATTGAGGAGTTAATTATTTCTACTTAGTTCAGATTTAGAATTTCTTGGATCACCTCCCTGCCATATGGACAGAACCAATAATGTTGACCTGTATTCTAGTGAGCAAGAGTTGACATAGAAACCTGAATCTCTGGCCTGACTTGTGTGTGGTCTGGTAGAGGAGGGTAAAAAAGACTGTATGAACATAATTACAAATACACTGCCAGGTAAAACAGTTTACATATATGTATTTAAATGACGTATGTATGCCTGGAGCCCTGCTTTAAGATTCCTCCAAAAAACAGAATTTACTGTGATGTAAATTAATTTGCAAAATCCAAGACATTTTCTGACAAATCTCCCAAACTTGACAGTACACTATGCTATAGCAGTGATCACAGCATTTTCCCACAGACAGGAAAGCTTTATAACTGCAACTAACATGCTATCTCTTCATGGCTTGCCAACATCTAACTTTTTCCAGGAATGTCTGTAATAATGGAAAACATAAGGGGTGGTGGACCAGTAGGTTTTACATGACAGACACAAAGTTAGAATTACATAAGAGTTGGCACAGTGGCTAAATGGTTAGCATCTCAGCCTGACAGGGCTAAGCTTGTTGGTTTGCATGTTCTCCCTTTGCCTGTGTGGGTTTCCTCCTACACTCCAAAGACATGCTGGTAGATGAATTGGCTCCTGTCTAAATTGGCCCTAGTGTATGAATGTAAGTTAGGGACATTTGATTGTACACCCCTTGAGGGTGAGGGACTGATGTGGATGTACAATATATATGTAAATTGACAGCACCATAAAAGTACCTGTAATAATAATAAAAGAGTGAAATAATTCTAAACAGATAGCTCACAATCTGGATGTTGGAGCTATTTTAACCAGAGATGTATGAAGAAATATCCTTGAAATCTTTGGGTGGGAGTAAGGGGGGGTGACTACATTTTTGGCATATATTTGCTGATTCTAGGCATTTGTCCTTCATCCTACTTTACCAAATTCATGATGTCCACTTTCCGGTAAACCCAGCTCCCTCTACCACCTGTCATCTATCAGAGCTTCAGCTTTCTTTAAAGGTAATTGCACTGCAAAAAAATAAAAATCACAGTAATATAGAATTCTGTTATAAATGTTACTTGTAAATGAAATAATTTATTCTACAAGTCAATAGAGCTTGAAATTCCAGTAGAGTGCTGCTTTAGACGCAATGTGTTTGGGTTCCACAGGCTGGAACTTCTGGCGAGGAGATTAGAGAGTTCCTCAGATTCCTGGATCTGATGGTCTGGGTTGAACAGGGTGGAAGTTTAGTGTTGAAACCCCACCACCTGATGCACCACGCACTGGACCTTTAAAGAAATAAGACGTATGGAGTAGCGGGGACATCATGCCAGTCCCCTCGGAAGAAGGAACCCAAACATCTCATGCACAAAGGAAAACATAAGAAATAAATATCTAAGAGACATGTTAAATGTACTGTATGCACTGTACATTGTCAAAATTGCTATATTTCACAAAAAAGCACATCTAACATCTGAGGTTTAAGTACAGAGATTTTTTCATGGTTGCATTGGTCCAGCTTGGACCAGTGTAAGTATATACAGGTATGTGCCATACTTGTGGGATCCCCAGGAAAGTTGGAAATCACTGTACTAGATATCACTACTGAAATAACTTCCACTAGATTCCTGGTCCTGTGCCAAGTGGCTGCCCTGCCACCCAGGACCAGGAGACTAGTGGAGATCACTGTAGTAATGATGTCTAATGCAGTGATTTCCAGCTTCTAAGGGGATCCTACAGGCATGGCACATGCATACGTATACTGGTCCAAGCTGAACCAATGCATCCATGTAAAAATTGCTGTGCATAAACTTCAGCGTTAAGAGGTACTCTGTGTGAAATAAAGCAATTTTGACAATGTATATACATATACAATGTCTCTGAGATATTCATGGTGGTTTGTTTATGGAATCCAGCGCTGTCTTCCTGCAGCCGATTCTTCTGACCACTACAGGTCCCTGGCACTGGCATTTGTTTGTCGGCTGCAACTTTCTGATCAATTGAAGCTGGATCTCTGCTGCACATGCATGAGATTGCACAGTGCAGTGAGTGGTCCTGAGTTGGATGTACAGACAGAGATCCTCCTGCGCTAAAAGGGAAGTTCACCTACTGAAAGCTGCCAGCACTTAACCTGCTACCCAAACAGTGTAAATAATAATTAAAATTATAAATAGTGCAGCGCTCAAAAAACAATACTAACTCAAATAATACAATAAATGTGCTCACATGCAATAGTGACACAAAATTAATCAAAAACAAATCATTAAGTGAGATATCTTCATTATAAAGTGCTACTCAGTATTATTCCCTATCACTTAGTGCCCACATATTCAAACAAATATAAAAAAAAAATAAACTACCATTTGAACAAAAAAGTGCTCCAAGTGTAATAACGTGACCACACTTTATATACTACTCAAAAAAGTCCAAAAAATTGTTGAAATGTCCATAAAGAACTGATAATAATAAATTCATGCAATGTGCAAACAAAAGTGCAAAACGAATGTGTTCATATTCCGCAACTGTGCCACTCTTCACCTCCTAAGGCTAGATTGCCTCCTCACCTCCTTAAACCGACCCCTAAGGGCCAAACAGCTTTCAGGATCACTCTGGATCCTTATCCCCTGGCGACAAGCACTTCTCCTGACGATGTGGATCACTTTAGGGGACATCCATTACCCCCAATCGGAAGCCTCTGGAGAACAATTGCTCACCAACCCAGTGAACAGAAAAGAAGAATCCTCTAAGTGCAATATTAAAGCCAAAACACTTTATTGGTAATACTCAAATGTACATAGCCACTCACATATGTCCATAGTCTTCCTTAGCCAGTATGTGGGTGTGCTGCATGTAATCAGAAGGACTTCCTGGGTATACCAAGATGCCCAGAGGAAGTCACGAGTGATAGTGACGTAACGCGTAGGCACGTTAGCACGCAAATTTCCGGTATGCGGTGACGCATTTCCGGCGCCAGCCGCCATCTTGGCAGTTGTAAACCCAATCACTAAAATCTCATATAGTTTTTTTCAAAAGTTGTTATCAGCATTTAAAAATCTTCAGATTTTTTTTTCAAATAATATCCATTGATCCTGCCTTTTCCAAGTATCTCCCGGTTTGCGGTGACATACGACTTTCAGTTATGCTCCTGTATTGTCACCCTGTTACATGTTCTTAGTAGAGACGAGTGGCCAAATCAATACATATTGCACAGGCATAGTCCCCTACATTCACTATCCAGAAGACAGTTCAGGGCAGTGATATGCAGCTAACACTGGAGTGGGCACAGGTAGACAAAACGTGGCTGAAAGTAGCTCCAGCAGACCAGCAAGGGGAGAAGAATGAAACATGGTGAAAACAGTATTTTATGGGAAAAACATAGCAATTGTTTATGATAGATGGTGCTTTAACAAATTAAACATCATCTGGTAAGGCCCCATTTCCACTATGACACACAACATCAGGCATGGTACATATGCATGTTTTTTTGTGCACAATACATGCATAGGGCAACCCATTCATTTCAGTAGGCTTCCCTACGCATGGCAAAGTAGCTTATGCACCTTTTTGAGATTCGGGCATTTTTTTAAACCGTGCCTATTGTTGCGTTTAGGGTGCTATTAACACTGAAAAGCACCACAAGCATGATGTGCTTTTGCTGTGTTTTGTGAACACATGCAAAATTGCTTGACATTGCGTACGTTCACAAAATGCTATATGCTATACCCTTAAGGTTTGTACCTACTTTAACCCCTTCCCATCCAACCCTGGTGTTCCTTTAATAGTGTCTGTATGCCCATGGGATGGGAAGGATAAGGCATTCATGTTACACTAATGTAGCACCCCTCTAGTTAGCCAGGGGGAGCTAACTTTTTTTTTTAGTTAGAGGCTGGATAGCAGCCTTGTATGAGTAAACCTGGGATGAGTCAGACAGGTAACTTCAGATCAGGGCTAAGGGCTCTGCAGGTCAGTTCCATGATACCTCCCCCTGCTCTAGAAGCTTGAGAAGTTTCTAGAAGGCAGTGGGAGGGATGGGGAGGGGATGATCTGCATACTCAGGGGACTCTGACCAATCCCTAAGCAGGAAGCTTGGCATGGGTTCAGGGCAGCCCTTAAGTATGGGAGAGCCTGATGAGGAAGTGGTCAGTGTCAGGTGGAAGATGGTGTGAGAAGGCTGCAGTGTGGAACCTGGAAGGGGGCCCAGGGAGGTGCTTACTTGCAGGCAGGAGCTGGGAAGGAGAATCTTTTGGCCTCAACTGCCCTCTGAGAGAAGACAGCCTAGGCAGCAGGGAAGGAACCAGCCCAGTGTAAGGCCTGAAGGCAGCCATCAACCCACAAGTTTAAATGAGAGGACTGAGTGGGTAATCCTGCACCCCCTGGGCCAGATAAGGGGAGAGGGAAGTCAGGTGGCAAACCCAACTAGCTCCTCATCTAAGGCTGCTTTACTAAAGTGACAGGTCTGGGTCCCCTTGTTCAGGGATTCCCTCAGGCAACTGGGTGAAGAGAAGAATTCATCTGGGGTCTGAGGTGTTACACCAGAAGGGATGGAGAGCTCTTCAAAGAGAGACTTTCATTCTCTTTATCCACATCTGTACATAGTTGATAAGGGGTTTTTCCTCACGTTTCTACAGTTCCTTCCGCATCCTATACACCCCTCAACCCCATCCAAGTTCAATACCCCTTAATAAAACATAAAACCAAGCTCAAAGAATGTTTACTGACTCTGAGTTCAAGTGTGGAAGAAAAATGGTCGTTGCCTAGCTGTGAGGGACTATAGGGGGACCCAAAAACTCAGCAACTCCTAAGGGGGTAGTGCTACACTATGACTTGCTGCCACATGATCAGGAGTAGGTCCCTCTGACTCTCAATCAATAGTACAGACTGAGATCGGTCTTTGACAGTATGGTCACATAGTAAGTGCTCTCTCAGCACAGAAAGCTTTGCCACCCTTGGGCGCATATGTGCGGCATGGGCATTAAAGCTCATCCTCTTTGCCACTGCACATATGCGTTACGCAGGCAGCAAAAGGTGAAGGTAAACACTGGAATAATAACTCAGACTATGCATTCACTCATATTATATGTTCACTTTAAGTAACTACGGTGAGGACTGCTGGACAGCACAAAGCAGACAGAATTGTGCAAGGACTGGAACTTTTCAGTGTAATGTCTGTGATCAGACACACATATTATATCACCTCAACTCAACCAGGGAACAGTGGCTATGTGAAAGTGCTTTAAATGGCACAGCGGAGAGTAATCTATTTTTATATGATAAGTATCGGAGGTTACCGATTCCTGGAAGTTAGGATGATGCATAGGGTGGTCCAATATATGTATTCTGCATTACATCATTATTCCTGCATACCCTGGGGACCTGTCATGCTGAGTCCCCCCAAACTTGCGTCACAGGAGGGCGGGCAGAAGATTAGCATAGTCTGACCTTTCCAATGGTGTCATCAGTTGTAGCAGGAAAATGGTCAAATTGGCTCTGACACAGCAAAAGAGAGAGGGACAGAAAAGGAAAATTAACAGACAGGAAACATGCATAGGGTGAAACAAACAGTGTAGATCAAACATAGTGACAGGAGGAAGAAGAGATTCGCAAAATGAATAGCTTGGACTATTCCTCAGTCTAAGCTGAAATGCAAAAACAGATGGCTGTACTTCAATTGTAGTAAAATAAAAACAATGAAAAGATTACTGAACACTTGTGGTTGGGGGGCAGTAAAAACAGATGATTGAGCCACGTTTTTTACAGCCATTCCCCTTATTTTGCAAAGGCAGCCAAATGGGGTTGTATACTTGCTGCAATGCTTTTCTTCGCAACACAACAATATTTTTACCCCCTGTTCACAGTGGGCAGTACTACCCATTGAATGTGGCTCATCCAAGTAAATGGAGCTACACGGCAACCACCCTGCAACCGCATGCCATACTTTTATGGGTTAAAACAAGCGGTGAGGAGGCAACATATTACCTCCCAGCTATCTATCGAACATCCTCTGAAAAGTGATCCACTGCAAATCAATCTTCAGAGGGCAGCACTAATGCAAAGGAGCCCTTTAGGCTGTCCTTTTAGGTAAAGAGAACCTGTACTGTGGACCAGGGGCGGACTGACCATTTGGAAACTCAAGCACTGCCCGAGGGCCCGGGATCAGTTGGGGGCCCCATGAGATGCCCCTGGTACCTTTTTCATAGGCTTTTTTGAGTTTGGGCAAGAACACAGGGGCCCCATAATCCCCTATTGCCCGGGGCCCCATGAGTTGTCAGTCCGGCCCTGCTGTGGATGCTGTGCCCAAAAATGCAAGCAGAGGACAAGGGACTAGCCATTAGTATTGCCTGTGGTCTCCTTGCTGATGATCTTTTCCTCATTACAGACTTACCATACTTGTACCTCACTTTGTTTCTGTGTGGAGGAAGCCATGTTGTAAGTGCAGGGTAGAGTGGTGAGATAATGATCAAAATAGAGAGGGAAAGTTGGAGGAAACACTGGTACACAGAAAGAATAAAGCAGAAGCAAACAGATACTTGCAATACAGATCCTCAGGTACAGCTTTCTCTCCAGCAAAGAGAACAGTGGGCAGCACAGTAGTAATATCAAAAATCAGACCCCAAATCCCCTGAGACCAGTAGTCAGCAGCAGCAGTGCTTTAGATGATCTCACACAGGAATGGCTAAGCACAGAAAGTGCAATAGTATTTTTAAGACAAATTCAGAACATTTGTTTGGGGTACTGTGCAGTCACAATTAACATTTTTAAATGTTTCTAATAAGATAGCAAATATTCACTTTTTGCATTCAGGTCCACTTTACAGCTACCCTGTCCCTATAAAAAGACTTCAGATACTAAAGTGTCAGATTTTCAGTGATTTCTAGGGGAGGATTTCTTTCAAGCATAGCTGTATGGGTAAAAGGAAAAGTGAGTGTTTACAATCTGTTACTTAGGGCCGGTGCTTCCACTAGGCAAACTAGGCAGCCACCTAGGGCACACTGCCACTTAGGGGCACCTGGGCGCAGCACAGGCCAGCACTCTGTGTGGGAGGATGCCGTGTCATGAATGATACTTCAGCTGAGGGAGGGGTGGCAGAGGGGAGGAAGATAGGAAGATGCTGGGTGGGATGCCAGTGTAGCAGCTGAGCTGCGGCTCCTTCCAGTGTTCCTCTCAGACCCTGTCACCCTGCCACTGCCAGCCACAGATACAGTCTCTCCATGACACTGATACTGTTACAGTACCGTTACAGTATTGCTTTCCTCTGTCCTGTGTGACTTCCTCAGCACATTTTCCCTAAAGCATTCTGTTAGGTGTTGTTAGCATGGTTCTCCTTCTGTGGCACTTGCCAGTCAGATTGCACACCATAGAGCTTAGATATTAAAGGTTTTTGAAAGAAGCTCTTGTAAACAGTCCCACAGTACAGTCTAAAGATCCTCCACAATGTGACCAGCAGTGGGGCTAGATGTCAATTAGTTCAATTACTGCATTGCAGAATGAGCAGTGAAAGTCATAAAAGATAATAGAGCGGTGTCCTTGCCGCACAAAGAAACTTACCACCGACCAATAGCATCTATGTTCAGGCTGAAATGGTTACTAGAAGATGCGTTTCAAGGATCTCCCCCTTTTCAGCATGTCAAACTCCAGTCCAGTTTTATAAAATTGTTTAGCAGCATTCTAATGCCCTATATTCTTTAAAACATTATTCATATAGACAAGCAGTACTCTCATCTGGCACACTGACGGCCTGCGTTTCGTCTATCTGTAACAAGAATTCTGATAAACATAAATGACAGCAATAAATGTCTCCTGATAATCCTGTCTTTTCCCATCTTTAAACAGCGACTTGTTGGAATTCTGTCTGTACAGCAAAACCTGTGAATTCATAGATATAAACATTCCTGTCATCGTGGTCTATTTATCATGAATACAGCATTCTTCTCCAGAGCTGGGGTTGTTACCTAAACCACTTTATGTGACTATAAGCCATCTTTTTATTAGCTGCCTATGACTCCCTGCCAGGGCCGTGGATATGAGGTACCACCAGTCCTCCTGTACGGGAGGCCCAGGCAGCTGGATGAATTGGATGTGGGCAGGGAGGGTGATCGGCATGGCACAGGGGCAATTACTGGAACTAATCCCCTGTATGGATCTCTCTGCAACAGCTGAAAACTGGCTTCTTCTGTTCTACCTCCCATTGGCTTTCAGCTGCTGCAGAGAGAGCCATACAGGGGATCAGTTCCAGAAATTGCCCCCCCCCCACCACACTCATTACCCTCCCTGTACACCATCATTTTCCCCCTGCTGCCCAGGTCCCCCTGTGTGCCCCCACCCCTGCAGTGTCGCTGGCTTTCTTCCTCTCCTTCCTACCGGCAGCTGCAAGCACACAATAGGATCCTTCAGAATGGAGAGTGGGAGCAGGGTCTTGTAAATATGTCACATTTACCATCCCCTTCCTTTCCTGAATGAACACAATGAGCAGGTACACAATGAATGGGTAACAATCACTCACTGTGTTCATTCATAACTGAAGCTTAGTAAACTGTGTTTATTTTTTTTTTTTTTGGGGGGGGGGGAGCCTCATCAAGTTGGCTGTATGGGTTCCCGTGGTTCCTAGTAGCAGCCCTGCTCCCTGCATACCAGAAATCATAATGAGCTAGAAAACGTCAAGTTTCATTTTATTGCTCAGTACTGTCAGCATAACATATTTCATGCAGTGGGGATTGGAGTGGGAGGTATTTAAGAAATTTGTGGGAGAGAGGGTAGGATTTCTATATACAAACCATAACAGTAAGGTCTCTGCATACACATCTCAGATGCAGTATGCTCTAAAACAGAAGCATTTAGTGAACACAGTCAGTGTGGATGGACAAATCTCTTGCTGCAGCTATTGTATTTTGACAGCTGGTCCTGCCCGCTGTCAAATACTCAAAAAAAAATCTTTGTATCTAATTGGATGCAGGCACGTTTTAGCCAATACTTTACTGGTCTGCAGCTTCAATCAGGTGATGATGGGTGCGAGCTGACCGACAGGGCCATCCACTAATTCAATTTTGTCTATATTATCAAGAACCAGCCAAAACTCATATGTATATGGTAAGTTTTACTGTCCTATGATGACAACACTCACTCACTGTACTGTATGTAAGAAGGAGCTGCTTTCCCATTCTAGGACAGAAAGTGTGTTAGTACTACTGAACATCTCCCCCTCTGCTCATTTCTGTAACATACAGTAGGAGAAGGTGATCTGTAGTTCATAGTTAAGCTGGGCAAGGCTGACAACACTGCAGAGATAAGTCTGCAGATTGTACATGACAGCAGTGGATTTTTGACAGGATCAACAGGTATATTTAGCACCTTTTGAACAGATATAACAAAACAATATATTTAGCAAAGCAAAAGAGAGAAAATAAGAGAAATTCATTAATGCTGTTATAAAATAGACCTAAAAGTCAGTGTAAGTAGGAAGGAATGTGCCCATTATATTACACCTGGAGGCACTCACAATATGATGTATCATACAGCAAGTCCTGCTCGGGGCATTCCTGCAGAGATTTAAATACATCAATATTCTTCATACAAAAACTCTCCTACTATACCCCAATTGCACACTAATATTTTTATTGTACTTCCTATTGGCTAATACAATTGTAAGTCACTTGAATAAAGTAGTGTAATTGCCTACTGAGGTTATATTATCACATCGATATAATTCTGCTTAGGAATTCTTCTCATTGGCTTTATCCAGAAGTGACTCATATTGTGTATAGAATGTAATCCTTGTCTTGTGATGTGTCACCCAGTATAGAGAACATAGACAATCTGCCGTTTCATCAAGAAAAACACTTTAGCAAGTATTTAAGTGGCGCATAAATCAATCTTCTGTGCAAAAGAACTATAACATTTATAAAAGTGAATAAAAATATTAAACACAAAAAATATAGTTATTAAAATTAAAATAATTGTTTATAATTATATATAATCCAAAAGAAAAGTCCAAATAAATCAGTCCACAAGATGATCACCACATGAGAAAAACTTGTGCAAAATGAGTACATACATAAATATGTGTGACGTGCCCCCCTCTCAGGTGTGCACTCACCAACAAGTGTTGCCTCCCACTCTCATGGCTGCACATTAGGCTTTAATAGACGTAGTAGACTGTAGTATTTTATTCACCTTATATCTTGAAAAACAAGAATTCCAGGACAGGTACTCTTGAACTCCAGTATTCAAATTCCTACTCCTAATACTCCATAAATTCCAAGGTTCACCTTTGCCAGTACAATGTGAATATCCAGTCCTCCCAAGTTAAGAGAATAAGGGGGGGTTACAGGTACATTCTTGAGGTTCGTATGCTTCCTCTGGATTCTGGTGTTCCCAGATTCTGCTAATACATTACAAATGAAGATGTTGCAAGACAGGCGAGGAGTTCAGAGGTGAGGTTTAGTCTAGCAGGGTGTCTTAAAGCCCAGATGGTCCACAATGAGAGGTGCTGAGCTGGGTGACAACCTTCAGGGTGCTGTGCTAAGCGGAGGATAGGGTGTCCTTCTTTACATAGTGACAACCCAACTCATTCATGTGTGTCAGTGCAGCAGCCACCAGATCAGAGATCTGCACACACAGAGCAGTATGTCTCCAGTATACAACAATCTGCCATTTCAGCACCCTCATCTCATAAAGAGATCCTGCATTCATACAGCTAGAATGTGCATAGTAATAATTGAACTTACAGATAGTCATTTTGTCTTAACCTCCAGTTTTTACACGGTTTCCATACACTTTAACATCTGTACAGAGCTATAGAGGTTTTTCATCTACGATGCTATTTTCTGTATCATATTTCTTGTACATAAGATTCTCAGACAGATTATTAGCAGGGAATGGTTAAGTAGGCATTCTCTGCCAATTGTCCAGTGTATGGGCCAACAATAGATTGTGAGGGTAGCAGGTATCTACTCAGGTATTTAACAATGGGGAAGGAAGAATCTAACACATGAAGGATGTATTATTACATGTATGAAGTCCTTGTGTAACCTGTACTAGTCTTCAAGAATTTCAGACCTCAGTCCAGACAACCTAAAGCTGGACCTGTACACTCCCCAGCTATGCTGAGATGGGCCCTTTGCTAGGCACGACCCTAGCAAATTTTAAGTTTCAATAATCTTTAAGCGAGGTTGCTGGCTTTCTAGTTTGGAATAAACCATTCTACATTCTATTATCGGCTACATTGTCAGGGTTTTACATCTGGTTAGGAATGTTTCGTTAACAAACTAGTAGGGCAGAGGTCAACCACTGAGCCATGGCCCACTTCCAAGCTGCAGCCTCCCTCGACCTGGGCCTCCAGCCAACTGCTGATCTCCTAACCTTGCACAGTGTCTCCCCGCTCCCATAGTGACTCCCAGCTTTCCATAGAACCCTTCAGTGCCTTCAGTGCTTCACAACCTCCTTCAGTGCCCCAGGGCTGAGAGCTCTCAGTCTTTACAGTGACCTCAACGCTCCATGCTGCCCCCCTGTCTCCTGAATTGCCCACTAGCTCACTGAAGAGCTTCCAACACCCCATAGTACCCCCAACCTCCAACAGTGTCCCACAGAGACCCCCCCCCCCACCAGAGACCCCCATCCCCAAAGTTTCCCCCAGTTCCCTCCAGAAACCTAATTTCTTACAGGGAAACTAGCTCTGCTGCAAAATCCCCTAACCCCCTCAAGAACCTTCCTCACAATGACATTCAGCACCATCCGGAGCCCTCTAACATTTAAATAATTTTTGTGCACATCTCTGTGAATGTAGCCGAAGTGTTCTCCTCTTCAAGGAAACTTTTTTGTGCCCCTACATGGTCACTTTAAACGGCGATTCCAGCACTTCATCTTGCCCCGGTAATCAGTACTTACACCTCTAGACATCCTGAAATAGCCTGCAATGATGTTTCCAGGGAAAGACAGAAATATAACACAGGATGTGATCAGACGCGATCTCCAGTCGTGTTCATGGCACAGAATGTATAACTCGCAACAATTTGACCATTCCTTCATAATTTACTTCATTTATCACTCAACTTTTACAATGTGTGAACGAAGTTACAGCTTTCTGGCATATCAGTAATGGGAACATGTAGCAAGGTATTGTTACTCTGAAATGAGTGAAACGCAGATCATTTACATGTGTTTTTCTTTCCAGTGTTTTACTTGCATTCTTTACTGTAAGGCACCTTTTCCTTGGATTCAAAAATCAAACAATAGCAAGAAAAGCATACAGAAGGGGATTGGCTGCTATAAAATAACTAAAAAAACTCTCAGGAGGAGATTTCCTAAAGTAAATATGTTTTAAGGCAAATCAACAAACTGATGTTCGCTTTTCAAAACCCAATTTGATTCCAGAAATGTACCCTTATACTAAACAAGTTTTTATAATGGCAATTTTTTCATAGTTACATTGGTCCAGCTTCAACCAATGTAAATAAGTATGTAATATACCTATGTGATCCCTGTGGAAGCTGGAAATCACTGTATTAGGCACCACTAATCCACTAGTGAGTCCCATGCCAAGTGCCTGCTGCACTGTGAACAAAAGAGGTCACTCACTTGGCACAGGTGCCTTTGGAGAACCACTTTGCATTTTATCAATGAATGCAAAGCATTCTTTGATTGTACAAGATGGAGAGGAGGGCAGTGACGCCACGGTCTCTACCTCACCCAATCAGAGAATACTTTGCATTAACTGAGAAAATGCAACATGTTTTCTGAATGGCGCCTGGCCTGAGCGTGTGACCCTCTAGGTTCAGTAACCAGCAGGGCAGCAGCTTGGCACAGAACCCAAAATCTAGTGAAGATAACTGTAGTAGTAGTGCATAATTCAGTGATTTCCAGCTTGCACTGGGAATCCTACAAGTATGGAATGTATATACTTACATGGGTGCAAACTGGACCAATTTAACTACATAAAAATTGCCATATATAACGTCAACTTTAAAGTGACACTAAAGCTTAATTTTTGGTTTTTTAAATAACATACATGTCTATATTTACCTGCTCTGTGCAGGGATTTAGCACAGAGCAGCCTGATCCTCTTCTTTTCCCCACCAGCAGTCCTGGCTCCTCCCCCTCAAGCAGTGCCCCCAGGGAAAGCTGTCTGTCCTGGGGGCACTGCACGCTCATCCCTGAGCTCATCCATAAGAAACAGAGCCGTAGCTCGCCCCCTATCACTCTCTCCTCATTGGCTCACTGGTTGTGATCGACAATAGCAGGAGCCAACAGGCTTCCACTGCTGTGTCAGCCAATAAGGAGGAAGAGTCCTTAGACAGCAGAGGCTGAATCGGAGGGGGCTCAGGTAAGGATTGGCGAGGGGGCGAGGGGGCCGCCGTACACAGAAGGTTTTTTACCTTTATGCATAGATTACATGAAGGTAAACAATCTTGAGGCTTTAGAACCACTTTAATAAATGGCAGCTTGAATTTGGTGGCTTCATTTGTTTTCTTTTATCAGGCATCTCTTTCCTTTATTTTCACCTGTCTTCTTGCCAGTAACACTTTTCCTGTCCTAGGGTGCCAACATTCACTCACTGTACTGTATCTATGGAGTATTCTCACCCTAGGACGGGGTGGTAAAATACACTTTTTTGTTTACTTCATGTGACGTGTACATTGCATAGTAACCAAATTTGAGACTTGTTTAGGCATGCTGTATGAAATCATAGAAGCATCACACTTGGGTTGCTGTTGGTTAGGGTATATTTGTAGCATACAGTGTATGTGTGTGATTGGTTTGTTCTTATTGGCACTATGTAGTCTTGAGGAAGGAACCCTGTGAGGCCCCAAAATGTTGGCTTTCTTTCTTTTGACTTATCTGATACTATCTCCACAATCAATATATAAAACACCTGTATCTGGAAAGGTGATGACTTTGCATGTCCTTGTCTGTTTAGAGTGTCCACTCTATATTTAATAGTCCAGTACTGTCAGGAGTGCAACTTCCAGTTTAGATTTTGTGATAAAACAATTCTTCATAATTTCCAAGGAAAACATTTCCCCATAGGAGGATTAGTAAAATGCTAACAAATACTTTTTACATCACAGTTTTTATATAACTTTCTTATCAAATTAGTGCCAGGAAAAGGAAAATCATATGTGCAAATCTGCACAGCTTATGTGTACATACTATTTAATATACTGTATGTGTGCGCATACACAGGATATATATACACTATATTGCCAAAAGTATTGGGACGCTTGCCTTTACACACACATGAACTTTAATGGCATCCCAGTCTTAGTCCGTAGGGATCAATATTGAGTTGGCCCACCCTTTGCAGCTATAACAGCTTCAACTCTTCTGAGAAGGCTGTCCACAAGGTTTAGGAGTGTGTCTATGGCAGTGTTTCTCAACTCCAGTCCTCATGGACTCCCAACAGGTCATGTTTTCAGGATTTCCATTATTTTGCACAGGTGATTTGATCAGTTTCACTGCCTTAGTAATTACCACAGCTGTTTCATCTGAGGGAAATCCTGAAAACATGACCTGTTGGGGGTCCATGAGGACTGGAGTTGAGAAACACTGGTCTATGGGAATGTTTGACCATTCTTCCAGAACCGCATTTGTCAGGTCAGGCACTGATGTCGGACAAGAAGGCCTGGCTTGCAGTCTCCGCTCTAAATTATCCCAAAGGTGTTCTATCGGGTTGAGGTCAGGACTCCTTGCAAGCCAGTCAAGTTCCTCCACCCCAAACTCGCTCATCCATGTCTGGACCTTGCTTTGTGCACTGGTGTGCAGACATGTTGGAACAGGAAGGGGCCATCCCCAAACTGTTCCCACAAAGTTGGGAGCATGAAATTGTCCAAAATGTCTTGGTATGCTGCTGCCTTAAGTGTTCCTTTCACTGAAACTAAGGGGCCAAGCCCAACCCCTGAAAAACAACCCCACACCATAATGCCCCTCCACCAAACTTTACACTTGGCACAATGCAGCCAGGCACGTACCGTTCTCCTGGCAACCACCAAACCCAGACACGTTTATTGGATTGCCAGACTGAGAAGCGCGATCCATCACTCCAGAGAACACGTCTCCACTGCTCTAGAGTCCAGTGGCAACATGCTTTACACCACTGCGTCCCATGCTTTGCATTGCACTTAGTGATGTAAAGCTTGGATGCAGCTGCTCGGCCATGGAAACCCATTCCATGAAGCTCTCTACGCACTGTTGTTGTGCTAATCTGAAGGCCACATGAAGTTTGGAGGTCTTTAGCTACTGACTCTGCAGACAGTTGGCGGCTTCTGCTCACTGTGCGCTTCAGCATGCGCTGACCCCGCTCTGTCATTTTACGTGGACTACCACTTCGTGGCTGAGTTGCTTTTGTTCCCAGTTGCTTCCACTTTGTTATAATCCCACTAACAGTTGACCGTGGAATATTTAGTAATAAGGAAATTTCACGGATGGACTTATTGCACAGGTGGCAACCTATCACGGTACCACGCTTGAATTCACTGAGCTCCTGAGAGCGACCCATTCTTTCACAAATGTTTGTAGAAGCAGACTGCATGCCTAGGTGCTTGATTGTATACACCTGTGGCCATGGAGGTAATTGGAACACCTGAATCCAATGATTAGGAGGGCTGGTCCAATACTTTTGCCAATATAGTGTTTATCCAGTTAGGGTTTATATCTCCTTTAAAGAGTCGTTGCTCATTCATTGACAGCAACTGTACATAGCCCAGACATGTGCTGTATGCTTACCAGTCTTGCTCCCTCACTGCCTGTCTAGGTTTCACTGTTGGCTAGTGTTGAAGCTTAGACAAAGGAATGACATCATGGCACCCTCCCACATGACAGTGTTCAGCTCTGTTAATTGACCACTTAGGTCATATGTGGAGGTAAGTAGGTAAGTATACATGCCTGAAGGGAAACTATGTACAGATACTGAATAGGCAACGTGACAATGTCTCTCTTAAGAATTTGGTATACATTTGAAATTATGGAATGTTTATGACAATTGAAAAACAATATTTAGTTGGCCAAAATGTCTTGAATCATAAGCAATTGTCTTTTTTTTATCCATTGATCAGTTCAAGCCTCTTTGCAGCACCTTCCTGTCCACATGCATATTCTTCAGTGGCGGCTGTAATTGATTTTCCAGGTTAGGATCCCTGATGGTGACAATAACCGAATATGCCTCATCAATGAGCGGCATCACAACTGTTTATATACCCCATTGAATGTGCGTAAGAATGTCACTTTATGCATTGACATACCTCCACAGACCTAGCCTGTGCAGAGAGTATGGTTACCGATTGACTTAGCACCATCCACAGGCAGCTTGACTCTTCCATAAGACACAGAAGTTGAATCCATCAGAATTTTACTTCTCACAAGTGCAGTACAGAGGATGTTTTTCCAGTCTTTTGAAGTATAAGAAGACAATGACCATCCTAAGCACTGCCTCTACAAAGAATTAACACTGACTGAGAGAACATAGAAGAAACAGGGAGGGTCTAGTGAGAACAGAACAAACACCAAACAAGAGGGAATGACAGAGGGAGATACCAAATTACATGAGTAAACAAGTTGTTGTGGCCCCAAATCACCACTAGTTATCAGTATACATCAGTTCAATACAACAACAGGGAAAAACATTGACGGGGGAGGAACAATGACAAAGTGACAATGCAGGAGCAGAATTGGGAGGCAGGAGCATAGCTTTGTCACCACATGACAATAAGTGCCTAAAGGACCTTCACAACAGTGTCAACAGATATTCATTTAATGCCAGCTGCAAATTTTAACAGGCCGAAATAGATTTTTGAATTGACATTAATATTGTGTGCTAATGTTCATAATAGTGCAAGGAAGTGGGGTAATGGCATGGAAGCAAGACATAGGAAAAGGCTCGCCAGCTGGCTTAGAAGGACTAGCTGGATCATCAATCATTTAATTGGTTCTCTCCAGCTGTGTGTTTAGTCATTTTCTTGGAGGTGCCCTTTGAAAGTATGTTGTATCCACAGGAGTAATCATTATTATTCATTTACAGCAGGGGTGATCAACCTGTGGCCCTCGGAGCTCTATAATGTGGCCCTTGACCTCAAACCAGGGAAGAGCACTTCTATTATCCCCTTCGGGTCTGGTGCACTTTCAGAAAGTGCGCCACACCCGCAAGATATAATAGAAGTCAATGGCAAAGTGCAGCTAACCCGCAAGAAAGCTGCAGGGGCACTGTGTTGTACCCACGGCGCAGGTAAACTGCAGTGCATCAGTGTGAAAGCAGTCACAGGGGCTTAGGACAGTAAGGGCTTGTTTATATTTACAGTTTGGGGGGTGATAAAACCCCATAGTTGAGACATGTTTTTACCACACACCCCCAACCACTGGTGTAGCATCAGGGGTCACAATGGCAACGACGCCCTACACTGCAAGGGGCCTGTGTGGCCTCCCTGTCACATTCTGTTTTACATTTGGACAGGAGGGGTTGCCGGGGTGGCATATACAGGAGCTGATCCTCTCCATTTTCCTCCTGCAACCGCTGAAAGCTGTCTTCTCCTCCTCTCCCTTCTTTCGGCATTCAGAGGCTACAGAAGGAAAATGTTCTCTATGCTGTTCAAAATAAAAAATGTGAAATTCTGAACCATACCATTTCACTGCAGCCAATGATCGGTTACCAAATAACTCAACCACTTGCCAACCGCACTATAGCTGAATAACGGCTACAGCACGGTTGTTCAGTTCTGGGAGGGTGTCATATGATGTCCTCCCAGAAGGTCCCCCCGCACGCCCTCAGCGGCTCTCACCCAGCGCTCTCTGTGATCGCGGTGTCTGTGAGCATTGACACTGTACTAAGGGCACTGGGCAGGCAGGGGTTAACATCTGGGGCGATCAAAGGGTTAACTGTGTGCTGTTTTATTGTGTGCTGTGTGATGTGCTTTACTGTGTCAGCACATTGCTTTGTATTGGTCTGCTATGCAGAGCAATACAAAGCAATGTGCAGGATCTGACAGGGGAGAGATCTGTATTGTTTACATACAGGTCTCTGCCCCGTCAGTGATACACGGTGATCGCCGGGTGCCGGTGGGGAATCACCGGCTGGGACCCAGTGATCGACAGCTGAAGCCGCCAATGGCAGTGTGGGTAGCCCATTCAAAATAATTGAGCTGTCTTCACGCAAAGCACTGTATTGTGTAACACAAAACACATCAACACAACGCACAAGGACCAGGGGCGGACTGACAATGGGGCCCCCGGACAATAGGGGATCATGGGGCCCCTGTGTCCTTGCCCAAACAAAAAAAAGCCTATGAAAAAAGTACCAGGGGCATCTAATGGGCCCCCTACTGACCCCGGGCCCTCGGGCAGTGCCCGAGTTTCCAAATAGTCAGTCCGCGTCTGACAAGAACGCAACGTATGAATGGGTCCTCGCAGACTGTTCACTTGCAGAAGCTCTGATTTGTACTCCTGACTTCTCTGCATTCTTCGACGTCTCTAGACATCATTTTCTCTTTTCCTGTTTCAACACTGCCCTATACAATACTCCAGCACTGCCAGCTGCCTTCCCTTCCTCTCTACACCAAGCAGGTTCCATTCTGCAATTTTTCCTGTCCCCTTCAATACAAGCTTTCCGGTTATTCAGAAAAAAAGCGACAGCGACCAGCAGGGGAGGACTGAAATAATAATATCTTCAATAAAGGGTCACCACAGAGTTCTGATCTCATTAAACTGACCACGGTGAGGGTGGAGAGTGGTGATGTAAATGAAAGCTGACTCAAAGCTTGACTGGCCCCCCTATCACCAGCTTTATAAAGACCGCTGCAATGTGGAATTCTGCACATTACAGAGGCAGATGCTGTGCAGAGGTAAGGGGCTTCTCTCTGATTACAAGATGTATCCCTAGTTCTAAGGAATGGATTCCAGCCAACCTCCGGCTGGGATTATTATCTAATCATTAGGTTGTATGCCAAAAAAGAGGAACAAATACTTTATTGTACTTTTCACTTCTACAGCTTTCACTTCTAGAACTTTTTAACACTGTACATCAGTGTGCGGTGTATAGATCTCATTTATATAATAGGACTTTTCTCCTCTATATATCAGTGTATAGGACACAGTGTGCTGTGTATAGATCTCATTTATATAATAGGACTTTTCCCCTCTGTATATCAATGTATAGGACGAAGTGTGCGGTGTATAGATCTCAATTATATAATAGGACTTTTCTCCTCTATATATCAGTGTATAGGACGCAGTGTGCGGTGTATAGATCTCAATTATATAATAGGACTTTTTCCCTCTGTATATCAATGTATGGGACGCAGTGTATAGATCTCATTTATATAATAGGACTTTTCTCCTCTATATATCAGTGTATAGGACACAGTGTGCGGTGTATAGATCTCATTTATATAATAGGACTTTTCCCCACTGTATATCAATGTATAGGACGCAGTGTGCGGTGTATAGATCTCAATTATATAATAGGACTTTTCCCCGCTGTATATCAGTGTATAGGACACAGTGTGCGGTGTATAGATCTCATTTATATAATAGGACTGTTCTCCTCTATATATCAGTGTATAGGACACAGTGTGCGGTGTATAGATCTCATTTATATAATAGGACTTTTCCCCACTGTATATCAATGTATAGGACGCAGTGTGCGGTGTATAGATCTCAATTATATAATAGGACTTTTCCCCGCTGTATATCAGTGTATAGGATGCAGTGTATAGATCTCATTTATATAATAGGACTTTCACCTCTATATATCAGTGTATAGGACGCAGTGTGCGGTGTATAGATCTCATTTATATAATAGGACTTTTCTCCTCTATATATCAGTGTATAGGACACAGTGTGCGGTGTATAGATCTCATTTATATAATAGGACTTTTCCCCGCTGTATATCAGTGTATAGGATGCAGTGTGCGGTGTATAGATCTCATTTATATAATAGGACTTTTTTCCTCTATATATCAGTATATAGGATGCAGTATGCAGTGTACAGATCTAATTTATATAATAGGACTTTTCCCCCCCTGTATATCAGTGTATAGGATGCATTGTATGGATCTCATTTATATAGGACTTTTCTCCTCCTATATATCAGTGTATAGGACACAGTGTGCGGTGTATAGATCCCATTTAAATAATAGGACTTTTCCCCGCTGTATATCAGTGTATAGGACGCAGTGTGCGGTGTTTAGATCTCATTTATATAATAGGACTTTTCTCCTCTATATATCAGTGTATAGGATGCAGTATGCGGTGTATAGATCCCATTTATATTATAGGACTTTTCCCTGTTGTATATCAGTGTATAGGACACAGTGTGCGGTGTATAGATCTCATTTACTGTATATTATAGGACTTTTCTCTTCTGTATATCAGTGTATAGGATGCAGTGTGCAGTGTATAGATCCCATATATATAATAGGACTTTTCTCCTCTAAATATCAGTGTATAGGACACAGTGTGCGGTGTATAAATCCCATTTATATTATAGGACTTTTCCTCATTGTATATCAGTGTATAGGACACAGTGTGCGATGTATAGATCTCATTTATATAATAGGACTTTTCTCCTCTGTATATCAGTGTATAGGACGCAGTCTGCGGTGTATAGATCTCATTTATATAATAGGACCTTTCTCTTCTGTATATCAGTGTATAGGCTGCAGTGTCCGGTGTATAGGTCTTATTTATTTATATGATTTATATAATAGAGCTTGTCTTCTTTGTATATCAGTGTATAGGACACAGTATCCAATGTACAGATCCCATTTATATAATAGACCTTTTTCTCCTGTAAAAAAAAGGTGTTATAAAAGTGTCAGAATTCTTTATTTCTAAACTTGTTCTAGGTCAACAATTCACAAAGCCTTAAAATGAACTTGTTACCAGGCAATGCATATTAAAGTATTTACTATTCTGAACAAGCATTACAAGAGTTTTAAAACAAGCTCTCATTTACCTCTGTAGCTATAGGCATTGAGAAATTCATTTTCTAACCTTACAACAGTGGCACTAGAATCACAACTGCTTTTACTTTCTGTGGAAGAAGAATCTTGACAGTCTGCCAGCCATCCAATGTATCATACACCTGCTTGTAAGCTGTTAGGGCTTGTTCAAACCAGCAGCAATGTTGTACCACATTTGCGTGTGCAGTGTAGGGAACAGTGCCAAAGTGTGATAATGATGCATCTCACTGTTTATTTTTTTCTCCAACTTTATCAAAATGTCACAGTCTGGCAATGCACTGCATTAGCTTTATGCATTACAGTGCATTGTGATGCAGTGTAGTGCGTCGGTCCATGCTGCACTGCGTAAAAAGCAGCATGTCCTACTGTTAATCAATGCACACAACTGCAGTGCAGTCATATGGACTGAACTTAGCGCAGCTCAATGCGGCCAATCCGGCTTTTGACGGATACTCTTTTGTGATTATTCACGTCCACCATCCACGTGCACGAGTGTCATTTGTTTATTTGAATATATAGTGGTGTAGTACCACATTTGGACTTTTTTCACATTTCTAACTTAAGTTTGGAATCATGCGTTTTGCATGATATAGGTTCACTATTGTATATATTATTGATAGTGTTTGTTTGCATATATATTTATGCATGAAAACACTTTATAATTAATATTTTTTAGGATTCACATATCTTGCTTTTGCATGCTTATGCACTTTATTATGCACTTATATGCGTTTTTTGAGTCCAATTTTGGACATATCACCTATTAGTCCATTTTGGGCTAAATTTACATATCCTTTGCTGGTTTTGCTTATATCATCACTTTGGATCCTATTTTAGGATTCATGCACATTTATACCATACGTTTAGTATTGGTAAAAAATCTGTGATTACCATCATTTGGATGGTACAACATTCACTGTGTACACTTTGGATCCATTGAGGATCAGTTCACCTATATATTTGTAGATCCCTGGAGGATCAGGTCACTGTTTGTGTTTTGTTGCACATTGTGTCACTTCATATGTTTTTATGTATTATATATATTTAGTATTTTTATTATCAGAGTAGCGCTGCATCATTTCCTTATTTCATTTATCTTTGATCATTTTGGTATATGATTGGATGTTAGCAGCTTCTTTATACTTGTTTAGTTTTGGTGTATTTTGTAGGTAGAAGTACAGGGGGTTTCCACCATCAAATCCCAATAAATGTATATTAATTGGTTTTACATGAAATTTATAGCATCTGCAAATGGCGGTATATATACTGGAATTTAAAAAAAAAAAAACACCAACCTGACACTGGGTGGGAACTGACTAACTGCCAATCACATCTCCAGTGACACTAATACAGTGATCAGTGCTAATAAAAAGCGCTGACACTGTACTAATGACACTAGACAGGAAAAGGTTAACATCTGGGGCGATCAAAGGGTTAACTGTGTGTTAGGTAATGTTTTTATTGGGTGCTATATAAATCCTGTATAGTAATAATAATAATGCTGTGTGCTGTTTTACTAAGCAGACCTGCTGCTTTCTATATACGTATATCTGCTGTGCAGAGAGATAGAAAGCAGCACATCCATGCTGACAGGAGAGAGATCTGTGTTGTTCACACACAGATCTCTTCCCTCTAAGCTTTGCCAACGATCCCAATAATCACCGGCCGGGACCCAGTGATTGACACTCTTAGGAGTCAATAGGAGTCCTACCCAGAAATGCAAAATCATATATATTTGAGTGATTTTGCCCAGCAAATCCGCCCTGCAGCAGTACATATGCTATGGGGCGGTGGGCAAGTGGTTAAAGCTTGTAGGAGGAGTTTTTAATATTCCCTTATTGTCCTTTGAGGCTGCAAAACCCCTCTGTCTGGACAGCATTGATTGGCTGATCACACGCACTCTTCCAAGGAAAAAAAAACTCTCTTGCTATACAGACCAAACTGAGCATGTGCAGCTTGCCCTCAAGGCTCTGTTCTATCAGCAGATGGATTGAGGACAGTAGAAGAAGGAGAGGATCCAGGGGCGGACTGACAACTCTTGGGGCCCCTGGGCAATAGGGGATCATGGGGCCCTTGTGTCCTTGCACAAACTCAAAAAAGCCTATGAAAATGGTACCAGGGGCATCTCATGGGGCCCCCTACTGACCTCGGGCCCTCGGGCAGTGCCCGAGTTTCCAAATGGTCAGTCCGCCCCTGGGAGGATCAGAGAAGACAGGATCAAGCATCCTTTTTACACAATGCAGAGGATTAACCCCTTAGGTTTCACAGTGAGTATAACAAGCATGCTTTACTGCATATACAGACTGATTTTACTGTTGTGGGTTTAGTAACAATTTAAATACACTAAAACTATTTTAGTGTACCCAAATACAATATAATTCACTTTTTCTTTTATAATTTTAAAAGACGAGACTGTGTAAATGGATACTAAATATTTTACTTGGTGTTCAGCTTCCAACATCTATGACTACCCTATGAGAGAAACCCCCTGTCTTTCTGACTCTGGGCCTCTTTTTTCAGCAGCAGGTTGTTCTCATAGATCAGTAATAAGACATCAGTGTGAGGTCGGGAGTCAGTTCCTCCATTGCGGGCTTTGTGTATGTGAGGGAACTGGGTTCTGCCATGGCAGATAACCCTGTGGTTGGGTGAGATAACTCCTATCAGCTACTCTGTGGGGGAGTCCATCACATAAACAACCGCACTCAGAGCTGGCAGCCAGAACACGTCAGAGCAACAAGGTTCCTAGTCCTAGAGAGGAAAAGGGCTGCTTATTTCTCTAAGCGTATCATTTATTGTAATGTTTACATTTGACATGTCACATTTATATTTTTTCATGCTAGTGGATCAAGAATATTTGGACAAATAAATAACATATTTTAAACCGCTTCCCCTTCCGACCACCCTATATCAGAACTACTACTATAGGGCGGCAGGGATGCGCAAAATCACATATATACAGTTGTGTTCAAAATAATAGCAGTGTGTTGAAAAAAGTGAACAAAGCTCAAAATCCTTCTAATAGCTTTTATTTCCATACACACAAATGCATTGGGAACACTACACATTCTATTCCAAATCAAAACATGAAGGAAAATATATCAAATTTGTGTTGTTCCTCTAAAAAAATTTAAGAAAAGTGAATATTAGACTGTTCAAAAAAATAGCAGTGTTTGTATTCTTCTTTACAAACTCAAACATTCACTATATAAACTGAAAAATGTTTGAAGATTTTGCTTTCCTTTGAATCACTTAATGAATATTTAGTTGTATAAGCACTGTTTCTGAGAACTGCTGTACATCTGTGTTGCATGGAGTCAACCAACTTCTGGCACCTGTGAACAGGTATTCCAGCCCAGGATGATTGGACTACATTCCACAGTTCTTCTCTATTTCTTGGTTTTGCCTCAGAAACTGCATTTTTGATGTCACCCCACAAGTTTTCTATTGGATTAAGATCCGGGGATTGGGCTGGCCACTCCATAACGTCAATCTTGTTGGTCTGTAACCAAGATGTTGCACGTTTACTGGTGTGTTTGGGGTCGTTGTCTTGTTGGAACACCCATTTCAAGGGCATTTCCTCTTCAGCATAAGGCAGCATGACCTCTTCAAGTATTCTAATGTATTCAAACTGATCCATGATCCCTGGTATGCGATAAATAGGCCCAACACCGTAGTATGACAAACATCCCCATATCATGATGCTTGCGCAACCATGCTTCACTGTCTTCACAGTGTACTGTGGCTTGAATTCAGTGTTTGGGGGTCATCTGACAAACTGTCTCCGGCCACGAGACCCAAAAAGAACAATCTTACTTTCATCAGTCCACAAAATGTTGCGCCATTTCTCTTTAGGCCAGTCAATGTGCTCTTTGGCAAATTGTAACCTCTTAAGCACATGTCTTTTTTCCAACAGTGGGACTTTGCGGGGGCTTCTTGCAGATAGCTTGGCTTCACATAGGCATCTTCTAATTGTAACAGTACTCACAGGTAACTTTACACCTTCTTTGATCTTCCTGGAGCTGATTGTTGGCTGAGTCCTTGCCATTTTGGCTATTCTTCTATCCATTCGAATGGTAGTTTTTCGCTTTCTTCCACGTCTTTCAGGTTTTGGTTGCCATTTTAAAGCATTTGCGATCATTTTAGCTGAGCAGCCTATCATTTTCTGCACTTCTTTATATGTTTTCCCCTCTCCAATCAACTTTTTAATCAAGGTACGCTGTTCTTCTGAACAATGTCTGGAACGACCCATTTTCCTCAGAATTTCAGATAGAAATGCACTGTAACCAACATGTACAACATTTGCTGCCTTCCTTCCTTAAATAAGGGCAATAATTGCCACCTGTTTTTCAAAGAATGAATGACGTCACTAATAGAACTCCGCACTGCTATTATTTTGAACATGCCCCTTTCAATTAGTGATTCAATTACACAGAATCAGCAGCATGCATGTCATGACTGTTGGGTCTGTTGGATTTCTATTACTCTACTACACATGCTAGTAAATTATTTGCCATGTAGAAATATTATTTCTACCAAAAACAGTGATTGATCAGGTTAGTGATGTCTGACTGCTATTATTTTGAACACAACTATATATATATATATATATATATATATATATATAAATATATGTATATACACATCACCCGGCTGGTGATTCCCCGCCAACACCCGGTGATCGCCGAGCATCACTGACAGGGAGAGGTCTGTGTGTAAACAATACAGATCTCTCGCCTGTCAGCTCCAGCATGCTGCTTTGTATTGCTCTGCATAGCACAGCAATACGAAGCAGTGTGATTACACAGTAAAGCACAGCACACAGTAAAACACGCACAGCACACAGTTAACCCTTTGATCGCCCCAGATGTTAACCTTTTCCTGCCCAGTGTCATTAGTACAGCATCAGTGCTTTTTACTCGTCGGCACCCGGTGATCAAGGAGCATTACCGACGGAGGGAGAGAACTGTGTGTAAACAATGCAGATCTCTCCCCTGTCAGCTCCTGCACACTGCTATGCATGGCTTTGCATAGCAGAGCCATGCAAAGCAGTGTACTTACAGTGAAGCACACACCGTTTACAGTAAACAGCACATAGTTAACCCTTTGATTGTCCTACATGTTAACCCCTTCCTGCCCAGTGCCATTAGTACTTTTTATTAGCACTGATCACTGTATTAGTGTCACTGGGGATGTCAGTGACAGTTAGACAGTTCTCCCCCCAGTGTCAGAAAGCCTGCCACAGTCTTGCAGGCCCGCTATAAGTCGCTTATCTCTGCCATTACTTGTAAAAAAATTTAAATAAAAATTCCAGTATCTATACCACCATTTATAGACGTTATAACTTTCACGTAAACCAATTCATTTACACGTATTGGAATTTTTTTTAGCAAAGACATGTAGCAGAATACATTTTGGCCTAAATTTATGAAGAAATTAGATTTTTTTTATTTCTGTACTGGACATGTTTAATAGCAAAAAAACAAAAATATTGCTTGTTTTTTTTTAAATTGTCGGTTGTCGGTCTTTTACTGTTTCTAGCACAAAAATTAAAAAAATGCACAGGCAATCAGATACTACCAAAAGAAAGCTCCATTTGTGGGAAAAAAAGGACTTAAATTTCATCTGGGTGCAGCATTACATGACCGCACAATTATCAGTTAAAGTAACGCAGCGCCGTATCGCAAAAAATGGCCTGGTCAGGTAGGGGGGTAAGTGGTTAATTGGTTTTGGAGAGAGTGGGAAAGGACCAGTACCCCTACTGGGAAATGTACCCCTCACTTCTTGTCTGCACAGAAAGTGATGGAAATCTCTCCAACAAGGGGCACAGGCAAATACATAGAACATAGTAAAAGTGGAAAAAGGTGAGAATTGACAATTTTTCTATTCTTGTCTGTGACAGGAAGTGAGGGAAAGACCTCACTTACGTAGGCTTTGAGGCCTGAAGACAATTAATGGGCGGTTTGTTTATGTGACTTGAGCCGCCTGTTGTGTCTCCATACACTCACATGGGCGGCCTGCACACCACACCTGACATCTCAAGTTGCATAGATACACAGCCCATTCTACGTGGTCTACGTGACTCTGTGCCCATGTGAAGGAGGCCAGAGTCTTCCATAAAGGGGTTACAGAAAGAATAGTAAAACAACCGTAGTAGATAGAATAGAAAACGTTTGTGGTGAAAGGCCTTTTGTTTTTTAGTTTATTTAAAAGAGAAGTATGGCCGAAGCTTTTTTTGGCCATTCTTCTCCTGTGGGTCACAGGAGTTCACATACTTTTGCTCTCCTTTGACCCAGATTCAGCTTTTAGCAGGCTATAGTCCACTCTTAGCTGACATGGAAGAGCAGCTCCAGACCCTGGAAGGATTCCGACTGTATTGTTGAGATCCAAATAGAAGATGGTGCTACAAACCATAAACTGTATCAGCTATGGGATGAAGTGTCAAATAAATACTCTATGCTAATGCAGGCCATAGACGGGTCGAAAACCAGCCATTTTTTTTTAAAAAAAAGGAAAAATCGGTCGTTCAATAGGCCGACGTTACCACCAACGGTAAAAACAATCGGTCGATTTTTGTCCCGTCTATGGCTGGCATTTAATTACTTCTGTCCCTTGCAGAGAGCTCCGCTATTATATTTGACATGAAAAAGTATTGCGGTTGCAACAATGTATCCATTTGTATCCATTTCGGATACAGAGGTTTTTATTTGCATACAAATAGATACATTTGTTGCAACCGCAATACTTTTTCATGTCAAATATAATAGCGGACTGGAATTCTTATTCTTTTTCTGCTTCTTTTTCTTCTTTTCTTCTGCTTCTTTTTCTTCTTCTTCTTCTTTTTTGTCTTCTTGCAGGTCACTGCTCATGCACAGATTTTTTATCGGTAAAATGATCGGCCAATTTGCCCATCATTTCCGGGAAAATCGGCCAAACGGCAAAATCGGATGATTTTTTTCCAACTTTACCAATAAAAAAATGTGCCAAAACCCCGGAAAACAGCCGACCAATTAACCCACTAATGGTGTGAAAATCGGCCAATTTTTTTTCTTCAGCCGAAAAATCGGCCGATTTTCGACCCCTCTATGACCTGCATAGGACAACGTTGTACATACCGTGAGAGTCCAGCACTGACACGGTATGAAATAAATATACTACAATTCTTTATTCATGATCAAGCGAGACATAAAAAGAATTCATCCAATAAAATGATTGACGCGTTTCAGCTCCACACACTCTGGGCCTAAGGCTGGCCATACACTACACAATTGTCTTCCAATTTTCTGTTCAGTTTCTGCCCAATTTCCTTTAGATTTACCTTCCACTATGTAGTGCAAGAGCCTTCCTAATTAGATACAATTGAAAGTGTTGTTTAGGTTTGACCTCATATTATATGGTTTTTGGTAAATCTAAAGCAAATTTCTCAAGAAAATTATATAATGTATGGCCAGGCTTAGGGAAGGTAAATCTAAAGGAAATTGGGCAGAAATTGTGGCCAGGCTTAGGGAAGGTAAATCTAAAGGAAATTGGGCAGAAATTGAGCAGAAAACTGTAAAAAAATGTTGTATAGTGTATGGCCAGCCTTAGTCATAATCCATTAGTGTTGGTATCCACCCAGCTTCCTCATCCAGCATCCACCTGTGAAACATGGACATGTGACTCAAAAAACGCACTAAAAAAAGCAACTGCAGGTGTGTTTTGTATGCCATTTCAATGGAGAGGTGCATTTTTTGAGTGGTTTTAAACATGCACCAAAAATGCAGCAAGCAGGACCTTTTGCAACTGAAACACAAATGACTGGTGTGAAGAGTTCAATTAAATTTAAAAGGAAACATTTTTCATACTTTTTTCTTTGGCTTTTTTTAATTGAAAAACTTACTAAAAATTGATCAGTGTGAAAGGGCCCTTACAATATTCCAAGCTTTCTCTGAGGACTACAGCACACCTCCCCTGTCATGGAAAAAAGGACAAGGGAAGTTATTGTAGTACTTTCCTAGTGTAACAAAGCTATTTCTCCATAGATACATTACAGTGGGTGAGTGTTTTCACTCTAGGACAGGAAGTGTGTTACTGGCAGGATCACCAGGTGAAAAAAAGCCTAAAAAAAGCAAACAAATGCAGCCAATACAGAAAAAGACTGGTATGCTATAATGAATTACATTTTTATTTTTGGAGTGAGATATGCATGAAATGCAAAAAAAGTATTAAATCACACATCTAGCCCTTTTAAAATATTTTTAAAGTGTTAGTTCACCTTTACACATAAAATAAAAATGTGAACTAACACCACACACCCTCCTCACCGCTCTGGTCCCCACTCTACTTACCTCAGTAGTTGCTAAACTGCCATCACCCCCTGCAACTGGTTTAGCAGTCCAGGGATTTGAAACCCCCATTCTTTGCTCTCTTCTCCTTGTCATGCTTCCAGTATGGACAAGATTGATTCTGATTGGCCAGCACTGTCATAGTGAATCAAATCTGATCCTTTCCAGAAGTGCTGCACATAGAAGAGGGAGAAGAGTGTATTTCAAATTCCTGGACCTCTGGACAAGCTGTGGGACTGTTGATAGCTCGATGATAACGCTTCAGTGTGAACAGCACTGTGTGCTGCCATGTGCAAAAATTTCATAGGTGTTTCAGAAGCGTTAAAAACGCTTCCCAAACGCCTGTCTGACGCCTGCTGACAAAGCTAGTGTGAATGTAGCCTAATAGTTGAAAAATATGATCGTAAATTATCAATTGCATCTCAGTTTTTACACTTTCAAATGCCTGCATGATCAAAATACGATTGAATTCATGAACAAAGCATCTCAGTGCTCCTAATAAATGCAACATAATCAAATCGATCTGCCTTGGTCAATCAACTCAATTTAACCAATCTAAATCAATTAAAAAGGAGGTTATACTTATTCAGTTGTTTGCCAATTTGATTGTTAGGATCTAATCACACATCGATTTGATAATAAATTGAAACCTGCGTGGCCACTATAAGTATCCTTGGTTGTTATTTTAAAATGTTGACAGCTATGAATTTAGTGGGGTTTTTTTACTGTTTATCAAATATTACATATAATTTATTTTTATTTTCCATTTTCATGTAACTTTGAACTATATTGTCATGAACTACTTCCTTCTCTGTCTCTGGCTATTACTTTTGTGATTGATTGCTTCCCTTCTTTGCTTTGTGTGCTCACTCTGTCTCACTTCGAAGTGTCTCTAGAACTTCCTCCTGATGGTTTTGTCCTCTTTTCCTTTCAGTTCATGTTGTGGTCCTGCAGCCCTTGTTTCTCTCCTCCCCCTACACTTCTCCCCCTCTTTCTCTCTTCTGTCTTCCACACTGCTGACTAACTGTTCAGATATGCTTCCCTCTCATCTCTCTGCAGCTGCTTCAATTCTACCAGAACAACAGCAAGACTTCAACTGAGAAACTTCAGGAGAACAACAGCGAGACTTCAACTGAGAAACTCCAGGAGAACAAAAGTGAGACATCAACTGAGAAACTCCAGGAGAACAACAGCAAGACATCTTCTGAGAGACTCCAGGACAACAACAGCGAGACTTCAACTGAGAAACTCCAGGAGAACAACAGTGAGACATCAACTGAGAAACTCCAGGAGAACAACAGCAAGACATCTTCTGAGAGACTCCAGGAGAACAACAGCGAGACATCAACTGAGAGACTCCAGGAGAACAACAGCGAGACATCTTCTGAGAGACTCCAGGAGAACAACAGCGAGACATCAACTGAGAGACTCCAAGAGAACAACAGCGAGACATCAACTGAGAGACTCCAAGAGAACAACAGCGAGACATCAACTGAGAGACTCCAGGAGAACAACAGCGAGACATCAACTGAGAGACTCCAAGAGAACAACAGCGAGACATCAACTGAGAGACTCCAGGAGAACAACAGCGAGACATCAACTGAGAAACTGCAGGAGAACAACAGCGAGACATCAACTGAGAAACTGTAGGAGAACAACAGTGAGACATCAACTGAGAGACTCCAGGAGAACTACAACAAAATTGAAGGTACGTGAGCATGCATCATAATTTGTAACACATAAAGAAAGCCGGCCTTACGTTATACAAACATAATATGTGTTGCCTGACTATAATAGGTTCCAGTGGGTTAAGACTGGGGTAACTTTAGACCAGTCTTTTTCAGCCAGGGTGCCCAGGCACCCTGAGGTGCCTTCAGGTTTCTTCAGGGGTGCCTTGGCACAATGCCTAAAATTTGATCAAAAGTTGTATACAAGCCGGGTGGATCAAGCATGCATTTTAGTTACACAAAGCCACAGGTTTTCATTGTGCACCATTACAACATTCTAGTTGCCAGTGTCCTAACAACCAATGACCTCATCAGTTTATAAGGAGGAGGTCAGGCACTTGCACAGCATCCTTGTTTGCCTCTCCCTTACCCCTCTACATCAGCACTGGTTTCACATTGGCTGAGTGAGGACGAGAAACTGAGGGAGAAGAGAAACACTGGAATACTAGTCAGTACCAGTGTGCAAAGCTGTATTTGCTTTGGATAACCTCTAATGTTGGGCATCCTCCTAGCTGCTGCTGTGTTTTTGTAAAAATTTGTTTAGTTTTCTACATTTTAGAATGAGGTGCCTCAAAATTGTACAGAATTTTAAAGGGTGCCTTGACTGGAAAAAGGTTGAGAAACACAGCTTTAGACCTTACTCTTTTTGGGGAAGAATCGATAGACTACATTGGATTTTTCAAGGCAATAGCTATAGCTTTAAAGCTGAAGTTTAGGTATGGCAATTTTTACATAGTTACATTGGTCCAGCTTGGACCAATGTAAGTATGTGTATGCCATAACTGTAAAATCTTTGTGGAAGCTGGAAATCACCAAAGTAGGCACTGCTACTGCAGTGATCACCACTAGCTTCCAGGTCCCGTGCCGAGCAGCTGCTCTGCTGCATTGTAAACACAGGAGGTCACTTATTCGGTGAAGAGGTGGGATGGTGATATCAAAATCTCCACCTTGTCCAATCAGAGAGCACTTTGAAAAAATGCAGTTTTCTCTGAATGGTGCCTGTGCCGAGCAGGCGATCTCCTGGATTCATTAAGCAGCAGGGCAGCCACTCAGCATGGGAACCGGGAAGCTAGTTGCTAGTGGCTACCCAGCCTCTCCCAGTAAGCTGTCTACATGGTCCACCACATGCCAATTCATGGCAATAAGGACACCTCAAACTAATTAATTGGAGCAGTTCTGCCACCTTCATGGTGTAATCTATTATTTTTGCCATTTGTTTACGTCAGCCTACTTTACATACACGACCCTTACTAGATGGGTTAAACCTATAGCCACACTGAAATCTAAATGCTTACTTTCACATTGACATGCATTTTTGACACATTTCATTTAAGTTTATTTGTGTGGCCCCATGCAGGTCAATATACCAAGCATGTAATGGTGTGAGCAGGTTCTAATGAAACAATACGTTCAGTGCAAACCAGCCCTACAGAAAAGACTAAAGAACTGCTCCTGAAGATTGTGGCTGCGTCTCTGGCCTCAGAAAAGACCCAGGTGTTCTGATATGTGTTGCATACTATAGCATTCATGGTTTTACGTGATAGTTTTTCAAAAAGGATGTTTTAATTTCAGCCAGGATCTGGTGAACTGAACATTTTCTGGATTATTCCTTGGGCTTCCAAACTTTTTGGTCATTGACCAAGAACAAGCAAAAGTAGAGTCTGAACTGCTTATCTGTAATTTTTTCTTGATAACCAGATGATTGACATGACAATCAGGCAAATGGCATTTTCTTTCATTTAGCTTTTATTGAAAAAGCAAAATAAACATACAACCAGTATATGTTGAATTTTTGAACAAAATACGGCTGATGTGAATGACCAGGCAATTGGCATTTTCAAAAGGAGATGAGCAAAGGGAACCCCTGTGTATTACTCATGACAAGATACAGTACCTTTAAGAGTGTGATTTGGTAGGCATACTTGACCATGTACAGTCACAAACAGTAGATTCTTACTACATGAAGGTAATTTCTTGCCATATAGTGTTGACATGATGGCAAGACCCAGTCCATTCTGAACATCACTTGTGTAGCCTTTGCCTACAGCCCTCTTGACATGTGCCAATTGTGTCTGAACAACCAAAAATAAAAAGTTGTTAGAGGAATGAATGATTTCCACTATGTACATCTGCTTCAGTCTGCGGCTCAAAAGAACTTGCATTCCCTGTAATTGAGGTTTTGTCTTGGCTCTTTGTTAACATACAAAGGCAGTTGTCATAAGGATCCATGACTCAACGTGACAGCTACATTCCTCAGGTTTCACATTTGTGCCAATGTTTCAGTTTACTGTGTGTAGACAAAAGTCCGAAGTCTTTGTAGAGTTATATCTTGGTCATTGTTGTTGAGCTACTTTTGAATGAATGTCAGTTGGCCATCCGGTAAATTTTTAGATTGCAGAAAGAGACCCATACAAACAGAAGTACTGGCCAGAATTTGTAAAGGGCTGCTGTGTGGTGTACAGTCTATGTCTGGGCTGCTTGAATTGAATGAAATATCAAACTGCTTATTCGTAACAATCAAATGGATCCAGTTATATGTTGCTGCACGGGACTTCCTATCAAAGGTTTGTAAAATGAATAGATATAAACTGCCATGCTTTCTAAAACAACGCTGCTTTGAAATGCCAGTCCAACCACACTATAGACATTCTTTGTAAATATCCTTTATGGATGAAAACAAAATCTGAACCTCAAGGTTCAAGGCCTCATGTATAGCCACAAAGCCACCATGTGATCTGAATCATGGTAGAGCATGGAGGACATCTTACCACTGATTTTAAAAAGGATGTCACAAAATAGTTTGTGGCAATGAGGAATCAGGAGGGAGAATGCGTTTTGACTACACAGTGGTACCTCTAAAAATACCACCTGCCTAAAATAATATGTATAAAATAGTAATAAATAAATACCAGGATATGACAGGGGATCACACCAGGTTAGGGTTATCACCTCATCCCTTTAAAACTGAACACATATTAGTTACACAGGTTCGGTGGCTGACTAAGGTGGTAATTAAACTCACTTAGTGCCTTATCTGCAATAAATTAGCCTCAGAACCTGAGTAATTAATATGTGTTCGGGTTTAAAGGGATGAGGTGGCAACCCTACACTAGGTTGATATAAAGGCAGATTCTGGTACCTGTGGTAGTTATATGTAGTTATACACAGTATTTTATGATTTTTTTTAATGAATACATACCTGAATTAAATAGTATTTTAATATCTGTCTAGAATTCAGGGTGTTGTTCTGTGCATTTGAGTTAATTGTTCAGACATGGCTGTAACTATTGACACTTTATATTACAGCCTTTTCTTTTCATAACTTTTCATAAACAGCACCTTATCATCCTATTGCATGCCTGGTTTATTCCCCTGGTGCCCAACCTGTGGCCCCTTTGGTATATGATGTGTGGCTGTCAGACCTCAGCAGTCTGTAGTGGGAACATTAATTAGGGTAATAGCATTTCTATTAGCCTCATGCTACATGTTCTCAAGTTTACATTGCAGCTTATCCCCAGTCAAAGATGTAGCATGTCCACACTCTCTGACCCTCAATTCCTCTATTAAGTCTGCAGTTTCTGACAGCCTTCTCAAGCATTACATATATTGAACATTATGTGCGGCCATTTGGTGATGTCAGGGTGGCATTTGAGGCCCCTTTTAGTTCATACGTTTACAACCACTTGTTTAGACAGGGGAATCCCTATTTGCTTGCAATATTGAGTCTTTTGGGGGGGTAATGTAATCTGTAGTGCCACCTGCTGGTGAAATGTCCAATCTACTGCTGTGTCAAACAAGGTGGTTGATGTACTAAAGGAAAAACAGAATGTTTGCTTAGCAAAGTTAGCTACACTATATTGTTAAGTATTGGGACACCCCTACAAATCATTGGATTCAGGTGTTCCAATCACCTCCATGGCCACAGGTGTATAAAATCAAGCACCTAGGCATACAGACTGCTTCTACAAACATTTGTGAAAGAAAGCTGTATAACTCAGGAGCTGAGTGAATTCAGACGTGGTACCGTGATGAGTTGCCACCTGTGCAATAAGTCATCATTGAAATTTCCTTGTTACTAAATATTCCACAGTCAACTGTTATTGGTAATATAACAAAGTGGAAGCAACAGGGAACAACAGCAATTCAGCCACGAAGTGGTAGGCCACGTAAAATGACAGAGCGGGGTCAGCGTATGCTGAAGCGCACAGTGAGTAGGCATCGCCAACTGTCTCCAGAGTCAATAGTCCAGCAAACTTTGTGTGGCCTTCACATTAGTACAACAACAGTGGGTAGAGGGCTTCATGGTTTCCATGGCCGAGCAGCTGCATCCGAGCTTTACATCACCAAGTGCAATGCAAAGTGTCAGATGCAGTGGTGTAAAGAACGTCGCCACTGGACTCTAGAGCAGTGGAGACGTGTTCTCTGGAGTGACCAATGACGCTTCTCTGTCTGGCAATCCGATGGACGTGTCTGGGTTTGACGGTTGCCAGGAAGACAGTACTTACCTGACTGCATTGTGGCAAGTGTAAAGTTTGGTGGAGGGGGGATTATGGTGTGGGGTTGCTTTTAAGGGGTTGGGCTTGGCCCCTTATTTTCAGGGAAGGAACTCTTAAGGCGTCAGGATACCAAGACATTTTGGACAATTTCATGCTCCCAACTTTGTGGGAACAGTTTGGGGATGGCCCCTTCCTGTTCCAACATGACTGCGCACCAGTGCACAAAGCAAGGTCCATAAAGTCATGGATGCGCGAGTTTGGGATGGAGGAACTTGACTGGCCTGCACAGAGTTCTGATCTCAACCCAATAGAACACCATTGGAATGAATTAGAGCGGAGACTGCGAGCCAGGCCTTCTCATCTGACATCAGTGCCTAACCTCACAAATGGTCTTCTGGAAGAATGGTCAAACATTCCCATAGGCACGCTCCTAAACCTTGTGGACAGCCTTCCCAGAAGAGTTGAAGCTGTTATAGCTGCAAAGGGTGGGCCAACTCAATATTGAACCCTACGGACTAAGACTGGGATTCTATTAAAGTTCATGTACGTGTAACGGCAGGTGTCCCAATGTAAGAAATTGCTTTAGTTAGTATATAAATTTTACTTTTTCCTTCTACGGCCATGGATAATAAGCAGGAACCTGCTTATTACTCCCATTCACACAACATAAATAATAAATATATGCTTAGCTTTGTTCACTAAGCTAAGGGAACCTTTATTTTTTTAAATGATAGTTCTCTACTTCATTGGTAAATCTATCCCATTTTTTCATACTGCATCAGATACCAGATTTCACCAGCCATCTTTTGCTCACAGTCTAAAGCAGTGGCCTCCAAACTGTGGCCCTGGGGCTAGATGAAGCCCTTTGCTTGATTTTATCTGGCCCTTGGAGCAACATTCCCCCCACTGTCCGCCACAATGGTTGCAACAGCGGTTCCTGCCACTGGCACCAGTGATGGAGCACTTTACCTCCCACTGCCACTAATGATGGAGCACTTTTCTTCCCACTGCCACCAATGATGGGGCACTATTCCGCCTTCTGACACCAGTGATGGGGCACTTTTCCTCCCACTGATACCAATAATGGGGCACTTTTCCTCTCACTGCCATTATTCATGGAGCACTATTCCTTCCCCTGCAACAAATGCTGGGGCACTTTTCCTCCCACTGATACTAATGATGGGGCACTCTTCCTTCCACTAACACCAATGAGGGGGCATTATTCCTCCCCTTAATACCAAAGACGGAGCATTGTTTACTGCTATTGACACCAAGACATTTTATGCTCCCGCTGTCCACAATCTTGCCCCCCTACAGTTTGAAGGACAGTAAACTTGCCCTTTGTTTAAAAAGGTTGGAGACCCCCGGTCTAAAGCATACATACATAAAGCCTTTTCATGTTGCACCTAGGGTTGCCTGAGCTTCTGAGCTCCAACTTCCCATTATGTCAAGGTTGAACATACTATTCGTTCAGATTGTTCATTTGCACCAGGACCTACTTCTGTTTGTACTAAATGTGTGTCAGGTGGGTGCTGAAAGACCTCCTGATACTGTCAAGTATATCTGCACATGGCTCACTTTGATCATTACAGGGTGAATAAATGTTTTAGTTAGCCAGTAGTTGCACATGGGGGGCCCAAAAATTGGTCTTGCACAGGGGCCCTTTGGTGAGTCTGCCATAGTGTTACATTTTGCTTTACTATGCTAGCAACTGACTCTCTGTACTTTATTCTTCCTGTATGTATTTGAATGGAAGAAAAATTGGAAATCCCCCTAAATTCCCCAAAAATTGGCTTGTTTTTATATTGCTGCAAAAACCTTTTTATAATGTCACATTGATTCGGGAAATGGAGGTAGTTTAAAGGTTATACTTAGTTTATCCAGCACAAATCAGTATGATTGTGAAATGTCTGGACATAAAGAGCTTGGGATAAACAGCCAAAAATACTTTCACGATTTATCAATTGATGACAAAACCAATCTGACTAGATCTCCTGTATAGTGTCTACCGGGAACTGGTTGCATTTAATATAAACAAAAAGCACAGAGTATGTGAAGCATGTGTGTAGAGATGAGATGGTGAGGCATGATGAAGAAAACATAGTCCTTTAATTTTTCTTCCAAGGACGTCAGGCACTGAGCCAAGTGGAGCATTCTCTGGTAATCTGGAGGGTCATACTAGGCCCCAAGTGATGTTTTTCTCCACCTCGCAGCATAAGCCTATGAGTCATCTGATGACCCACAGAGATTCAAGCAAGGTTTAATTGGATCCACACCCAAACTACAACAGTCAGCACTTACCAAAGGGAACCTATCCAGGATTTTGTAAAAATGGCTGTTAGGCAATCAAGCTTAGTTACAATGGATTTAGTAAAATCAAGCAAAATAGCTTGGACCAAGATATGTAGAGCAAATCAACAAGCTGACCTTGATGCGGACTTCTACAGCTGCAAATGCTTGTCTTCCCTTCTATTTCTATGTTTAACTCCTAGTAGAATGATCTAAAAGGAAAGTAGAAGGAAAGATCTATGTAAGCTACAAGTCCTTGGGGTCATAACATAGGGCTATGGATTAACTCCCCTTTGTGAGCCCATGTTTCACTCAATGTTTCAGTGCTGATTTGCTTATTGGACCAGCACTGAAACATAGAGTAAGTCACAAGCTTCTCTATACCCAGAGGTATTCCCTTCAGATCCAAGCACCTCTATACCCAGAAGTATTTCCTTCAGATCCAAGCACCTCTATACCCAGAAGTATTTCCTTCAGATCCAAGCACCTCTATACCCAGAAGTATTTCCTTCAGATCCAAGCACCTCTATACCCAGAAGTATTTCCTTCAGATCCAAGCACCTCTATACCCAGAAGTATTTCCTTCAGATCCAAGCACCTCTATACCCAGAAGTATTTCCTTCAGATCCAAGCACCTCTATACCCAGAAGTATTTCTTTCAGATCAAGCACCTCTATACCCAGAAGTATTTCCTTCAGCTCCAAGCACCTCTATACCCAGAAGTATTTCCTTCAGATCCAAGCACCTCTATACCCAGAAGTATTTCCTTCAGATCCATGCACCTCTATACCCAGAAGTATTTCCTTCAGATCCAAGCACCTCTATACCCAGAAGTATTTCCTTCAGATCCATGCACCTCTATACCCAGAAGTATTTCCTTCAGATCCAAGCACCTCTATACCCAGAAGTATTTCCTTCAGATCCAAGCAACTCTATACCCAGAAGTATTTCCTTCAGATCCAAGCACCTCTATACCCAGAAGTATTTCCTTCAGATCCATGCACCTCTATACCCAGAAGTATTTCCTTCAGATCCAAGCACCTCTATACCCAGAAGTATTTCCTTCAGATCCATGCACCTCTATACCCAGAAGTATTTCCTTCAGATCCAAGCACCTCTATAGCCAGAAGTATTTCCTTCAGATCCAAGCAACTCTATACCCAGAAGTATTTCCTTCAGATCCAAGCACCTCTATACCCAGAAGTATTTCCTTCAGATCCAAGCACCTCTATACCCAGAAGTATTTCCTTCAGATCTAAGCACCTCTATACCCAGAAGTATTTCCTTCAGATCCAAGCACCTCTATACCCAGAAGTATTTCCTTCAGATCCATGCACCTCTACACCGAGAAGTATTTCCTTCAGATCCATGCACCTCTATACCCAGAAGTATTTCCTTCAGATCCAAGCACCTCTACACCCAGAAGTATTTCCTTCAGATCCAAGCACCTCTACACCCAGAAGTATTTCCTTCAGATCCAAGCACCTCTACACCCAGAAGTATTTCCTTCAGATCCAAGCACCTCTACACCCAGAAGTATTTCCTTAAGATCCAAGCACCTCTATACCCAGAAGTATTTCCTTCAGATCCATGCACCTCTATACCCAGAAGTATTTCCTTCAGATCCAAGCACCTCTATACCCAGAAGTATTTCCTTCAGATCCATGCACCTCTATACCCAGAAGTATTTCCTTCAGATCCAAGCACCTCTATACCCAGAAGTATTTCCTTCAGATCCAAGCACCTCTATACCCAGAAGTATTTCCTTCAGATCCAAGCACCTCTATACCCAGAAGTATTTCCTTCAGATCCATGCACCTCTATACCCAGAAGTATTTCCTTCAGATCCAAGCACCTCTATACCCAGAAGTATTTCCTTCAGATCCAAGCACCTCTATACCCAGACGTATTTCCTTCAGATCCATGCACCTCTACACCGAGAAGTATTTCCTTCAGATCCATGCACCTCTATACCCAGAAGTATTTCCTTCAGATCCAAGCACCTCTACACCCAGAAGTATTTCCTTCAGATCCAAGCACCTCTACACCCAGAAGTATTTCCTTCAGATCCAAGCACCTCTACACCTAGAAGTATTTCCTTCAGATCCAAGCACCTCTATACCCAGAAGTATTTCCTTCAGATCCAAGCACCTCTATACCCAGAAGTATTTCCTTCAGATCCATGCACCTCTATACCCAGAAGTATTTCCTTCAGATCCAAGCACCTCTATACCCAGAAGTATTTCCTTCAGATCCAAGCACCTCTATACCCAGAAGTATTTCCTTCAGATCCATGCACCTCTATACCCAGAAGTATTTCCTTCAGATCCATGCACCTCTATACCCAGAAGTATTTCCTTCAGATCCATGCACCTCTATACCCAGAAGTATTTCCTTCAGATCAAAGCACCTCTATACCCAGAAATATTTCCTTCAGATCCAAGCACCTCTATACCCAGAAATATTTCCTTCAGATCCAAGCACCTCTATACCCAGAAGTATTTTCTTCAGATCCATGCACCGCTATACCCAGAAGTATTTCCTTCAGATCCAAGCACTGAGCAGAGGGGAAAGAAAGTGTAGAAACAGTAACTATATCCTAGGTGTAAATGGGCAATTAAAGCAAACCTGTTGCTTTACCTTGAATGGGGAAAGTACAGGTCTGCAGTGAGTATATCCTAGGTGTATATTGGTGATTAAGCAAACCTATTGCTTTGCCCTGAATGGGGAAAGTACAGGTCTGCACCTTTCATATTAGTGGATAATGACTTTGTACTTGGCAGAACCTAAGGGCTTTTTCATACCAGCAAGTCACACTAAATGTGTTGGTGCACACTGGGAGTAAACAGTGTCAATGTACCAATCCCTGTGCATTATACAGTTAACTTTTTTTTCTTTTAGAACTTTATTGAAACATCACAAGTGACATTTCATTAAGCTCTACTCACACAACAATGTTGCAATGCGATAATGTGTATTACAACCCTCTGCACTGAAAAAAGGGAACAAGGCTTTTTGCCTTGACAGACAAGACTGCCCAGTGCATTCCCAGCATACCTGGAGTAAACAAACACTTAAACTGTCTGGTAATAGCAATACAGCCTGAGGAAAGAAGATGCTCTTTGCAGTGTACAGTAAGGGAATATTTTACATGAACACGTATACTTTCCTCTCAGCTCACTAGTCTGCCAAGAATGAATCATTTTCAATGACTTGAATAACTGCAAAATCGTTGAGGTTGACCCTTCCATTGCCAGAAGTTCACTGTCTCCAAGTAATGAAATATGCTGGATAAGACAAATTGTCAGTTAACATTGGCTTATTCTTGCAAAATTAAGCAAAGTAGGTTGGACTTTTTAGGTACCCCAAAAAATTGTCTCATAATATGCTATTCACATTTATGTTATGATAGCAACAATAGCGACTAGTTTAGTGATAACTTTATGCATTTCTTTGAGATAATTTCAGTGACATCAGGAGTGTCATTTGGTAAAGAGTAAAATTATTATAGCATAACCTATTTGTGATCACTGTCTGGGGGCATTCCCTAGACCAACAGAAAGGAGACTGAGATGGGATACTGGGAAAAGCATATCAGTCACATTGGGATCCCAAATATATAGGGAAAGGGGTAATTACCAGGATAATAGAACCAGGGAAGTATGCCGTAGACCGTATGGAAGCACTTTGTGTAACCAGATCCTTATGCTAGTTGCTGAGAGTCAGTGCTGAGAAAATAAAGATCTGAACCTACGAGAGAGATTGAAAAATACTCATCATTGGCCTGTGGTGGGAGAACCAGCAAGTACCATATCGAAGTGAAAAAGAGGGGGGAGCCTGATGGCATCCATATACTTATATTTGAAGGACATCCTTAAGAAAGAGGTATGTATGCCCTTGCTTTATATTTGGCTACCCTACTCTCAGCAACTAGCATAGAGATCTGGTTATATAATTTGTTTCTTTATTGTCTGCAACATACTACCCTGCTAATTCCCCCCTTTCCAATATAATTGGTATCCCAAGATTGATATGCTTCTCCCAGCATTCCTTCCTAGTCTCCTTTCCGGTGGTCTTGGGCATGCCCACAGACGGTGATCACAAATAGGTTATGCTATATTGATTTTACTGGTCACCAACCATCACTCCTGATGACGTTGAAATTATCCCGAAGAAACACGTAAAGGTATCGCTCAGCTAGTTTACATCATTGTTGCTATTGTAACATGAATGTACTTTAAGCAATACCATGAGGCCTGGTTTTGACGGTGTGGTTGCATTCTATGGGTAGGGCAGACCATTCATTTCAATTGATCTCCCTATCTGCAGAATCACAGGGAAAGAGGTCCCCAATCCTTTTTTAAAATTGCACCACATGGAACCTTATGGTGCTCTGGCACTGTCTAGTTTCATGTACGCAAAAATGTGATTAGTTTGCCGATGAGTGGGGGTGCCATTAAGACTTTTATGGCACCCCCATGCATCTGCTCAAGAACAGCACATTCCCAACACACAATAATGTGAACCTAGCCTAAGATGATACTCACAAGTTATGCTTATATTACAACTTGGTATAGAAAGAGACATGAGCAGGGGGGTGCCCCAAAGTTTTTATACTTTATAATGTTTGCTTTTATGTCATTCATGAATAGATGCTTAATTTTATGAATAACATGTAATGAGACTATTTTTTTCCTACTTTATCTAAATTTGCTATTACGATTTGGAGATGTGGGTACCTCTATTTGAGTTTTGAAGGATTTGTGTATACAGGTGAAACTCGAAAAATTAGAATATCGTGCAAAAGTTCATTTATTTCAGTAATGCAACTTAAAAGGTGAAACTAATATATGACATAGATCCATTACATGCAAAGCAAGATAGTTCAAGCTGTGATTTGTCATAATTGTGATGATTATGGCTTACAGCTCATGAAAACCCCAAATCCACAATCCCAGAAAATTAGAATATTGTGAAAAGGTGTAATATTCTCGGCTCAAAGTGTCGCACTCTAATCAGCTAATTAAGCCATAACACCTGCAAAGGGTTCCTGAGCCTTTAAATGCTCTCTCAGTCTGGTTCAGTAGGAATCACAATCATGGGAAAGACTGCTGACCTGACAGTTGTGCAGAAAACCATCATTGACACCCTCCATAAGGAGGGAAAGCCTCAAAAGGTAATTGCAAAAGAACTTGGATGTTCCCAAAGTGCTGTATCAAAGCACATTAATAGAAAGTTATGTGGAAGGGAAAAGTGTGGAAGAAAAAGGTGCACAAGTAGCAGGGATGACCGCAGCCTGGAGAGGATTGTCAGGAAAAGGCCATTCAAAAGTGTTGGGGACTTTCACAAGGAGTGGACTGAGGCTGGAGTCAGTGCATCAAGAGCCATTACACACAGATGGATCCTGGACATGGGCTTCAAATGTCGTATTCCTCTTGTCAAGCCGCTCCTGAACAACAAACAACGTCAGAAGCGTCTTACCTGGGCTAAAGAAAACCAGACCTGGTCTGTTGCTCAGTGGTCCAAAGTCCTCATTTCTGATGAGAGCAAGTTTTGCATCTCATTTGGAAACCAAGGACCCAGAGTATGGAGGAAGAATGGAGAGGCACACACTGCAAGATGCTTGAAGTCCAGTGTGAAGTTTCCACAGTCTGTGTTGATTTGGGGAGCCATGTCATCTGCTGGTGTTGGTCCACTGTGCTTCATTAAATCCAGGGTCAATGCAGCCATCTACCAGGAGATTTTGGAGCACTTCATGCTTCCTTCTGCAGATGAGCTTTATGGGGATGCTGACTTCATTTTCAAGCTGGACTTGGCACCTGCCCACACTGCCAAAAGCAAAAAAAACTGGTTCAATGACTGTGGGATTACTGTGCTTGATTGGCCATTAGAGAATCTATGGGGCATTGCCAAGAGAAAGATGAGAGACATGAGACCGAACAATGCAGAATAGCTGAAGGCCGCTATTGAAGCATCCTGGTCTTCTATAACACCTCAGCAGTGCCACAGGCTGATAGCTTCCATGCCACGCTGCATTGAGGCAGTAATTGCTGCAAAAGGGGCCCAAACCAAGTACTGAGTACATATGCATGCTTATACTTTTCAGAGGTCCGATATTGTTCTATGTACAATCCTTGTTTTATTGATTGCATGTAATATTCTAATTTTCTGAGATTGTGGATTTGGGGTTTTCATGACCTATAAGCCATAATCATCACAATTATGACAAATCACGGCTTGAACTATCTTACTTTGCATGTAAAGAGTCTAACCCATATATTAGTTTCACCTTTTAAGTTGCATTACTGAAATAAATGAACTTTTGCACGATGTTCTAATTTTTCGCGTTTCACCTGTATACATTCTTCCTATATTGGCTTAAGCCAGCCATACATAGGTCAAATTCCAAAAGAATTTTCTTTAGAAAATCTTTTCTAAGAATTTTCGTTTGAATATCACACCATTAGTGGGCTACAAAAATGGCAGATTTTCATGTGACCATCGAATTTGAGTGATCGGGCATGTTGGAAATGTTTAGTTAATGATGGGAGAATCGCACGACAAATATAATCGAAAAAGAAATAAGCAGGAACTATGACCTGGAAAGAAAAGAAAATTCTTGGCCAAGAAAATTCTTTTCTGTAGCAACACATGGTGAAATTGAAGGCTTGGTTGTTCAAATTTCAAAATTAATGGTGGCACCATCGGGTTACAAAACGCACAAAATTTCTGATTTTCTAAAGAAAATTTGTTCAGAATCCGACCCATGTATGGCCTGCAGTACTCTTATTTATTTCATATATGTGTTCTTGGTTCAGTTCTCACTGGACACTGCCTTAGTCTTTAATGTACAGGTGTACCTCGGTTTACGAACGCCCCGGTTAACGTCATTTTCGGTTTACGAATGAAAATCTATTGAAAATAATGGCTCGGTATAGGAATTGTTTTTGCAATACGAACGGATTAATTGGTTTTCAGTGCATTTACATGTCCCCTGTATAGTACTATGCCTTTAAAGTGCACTTTACAAAGAGTTTTGAACAAATAAGACTTTTTTTTACTTTTTCCTGACCTCCGGAATGGATTAATTGGTTTTCAATGCATTTACGAATTTTGTTTTAATGATGTCCCTTTATGCCTTTAAATTGCACTTTATAAAGCGTTTTAACAGATAAAACTTTTTTTATTTTTTTTCTAACCTTCGGAACAGATTGTTTTTCAATGCATTTACAAATTCATTTTTAATCATGTCCTTGTACAGTATTTATGCCTTTAAAGTGCACTTTATAAAGAGTTTTGAACAGATAAAAGACTTTTTTTTTACTTTTTTCTGCCCTCCGGACTGGATTAATTGGTTTTCAATGCATTCCTATGGGAAGCCACGTTTTGGTTTACAAATTTTTTGCAATACAAAAAGTCCTGCAGAACTAATTAAATTCATAAACCGAGGTACGCCTGTATAATGTTTTTGTGTTCGGTATATTATTTGATGTGTATATCAAATAGTAGGGATGCAATAGTGGTTTTGCATCCCTTCTATTAAATATACTGTGGAGGAGGAAGTGGAGTTCACTGAGTGTGTATACCTGGACTTAAAAAGATTTATATCAACACATGCAGATTTCACAAATATTAACTAATATAGAGTACTGTATATGCAACATTAATGTTAACAATGTTGGTTTGCACCCCTAATGTTCTCAAACAAATTGCCCCTAGGGACGCATGAATATTCCTCCTGGGATTGTGTGGTTTTATTCTAAGTGCTCCGGCTTCCTCCTATAACCTGAAAGCATACTGATAGTTTAATCAGCTCCCACCCAAAACTGTGTGTATATCTGTATGAGTGTAGTAGGATCATTACTGTAAACTTTGTATAATTTGGCAGAATTGTCAACGCTATGCAGCTGGAAAACATACAAGGTTCACTTTAATCTCCACCTACACATATTTTCTAGTCTTACACATTGCACACTGGACACATTCATGTATTCATTTCAGTATACAATCCTTTTACACATCCAACTTATATTTACAGTTTATATCCTGTTCCAGTTTAGTCATTGTAGAGTCACTTTATTGCTTTGATACTGGAAGACAGCGATAAACATCATGGCACAGACAGCAGAAATAGGTGTTCTGGTCTTTGTCAGCAGGGATATAGTCAGATCACTGTGTGTGTATGATGATGATGATTTTTAGTACACTTACTGAGCATCCCAGGACAGACTGCATGAGAAAGGTGTAATTGACTAAGTGTCATCTCTGTCTGCTGCCTCATTCCTCTGCTATCTGCACCTCTGATGAGCTTTACGGACACCAAGAGAAAAATGGTGACAGGGAAAGGCACAGCCTGTGATTGACAGCCTCAGCTCTGTTCCTGTGTGTTGTGTGAAGGGGGTGGTGTCCCTTCCCTCCAATCAGCTCTCAGAGCTCTCCTCAGTGATGTAACTTCAGCCCACACCCTCTGCTTTTCAAAGCTGAGAGATCCTGTGTAACTTCTGCACTTTTAATGGATGTAGGGGACAGACAGCTGTAGATAAACATATACAACTTATGTATGCGGTACTACTTAGGACGATTTGTTTTTTCTTGTATCACCTGAGGGCAGCCACTTCACTGGTGTAGCACTACCCATTAAAGCTTGGGTCCCCATATAGTCCTACACAGCCAGGCAACACCATTTCCTCACTCAGACATACATCCAGGAGACAGTAACCTGTTGGATGGGGTAAGGAGCGTATGGGATGCCCAAGGGTAATGGCAACAGAGGACAAACTCCGTAGCAACTATATACAAGTCTTTACAGCAAACAGTCTCTTTTGGAGAGCTAGCCAGTATCTCCTGTATTACTATCCCAGACCCCAGATGACTCCTCTCCTTAGGTAAAAAGCTAATCCAGTTTCCCACCAGAGTGCCTCTTTTCCCTTACTGGCCCAGGGGGTGCAGGTTTGCTACCTCACTCCTTTCTCCTGTGCTGCTGTTGATGCTGTTGGGTTGGTGGTTGCTACCAGGCCTTCTAGCTGGGCCTCTCTTTCCCAGCTGCACAGGTGGTCCTCGCTCTGGAGTGCCGGTGAAGTCCTAAGCTTTCCTCCTTCCAAGCTCCACTGCTTGTAGGTGGGCCCCTTTCCATCCGGGACCCCTCCTGGACTCCTGCTGAGCAGGTTCAGTTACTTTTAAGGGCTGTCCTGGCCCCTTGCCAAGCCTCCTGTTGGGGATTGGCCAGGATCCCTTAAGAGTACAGACTAGCCACTCCTTACCTCTGCCCAATGCTTCTAGATCTTTCTCCAAAGTTCCAGAGCAAGGGGAAGTCTGAGAGAGCTAGTCTGCAGAGCCTCTCAGCTCTGACATAAATATGACCCACCTGGCTATCACACCCAGGCTGCTACTCAGCCCTCCTAACTAACAATTAGGCTCTAGCTCCCCCTAGCTTTCTAGGAGGTTGCTAAACAGGTTATAAGTACCGTATTTGCCGGCGTATAAGACGACTTTTTACCCCTTGAAAATCTTCTCAAAAGTCGGGGGTCGTCTTATACGCCGGTATACGGCATACTGACACTTTTTAGGGGGGCGGCGCAGTGCCGCCGCCCCCCCTTCCAACGGAAGGGACACTAAGTACAGGGGTGGGCAGGGGCTGTTTCTTACCTGGCTCCGGTCCCACGACGATCCGGACCAGGAAGCGCGGCTGCTCCTTCAGTTCGGCCACTGAATGTTCGCGCGGCTCCTCGGCTCCGCCTCCTCAACGGTGATTGGCCGCCAGAACTGTAGCTCAGGAAAGGCACACAGGCGGCCAATCACCGGCGAGGGGGCGGGGCCAAGCGGCCCCATGAAAATTGAGTGCAGGAGCAGCAGGTAAGTGTTCAGTGTAGAGGTGCTGCTGCAACCACATATGCTGGCTGCAGCAGCACCATACTAGAACAGGGTCAGCAAGTGTAATTGGTGTCAGTGGGAGGAATAGTGCCCCATCATTGGTGTCACTGATACCAATGATGGAGCACCATTCCTCCCACTGACACCAATGATGGGGCACCATTCCTCCCACTGACACCAATGATGGGGCACTATTCCTCCTCCCCACTGACACCAACGATGGGGCACTATTCCACCCCCACTGACACCAATGATGGGGCACTATTCCACCCCCCACTGACACCAATGATGGGGCACTATTCCACCCCCCACTGACACCAATGATGGGACACCATTCCTCCCACTGACACCAATGTTGGGACACTATTCCTCCCACTGACACCAATGATGGGGCACTATTCCCCCCACTGATACTAATGATGGGGCACTATTCCACCCCCCACTGACACCAATGATGGGGCACTATTCCACCCCCCACTGACACCAATGATGGGACACCATTCCTCCCATTGACACCAATGTTGGGACACTATTCCTCCCACTGACACCAATGTTGGGACACTATTCCTCCCACTGACACCAAGGATGGGGCACTATTCCCCCCACTGATACTAATGATGGGGCACTATTCCTGCCACTGATACCAATGATGGGGCACTATTCCTCCCACTGATACCAATGATGGGGCACTATTCCTGCCACTGATACCAATGATGGGGCACTATTCCTCCCACTGATACCAATGATGGGGCACTATTCCTGCCACTGATACTAATGATGGGGCACTATTCCTGCCACTGATACCAATGATGGGGCACTATTCCTGCCACTGATACCAATGATGGGGCACCTATTCCCCCCACTGATACTAATGATGGGGCACTATTCCTGCCACTGATACCAATGATGGGGCACTTATTCCTCCCACTGATACTAATGATGGGGCACTATTCCTGCCACTAATGCCAATGATGGGGCACTATTCCTGCCACTAATACCAATGATGGGGCACTTATTCCTCCCACTGATACTAATGATGGGGCACTATTCCTGCCACTAATACCAATGATGGGGCACTATTCCTCCCACTGACATCGATGATGGGGCACTATTCCTCCCACTGACATCGATGATGGGGCACTATTCCTTCCACTGGTGTGCATTGGAAGAGGGGTAGTCTTATACGGCGAGTATAGCCCAAACACTACATTTTAGCAGGAAAAGTAGGGGGTCGTCTTATACGCCGGCAAATACGGTAAGTGTAAGGCTAGTTTCACACTACAGAGTTCTCTGATAAGGGATCTGCGGTGGATAGTTTTTTCGAGACCAACTAAGCTGTGACTTCCATCCATTCAAGAGGTGATCCTGCTTTCTCCTGAAAGCCTGTTTTTTTTTTTTTTTTGCTTGTTTTTATTTTGTCAAATGGCAACTTTGATTGGGCCTAATGTGCAAGTGTTTGGCTTGCGGTCGGGGCATGGTTCCATTAACTTGAATAGGTGAGTTTGACAGACAGTACCGTCTGTCAACTCAACAGTCCGTGTTAATTATCCACAATGCAAAGCATCACAGCCAGGAAATGTGTACAGCCCCTCCACTCAACAGAAATATATATAACTGATAGAAGGCCAGGAATTGGGGGGTCCACTCTTCAGTCTTACAATGTAACTGGGATATACAGGTATATATACTGTAGTTGATAGAAGGCCAGGAATTAGGAAGTACACTCCTCAGTGATACAGTGTTACAGTGTTATAGAAAACTGAGAGGAAGCCAGGAATTGGGGGTTCACTCCTCAGTCTTACAAAGTAATTCTGATATATATAATTGACAGGAAGCCAGAATTTGGGGATCCACTCCTCAGTCTTACAAAGTAATTCTGATATATATGATTGACAGGAAGCCAGGAATTGGGGATCCACTCCTCAGTCTTGCAAAGTAATTCTGATATATATAATTGACAGGAAGCCAGGAATTGGGGGTCCACTCCTTAGTCTAACAGTTTAACAGCAATATATATAACTGATAGGAAGCCAGGAATTGGGGGTCCACTTCCCAATCTTACAATGTAACAGTGATATTTATAACTGATAGGAAGCCAGGAATTGGGGGTCCACTTCTCAGTCTTACAAGGTAACAGTGATATTTATAACTGATAGGAAGCTAGGAATTGGGGGTCCACTTCTCAGTCTTATTGTCAGATGTGGTAACTGTTGTGGCTCCAAGGATTGCAACTTAGCGTATTTTACCAGTAAACAACACATTGAAACTATGCCCTGGCATTTTATAAGTGCATTAGAGAATTTTTATTGTGGCTTTTAAAAAGGGAACAAGGAATATAGAGTTATAAAACATTTTATTGGAACTCCAGGGAAGAGAGTAAATGCAGTAATAAATATGATTTTCATTTCAGGCTTTTATTTTTAGTAGTGTCATTTGTGATATCTCAGGAAATCAAATCTAAAGCTTTCCAGACAGACATCTATTTTGCATCAAATTTCTTACATTTGATCAGAATTTTCACTCACGTTTTGAGTATTTCTTTTTGTCCTGCTTAGGTCCTTTTTTATGCAGGCGCCTGTGTTGCGTCTGAGCAGGGATTCCATAATGAGGTTTGACAGTTCCAAACCGCATGACAAGTCATATCCTATTTGTGCCTATAGAACCGTTCAAATCGGTGCAATTCTGACTTTGTGGTGTGGTACTGATTTTGAAAAAAGGTTCCTGCGCTATTTGTGCCGATTCTATGTGCGTCTTGCTTAGACATCTGTGCATGAAGTCGTACAGATGTCAGGTAAGCCACACATGAAATCGCACTGATCAGCGGCTTTGAAATCATACTAATTCAAATGAAGTAGCGCGATTTCAAAGCCCCATTCAATGTAAACCAGGGCTAATAGTGTTTTTCTATCATTGTGACCAGCAGGAATGAGAGGTAGACAGGGCATGCCATATAGAAGTCTTTCTCAATCAGAGTTTAGCAGAACCCTGGAGTTCCTTCAGAAGTTGCTAGGGGTTCCTATAGAAGAGAGCAGTGGCAGATTGATCTCCTGCCTACACTGACCCCCATTTCAAAGGGTCACTTGTACATTGACCACAAATGTAAGAGGTCACTTCCACACTAAACACCAATGTAAACGGTCACTTCTACACCTCCCACCAATGTAGGGAGTCACTTCTACAAAGACCACCAATGTAAGGGGTTACCTATACACTTCCCACCAATGTAAGAGGTCACTTCTATAAGAACCACCAATGTAAGGGGTCACTTCTACACTTCCCACCAATGTAAGGGGCCACTTCTACAATGACCAACAATGTAAGGGGTCACTTCTACACTAAACACCAATGTAAATGGTCACTTCTACACCTCCCACCAATGTAAGGAGTCACTTCTACAAGGAACACCAATGTAAGGGGTCACCTATACACTTCCCACCAATGTAAGAGGTCACTTCTATAAGGACCACCAATGTAAGGGGTCACTTCTACACTTCCCACCAATGTAAGGGGCCACTTCTACAATGACCAACAATGTAAGGGGTCACTTCTACAAGGACCACCAATGTAAGGGGTCACTTCCACACTAAACACCAATGTAAACGGTCACTTCTACACCTCCCACCAATGTAAGGAGTCACTTCTAAAAGGACCACCAATGTAAGGGGTCACCTATACACTTCCCATCAATGTATGGGGTCACTTCTGAAGGGACCACCAATGTAAGGGGTCACTTCTACACTTCCCACCAATGTAAGGGGCCACTTCTACAATGACCAACAATGTAAGGGGTCACTTCTACAAGGACCACCAATGTAAAGGGTTACTTCCACGAGGACCACCAATGTAAGGGGTCACTTCCACGAGGACCATCAATGTAAGGGGTCACTTCTACACTGACCACCAATGTAAGGGTTCACTTCATTCAATGTAATGTTTTTCTACAATTTCCACTGTCTGTATTTCCTTTCTGGCCATCATTATCAGGCATCAGTATCACCCCCTCACCCCCCTCATACTTACCACACTCGATCCATCACTGTGCCTTGTGATGAGGAAGTAGGGGGTGGGGGCTGAGTTGCACTGTCTGTGTCTATGCATGCAGACAGCATGGCTTGGGATTGAACCTGCATGAGTGCCCCCCATAGGAAGTGGCTTCCTATGAGGGTATTCATTGAAGAGGAGGAGCCAGAAGCGGGGTAACCAAGAGGAAGAGGTTCGGGGCCATTTTGTGCAATTCCATTGAACAGAGTAGGTAAATATATCATATTTGTCTTTTAAAAAAATATATACATTTTTGCCTTTACAATCACTTTAAGTAAACCCCATTCTTTATTCTTTTATTTATAAATCTCTACAACCTACTGATCACACTAATGTAATTCTCTGAGACCTGAAAACTATCTCAAGGGTTTCTCAATGGTAAAAAGGCTGAGAAAGGCTACTATAGAGGAACATGTGCTTTGATCATTCTTCAGACTTTGTATTTTGTTTTATTCAGCATTTTCCATGCTGGGCCACATTAATGAGTTTATTTAAGTGTTCTGAGATAATATAAACCAGGGACATTATCCACCTCAGCATTGATAGTGTGATGTCTCATACAGCTGGGAAAAAGCCAGATAAGAAATGTAAACCATTGTAAAAATTGGAAGCCACTGGCCTGGGTCAGTAAGACAGTGAGACATTCATCATTTTCAGAAGTCAATCCATAATGGAAGGCCCTGATTTTCTTATGACTTATGACAGTTACTTTTAACCTACCTGGGTTTTGTTCTACTACATCTTTTTTCTTTTTCTTGCAGTCTAACATGTCTTTAAAGATCAGAGCTATGAATATTTTCATGACCCTCATCCTCTTTGAGGTTGTATCTTCAACAGAAGAGGTAAGCATATACATAATAAGTTGATTATCAAACTAAATTCTGGTGACTTGCAGCAACCATCCATAAATCAACATTCTAAGCATACTATTACTAAGTACAGGTTGCTGAAACCTAAGCTCTGAATTGGTTGCGATGGGCTAACACATGCCATTTTTCTTTGTACTGTGTGAGTATATAAGTTAAAAATTGTGTTTCTTTGGTAGAGTGGCAGAGTGATCTATGTGATTCCAAGCAGCCACCACTTTATTTAAAGGGTTTGTATAGTGGTTTTTTGTACATTGACTTTAGTATGGTTGGAGCTAAAAAAAAATGTAAGCTTGCCAATATTTTTTAATGTTTTAGTTTGATAACTATAAAATATTGTATAGTAATATGTAGCACTTTTATTTCTAGGCAAAATGTTAATCTTTAGGCTACTTTAGGCTACTTTTCAAATGTTAAGCAATCTGACCTAAACTGGTTTAACGAAAAAGCCAATTCTTTAGTAGCTGAAGCTGAAATTTACACATATACAACAGTGACTGTTCCTTCTCTCCCTTCTCCTCTTAATTTACTCCAGAATTTAATGTTTCAATTACAGAGAGACAGTCTCGAAGCAAACAGCTTCTGCTTCTTCATAAAACCTTTGCCATGGAGGCACCCTATATTGGGTGATTATTTGTTAAATATTTTAAAAACAATAATCTGCAACTGTGTGTAATTTGAGCACTTTTCTTGAACCCCTTATTACTGTAGCGACCACATGCCTTATAATTAGTTCTAATATTTTTATATCTAAAAGGAAAGAACAGTGAGCGCTGGTCCTAAACAGCAGCTGAGCACTCTAAGCAACCGATATATACTTATACAGAATAACATAAAAAACAATGCAGCGCTGAAGATAGTAATAATAAAACAGAAATAAGTCCACTGCAAGTCCAGTTCATAGAAACATGTCAGGTGACAAGTGGAAATTCAATGTTGGTGATCCGTGAGGAAGTGGCTGAAATACGCACTCACCAGAAAGAAGATATATATAAGCAGTATATATCAAAAGCCCATGGATGCTCAATCCAGAAGGAACAAAGCTGGTCTGGTCACAGAAAGTGGGTCCCTCCTTTAAGGTTGCTGCAAAAGATCTTCCTCCTCCCAGTTTGGTATTGGATTCCAAAGTCAGGGTTCTGCAAACAAAGTGCTCCTGTAGGTACTGTGAATATCTTCTATATTTGCACCGTTTAGGAGATATTCACGCTACATTCGGCCGGTGATGTCACCTTCACATGCACTCTGAAGGTCTGGCATACCGTGCTGGACCAAAGATCCATTATCTCCTGCGCTCAAAGACTCAGATCAAATGGTCATTAGTAACAAGCAGCGTGTTCATCCGCTGGTCATCAGAGGTTGTGCAGCTCTATCATGAAGCTGGGGAAGCTTGATAAAACTGTGGAATGGAGATAAGGGGAAGCAAACCTTCAGAGTGCATGTGAAGGTGACATCACCGGCCGAATGTAGCGTGAATATCTCCTAAACGGTGCAAATATAGAAGATATTCACAGTACCTACAGGAGCACTTTGCAGAACCCTGACTTTGGAATCCAATACCAAACTGGGAGGAGGAAGATCTTTTGCAGCATCCTTAAAGGAGGGACCCACTTTCTGTGACCAGACCAGCTTTGTTCCTTCTGGATTGAGGATCCATGGGCTTTTGATATATACTGCTTATATATATCTTCTTTCTGGTGAGTGCGTATTTCAGCCACTTCCTCACGGATCACCAACATTGAATTTCCACTTGTCACCTGACATGTTTCTATGAACTGGACTTGCAGTGGACTTATTTGTTTTATTATTACTATCTTCAGCGCTGCACTGTTTTTTATAATATTTTTATATATTTGTTTTATATTGATTATCTTTTTTGTTTAGAGCAGACCTACTAAAACTTATCTGCTTTCTTATGTAGGTTGTCCACCTTCGAGAGAAGAGAGGAACAAGGACATACAAGTGTAATTATTTACCAGTTGTTACTTTTAGGTGAGATTCTGATGTGTAAGTCTCAACAGACTGATCAACTAAATTTCCTTCTTTTCTCCTGTCTCCACAGCCTTGTGTAGTGAAAAGTCCTCCGGAAGAGTCTTCAAGGACAATGAAACCTGGCTGCGCCCTGCAGGACGGAGGGTAGAGTTCTGTCGCTGTGAGGATGGGCGGAATCAATGTCATAGTGTGCCATTCATGAGTAAGGGCAGAATAAAAACTGTTACAAACACCAGTGGTGCTGAATGGATAGAGTTAGGACTTTTCGAAACAGCTGTTTTCCATAGCCGCCAATATGAAATCATCTTTCTTTGTTATAACAATTCTAAAGTAATAACAGCTGAAATCTTGCTAGTTGCTATGGGGTATTGTGTAACACTGCTGTTTGCATTATGTTGACAAGGAACAATCAAGAAAGGAGATGTAACTATAGGATCTTACATGGGTAACTTAAAACAGTAATGGTGGCCTTTACTTGTGAAAGCCATCCTGAGCTGCTGCTAACAAACCTCTGGTCAGACTAACTCTGTGGCTTAATAAATCAAAAATATTCATCTACCATCACCTTCACCAACAGACTGTTCAGAACTGAAGTGCTACAATGGAGGTCGCTGTCGCAAGGCCCTGTACTCCTCACACCATCTCTGCCTATGTCTCAGCGGATTCTCCGGAGAATACTGTGAAATAGGTACGGACCTCCATGGTATGGAGGTATTACAAACATACATAACTATGTACACTAATAATGAACACTGTGCTCTGTATAATGATGCCGAGTATCTCTGTACACTAATAATGAACACTGTGCTCTGTATAATGATGCCGAGTATCTCTATACACTGATAATGAACACTGTGCTCTGTATAATGATGCCGAGTATCTCTATACACTGATAATGAACACTGTGCTCTGTATAATGATGCCGAGTATCTCTGTACACTAATAATGAACACTGTGCTCTGTATAATGATGCCGAGTATCTCTATACACTGATAATGAACACTGTGCTCTGTATAATGATGCCGAGTATCTCTATACACTGATAATGAACACTGTGCTCTGTATAATGATGCCGAGTATCTCTATACACTGATAATGAACACTGTGCTCTGTATAATGATGCCGAGTATCTCTATACACTGATAATGAACACTGTGCTCTGTATAATGATGCCGAGTATCTCCATACACTGATAATGAACACTGTGCTCCGTATAATGATGCCGAGTATCTCCATACACTGATAATGAACACTGTGCTCCGTATACTGATGCCGAGTATCTCCATACACTGATCATGAACACTGTGCTCCGTATAATGGTTTCGAGTATCTCCATACACTGATCATGAACACTGTGCTCCGTATAATGATGCCGGGTATCTCCATACACTGATCATGAACACTGTGCTCCGTGTAATGATGCCGAGTATCTCCATACACTGATAATGAACACTGTGCTCCGTATAATGATGCCGAGTATCTCTATACACTGATAATGAACACTGTGCTCTGTATAATGATGCCGAGTATCTCTATACACTGATAATGAACACTGTGCTCTGTATAATGATGCCGAGTATCTCTGTACACTGATAATGAACACTGTGCTCTGTGTAATGATGCCGAGTATCTCTATACACTGATCATAAACACTGTGCTCTGTGTAATGGTGCCGAGTATCTCCATACACTGATCATGAACACTGTGCTCCGTATAATGATGCCGAGTATCTCTAAACACTAATAATGAACACTGCTCTGTATAATGATGCCGAGTATCTCTATACACTGATAATGAACACTGTGCTCTGTATAATGATGCCGGGTATCTCTATACACTGATAATGAACACTGCTCCGTGTAATGATGCCGAGTATCTCTATACACTGGTAATGAACACTGTGCTCCGTGTAATGATGCCGGGTATCTCTATACACTGATAATGAACACTGTGCTCCGTATATTGATGCCGGGTATCTCTATACACTGATAATCAACACTGTGCACTGTATAATGATGCAGAGTATCTCTATACACTGATAATGAACACTGTGCTCTGTATAATGATGAATATCTCTATACACTGATAATGAACACTGTGCTCCGTATAATGATGCCGAGTATCTCTATACACTGATCATGAACACTGTGCTCCGTATAATGATGCCGAGTATCTCCATACACTGATCATGAACACTGTGCTCTGTATACTGATGCCGAGTATCTCCATATACTGATAATGAACACTGTGCTCTGTATGATGATGCTGAGTATCTCTATACACTGATAATGAACACTGTGCTCTGTATGATGATGCCGAGTATCTCTATACACTGATAATGAACACTGTGCTCTGTATAATGATGTCGAGTATCTCTGTACACTGATAATGAACACTGTGCTCTGTATAATGATGCCGAGTATCTCTATACACTGATAATGAACACTGTGCTCTGTATAATGATGCCGAGTATCTCTATACACTGATAATGAACACTGTGCTCTGTATAATGATGCCGAATATCTCTGTACACTGATAATGAACACTGTGCTCTGTATAATGATGCCGAGTATCTCTGTACACTGATAATGAACACTGTGCTCTGTATACTGATGCCGAGTATCTCTATACACTGATAATGAACACTGTGCTCCGTATAATGATGCCGGGTATCTCCATACACTGATAATGAACACTGTGCTCCGTATAATGATGCCGGGTATCTCCATACACTGATAATGAACACTGTGCTCTGTATAATGATGCCGGGTATCTCTATACACTGATAATGAACACTTTGCTCTGTATGATGATGAGTATCTCTATACACTGGTAATGAACACTGTGCTCCGTGTAATGATGCCGGGTATCTCTATACACTGATAATGAACACTGTGCTCCGTATAATGATGCCGGGTATTTCTATACACTGATAATGAACACTGTGCTCCGTATAATGATGCCGGGTATCTCTATACACTGATAATCAACACTGTGCACTGTATAATGATGCAGAGTATCTCTATACACTGATAATGAACACCGTGCTCTGTATAATGATGAATATCTCTATACACTGATAATGAACACTGTGCTCCGTATAATGATGCCGAGTATCTCTATACACTGATCATGAACACTGTGCTCTGTATACTGATGCCGAGTATCTCCATATACTGATAACGAACACTGTGCTCTGTATGATGATGCTGAGTATCTCTATACACTGATAATGATGCCGAGTATCTCTGTACACTGATAATGAACACTGTGCTCTGTATAATGATGCCGAGTATCTCTATACACTGATAATGAACACTGTGCTCCGTATAATGATGTCGGGTATCTCCATACACTGATAATGAACACTGTGCTCCGTATAATGATGCCGGGTATCTCCATACACTGATAATGAACACTGTGCTCTGTATAATGATGCCGGGTATCTCTATACACTGATAATGAACACTGTGCTCTGTATACTGATGCCGAGTATCTCTATACACTGATAATGAACCCTGTGCTCTGTATAATGATGCCGGGTATCTCTATACACTGATAATGAACACTGTGCTCTGTATGATGATGAGTATCTCTATACACTGATAATGAATGATGGAAGAATGCTCAGGATCTGTACATTGTGATAATATGAATGCATTACTGAAGAATTGTGTTATTGGCACAAATGTCACAGAAAGGTGATGCTCACTCTCTCTGTCTCTTTCTGCAGACAAACGGGCTACATGTTACGAGGGCTCCGGAGAGTCGTACAGAGGAAATCACAGCCGCACAGTGAGCGGAGCAGTTTGTGTAAACTGGAACTATCCAGGGCTCATTGGGAAGAAATACACTGCACAGCACAGAGAGGCTTTACAATTCGGACTGGGAAATCACAACTACTGCAGGTAACCTGCAGGCTATACAGTTCGTAGCAAGAGGCAGTTAAAATATGTACTTCCTTTGAGACTGATTAGGCCATTACCTAGACCTCATAGATTCCGCCCAGGAATTCAAAGCCATTCTTTTCTAGGCCTGTCCTTTATGAGCTTTGGTATATGATGAAGTTTATTTATTCTTTGCCCTTTTCAAATTGTCCGCCTCATACCACCACCTACAGCTGTGTAGCTATACTACAGAACTATACTAGTGTACTGAACTTGTAGTATGTCAGTTTATGGGCTCTTTTATATTCTGATTGCAGTTTCTTTAGATTCTTGTTTAACCCTTTTGTGACTTAAGTACAAGTTTAAATGCTAAATGTCCCTTGCTATGACAATGTTAAAATTGCTGCAGAGAACTAGGAATGTGCACCTGTGCATGTTACTAGTTCTCAGACCTGCTGTTAGTCATAAAAACTACTAATAGAGTGATTGTCAAATTAACTGTCGCTGCTAAACTTGTTCTGGACTTCTAAGCTTCAAAAACTCAGATCACGAAAGGAGCATGCAAATTGTTCCTTTATTATTTATTCATTCCTTAATATTCAGAAGTAATGGCTTATAGCACACACTTAGAACAACGTATCCAATTCTGAAACATTTTTACAGATGGTTCCAATCTTTGATACTTTAGGCAAACCCAAACTTTGCTCATACAAAGCAAAATAAGGCCCCTTTCACACAGGTGTTTCCATATGGCCGTTTTTCATCTGTCCGTTTACGGATGAAAAACAGATACCTGTGTTTTTCTGTGGACTAGCTGATGTAAACGGATAATCATCTGTTTACATTCGGAAATGTCCGCATCCGTTAACATTAGAGATGAGCGAATCGAACATGACGAAGTGGAATTCGTTTCGAAGATTAGGAAAAATTCGATTCGCGCCGAATCCGAAAATTAGCAAACTACGGATGCACGAATCGAATTTTCCCAAAAATGGCGGCGACATGTGTGGCGACGGAGCGGGGATCTCTGGGAAGGCGCGCAGACAAGGCGCGCTGACCCATAATGCATTCATTCATGACATGTGATCGCATTAGCCAATCAGCAGCCAGCCAGCCAGCACTGTGTAATGGTGGAGCTATAAATCGCGGCCATCTTAGAATTCTCCATTAGCCTCCGGTCATTCAAGAGAGACAGACCTGTCTGTATTAGGGACAGAGTTAGGGCCACAGAGACTTTAGGGCCACAGAATCGTTACTCAGGGACACAGAATTGTTACTCAGGGACACAGAATCGTTACTCAGGGACAGACACAGAATTGTTACTCAGGGACACAGAATCGTTACTCAGGGACACAGAATCGTTACTCAGGGACACAGAATTGTTACTCAGGGACACAGAATCGTTACTCAGGGACACAGAATCGTTACTCAGGGACACAGAATTGTTACTGAGGGACACAGAATCGTTACTCAGGGACACAGAATCGTTACTCAGGGACACAGAATTGTTACTCAGGGACACAGAATCGTTACTCAGGGACACAGAATTGTTACTCAGGGACACAGAATCGTTACTGAGGGACACAGAATCGTTACTGAGGGACACAGAATCGTTACTGAGGGACACAGAATCGTTACCCAGGGACACAGAATCGTTACTCAGGGACACAGAATCGTTACTCAGGGACACAGAATCGTTACTCAGGGACACAGAATCGTTACTCAGGGACACAGAATCGTTACTCAGGGACACAGAATCGTTACTCAGGGACACAGAATCGTTACTCAGGGACAGACACAGAATTGTTACTCAGGGACACAGAATTGTTACTCAGGGACACAGAATCGTTACTCAGGGACACAGAATCGTTACTCAGGGACACAGAATCGTTACTCAGGGACACAGAATTGTTACTCAGGGACACAGAATCGTTACTCAGGGACAGACACAGAATCGTTACTCGGGGACACAGAATCGTTACTCAGGGACACAGAATCGTTACTCAGGGACACAGAATTTTTACTCAGGGACACAGAATCGTTACTCAGGGACACAGAATCGTTACTGAGGGACACAGAATCGTTAGGGACACAGAATCGTTACTCAGGGACACAGAATCGTTACTCAGGGACACAGAATCGTTACTCAGGGACAGACACAGAATCGTTACTCAGGGACACAGAATCGTTACTCAGGGACACAGAATCGTTACTCAGGGACACAGAATCGTTATTTTCTGCTTCACAACCACTATTGTACGTTCAAAGAGTTAAATCCTGTTTTATGTTTGGGGTGCTTATTGAATTAAAGAGTATGTCAGACAACACGCAGAGGAGTGGCAGAGGAGGCAATGTTTCAGGAGCGAGCAGACGTGGCAGCAGAGGAAGGGGTCGAGGCAGCACTAGTCGCAGCCAGAGGCCAGTGCTCCCGGTGTCATCCAGCGGTTGTGTCTCCACCGACAACCCTGCCGTCATCGATTGGTTGACTCGGTCGTCTTCCTCTTCCCAGGTCACCTCTGACACCTACAGCCAATGGTCGGTGGGTACGTCAGACACAACCGTTAGTTGGCATGGCCCGGGAGCAAGCCCACTGAAATAACGTGTCCTCTACCTGCCCCTGTCCTTTGGTGTTCCCTCACCAAGCGAAGTATCGCATGCTGTGGGCTCAGCCCCACTGTACAGTGAGGAAGAGCTAACAGAGGGCGGTCAGGAACGGGGGGAGACATCCGCCTCTTCAGCAGCCAGGCAAAGAAATACTGGCGAGGAGAGTGGCTCGGTAGCCGGTCTAGAGACAGGTCTGTCTCCTGACCCACACGCAGCCGAGGGGGCTAGTAGTGACGCGGAGACCCTAATTGATGATGATGAGGCTGATCGCACTTGGCAGCCTCGTCGTCATCAGGCTATTGCTTCCGCATCATCAGGAGAAGAGGGTGCCAGCTTGGCAGCGAGCAAAACAGTCGGTGGGTTGCCCAGGAGGCAGCAGGGTCGCAGCAGTGTCAGTGGAGGCAAACGGCCACGGAGTAGAGCACCAGCTCCACTGCAGCCTACCACCACGGCCAGTAGTGGTGCCGGTGTGCACGGAGGAAGTAGCAGTCAGCCAGTGAGGAGTAGCGAGGGCAAAGTTTCCTACTCGGCAGTGTGGCAATTTTTCGTCAAGCCGCCCGAGGAAGTAAACGTAGCCGTATGTCGACTATGTGGCCAGAAAGTCAAGCGTGGCCAGGGGGCCCATGTTGGGACTACAGCGTTGCGTCAGCATATGCAGCGTCGCCATTCGGTGGCCTGGGAAAACCGTGATAAAGATACGGCGGTTCTGCCTGCCCCAGCCCCCGCTCCATCACCCGCTCCGTTACTTGCTCCGTCACCCGACGTCAATCGCCCTCTATCAGCCAGTCAAGGCTCCAACACCTCTGCTGAGGGGAGTTGTCGCTCGTTGGCATCTTCCGCTCGTTCAGATGCTCCTTCTCCTGCTACTCCTCTTCACGGATTCTGTCAGCAGTCTTTCTTGGAATCCGTTTCCAAGAGACAACAGTTTGCGAGCACGCACCCGACGGTGCAAAAGCTGAACGTCCTCCTGTCCAAGTTGCTGGTGCTGCAGTCCCTCCCTTTCCAAGCACCATTCCGAGAAATGATGGCTTGTGCCGAGCCGCGGTGGAGAGTGCCAAGCCGGCATTTCTTCGCCAAAAAGGCAGTGCCAGCCCTGCATTCACAAGTAGAAGAGATGGTGGGCCAGTCTTTGAGCATGTCGGTCTCTGCCAAAGTGCACGGCAGCACCGACGTGTGGAGCTGTAACTACGGTCAGGGACAGTACATGTCATTTATGGCCCACTGGGTGAACGTGGTGCCGGCACAGCCGCACCAGCAACTTGGACAGGTCACGCCGCTTTTGCCTCCACGTTTGCACGTCCTTGGTCCAGCAAAGATGTCCGCCTCTACCACCTCTTCTTCCGCCGTGTCCTCAGCCGCCACCCCCGTGCCAAGTCCCATTACCCGACCGGCATATCACATGTGCAGGGCGCAACGGTGTCACGCTGTGCTGCACCTGGTATGCCTTGGCGAACGTAGTCACACAGGGGAGGAACTTCTGAGTGTAATGAACAGAGAAATCGACAGATGGCTGTCTCCGCGCAAACTGAAAATCGGAACCATGTTGACCGACAACGGAAAGAACATGGTGTCTGCTCTGCGTCAAGGAAGGTTGTGCCATGCGCCATGCATGGCTCACGTGTTCAATCTGGTTGTCAAGCGGTTCCTAAAATCCACCATCCCACTGCAAGACATCCTTAAAATGTCACGTAAACTTTGCATGCATTTCAGCCATTCCTACACCGCAAAGCACACCCTCCTTGAGCTGCAGCGGCAGAACGGAATTCCACAGCATCGCCTGATCTGCGACGTTGCAACAAGGTGGAATTCAACCCTACATATGTTAGACCGCCTTTACGAACAGCGAAAGGCCATCACCGATTTCCTGATGTTACAAGCGGATAAAGGTACTCCCCTGTGTAACTTAGATGTCAGCCATTGGCAGCTCATGCGTGACACCTGCCGCTTGCTCAGGCCCTTTGAGGAGGCCACGCTATTCGTGAGTCGGCAGGACTATAGGATGAACGACGTCATTCCTCTGTTGCACGTCCTGGAACAAATGCTGTTAACAATGGCTGGTCAGGGTGCGGTAGACGTGGCGCACAGATCTCAACACCACATGACCCCTGTGGGGGCAGGACAGGAAGAAGAGGAGGAGTTAGAGGAGGACATTGGTGCTCAGGAATTATTGAGTGAAATGGGTGGTTTTTCCACTCAGCGGACAGGAGTGGAGGAGCAGGAGCATCTGGTAGAGGAGGAGGAGGAGACAGAGGACCCAGACGCACCGTGGCAGTATGCTGTGGAGATGGAGGCAGGGAGTCCCTCGCATTCCTTGGCACAAATGGCCCATAGCATGCTCGGTTGCTTGCGTAGCGACAGCCGAATAATAACCATCAGACAGAGGGATGACTTTTGGCTGCCCACCTTGTTGGACCCTCGCTACCGTTCAAAAATGGTGGCCTTTTTCACACCTGTTGAGAGGGAGGCCAAAATAAAGTACTATAAAAACCACCTATGTAGTCAGTTGGTCTCTGCCTTTCTGCGCCAACGTCCATCCTCAGACACTGTGGGCCCTGTGCGCTCGCGTTCCGCTGCCATGGCAGCAGGGGAGGGGTTGGGTGGTAGGAGCAGTGGCAGCTCCACCAGCAGCGGCTGCCTCAGTCTGCAGTCGATGATGAGTAGCTTTCTTCACCAGCGCAGTGAGGAAACTACTAACCAGCCGCAGCAGCAGCAGCATCAGGTGGACCTGGAGCAGGACCTCAAACAACAGGCTCAGGCCTACTTGGACAGCACCCTGCCAACCGAGGTAGACAATCCCCTTGACTACTGGGCAACGAAACTTGACCTTTGGCCCCAACTAGCTGAATTTGCCCTTGAAAGGCTGTCATGCCCGGCCAGTAGCGTGGCATCGGAGCGCGTGTTTAGTGCGGCAGGAGGTATTGTAACTCCGCGGAGGACACGACTGTCCACCCAAAGTGTGGAGAGACTCACGTTTGTGAAAATGAATCAGGCGTGGATTAGTCTGGATTTCAAACCACCAGTTCCTGACACAACTGACTAAATCCGCCATGAATCATGCCCCAAACATGTTATTATTTTTAACATAGGCCTCTGTATGGCCTTCAATTTAAGCTGCTTACGCTTCGCCACTCTGCCATGGGCCCCTGTACCGCCTCCTCTTGCTGCTGCCAGGTCCAGAGTGTGTCATGGGTCCCTGTACGGCCTCCCATTGCTGCTGACTTCATCGCCAGACTCTGCCATGTGCCACTTTCAGGTCTCCTTACACTGTCGGTGGGTTCCATTTTGTGATAGGGTGCTGTATGGCCTTCCATTGCTGCTGCCTCCACCGCCACCCTGCGCCATTTGCCTCTGTCGTCTGCTCACGCTGCTGACAGCTTCCGCTTTTTAACCGAGGCCTGTGTTTGGCTTCCGAATACTGCTGCATCCACCGCCACCCTGCGCCATGTGTCTCTGTCGTCTGTTCACGCTGCTGACGGCTTCCGCTTTTTAACCTAGGCCTGTGTATGGCTTCAGAATAATGCTGCCTACACCGCCACCCTGCGCCATGTGCCTCTGTCGTCTGCTCACGCTGCTGCCAGGTCCATACTGATTCATGGCCCCCTGTACCGGCTCCTCATGAACGTGGTTCAGCGGGTTTGCATCACTTAACGGCAAATCGTTGACAAACGCTGGGACGTTCAGTGTTGTGCGCATTAAGCCAGACACCAAAGGGCAGCACAGACCTGTTATTACTCGCTCAAGCATGGCTGAACAAAACCAGTCTCTACCACAAATTGGACCCAGACCTGCCCAGGGTCTCGTAAGTAGATTGCACGGAGGAGTAGAGTTTGTTATTGGAATTAACTGTGAGGGACTTTTAAACCTAGGCCTGTGTATGGCCTTCAATTGAAGCTGCTTCTGCTCCGCCACTCTGCCATTGGACTCTTGATAGTCGACGACTACACAAAATGGAACCCACCAACAGTGTAAGGAGACCTGAAAGTGGCACATGGCAGAGTCTGGCGATGAAGTCAGCAGCAATGGGAGGCCGTACAGGGACCCATGACACACTCTGGACCTGGCAGCAGCAAGAGGAGGCGGTACAGGGGCCCATGGCAGAGTGGCGAAGCGTAAGCAGCTTAAATTGAAGGCCATACAGAGGCCTATGTTAAAAAGTCCCCCCAGCAGCAGCGTGGGGAGACGACTATTAGCTGCCAGGCCCGTAATCTGCCATGGGCCCCCGTACCGACTCCTCATGCTGCTGCCAGGCCCGTAATCTGTCATGGGCCCCTGTACCGCCTCCTCATGCTGCTGCCAGGTCCAGAGTGTGTCATGGTTCCCTGTACGGCCTCCCATTGCTGCTGTCTCCATCGCCACACTCTGCCATGTGCCACTTTCAGGTCTCCTCACACTGCTGGTGGGTTCCATTTTGTCATAGGGTGCTGTATGGCCTCCCATTGCTGCTGCCTCCACCGCCACACTGTGGCTCCACACTCTGGTTTTGGCCCAAATGAGTGAAGTGTGCGGTGATTCTAAGATCGACGGCACTCATCTGCATGTCATACTGACTGACAGTTTTAGTTCTCTTCCCCAGCAGACTCCAGGGGCATTTAAATTAAAGGTACAGTGTTCTGCACTAATATAAAGGCTCTCTGAAGCCTAGAAACACCCTTTTTATAAGTTAAATTCGCAGCGAATATATTCGACTCGAATCGAATTTATTCCGCGAATTCGGCGAATCAGCCGAATCGAATTTTTGAATAATTCACTCATCTCTAGTTAACATCTGTTTTTTGAACCGGAAAAACCTATTTTTCTTCTGTTACAAAAAACAGAACAGACGAATAACAGATGTAAACAGACAAAAACTGATGTAAATGGCCGAAAAACTGATGTAAACGGACAAAAACTGATGTAAACGGATGAAAAACAGATGTAAACGGTCTGAAACGGATGTAAATGGACGAAAACGGATGTAAATGGCTGAAAAACAGATGTACATGGCCTAAAACAGATGTAAAACAGATGAAAACGGATGAAAAACAGTTGTAAACAGATGACAAAAACTGATGTAAACGGATGAAAAACAGATGTAAGCGGTCTAAAACGGATGAAAAACGGATGTAAACGGATGAAAAAGCAGATGTAAACTGATGAAAAACGGATGTAAACTGATCTAAAACTATGACAAACAGACTTAAACTGATGAAAAACTAATGTGAACTGATGAAAAACTGATGTGATCTGATCCTTTTTCTTGCATGTAAATGGCCAAAAATGGATGTAAACAGACAAAAAACCTATGTAAACAGGCAAAAACTCATGTAAACGGACAAAAACCAGATGTAAGCGGCCTAAAACGAATGAAAAACGGATGTAAACAGACGAAAGCGGATGTAAATGGATGAAAAACTGATGTAAATGGCCGAAAAACGGATGTACATGGCCTAAAACAGATGAACAACAGATGAAAATGGACGACAATGGATGTAAACGGATGAAAAACAGATGTAAACAGATGAAAAAACAGATGTAAACTGATGAAAAACAGATGTAAACTGAGGAAAAACATATGTAAATTGATGAAAAATGGATGTAAACTGATGTAAAACTATGAAAAACAGACTTAAACTGATGAAAAACTGATGTGAACTTATGAAAAACTGATGCGAACTGATCCTTTTTTTTCTTGGAAAAAACGAAACGCGGATGTAAATGGCCAAAAATGGATGTAAACAGACAAAAAACTGATGTAAACGGATGAAAAACAGATGTAAACGACCTAAAACGGATGTAAACTGATGTATAAGGATGAAAAACAGATGTAAACAGATGAAAAACAGATGTAAAGCAATTAAAAACAGAAGTAAACTGATGAAAAACTGATGTGAACTTATGTAAAACAATGAAAAACAGACGTAAACTGATTAAAAACTGATGTGAACGAAAATAATGTGACTGAACTGATGGAAGAAAACAGAACGCCCATGTGAAAGGAGCCTTACAGCTTCACTTTACAGGCAGCACTTACCTTTCACACACCTGAGAAATACTTCTGGATATGGGGGAGCATGTGTTATTTCCAGTGCCTTCCACAGTGCAGTTGTCAGTGCCCGCGTGATCAAGACATGTCACTTTGGGATGTTGGGGAGTTGTGATCAGAAAATCAAACTGGCACAAGAATCTGGCTGTTGATTGGGTGAGAAAGGTGACAACCAATTGCTGTTGTTTTGTCCACTGTGGACAAAGCGCAGGTTGGTTTTTATTCTGACAGGCCTGTTTATTCATTCATTCAATGAACAATGGTGAGCAGAGTGCTGTAAACCAACCACATGAGCTGCTGGATGTATACATTGAACATTCCGTTTTATTTTGCAGAAACCCTGACAGTGATGTCTCTCCCTGGTGTTATATATTTAAAGATGGGGCGTACAGGTGGGAACATTGCAGTGTGCCAGCCTGCCCAATGGGTATGTATCTTCATTATCTAGGCTTTCAGGTGCTAATATTAAAGAGACCTTTTTGTCAGACCATTCAAGTCAACAAAAATCTTTCTACTATATTATATATGAACTGAACATATTTATTGCATGTTATTTGCCGGCAAAGAGTTTTCAAAAGCCCTGAGAATGCTGCTGGGTACCACCATTTGGAGGTCATGTCAGCAACCCTCAGAATTGTCACTCAAATGTTCCCCTTTTTTTCCTTACTTGGCAGCTACATAAAAGTTATGTAAGGGGGTGAGGGACAAAGGAGCTGGGTCAGCACAGACAGTAATTAGATACTTATAGATGAAGGGGGGTTGTGATGTGAAGGGAGAGGAGAAGTTTTAGCAGAAAAAGGAACCACAGAGAACAGTGACTAATGGGATGATAGGGCAGGGGTTGATGGCAATGTACAGAGCTTCATGGGACCCTAACAAGAATTCACATACAGTAAGAGAACCTACTGCACATATAGGGCACCTAGATGGAGAGTGAATGGAGGTCCAATTTGTACTTCTATATGTAATCAGCTTGAGATTTGTAATGCTTGTTTTTGAACATTATGCAAACCACCTACAGCTGGAGATATGCTGAAGATATGAAATAGTATACGGGTCATTTGATTTTTTCCAGCCTACATAACGTGACACAATGAATACTGCCTAATGGTCTGTATATTGCCATAGTGCAATTTCAGGTATAGATAAAATCCATTAGGTCATGGTTGGCATATGTTACTTGAATGATCAGATGGGTCTTGTTTTCTGTTTAAGTAGGATTGTTCCCAGGGGCGGACTGACCATTTGGAAACTTGGGCACTGCCTGAGGGCCCGGGGTCAGTAGGGGGCCCCATGAGATGCCCCTGGTACCTTTTTTCATAGGCTTTTTTGAGTTTGGGCAAGGACACAGGGGCCCCATGATCCCCTATTGCCTGGGGGCCCCATGAGTTGTCAGTCCACCCCTGGTTGTTCCATATACGTATATTGCACAATGAAACATTCTCTTATAAAATATTGCACAGTTTGAATAGCATCCTGATATACAGTAAATATGTTGCATTGTACTGCTTGGTGTAACAATAAAGATAATGTGCTTTATATATTATCTATCCCAAACAGCCACCCCAGACTGTTATTCAGAGCGAGGAACTTCATATCGAGGCTCTAGCAATGTCACCATCTCTGGTGCCCGCTGTTTGCGGTGGGACTCAGCACTGGTGAAGAACAAAGTCTATAATGCTTGGAGTGGCAAATCCCGCAGGCAGGGTTTGGGAAGCCACAACTACTGCAGGTGAGTCCTGTATACTGTAAAGGGGATCTGTGCAGCAACATGCTAAATGAAATATAAATACTCTGCAAATGAAGATTCACGACCTCTCAAGGGACAATAACTGACAACAGATATTTTATCAAATATGCTGAAACATTTTGCTGTATAGCTTGCCAATCCTAAAGCCAGGGACATCTCCTGGAACAAAACTTTCTATGGAAAAATCTCCAAATCCAGTAATCGTATTTGCAGATCAAGGGTTTTTGGACCACCTCACTATCACTTTACAGCTCCAAGTTGTATCATGCCATTCTCCATTTTGTATGCTTTTTTTTACTCAAGACAGGTGCAGTAGTACATCATTTATTGTGCCACCTCCCCATTGTTTGTCCATACATTCTCATGTGAGTGAATGCCCACGGGCACCACTGACTGACAGTTCTCGGGGGATACAATGGTAATCATATAGGTTAGAAAAACAAGTCCAGTTCCTATCTCTTCCCCCCCATGATATTCAGTTCCAAGGCTACCTAGGTGCTCAAGTTGCATTTTTTTTCACTTTGCAACCCATATCATTTGAGTTTATTGTTTCACACTTTTTACAAATCTGTAATTGCACCACTGATTCTGCACTATGTATAATCTCTTTGAGTTATATATTTAGGAAATGCTAAAATGACAGCTGTCTATTTGTATTGAAGTGTGCTCTGGTTTATATTTTAAAGGAATCCGGATAACGATGTGCGTCCTTGGTGTCATGTGATGAATGGAACTCAGACTAGCTGGGAATTCTGTGATGTCCCTAAATGCTGTAAGTAACACAGTAATATCAAAAGTCTATGGATTAGCAAAAGGCTGGCTATATCTGACCCATAGACCGTTCAGAGCCTATTATAACAAACAGAAAATTGATGTTGCGCTAATCACAATAATGCCACAGACATTCCAAAACAAATAATGAGATGAGAAGACAATAGATAATGCACCATAACATAATCAGTCAATGGAAGGAATATGGGAGTGAAGGGAAAGATGAAATAATAAAGGTCCAAAATGAGGACCAAAAGGTGTAACAGACAATAAATTGTGACTGTGGGAAAAATGCACGGAAATGATCAGGGAGAAATAAAATATTAACTAAATCACAGTAATAGTGGGACATATGAGTCCGTCATAACATAAATGAAATAATATGAATACAACTGATGAGAGAGAGTGGAGCAAAATGTGAAAAATACAAAATGAAGTGCTTAATATTGAAAGTGGACAAACCACTTATCACAGAAGAATGACAATAACAACGCACAGTGAGGCCAAAAAATTTGACCATGCGACTAAAGAGTCATAACACAATGTGCATCAAAAGGCAATGTGACATAAAACAACTAATAGGTGACCATATAAATACCATAAATAAATGTGGCAAACATATATAGAGTGCAACTAGTATAAAACAGAAATGGTAATATATAATCGCACAGTGAAACCAAATGAATGTATTACTGTGCACCGTAAAATACAATAACACAATGAAGAAATAAATAACGTGACTAAAAAAATCGTAAATACGACATAAAGTCCATGTGCAAAAACATCCAACAAAAACGCATTAAAAAATAAAAAACAACGTAGATAGGTAAATGATTGTTGAATCCCACACCGGCTAAACTGCCTCCTCACCTCCGCGCCCAGACTCCAAGGGGCCAAAAGGCTTTCCGGACACTCACTGCAGGGGTCCTTTAAGTGGAATCCCAAACGGCGATGTAGGGATGATATCTCCCTCACTGGTGGACCATACTGTTCAGCGGTGGTAATATATCTTTCACCTTTGGACACGGAAATCCACCAGCGCACAGAGCTCCTGCCAGGGGGTTCATTGAACCAGAAAAAGCAGCCAGTTCACAGCACTCCCAGGGAGACAAGAAAAAGTGCTTCCATAGTGTAATATTGTAAATGAATCAAATTTATTGTAAAGGTAAATGCACACTTACATTGGAAGAGATCAAACAAGGCATCAATCATATGTGCTGATATGGGTGTACTGGGTATACCAATATGGCTGCTGCTGTTCATGTCAGAAATGACGTCACTACATTCCGCTCTCCGACCTACACGTTACATCACTGTCACGTGACTTCATCAGGGTCATGATAGCCTATTATAGCACTCCACATGATCTATATTTCGAGACTTCCTCAACCTATATAAAAATTAAACCTGTGCTGCAAGAAGTGCACAGCCTGCTAGTGCAGACCCCTTCTTCTAAAAAAAGATATTAATCTGAACTGTTATATTGATTTAGTCACTTCAGATCAGAATTTCTGAGTTTTCTTTGATCTCTCCCTGTATGCTTGAGCCAGGACATTGACTCTTAAATTAGAGACAGCCAGGTAACTAGCATTTACAGAAAGAGGCACCGCAAGTCTGCACATTTCTCTCAGGACAGGTTTAATTTAACTGCAAATGTAATTCCACTCAAAACTCATATACTATAGTTTATGTGAGTATGTGAACACCTGGCTTCGTGAAAAGTATGTGAATACCTGGTCTTTCCACATTCTGAAGTCAAGAATATAAGGTTGGTTCCCTTTTTCTGCTATAGCAGCCATTACACATTTGGGATGGATTTCTCTAGATGCTGGAACAGTGCTGGTCATATTTGCTTCCAGTAAGGTGGAATAGCATTAGTGATGGTGGTGATGTTGAAAAATCATTGTGGACTTGCAGTTGGCATTCTAGGTCATCCCTCATGGATTCAGCTGAGATGTGGCTAGCCCTTAATGCAGATCAGTCAGTTCGTTCTTTCCTGTATCAGAAAACTTTCAAGAAAGATCGACAAGGACAGAAATTAGATGCATAAATATGTTGGTCAAGTTGCATCCCCTGATGGTGCTTCTTATCATAACCCATTACCAGTGTTTAATAATGGATACTTAGGTGTTGTATACCTACATATACACATGGGGCTAGTATATTAAGGGGTATGTCAGTTATGCACGCTTCCTGGCAAGCTGCATTTGTATGCACAGTGGCCTTTTGTATCTCTTCAGAATTCGAGTCGTAAGATATTTGCCTGGAACTCCCATTTCCACCAAAATGACAGTGGTGAGATATCTGCCTGGAACTCCCATTTCCACAGAAATGCCATTACAAAGCCAAATTATGGTGTCATGCTTGGTTACCCCATAATGTAAAATATACAAATTGAAGGGGGAGTTTCCATGCTCATTTGGCCTTCCAGATATAACTATAATGCCAAAAGGAGGAGATATACAAAAGAAGACAGAAAACATACAGTCAGAAATGGCCAGGAAGTAAATACCCCCTTGGCTAAGCCTGATTTTACAAGTGAAGTCTGGCACAGAGGATGAGCTTCACATACTTTTATTTGTTTCGCTGCTACATATTAACAGTAAATTTTCAAATATCACCAGTTTTCCAGGCCTAGAAATATCCCAGCCATTGCAGAGGTATAAATCATGAGGAACATTATAGCATGTAAACATTGCATCCTTCTCATATTCACATTACTGCAGATATTTAGCTTTTGAGACCTACAACTCCAGGCCAGTATTTAAACCAATATAGCATGGAGGGGAGCAGTGTTCTAATCTTAGTTTGGTTTGCACAACCTGATCTGAATTGTGATGTCAATATCTTGCTCCTCAGCCACCTGTGGAATTCGAAAGCCCCCACCACAGCTACAGCCCCGATTTCGTATTGCTGGAGGCCAAAGTGCACAGATTACATCTCATCCATGGATGGCTGCTCTCTTCTATATTTATAGGGGATCAGAGTTCTTCTTCTGTGGGGGGACCCTGATAGACCGCTGCTGGGTGCTGACAGCTGCTCATTGCCTTTTAAGTGACAAGTGAGTAATTATTTTAAATCATTAATTGCTAAACAAAATATCATTAAGACCTGCTACTATGTAGACTCTGCTTCTTCCTAGACTGACTGCCAAAACGATTCGTGTCAAGCTGGGCCGAACAATGCGTGCTGTGCCTGGAGATCAGGAACAAAGTTTCACAGTGGAAAAAATGTATAAACATCCACACTTTGATGAAGATACCTTAGATAATGATATTGGTGAGTAAATAGGTATAGGATACTTATTATGTTCAGAGACAAACTTTCATGAAGCAAAACAGCTGTGTGACAAAGCTTGGAAAAAGGCAGCCATTCCTCGAGTGTGTATGTGCTGCATGCTAGTTCTGGGTCAAGAAGGTTAAACCTGTCAATTGGGTAACTGCCCTGGCACTAGCATGTGAACTCTAAGTTGAAAATATGCTGTCAAAATGCAAAGAACATTGATATGGATCACTCATTGGAATGATAGATGCATGTGATAAATACATAAATGGGTACAGTAAATAAAGTGAATGTATATATAAGGAAAACAAGCAAAATTGATCATATACCTTTGTTGTCCTTATATACATTCCCTTTATTTTATTGTATCAATTTATCTATTTATCACATCTATCTACATAATTACATAGTTAGTCTGGCTGAAAAAAGACAAAAGTTCATCCAGTTCAACCATAGAAAAAAAACCCGTTATAATCCTATACCCACAGTTGATCCAGAGGAAGGCAAAAAAACCAGCAAAGCATGATCCAATTTGCTCCTGCTGGAAACAAATTCCTTCCTGATCCCTGAGAGGCAATTGGCTATTCCATGGATCAACTTATCCATTTTGAAATCTACCATTTCAAAGAGTGACCCATATCTGTGTAGAAGTCACTTACAATTTACCATTGGACTTCTACTCTTATTAGTTGATTTTAATATTTCCCTGTATATTAGCTCTGATGAAAGGGGAGGCATTTCCCCGAATACATTTTGGCTTTGCTTATCACCTATGGACTATATCAAACACTTAATCAGCGCCTGAGGAATTAGAAAAAATGTTCCCAGCTGCTGGATAATAAATGTATACTACCACCCTGGGTAGATAAGATCTATATAATATGAATATTCAGTGCTTTAAACACTGTCCACAACTTTTTTTAAAAGTTCAATTTCAAAAACACAGGAAACATTCCATGCTAAAATTGCTATGTTCTCCTCATGCTCTCACCAGATGATGAAGCTGACCAAGCCCTTCAATCCATACAAATGTGTCTTCTCTTCTACCCAGATATCCAATTGGACTTCTGTCTCTTTCCCACCATGTAAAAGATATATATATCGCATATAATGTCATCTCCTCCAGTAAATTAACAAACCAAATAATAATGCTCACATAAAAATTATATTAGTGTGCCTAACTTATCTCCACCACGTGAAAAGACTCTGGTGTTCGCCACCTCTACCCTTACCATCAGTCCAACAATTCTTGCATTTATGCATATTATCCTTTCGCTGTTCTTCACCTGTTGTCTCCTTTCCAAATGGGTAAATTCACATAAAACACAGCATGTATGAACTCCAGGGACCGCTCTATTCATACCAACGCCATCATATATACGCAATGTTTTCATGTATTCAGAAGTCATGTGGAAATAAATAGAATAAAACATAGTGCAGCAGTATTTAAAATCAGAAACCTTTTATTTGCTAAATAAGCCGCTTGCGTGTAAAAATGAATGCCAGCAACAACTTTTTCCAAGATGGCCACTACTAAACTTCCAGTTTGCATCTGACATCATTTTCTGATGCTTTTCATCAGCTCGACTTCCTTATAGGAACTGTCAACCCTAATAAACTTCTTAAATATACCCTCAAGTATGATGAACCTTAATACCAAGCTTCTACACCCATCCAACAGTATCTTTTAGAGCGCCTTTTCTGTCACTTTTAGAGAGGCAGTGGCTTGTGACACATTGGGTTACTTATACTCTAAGAACACCTGGGACATGTTGGATGCTTGTCAAACACCCAAAAATGAGCATACTGTTACTACTTCCACCCCCTGAGCTTTACTATGATACCTATCTTAGTACAGAGTTGCCGAATCAGACTGTATAGTATCGAACTACGGAGGAGACAAGCAGTTTATAGGCTTGGCAGATTCCACTTATCCTTCAACTTGATGTATCCTTAGCACGCTGGGCATCATAAAATATTTCAAAACCCTTGTAGAAGACATGGTTGTCAGTTTGACCAGTTTCCAGCCAACTGAGTTACTTCGACAAGTTGCTATTTTCTCCTCATTGTTGCATTAAACAAACTTGGGACAACAAGAAGGAAAGAAATTGCAATTTTTGCTTTTACTGTTTGACAAGTTGGAAGAGGTTTAATGATTTGTTTTTAGAAATGGACAAACTACATATCTGCTGTCACCATTATCTAGTAATAGTCAACTGGACTTATCCAAGCAACTTCTTCACTTATAAAGAGAGTAAGAAAAATACCCCAGCATTAATACAGTTAGCATAGACACTTTAAACTAATCACTACGAAAATAAATATGTTACTGTCCAAGAATAGGACTGGATGTGTGAAAACTGAGGAACCACCATTACGTAATCCCATTTTTGGTGTCAGGAAGATTTAATAGGTTGTAATGCTTCTGTTTACATACCTAAAGGTGTGAATTCTAAAAAAAAAAGTTGAGGTAGAGCTAATAAAATGACATTATACAGTAAGTGAGAGTAAGATGGTCCCCCAGTCCTGCTTAGTGATGGTTATTCCAGTTTGACGTAGATGGCCTCTTTCACGCATCCTGCAAACCAGTTGTCCTCTCTGTACAAAAGGTGAAACAATGTCTTCAAAATAATGTTACTTTTTTTTTAGGTGTAGAAAAACTTGCCCCAAAGAATTTGCCCTCCTACGTTGAGAAATGTGTTTGTTGAGAGGTTGCGTTGTCTCCCCAATGTCTTTGCACTCCTCACTATACTGTATTGCATATAGCAAGTTACTTTGCTTGTGTTTGAGTGTTGGACCTTTTTAATGTTCAAGCGGACCTGGCCGGTCCATTGCCAAATAGGGAGGCTTCTTTCCAGGTTACAAGTCCTTACCCTGTTCTTTCTCGTCTGAACCTTTCCTTACTGCTAGTTGCTTTCCCTAAAAAACAAGTTCTCTCTCCCTGCACTAGCCACTTGCAAAATGCGTGCCAAAACCTGGGAGCAGGGACTTATAATAGACATTGTTGACCCAAGATGGCTGCCAAGGGTCACATGGTTACAGAGTAGCCAACTGGGACACTGCTCCATAAACACAGGAAAACATAGAGAAACTATTCCTTTTCTTTTACTTCCTCTCAAGGCTTGTGGTACCACTCAGGTCGAGTTCCACCTACAGTGGAGAAAACACTGCACCTACCTACAGATGGGACTGTGTTTTTGCATGACCTTATGGAGGTTTTGACAAAAGCCCAGTCTGGGCACTCAAGGGATGTCTTTTGCATTTGTTGTTACTATCTCAGCCCAATGTTGCAGGGTTTGTTCCACTGGATGGTGGGAGCCAAAAAGCAGTTACTGGTGTGTTTTGGTTGGTTTCCTATAGCCCCCCCCCCCCAACATGAAACATACAGTCCAGTAAGGTTAATTTGTTTTTCTGTACTTCAAACTGGAACAACCATCATTTACATATAATGCTACTCCAACATATCTACCCCAACATTTTGACAATAATTCACATCCCCAGCCTTGCAAATAGAAGGATTAACACCTATGAAGCCTTTCTGACACCAAGGGTAGGATTATGTAACTAGAATAGGAACAGATATAAGCAAAGAGAGCAAATGTGTTTATTGACAGATTCACTATAAGTTTGTATTTCCAGCTCTAGAAATACACACACTTTTTTTAACGTATTCTGCAAATACACAGCGTCCCCATTGGTATACCATCAACTCTTTCATGTTGGCTCTTCATCTTGTACAGCTCTTCTGAAGCTGCGGTCTGCATCTGGATCATGTGCCATGGAGACAGACAGCGTCAGGCTGGCCTGCATGCCTGAGAGAGGACAGAAGCTGCCAGACTGGACAGAGTGTGAGATCTCTGGATATGGGAGACAAGAAGAGTGTAAGGAACCAGAAATGTTTATCATGTGGACATATTATTGAAACCAGTAAACTTTTTGATTTTTTTTGCTAGTGGCCCAGAAACATGATTTTAAAAAAAGCTACTATATTTTAACAGAACCAGTTAAAGTTAAACGGTTTTAAAATATTTCTGCTAAATTGCATGCACTTTGTGCAGCCCCTAAGATCTTAAGCCCAGGCTGTACATGGAAGCCCTATAGGAGGGAAAATTTGAGTCTAGTGGCAAGGTGGGACTTGGAGGCTGAGACATCACAAAGAGATCATACACCTAAAGTCTATCTCTAACCATCACTTTTCTCTTTCATTTTAGTTTCTGCATTCTTCTCTGATCAGCTGAAAGAAGGACATGTCCGATTATACCCTGATAGCATGTGCACCCCCAAGCAACTTGCTGACCGAACAGTGACTTCCAACATGCTGTGTGCTGGTGACACAAGGAACCATGATGATGCCTGCAAGGTAATATATGACTAATCATGCCTTAAAACTCAACTCCGGGCTTCTTGTTCTTTCCCTCTCCCCATTTCTCAGAGACCAAAAGGACCCTCTTGAGCAAAGAGTGCTGCTGATGAACAGGGTCAGCTCTGCTCCTTGAATCATTACATTGCTTAGACGGTGATGCTATGACACTCTGCACTTAGTTTTTCCTCAGTCTTCCTAGATGGTGACATTGGGCATTATTCTGCCGGGAAGACTGAGGACATCTTGTGGCAAAGTCCCACTATATACATTTTCCTTCAATTTCTGTCCCAAAGACACAGTATGTAGCATGTAAAGGCAAATTTATGTTACACGCTCAGTCCAACACAAAAGAAGGTTTGGTAGGAAGTATTAATCACATTCACTTCAGTTTCCCTTTGAAGCTATCATTGACAGGAACAAATGTAGAAAAATAATAAAGACAAAAGATACTCTATACTATTTAAAGGGGTAGTTCAGCTTAAAGTGGTGTTTCTATTATGAGTGGATACTGCTGGGCTGCATGAGCCTTCCTTCCAACCTTCCACATATACACCCTGTAAAACAGATTAAAAGTCCAAGGATGAAAGTGGGAGGTCCCTTTGTAATGTTCAAAGAATCTGGGTGACCCCGCTACTAATCGGCAGAAGATCTGCCACCCAAGGCGATATCTATATTATAATCAGAGTCATATTTCTAGGGTAGGATTAGAAAATGAGGAAACAGCTGGGATAGCTACTCATCCCCAGTGGTATACAAGTCAAGATTCACTTATTCAAGTACTTCATCTTCTTTCTTGCAGGGTGATTCTGGAGGACCCCTGGTATGTCTCACCAATGGACGTATGCATCTGCTTGGCATTGTTAGCTGGGGTGTTGGATGTGGACAAAAGGGAAAGCCTGGCGTTTACACCAAAGTGACGCAATACCTAGACTGGATAGAACAACACACGGGCATTCGAATGTACTGATACCAGAGACTTTAGACTTTGAAAATACTTTAAACCACTACAAAGTCTTTGGAGATGTCAGGGACCATAAAATGTATTGTTAAAGAACTCTCACCATTAGACAGAGGCCATTTCATATTTTGAACTAGTATTTTTGAGGATGCGGCCTATTGATTTGCCAGGAACTGGTGTCTTTCCTGGTGCATGGAGCTGAATAATAATACAGAACTCACTGATGCTGCCTTCTAAAGATGTCCAAACACCCACTGCATCAAAACTGTTCTTAAGTTTGAAGAAGTCACTGATGACTTGACCCGTGCCAGCTTCTCAAATCTCTGGGAGATTGTAATGGTGAAGTTCCAGCATCTATGTGTGTCTCCACCCTACCCACAAGATCATGACGAAGATTTCACTGCTTCACAGCCTGATTCCAAAATGATTTGGCTATTTTATGTTTTGGAAATGCACCATCATCTGGCTTTTTAATCTGCATCAGTCAGGCAGGTCTGGTGCCTAATCACTCTGAAGACTTTAAAATTTCTGAAATTATTATTTGTTTTAGGGCACGTCTTGAAGGGCTTTGGGCTTGTGTCAATAGAATCAGTTTGACGTGCATTTGAAATACTTTACTTGCAGTTGACCTCCTTGTGACCTACTTCAAGCAGGCTTTGCTTTGCTATATAGACTTGTATGGGAATGCCAAAGTCATTTGAAATGAACAAAAGCCCATCTATACAGTCCCTTAGTTTGGCAATTAGGGAGTTAATCTGTACCAGCCAATCAACTACAGGTTTTATGATTTCAACTGACATTGGAGTATACAGTATATGCTGGCAACATAATTTCAATGGCTGCTGTGGGCAATGTCAAAGACACTAATACTTGAGGCTCGTATTTATCATGAAGTCCCCGAATGCAGACCATCTTTTATCAAAGTGTCTTTCCTAAGTACTGGCTGTGTTCCCCTTGCAGCAACCAAGCATATTCAGACTTGCGATGGTAAAATAAGGATGTGGATCTGCATTAGTATGGGGGAATACAGATTTGTGCTTAGGAAAGATATTTTGATCAAGAATGTATTGATTGTATGTAAATTACATGTATACTTAAGCACTAGGGAGGAATATGTTTATTATGTGCAATAGAAATAAAGAATATTTATTATTTTTTATATTTAATCTTACTAAGACTAAACACTTTAAAGTGTAACATTAGGAAAAAATAAAATTTTCCTTAATAAAAAGATAATCTTATCACTTTGATATTTATTACATATTATTGTAAAACTCCTTTGCTTCAAAAGTGTTTAGGGCCAACAACACTAGAACACTTCTGTTGACATTGCAGCAGTGCTGTCAGCCTCACCACACTGTGCTTCCTCATTGTATTGAGCAGTGACATCATGATGTCAGTGCCATCCCCATTGTAAAGGCCTTTTCAGTGTTTGCTCCCAACTGCCAATATCTTTTTAGTGGTGGCGCCAAAATGATGAGGTTACTGCAACTCCTCTCCTCTTACTAGCTTCACTTCGGTGCATTTCCTCTGGTGATGTAGGTGCACCACAACATCCTGCCCATGACTCAGGCAGAAAGAAGCCTTTGCAAAATCACAGTGGTCATGTAGAAGGATATTTTTGTTTAAATAAAAAATGTGGAGAGTTCAGTAGACCTGTATTTAGGCTAACTTTGCCATCTGCTTTAGAGACCCTGTCACCAACATAAATAAAAATTGCCAGTAAAAGCACCAAAAAAAACAAGCATTTTAAAAAACTTGCTTGCTGTACCTTTCCTTTCCATAAAGAAATATTTGTTGACTTGCCTCTGAATTTGTTTGAAACTTTATCTACTACAGTATGAATCAATGTCCTAGCATCTCCCCCTCCCTCTTTGCACATCAGAGCCCTGCCGTCTTCTGGGAGTGTCTAATTACTCTCTGTGCTGGCCAGGCTCCTCTGCCCCTCCCTTTATAACCTTTTACAGTATGTGTCTGCTGAGGGAAGAGTGAAGGTTAATACTATATGGTGTTACTATGAAAGAAAGCAACGGTAAAAAAAGACGCCACTTCAAATTTCTTTTCCTACTCCCCAACTCGGGTATCCCAGCCTCCTTACCTGCCTAACAACTAGGCTATGATATCTCCAATGCCATGAATAAATACATAAAAAATGGGATCTACAGAGTGTTCCCTGAGTGACAGTTCTGCGTCTGCTGAGGCTGCTGATATCATATCCAAGATGGTAGTGCCCAGCAGCTGTCCCTTGTGGATGTCTACTCAAGGGAGGCTTTTTCAGGTAAATTACATGCATAAAATACATTAAAGGGTTAGTTCACCTTTACAGAAAAAAATGTAAAGGTGCAATAACACGGGAGACCCTCCCCACCCTCTCTACTGAAATCCCTACTCCTCTCCCTTTTCTCCATCAGTGTTTCCAAGACGGACCACATGGATTCTGATTGGTCAACACCATCACATCTGGTCCATCCTGGAAGAGCTAAAGGAGAAGAGGAAAGGGAGTGCAGATTTCAAACCCCCAGACCGCTGGAGTGGCTGCAGGGGTGCTGCCAACTCGGCAACCCCAGAGTTAAGCACAACAGGGACCGGAGGAGGGTGGGAAGGGTGTCTGATGTTAGTTCACCCTTTTTTCTGTAGAAAAGGTAAAGGTGAACGAACACTTTAAATATACATATATTCTTATGGAAAACATTTTTTAAACTAATGATCTGGTAACAGGGTCTTTTTAAGGTCCAATGAGCATTGAGACCAGAGCATTGATTTATTAAAGCCTGATCTGCAATGTGACATTATGTGATCTTCCATTAACAGCTGTTTGGAATGCGAATATCATCTCAGTGATCAGAAAAAGGTTGATATTTTTACCAGCCCTTAAAAAAAAAGATATGAGGTTTAAGGGTATGTGTACACTGATTTTATGTGTGGTTGCTGTGTTTTTTGTTCCGTGTGCTCACTGCATAAAAAGGCTAGGTTCACATAAGCACTTGGCATTCTTTTTTAACACCTGCCAAGTGCCTTCCCCACCCAAAAACTGTTCAAATATATTTCTAGCATTAAGGACAACAGCAGGGTGTACAAATGACGCACTTCTTATTTCATCTAATAAACACATTCCAAAAAACAGTCAGCTGAGGTCCCTGCGTGGCCAACACATGCAAACACTACACACAGAAATTGCGCAAAAGAAATGAGTGCATATCCTTAGGGATAAAAAATGAAAATATAGTCATATTCTTCATCAAGCTGATTCCCACATGAATAAAAACTGAGTTTCTGCCATAATATTAATAGAGTGTGACTAAAATGTATGCTGTGATAAAAGTCCCTATTATAGACGTGTGATAGGGGAAGGGTAGGACTTTGGACAATACATTTTGTGTGCCTTTGAAGCTCTTATTTTGACATTTTTATGCAATAAGCTAAACAGCTTTTCTCAACCAGGGTTCCTCTTGAGGTTGCAAGGGGTTCCTTGAGCAGTGAGCACCTACACTGACCAATGCAAATGGCCAATGTTCCACTAGCCACTAATGGGACCATACTCCAAAAAGAATGAGCGTAAATACTTGGTGGGTTCCACTGGTGTTTGTGATTCGGCGCTGACGCTCAGCCTATCAAATCAATGATAAGCTGACAAATGCTGTGGCTGTTTGCATGCAAGTGGATAGACAAGCGATTACATGCAATTAGGGACAGATAAGTGACCCAGGGAGCAAATTGCATCCATGGCCTCTCAAATGTCCATAATCACATGTAACACCTCAGGTGTCTGTGCTCTAAAATGCCTACTTTAGCACATGCTACCACAAGGCATTGGTGTGAAGCCAATGCCAGCTCTTTAGAAATCCCATTCTCCAGCTACTGGATGCTAAGGCAGAGATGGAAAAGCACCATCAACAACTGTTATTAGACAGCTAGCAGCTGTAAGTCTTCTGATGGTTAACTGTCACTGTTGCAACTAAAGTAAACTTTGTATCCCAGTTACCTTATCGAACTAACACTACAAGTGCAGGGCAGGCTCCTATATGTACCTGCACAAGGTTATCAGCCATCTGCTTAACCCAGGAGACCCAAAACAGGGGAAGCTCTAATAGACCAATAAAACATTCAGTATAGACTTGAGCTGAGCTACGAGTGCAGTATGAAAAGCTCATGTCCCGACAGAGATTGAGTGACCACACAGACATAAACTTCATCACTGCAACAAGCCACACTTCCAGATGTTCAGCACTGAAAATGGTGTAAGCATGCTATACAGTTTTCATTTTCTCTTTGCAAACAGTTGGTGTCCCCCATAGTCAAATTTCTTTCTTTGACACCTTGAAAATTAAATATCCCCTTCCCAATATATACTTATTCATCTATATTCATTACATAAAGTAATCATCTTGTACAATAAATAAGTGTATTCAGCACTCACACCATGATGACATAAATGATAGTGTACCAGTCCGCGACAATAGGTAAAATTCCATTCATCTGAGAGGTATGCAGAGTAGGGAAGGTATGGACAATGGGTACTAAAGCATGCACGATGAAGCCGGCAGCTCCTTGCCAAGGATGTGGGGAATCCCTCGGAAGCAACCAAAAGGACAAGCAGGGCGCCAGATCAACGTGGGTTAAAACATTGAGACTTTATTAGAAGAGCACTTACATGTAAAACTCCCTCGGTCAACAGGAATGCATGTCAAAGGCAGGAACAGTGGAGTCACAGGTCACTGGAATAGTGGAGCCGATGATCCCTGCATAGCCTGCTTGATAAAGTAGGCAGAGCTTCTGAAACGCGTTGCAGCCCACCCACTCACCATTCACGGCCCTGGGAAGGCACGGAGAGACGCCGTGGAGTCCACAAGCGGGTCTTTCCCCAGGCTATGCAGGGATCATCGGCTCCACTATTCCAGTGACCTGTGGCTCCACTGTTCTTGCCTATTGCATGCATCCTGGATGTTGACCGAGGGAGTTTTACATGTATGTGCTCTTGTAATAAAGTCTCAATGTTTTAACCCACATTGGTCTGGCGCCCTACTTGTCCTTTTGTTTGTATTCAATTACAACATGCTTGCTTTGCTCACCTTAATTTTGCCTATTTTCGCTTAGGGTCAATGAATATGGAATCTCTTCTGAGAAGCAGATCCTTAACAATAGGTTAATTCATCTGTGTACAGGGCTATTCAACAGAAACAATGGACCCTAAACCTCCCCACCTTGGATAGCGATGATTGGGATGATATCTGGGATGATCTGTTCCATGCTTTGATTTCAGCTAGAGATCAGCTTATAGAGTTTAAAATTGTGTATTGTTATTATCTTACTTCAGCCAGGGTGGGGAGATTCTCAGCTACCTAGTCTAAAAAGTGTTGGAGGTGTTCTGCTCTCAGTGCAGACTTTCTCCATATCTTCTGACCTTGTCCAGCTGTTCATAACTATTGGGCACTCCATTTATACAGTCACAGCAATCGGGTGCCGCAGGAGATTGGTTACTGTTTGATGGGCCTTGTTGACTCCTTGGCTGCAGGGAAAGCAACAAGAACCTTGCTTTGTATGTTACTTTTTATACCAGGAAAGCAATTGTTCTTCACTGGAAACCGAAAAATGGAAATCGATAGTAAACAATACTCTTTCATTGTATAAAGCCACATAGAACACCCCAGGATGCTCCAAATTTGATAAAGTGCGGTCCTTATGGCTTGAAAGCCCTGCTATAGCAAATTAGACTTATCTTCCTTTTTGCCTCCTGCTTCAGAGATAGGGCATTGCTATACATACTGTATTGGGGTTCTTCTCCATGGATCCCCTTTTACAAAATACAATTAATTTTGCCGGGTCTCCCTCCGAAGGCTTCTGATGGGACTTGTCCTCTGCTGTTGGGGGACATGATGATTGTTTTTTGGTGGTAATTTTTCTGTGCAATTACAACATGTTGTCTAGTTTATATAGCTATATATTTTGTGTGAGGTCTGGGGGAGTAATGTATAATCATTTACACCATCCACGATCCTGACAATGGTACACAGATGGAGTACAATTTTTTTGGTTTTGTCGCTTTCTCTGTTTTCCATAGATGGATTTACTTTGTAGCTTTTGTATTTAATTTTTCTCCATGTAATTTTTGATGTGGGGCATACTGTGTGTGTCTATGGATGAAGCAGCCCAGCATGGGAGCAAGCCTGCGGCCCCATAGGAAGTGACTTCCTATAGTGGTGGACAGAGAAGAGGAAGAGCCAAGAGCACCAGCAGCAGACCCCAAAGGAAGAGGTTCAGCAGCAGACCCCAAAGGAAGAGGTTCAGGGCCACTCTATGCAACGCCATTACACAAAACATGTAAGCATAACATGTTTGTTATTTTTTTTTTTCCAAATAAGGCTTATAAACGACTCGACTACTGCAACTCCTTCCTCACTGGCCTGCCTCGCCGCTGGCTATCCCCGCTTCAGTCGATCCTGAATACGGCTGCCAGACTCATTCACCTTTCCAACCGCTCCATCTCCGACACCCCCCTCTGCCAATCCCTCCACTGGCTTCCGATTGCGCAACAAATCAAATTCAAAATCCTAACATTGACGTACAAAGCTGTCCACCATACTGCCCCGTACTACACCACTGACCTAATATCCAAGTACCGCCCAGCACACACACTCCGCTCCTCACAAGACCTCCTTCTCTCTAGTTCCCTGGTCTCCTCCTCCCATGCCCGCCTCCAGGACTTCTCCAAGGTGTCATTTATCCTCTGGAACTCCCTGCCCCAACCCATCAGATTATCACCTACTCTCCTCTCCTTTAGGCGCACCCTGAAAACCCATCTCTTCAGGGAAGCCTACCCCACCCCCTGCTAACTTGCCGACCTCCTCCACTCTTCCTACCACTCCATTCCCCACAGCCATCTCCTCCTGTACCACTATCCCCTCCCTCCTAGATTGTAAGCTCCAAAGAGCAGGGCCCTCAATCCCCTCATGTTTTGCATTGTATTGGTATTGTTCTGTCACATGTTCTGTCCCCCTTTGTAATGTACAGTGCTGAGCGAACCATTGGCGCTTTAGAAATACTGTATAATATTAAAAATAATAATAAATGGTGTCTCTTATTAGGCAGAACTTTTCCTTTTAAAATTTAACTAATTTCCACTTAAACACATCACAGGAACAGGCGCTTTCCCTCTTTCAAGTCTTATGCATGCGCAGTTCACGCTCTTTCCCATGATGCAGCAGCGCAGAGCACAGCATCTTCATCAGCAAGAAGCACTGCACACTTACAGGTCTTGAAAGAGGGAGAGCGCCAGATCTAGTGATGATGAGAGCACACCTAACATGATGTAGGGAGCTCCAGATCACAGACAGGATGGTGCCGATCAACTTCAGTAATAGTTTTTCAGCCAAGCCATGGGCAAATCATGACTGGCATACATGTATGGAAGTTAAATCACACTGCATACTGTATATTAAAGTTGCACTGTATTTTTAAAAGTACAGAGCACTTTTTACTGCATAGAGCATCTTACTGCAAAGGTAAACAAACCCTTAAAGTAGAACTAAAGGCACTAAACTTACCTCCTCTGACACACGGGTGTCAAACTGGCGGCCGTCCAGCTATTGCCAAACTACAAGTCCCATGAGGCAATGAAAGATTGACAGTTACAAGCATGACTCCCAAAAGAAGAGGCATGATGGGACTTGTAGTTTCGCTGGAGGGCCGCCAGTTTGACACCCCTGCTAAAAGTCTGGGTCCCTTGCTGGCGTCGGCATCTTCTCCCCGGGTGCAAAACCATTGCACAGAGCAAGTAAGTATGACATGTTTGTGATTTAAAAAAAAAATAATATATGTTTACAATCACTTTAAGGAGTAAAACAGTATCTTTGCAAATGACTGCAAACCTTCCTACTGATTTGAGGGTCAGGTTTTTAGGTCCCTAAAATTAGTGCTTGTGAAAGGCAGGTAAAATTGCCCCAAATATGAGTGTGACTAAATTAATCTTGGTAATGTGGATTGGGTTGGAGGGTATTTCTTTTATTTTAAGTACATCAGAGAGAGAATAATCTATGGCAAGCATCCATCTGGACTCTAAAAACAAAATCCAAAAAACACAAGTACCTTTCATTGAATCATTGGAGAAGTTTTCAAAAGGGTTAGGTAACTTACATTATTCTTTATTATCACACAGGAAAATAAACAACCATCAGGAAAATAAACAACCATCTGATCCTATTTTATTTACGTAAGTACATGCTGAAGCAGACATGTCCCACTTGCCGGGTTCACCATCCCACCTTGGAGAGAGTCAGTGCATTGCACATTCATCATCAGGATTTCATGCATCAGTTTAGCTGTTCCATAGTATTGCACTCTTGTGCAGTGGATGCTGAGTAATACCAGAGTTAACGGACCTTGGGCTTGTGTTATTGGCATCAGTTTTACATCAGTCCGGGGAGCTTCAGTGATCATTCCGACTTGACAGATACAGTTGATCTCCATCTGACCTGTTTCATGTGGGTTTTACATTTCTTTTGACTTGTATGAGAATGCAACACCCGTTTAAAGAGAACAAAAGTCCACCGACAAAGGGCCCAAGTCAGTTATGAGACCCCCTACCCTGATAAAAAGTAGGGATTACTCACTAAAGCCCTTGCACCCTGACTGGTTGCTGTGGGCAGCAAATACATATCCCTTCAGCATACTTAATAAACAAAAGTTTCAAAATAGCAAAGTATGAAAAGTGTGCTAAGAATGACATTTCTTGTTTTAGAAGGCTACATTCACACCGGTGATTAGGGCCGGTGTGACTGGTAGCAGCAATTCCTCCTGGGGCTCTCAACAGGTTGGTGCCATCCCTGTTCAGTATAATGACTGACCGCCAGTGACAGCACCTATTCTCTCTGCACAGCCCATGGTTACCTGCAGTGATGAATGCTCGGCGCAGACAAAGTACCCCCTGTCGCCAGTGTGATTGTTGCCTTAAAAAGGGTGCTATAGGACAAAAATTAAACAAACCTTCCAACTGCCATTTCTGTTGAATTCAGTTGAAAATGGTTACGGTGTTCTTCTTGACACACTTTTTAAACATAAGCTGCAGTGTATGCCAACATGATGCCCCTCGTGAAATTTATAGGAATGGCTCCAGCAAACAAAATGCCTGACAATATTATGTGATTGACAGTCACAGTTTAAAGGGCTAGTCCACCTTTACGATACAATTTGCAGCACATACAATGTACTCCAGTAAGTGCATTCACGGTACATTTTACAGAAGTTTGGCAGGCCAACTGCAGCTTCAATAAAACCTGGCCAAAAAAATAAATATTTTCATTGATTAGGGCCATCCAGAAGCTCGGATGGTCCATTGAGCTCGGTGCTGCTTTGACAGGGGAGTGAGAGTGCACTGCGCATGTGCAAATTTGTGGGTGTGCAATGCAGGAGAAGCCATGTTTGCTCCTGGTATCATAGGGGCGTACTCAACAAATCATCCTTTCTAGCTTATATGCAAAATAGTGCTGATCAGTGAGATGGCTAGTTTTTTGGCCAAGCTTTGCAGAAGTCAGGTATGTGTTTTTTAAAGGAAGCTGAATTTCTATAAAATGCATTATGATTTCTAACCTACTGGGGCCCTTTGCATGTACTGTAAATGTATTATAAAAGTGATCTAACCCTTTAAAATCACTCGAAGAAAAAAATATGGTATAAAGCCATAGGACTGTCTGGTTGCTGTTGATTAGATCCAACCATCAATATCCTGCTTCAGTAGTCATAGCATACAGTAAACAGCGTACGTTGTTTTCTTCGCTCCAGTATTACCCAGCATGCCGTTTTCTATAACTTTCAGTAGTCAGGTATAGTAGTCATACACTGGAGAACAATGGGCCACTCACTTACACACAAGCAATTTAAACTGACCAGCAGGGAGAGCAGAGTGCACAACATACAGGCCAGGTTTCAGGATTTCCTCATTTTCTAAGTGGTAGTTTAACAAAAGTTTACATTAAGTTTTACATAAAATCCGGTAGTGTCTGATCCCTAATGAATCTATACTCACACAATATATCCCATACACACTTTGTCTCCATACAAGACAAGCCTGCCACGCAACATGACACAGCCTCTACTTTTTATCTAGAAACACACAGCAGGTCACACCCTCTGCATACTCTGCTTTTTTACATGGGACCAAAGCATCACAAGCACCAGAGATGGCTACACACTTCATGGGCATGACGGGATATCCCTTGGATAGCAGCACCCCCTTATGTTCTGACTTGGAATTTGCCAGCCTTGGTCATGTATTTGATTCCTTTGAAGGGTTTGTACTTTTCACCGTACATGTCCAGCCTGTTCACTTTCAGACCTGCAGGGGGTTAAACACAGCATTACAATCAGATGACATAACACAGGCTGGCATTAACATGGAAAAAAACTACAAGTCCCAGCATGCCTTGCTAGCCAAACGAAAACCACAGGTCACCTACCTCTGTTGTGTGGCAAGGTCATTAGGATTTTTAAGTGTTCTTGCATGGCAAGGCCACTTACTGTTATCTCACATATATATTCTTATTATTATAGCCAAATTTACCACCCTAACTCCTCCCACAGGTTTTACACTACATAGACAGTAATATACCGAAACGTGCGGATTGTTCCCGATTGATGTGCTATTACTTTGTGGAACATTTCACCGAATGGTTCACAAATTAATCAGCGTTTTTGTGGTGAAATTTGTTCCATAGGAATGAATGGCGGAATGTTCAAAACTAGAGTGGGAGCTGACAAAAGCTAGAGTGTGAGCTGAAAAATCAGGACATGATTTCTAAACTGCCATCACTCCCTCATTTTCAAGCCCACCTAAACAAATCTTATATAAAAACGTTCAGCTATCCACGGCTAAGCCATAGTCCTGATAGTTTTCACAATATGACCATTTGTTTGCAACTCACGCCGCCCATTGACATTCATTGAAACTCCACTCTAGCCACCTCATATTTGAAGGGCATATATTTATTGGATGTGATTTATGAATGGAGGACAGGAGGATGATTCCAAGGCCCCCCCCCCTCCATTTATAGATCCTGTTTATCCTGTAGTATAGCTTCCATGAATGGAGCAGCTGGGTGAAAAGGGCAGACATAGTTGGGCGCTCTTGATGAGAACCTGTGGCAGTTCTATTAACCTTCCCTGCACTGGAAGAATGTGGCAGCAGGGGTGGGGGGTGGGGTCATGGACAGAGGAGGGTTTTACCTAACAGAAAGGGCATCAGCACAAGAGACTTATTCTACTGACTGTAAGTTATGTCCCTTGTGCGCATTTTTTTGTTTTTATTTTTACTGCATTTTAGACATTAAGATGCTGTATGGAGACTGAAGACTTATTATAGGGCCATCATCTGGAGAAAGATCAGTCAGATGCAGAGTCCAGATCCACTCCCTGCATACAGTGCTGACCAAAGAACTTCAGCTGCAACAAGATGGGGCATAAAACCACAAGTCAACCACTCGCATTTATGCCCCCTGGCCACGTCAGAATAAGCCCTTCATAATTACACAAAGGGGTTGATTTTTAAAGAAGTCACATACTTATTCACCCAGTGAGAGTACATGTACATTTTTACTGCACAAATAGAGAAAAAATACTGTAAGGGTAAATAGGCTATATCCTTTGCTGTTAGAACGTAAATCATTGGTTTGAAATGGAAAAAAACACATTTGGCTACTGGATGGATCCAAGTATTATAGGAAATGCATATGACACTTTCGCACCATCTAGTGCTCTAATGCAGTATTTGTCATTTTAAATCAATTTTTTACTCTCGAGCAGCACAGGATATAGCCTACTTACAGTTGTTTTATCTTCCCATTCCCACAGAATGAATGAATGTTTCCATGGGAAATTGGCTACGCAAATTTTTATACATCAACCTAAGAGTTTCACCTCTGTGATCGTTAATACTAACAAAGCCAATCATCTCTAGATGTAGGATAATACAGTGCATACCTGAGATCGCCAGCTGCTGGATCTTGAAATTAAGGTTCAGCGTTGGATTTTCATCTGGCTTTGAGCATCCAGCTTGAAGAACCATGGTTCCTTTTAAACTTGGTAGTTTTTGAGGATTAATTTTCCCCACCTCCCAAGACAACAACTGTGGAAGCAGATGATAAGATGTGTAATGAGTTTTAGAATATGCTGCTACGTTTGGCAGTAGTATTCACATTGCACTGGGAACACACCTTGGTTACTGGATCGAAGACATACGTCCCCTGAGATGGGGTGAGTGTCATATTCAGGACCCCCTTTGGCATCTGCCCAGTAAGGGTCACCCCCTCTACTGTTTTACCCATGCTCTGCTTAGGTCCCAGCGTCACCTCGAATCGCCCAGAACTGCTGCCTTCCCGAAAACTGATTGCATGCTTTACATAGACTGGAATGGCCACCAAGCTGTAAGACATAACTAATCAGCTACAAGTTTGCATACAGTAGCAACACATCTAGCTCTAATGTATTCATATGGAATAGTGACAAACATTCTCAGCAAATTTACACAGAGTACTCCTTAATACAAGTAACCATCCAATGAAGTGACCTACTGCACCATCTGCTGGACAAATATATTGCTGCATTCACAGCCACTAAAAGGCTCAGGGTTCACTGACATCTTGGCATCCTGGTGCATTACAATAGCCTATGTTTTTTAGCATGTTAACGTGCACTGTGTTAGGGCAGCCCATTCATGTGAATGAGCTGGCAACACCCCAAAGTGTCCTAAAATTTGGGTATACACCATTTTCAGCAAAACACAACACAAAACAATACACAGTGGTGTGTTAATGTACTTCTTGTAGTGCTTCAGTGCATGTGCTGGGGGTGTGTTGGGGCAACAATCAAAACGAATGACACCGTGACACACTAACACATAATGTGCGTTGAAGTAGAGATTGCATTACTGCAACGCACTGCAGTGTAGAAGTCAGCTACACTCCAATCACAATTTTTGACACATGATTCTAAACTGTGTAAGGGAAATTGAGAATATCCAGCCTGTATATTCATAGTTCTTAGCAGCTGGTGTTCTCAGAACAGAACATTAACAGCAAGATGATATACTGTATTAGAATTATGGTATGGGTGGAAAGCAGACGAAAAGACCTGATAACATCAGCTCTGTCTGCTGTAAGTATTTAAATGCAAGTTGTGATCCAATAGTCCACAGTAAGCGCTTAGTGTTCTGTGGTTTTAAATGGTCATCAGCTTTCCTAAGTACAAATCATAAAATACATTTATTGACACACTGTAAGTTCAGTCTTTAACAAGGTAATTAATAATAGATCCTCATATTATAAAAAAACCCGTACCTGGAAATAAAAAGGTGGTCCCTGCTGCAAGCTGTTATTATAGTGATTATTCCATTCACATAGAACCCAAGATGTCGCTAATAGCAGATTTGAATGCAAGTGTAAATTTCAGTCATACAAAATAAAAGTAATGCAGAAATATTACAATACAAGCTTCATACGAATGAAGAGGGCACTTGCCACCATTTCATTAATATTTTAGATTTTTCATTAAAAAGTTCCTTTTTCTTGCAATGAAAAAAAAGAAGAAAAAACACTGTTTCCAAGGTCTCTCATGTGCCCTAAAGCCTAAATCAATAAAGTCTGTAGCTACCAGAAGCATTATGAGGGTTTCACATCTTTAGCCACTGCGGACAGCAATATTGTTGAGGGCAAACAATGTGTGCCATTACTAAGCAAGGAACAGAGCCTGCATATATAATAAAAAAATATGGATGTCCTATGGTTTCTGCTGTCCTGAATCAGAAGGGTGAGTGAGCATTGTCCCCTCCAGAGAGAAAAAGAAAAAAAAAGTACTAGTAAAGTTGCAATATAATATATGAAATTTTGGTTTTGGTCCCGGAGTACTGTGAGCCCAGGCTGCATGATGATGCATCTCCTAGAGGGGTGTATAAATGACAGGCTGGAAGAGTATTGGTTTGCCCTAAAAAGGACCAATTGCACTGGAGCGAGCAATAAGTCTGGGACAGCACTGAAGCATGGAGAGGGTAAGCAAAGTTTGGGACTTTTTTTTTTCTTTACCATCCGGGAAGGGGAAAGGAAGAACTTTAAAAATAATCTCTGAACTCAAGTTTAATTACATCCTAACAAGCAAACTACTCCCCAAGGAAAACTTGGCCCAAATCAGCTGAGCAATTGCCCAAATCCTTAATATCCTGACAGTCCCCTGCCAACTCACCTGTGCTATTAATTTGATCTTTCTCATATATATATATATATATATATATATATATCTCAAAAAAAACATTATAAAATTTATATATTCCGATTAGTTTTAAAAAAATATGAACTCAACAGTCCCTTCTCATTCACCTTTTTTTAATGCTGCCAAAAGTTGCGCCCACCTACTCTGAAAGCAGGCTACACCTCCAACTCCAAAATTATGGTTCTCCTACATATGGAATCTAAAAGCTTTTCTGAAGCACCTGGGAGGAGAAATTGCAAAATAAATGATTCCATTGGATAGACTATACCTATTCCCAAGAATGCAGATCCATTATTGTCAATGACTACATCCAATCTTTATGGAGGATCACCAGGGTTGCAGTCCATGGCTCCTTTTTCCTTTGGTGTTATGGAGTGGGATGGCGGCCACAGGTGCAGAGCACCTCTTCTTGCATTCTCCTCCTTTCCTTCCCACAAGACCCCCAGTGTTCCTCCCCATATACCCTTCTCCTCCCTCCCTATCCTTCCTCTGCTATGTAAAAAAAAAAAATAGTAAACAGGGTTGAAAACCTCAAAATTGCAGAATTAAAGAGACACTCCTTTGCATGTTTGGACACTCTGGAATGTACACTTACATTGCTATTTGTGTCATTCAATTTGCCTGAATTACATAAAAAAAAAATAAAAAAAAAAAATAAGGAATTAAAAAAGTGAACTCTTCCTAAGTGAGCTTATTTCTTGTATTTCCTTACAAATTTTGTATGATGCCAACTTATTTATTTTACAGTATAACTAACTAAAAGGCAAAACTTTTTTTTAGTTATGGACATAGTGGGGAGGGATTAGAACACCTGTCAGTTTTTATTATTGTCTGTGCCCCTGTTGAGATTCACCCTCTCTATTTGTCCTGTTTACCATTGTGATTGAAAGTGAAAATAAAAGAAAATCCCAAATATTGTGTTGTCCCCAGAAAAGTAATAGAGGGGAAATCTTCCATTGGGGACACTAGTTCTGGTGACCTAGAGGTCCCCAAGGAGTTCCCTTAATTTGCAGGAATTTCCTCTCACTTCCTGTTTTGGCTATGGGACAGGAAGTGAAGGGAAATCTCTGCAATGGGACACAGATTGAGGAACAAATATTGACAGGAGTTATAACCCTCCCTTACTCTAACCATAATGGAAAAACAAGTTTTGCCTATAGTTCTACTTTGAGAAATGTGCTGCAGTCTTTGGTATAATGGTTCAAATCACCCCAGTCGGATTCCAATATTCCCTTTCTTACTTCTGAGCACTGACGTGATAGGACAGGAGGCGGAAGTTGCCATCTGGGGGTATGAAAGACAGAATTCGCTCAGATTCCCATCTCTTAAAACGTACACAGGGGTGGAAACTGACATCATCCAGAAGGCGAGGATTCTGGGAAATGAGAAAGATAAAACAGACATCTCTTACTTGGAGAATTCATTAGGTCATGTAGAACAGCATTGTATTTTCCTGTAATATTGTAAGGCACTTGTTTTCACTTGTTATATTGTTCATCTGTAATTGCACTGTTTTATCTAAACTCATTTGCATGAATAGGAAAAAATTAATATGGCATTATTACTAAAGGGCAATTCCAGACATGTGATATCAGTTGGTGAACTATGAACGCTACCCAGCAAACTCCCCATGCTGAAGAGAGAATATCTCCTCAATGTACCCTAACCTAGGTTATATCCAATCCACTACACCCAGATTTCACAGAACTTCTCACATGCGTTGTGGCTGGGTCTGCTTTCTGAATCATGGACTGTGTAACTTCACAGAGCTCCTTATGTGTGCTAAAGGTGAGTAAATTTCCTAAATTATGGACTGGGCAATTTCAAAGAGCTCTTCCCATGTGCTGTGGGTAGGTCTGCTTCCTAAATCCTGGACTAGGCAACTTCACAGAGCTTCTTGCATGTGCCATGGGTGGATCGGCTTCTTAAATCCTAGAAAGTCTAACTTCACAGAGCTCCACGCATGTAACATGGGTGGATCTGCTTCCTAAACTGTGGACTGTGCAACTTCACAGAGCTCCTCACATGTCCTGTGGGCAAGTTTGTTTCCTAAATTATGTACTGGGCAACTTTACAGAGCTCCTCACATGTGCTGTGGGTTGGTCGGCTCCCTTAATTCTTCAACTTAAATTGGTTGTAAATCTCAGACATGAAATATGAACAAAGCATATCCCTCTATAGTGTGTACTTCTCTCAATCCAGAGCTCTAAGTGTCATTTCTGTCTTCTGCCTTGTTCCTCTGCTATCAGCATGAGTCACTTCTGATGAGTTTTCCTGCCACCAAGAGAAAAAAGGTGACAGAGGAGGGCACAGCCTGCGATTGACAGCCTCAGCTCTGTTCCTGTGTGAGGGGGGTGTGTCTCTTTCCTCCAATCAGCTTTCAGAGCTCTCCACACTGAGTCTAACTGCAGCTCCCTGCCCCCTGCTTTTCAGAGCTGAGAGATTCTCTGTAAATTGTGCATTTTGAATCAATGTAGGGGATGGACAGCTGGAGATAAACAGGTACAATTTATTATGGAGGATTTGTTTCGCCTCTGTGTATCATCGGAGGCCAGTTACTTCATTGGGTATATGTAAGTGTTTACAATGACTTTAAAGCAGAACTAAACCCTCCTATCTTTTTCAGCCAATGAAGCTGCCATCTTAGCCTCTGAGCTGCAACTGCAGTAGTGCTGCACATGTGATTAGTTATGACTTCAGCCATGACAGTTTGTTTGAGAACACAAGCAAATGTGACCGTTAGCATTCCCGGCATGCCTGGAATGCGTTTCTTTTTAAAAACTGTTAAATTGATGGATTTAGTTCCATTTTAACAGAGCTCCTCACATATGCTGTGTGTTGGTCAGCTTCCAGAACCCTGGACCGTACAACTTCACAGAGCTCCTCACATGTACTTTGGGTGGGACTACTCTCAGTATTTTATTATGCAATTTTCTGTTTCTTTTCCTGATGCATCATGAATCAGATTTAAAAGAGACATGCAGTGAAAGCTTATATCCTTTCATCTGTCTGAGCTCTGGGGACTACCCATGTCTGCTCATTGGATAATCTAATTATTCTGTTTTAGGGCTTTATGGTTTCTGATTTGGTACATTTACTAAATGCCCTTTTCCATCTGGGTGGCATCCAGTTGAGGTCAGGAGAAAAAAAAAAAAAAGAGTGTTTCCCGAAACACGCACCATGATTCAATGATGTACCGCCTCACATTTGAGAGTGGGTGGAGTCATGATTGCGGATTCTGGACTTTTTACTTACCCCTTGATGCATGGATCTGTAAAGATTGGCCTGTGTTACCGCAACAGCATTCCCAGTTGCTGGCCACGGCATGGAAAAGGAATATATAAAAACTGGTCTGAGCTGACTGCACATTCATGTCTTACTTCCCAAGTGTTTGAGTGTATTGCTGCTCTTTTGTATTTAACACTTGTATTTATTTACTGCCTTACTCTCCTACTTCTTCTTCACTGTGAAGGGGAAGACTACCTAGGAACTAGTAGTGAGATGGTAAGTTGGCTAATGCAATGTTCTATCAGACAGCTATTTCATACTTCTGACCTACCATGAAGGAGAGGGTTAAATCAGGCATCCCACTCAGTTTTACACAGGCATCTATCACACCCTGGATCTCAGCAGTTACTGTGCAGCCTGTAATACAGAAGGCATAATTAGCATGGCTCATATTTGGACACTAAATAGTAGAACTGTAGACAAGTACTGCCCCCAATTTACCATAATCCGGTGTTAGCTAAATTCAACATCTCTTGCCAAAATTTCACTAAAAAATTTCACCAACTGCTAATCTACCCATACCCCAAATAGATGAAAATCAAACTTGACCAGAAATGCACTCTGTGCCAAAGCTCCACCATCTTTTATACTGGCACCTGGGACAACTCCCAGAATCCCCAATTTGTTGCGAACCATTTATTCTAATGCTGGCCATACACAGTTAAACTTTTGTCCAAAACCTGTTGAACCAACTGAAATTTTAGGCATGGGAGGCCTTGTTGTCACCTCCTAGCTCAGTGAACTTTGATCTGAACATTGGAGCCACGTGAAAATTCTTAGCCAAACAGAAACTGTAACCAATCAGATGCAGTTACTCAGGTATTCTAACAGTAGAGGCGGTAAAAACACAATAGCTGGCAGGTGAAATATCTTCATCCCTGCTGTTTAGCATGTAGGGGGGAATCTGATGGATTTCTTCATAATGTGTAAGACTAGCCTGAGATCATTTACTGGCTCACATGTGACAGTCACTCTACAAGCGACAAATTTTATTTTTATGTATATGCCATTTCAATTCTCTGCCTGTACTTAAAGAAATATGGAAGCTGCTGCTGACCTCTCCTGAAAAAGCTGGTTGCTTGGCTGTCTCTGGATTAATTTTTCTGGACCAATAACTCAGAAAGCACTGAAGCCATTGGATAAGCATGACGTCTAGGCAAGTACCATATTCTGATGAAAGTTAAGCAATGGCAGCCTATTTATTTCCTTAAGTCAGCTTTACATTTAACACTACAAAATGAATCAAGATGTCTCTGACTGTTAAAGAGTTATTCCTGCCAAACAACTACACTTTGGGTTGCTTGACAGGCATTTAAAAGCACATCAAATGCTCCTTATATGCATCCATGTGCATATTACCCTTGAGCAACAGATTTTTCACATAGCTAAATGAAGGTGTATTCACTTCAATCATCCAACCACATGCACAGGAAATTCCCTATCTGTTTTTATTATTTTTTTTTTAAAGTCCTTTGCACATGATTGGGCATTCAAAGTGAAAATTGTACTCCTTTAGTTAATCACCCTTCCTGTGTTAAAACACAGCATTATTAAACTACACTTTATAATCATTTACTGTATTTGACTTTGATTTTTTTTTTTCGTTATTTAGAAACCATTTTAAAGAATAGTAAACCTAAGTGAAGGCTGCAGGTGTATAAAAGGCACAGTAAGATCACATTGCTTTGTTCTCAACTTCTCACATCCCAGGGTGCCATTGCAGCCCCTAAAGTCAGTATTTGCATAACTGCCTCCCACTTGCGGCTGCAAGCAGACCTGGTGGGGATGGGAAGAGGTCTGAATTGTCTCCCCCTACTTTCAAGTCCAGGTTTTTCAGATGCCTCTGGAGGCAGAGGAGGGAGATGTTAAAGTAAATTTTAAATGTGACAATTTGTGATGCCAACTGTGCAAACATTGTATTATTTTATATGGATGAGGGTGAGGCTGGTTTATTGTGAGAGCTTCCTGAGTCAATGATCTAAGCTGTAGAAGTGACAGTGGCTGCCACAGGTATGCATATCTGCTACATTTTCAGCTGGTGGAATGCGTCCAGATGGTAGTACAGAATTTAAGGGACAGCTTCAATGTTGTGTACTTGCCGTTATAGTTTGAGAAAGCAAACAGAAGGGCATGGTTTCACCAAGAACAGCTAATGTCAAGTAATGTAGCAATTCCAGCAGCAACAGTGATCTTTACACCAACTCAAATGTGGCGATTTCTAGGCCATGCTTGAAATGTTTACTTCACTTGCTGTATTTAGAATGTGTATGGCCCCTGTAACCTTATTAGAGAATTGATAAGTTACTGTATATTTTAACCAGTGACCTGATTTGTCAATGATGGCATCGATCTCTTCTATGACATCAAAATAAGCTTCATTATTGGTATATTTGACTCCTGTTCTCCTCCATGGAACCACTGAGAGCTGGCCGGTTGGGAGCTGGTCACCCACATTCGAGCTACCTGCAACCAAACACAAAAATTAATGCAAAGATTGCCTAAAAAAAAAAAAAAAAAAAAAAAAAAAAAAAAAAACACAAAATAATAATATAATTCCATTCTTGTGAACCTTGAACTTCTTGCTCCTCCCAAGACCTTTCTATTTGAGCCCTGACTTTGTGTTTCCTGTTTGCAATATTATTGTGCCATCTCCAACCGCTATCTTACCCCCTTGCGCACCGGCAGCTGTTATTACCTTCACTACCATATGTTACCGATCTTTGGCTTCTTCCTCAACTACTTTACCACTTGATCCCAACCTGGAACCATTCATTATCGGATCCTGGCTTGTTCCTTGACTACGCTTTTGCTCGATCCCAAACTAAAACCACTTGTAGCCGACCTTCAGCTTGTTTACTGACTATGCTTCTGCTTGATCCCTACCTGTTATATCTGCTACTGGAATCTGGCTTGCTCATCTCCTGGAGGGACGATCCTGAGGACTGCAACCTGGTACTAAAACGCAGCACAACCCTTCTCCCCCATCAGGAGCTCTGGTGAATACCGGTTAATGCTTAGACCCCATGCCTTGGGTGAGACTGTATCATCTGACAGGGTGACCTGCTTGTGCACTTATCATGCTAGTCGGTGGGAGCCTCTCTACTGCTATAGCTACTGGTCTCTGAGCCTGACCCCTTACCGTGACATGAAATCACACTTTACGGTTGCTGTGTGCTGCCCAAGCAGCCAACAAGATTACATTAGATCATTGTCAAGTGCATATACTGTAAGATAAAAAACATTAACTAAAAGATTTCTCCGGGCAGTATAGGCAGTTGTCTTTTCTTCATGTTGCATAAACAGGTCTTTGAGTCGTTAAAACTTGCTCCATTCCACCCATGTGGATTAGGATTCTTTTTGAGACCCTGCTGGGATTATAGTAATTTGACGGACTCCTGCATGAAGTCTTCATTAAGTGGGGTGTGTGGTCTAAGTAAAATATTACACATATTTATGTGAAGAATGATGTATGCTGCAACCCTTTAGTGCAGGGGTCTCCAAACTTTCTATGGAAAGGACCAGTTTACTGTCCCTCAGACTTTAGGGTTCAGACTGTAGCCAGTGGGAGTAGATAATTCCCTGGCATCAGTCCCCTTTTATTGATTGTAAAGGGAGGAAGAGTGCCCCATTGTTGATATAATGCCCCATTGATGGTGTCAGTTGGGGCAATGGTGTGCCATCATTGGTGACAGTTGGTGGCATAGTGTCCCAAGGGCCAGATAAACTCAAGCAAAGGGCCACATCCAGCCCCCGAGCCGCAGTTTGGAGACCTCTGCTTTAGTGGATTTTCCCTAGGGACATAGAGAAACCTCAGGCCAGTAGCAGCTGGAGATATTTTTCGATCAGGTCACAGACAGCAGTAAACCTGATGGGGAAAACCCCCAAGAATATAGCAGTCATTCAGAGCCCTGGGCAATAGGGGATCATGGGGCCCCTTTGTCCTTGCCCAAACTCAAAAAAGCCTATGAAAAAGGTACCAGGGGCATCTCATGGGGCCCCCTACTGACCCCGGGCCCTCGGGCAGTGCCCGAGTTTCCAAATGGTCAGTCCACCCCTGTTCAGAGCACAACTTTACAAGACAGAACCTGGTACCTGTAATTGTGTTCACCACACTGCGGAGTATAGTGGGAGGTTTAATGAGCTCCTTCAATATATTTGATTCAGTGGCAAGAGGGAATCCATTATCCAGCATCTCCTCAAGAACTTCATAAACAACAACAACATTCTCTTTGATGACAATTTCTGAGCATGAACCAAAATAATCCTTAAAAAAAAAAAAAAAAAAAAAAAGGAATGAGTGCAAAGATACAGTTAGATAGCCAAACAATTCAAATTCTTCAAGCCATTGCTTTCTTATGGGTATGTTTATTCAAATGCACAACTCATTTATTAAAACCTAAGCAAAGGGAATTAATTTTGCTGCCTGTAACAACCAATCAGTAGGTGACATTCTCTAATCTTCACTAGAAGAATAGTAGATAGTAAATGTAATAAGCAACATAGAGGAAGCAAAGGAGAGGAGCAAAGTACTACAGAGTCTCATTTTGAGTGACAGCTCTGAGCCTGCTTGGGCTACTAACAACACATCAACAACACCATAGTCAAGACCAACAGCAATTTCAAACCCTTCGAAAGTCTTGACAAGGGAGGTGTTTAACTTTCATAAAATACGTCAAATGCACCTGCTTTTACCTCCCCTTGGGTACATGTCTGAACAAGCCTTAAAGGATACATTCACCTTTTGTAACATATTCAGTGTGCAACACATGTTACTGTAACCCCACCCCACCCTCAAGTGTGACAGCTAGCGGGGTATCTTCTCCCTTGCTAGCCTTTACAATTTTTTAAAAACGCGGCCGTGCATTGCTCCACCCACCCACGTCGTTCATTTACAGAGTTCCGTAAATGGAAGACTGCAAGTTCCGACAGCCTTTTTTGCGACTGTCGGTTTGAAGTTCTTCCCATCAGTGTGAAACTGCCTGCCCATACGATGTACAATGGCAGTCTGCAGATGTCTGCTGATTGCTGGTACAATGCTTTCCAGGCTCCTAAAAAAAGTTTAATAGTAAATGCACTTTTTTTACCTGCAAAAAAATGTGCATTTATAATTTTTTTTTTAAAGGAAACTCATCCTTTAAGTAACAATACACTAACATTCACATAAGTACATAGATTAGTAATCAGGTCTGAAAGTCCTAAAAATGAGTAATCAACAGTTTCTGCTTGTCACTGAAGAACAAATTTGTTTTGTTTTTAACTTTGAGCATCTGATAGAACACTTCTCTTTGCCCGTAGCAACTTATGTTGCCCTTTCATGCTTAAAGTGTTACTAAACTCAGGACCCTGCATTCACTATATCTGGTCTCCCACAATATACAGAACATAGAAGTGCAATTATTTTAGTAAATATTAATTGCTAAATACCTTTTTTCATCAGCAGTTAGAGCAGTCTTGTGACTTCTATCAGTGTCCAGCCCAGCATGTTAAAGCTTGTAGGAGGAGTTTTCATTCTGCTCTAGGAGGATGGATCTAGGACCCTGACTTCTGTCTGGACAGTGCTGATTGGCCCTGTGCTGATCACATGCACTCTCCCAAGACAAAAAAACAAAAAAACCCTCTCTAGTAATACACACCAAACTGAGCATGTGCAGAGTGATTCCACACGATATGCCTTATCAGGAGATAAGAGATGAGCACTGGAAGAAGGGGAGGATCAGAAAAGTCAGGATCAAACTGCATTTTTACACAATGCAGAGGATTAACCCCTTAGGTTCCACAGGGGTATAACATATACAGACTGATTTTACTGTTGTGGGTTTAATAACACTTTAATGCATGCATTTTGTGTACTGGACAATGATATCTGACATGTTGCCGTATATAATATAACACTTCCAGGCATAACAGGCAACAGCTATTGTAAGATCTCACCTGGAATGTGTCCACGACTCGGTGAAGAAACTCTATAGCAAATAGTGGGGGCACCTCAGTCTGTATGACAGCCACAAAAAATATGGAATGCCTGTAAACACTGAGCAGGTAATGATGGGGAGTCTGGATGATGGGTGGCACATTCTCTGGATCGGATGCCCTTTCTTGGGCCTCAAAAAAGTAGTCACAAACTGATCGCGACACCACACTTTTCCAGTGTTTCTCCAGGAAGATATCCCCAGAAGGGTTGATGAGAAACAGGCTGTGGATCATGGCTGGTGGTTTAATGGGGAAGAAAGGAAAGGATGGTCTTCTTGGTGCTGGCCCTAGAAAAAACAAAAAACATAGCCTTTAAACATTGTCAAATACAAACCAAGCCCTCTTTCTCATGGGCCCAAGAGCACCAATGAAATCATCAATGGTGGGGCATGGTAATATCACTGTGATGGCATATGGCTGCACTGGGAGCCCATGTACTGTAGCTCCTGATATTGGGAAGGCTTCAAACAATTCCACTCGTAGGGAATGATGTACAGAAATTGTACCTATACCCCAAACCTGGGTGGACCTCTAGAGCCCATTGCTGGTCCTCCTTTGGTCATATAATTACTATGGTAAAAAAAAGCTCTCTTGCGCCTATTTTATTGGTACTCTAAAACATTTGATACCATTTACATGTTCACTTTAATTAGGCAGAATAGAATAAAATGTAAACAGAATTTGCTTCCAAAGCTTTCTACAATAATTCTTATATAAACATCCTGGAGAGGTTTCCGCGTACACATTCCTAAAAGTTCACCCACAGAAGAACTTTCCAAAGGTTCCTACTATGCAGGGAAACGTAACGTAACCATTTTTGTCATTGTACATCTTTACTGAGTCACAACAGTGTATGGTAGTGTGTTTTTCACTGATGAAAGCAGAATGTGTAGAGTTAAAGGGATTATTGGACAACACAGAAGACAGAAAATGCAAAGTTTCACAACTTTTGATTTCTTCATCAGGCATGCCTGACAAAACTTACATAACTTTTCAGTTTTCTCAGTTAGCCAATAAAGGAGTATCACTTGAATGCCAAACTTTCTAATTTAACGCAGCATATCTTTGAAGTAAGGTCATAAATGGGCAAGACAATCCTCTTAACCACTTCAGTACCAGAGTATTTTTTGTCGTTTTGACAATGTCTCAGTTCTGCACCTTGTATTTTTTGAGGGGATTTGTAGCCTATAGTCTAATATATTATACATTTTTTTTGCAACAGATAGACCTTAGTTTGGTAGCAAATTTGAACACATATAAATTTTGTTTACTTAATTTTATTAGGAATTGTAACAAAATGTTAAAAATGCCTGTTCCTGTAGCTTTTTCATGGAATTTGTGCACCCCATATATTTAACCTAAAATATACTCAACAAAGTCTGCTGATTAAGCCCTGGTTCACACTGATGCGGTGCGGAATTTGCAGCGTTTTCAGTGCAAATTCTGCACCACATTACAATCGCACCCCGTTCACACGAACCAATGCGGGTGTGTATGTTAAGTTAACAACACACCTACATCAGTCCGCAAAACGCGGTACAATGTGCAGAATCGGATCACATGGCTGTGAATACCCATGCAATCTGATTCTAGTGTGGACCAAAAAAGGGTCCTGCAAGTTTTTGGTGTGGGTGCGGTGTGAATAGAGCCATACAAAATGTATGGCTCCAATCGCACCGCAAACAAATCGCTTGTGACTTGTAGAGGAATGCAGTGCGGTTCCTGTGCGAATTACATGGGATTTACCACACCGCTGTAGTGTCAACCTAGGTCAGTGGTGGGCAACCTTTTTTTTCAACTGAGCCAAATCTCGCCAAAACCAAATTTTGAGAGCCACATTTTTAAAACTGAAAATACATCCCCCATATAGTAATTCATCCCCCATATAGTAATTCATCCCCCATATAGTAATTCATCCCCCATATAGTAATTCATTCCCCATATAGTAATTCATCCCCCATATAGTAATTCATCCCCCATATAGTAATTCATCCCCCCTATAGTAATTCATCCCCCCTATAGTAATTCATCCCCCCTATAGTAATTCATCCCCCATATAGTAATTCATCCCCCATAGTAATTCATCCCCCATATAGTAATTCATCCCCCATATTAAGTCCCCAAGTCCCCCCTGTGTCAATTCACTTACCTTTGCTCCGCGCGTTCCTCTCGCCGTTCCGGTCTTCAGGGCGGACTGTGAGAGGAGAGGAGTTCGTCACGCTGCCCCGCCAACATCCTGACAGCCAATGTTTGCCACGCTCCATGGGCCGGATTAAAAGGTCCGCCGGGCCGTAGTTTGCCCATTGCTGGGCTAGCTGCAGAGTCCTGACTTTTGGGGCGGCCGCCCGAGAGGAGGGAGGGGAGCGGGCGCCCGGCACACAGAAGAGCTGCATTAAAGTGTGGAAAGAGCCGCATGTGGCTCGCGAGCCGCGGCTTGCCGACCACTGACCTAGGCTAAAATGCTATCACATTAGCACGACTTTTATATATCAGAATGGTAAAGGTCAAAACGAATGTATGCACTTTAATTTAGGAGAGCTTTATTCCCCTTTTGACGCTACATTGCAAAGCACAAAGGATGAAAAAAAAAACAAGACCAGTAATGGTATTTCTAGGAACCTTCCAGGATGGCACAACTGGGAAACACAATCAACTGACAGCTTTTTAAAGCCCCCACCCTTCCCCTTGTCCCTCAGTTTGTGATAAAGTAACTCCTAAAACCGGTCCACAAGGGGCATAATTCTTTATAGGTACTTACCAACTACTGCTCTAATATCTTTTCCCCCCTTCTTCTGGGCAGGAAGTAGACCTGCTCTCCTGGAAGGTTCCTAGAAGCACAGTTACTGGCAAGTCTAACTGTTGGTTTTCTCTTCTCACCTTCCCGGATGGCACACCTAAGAGGATAATCAAGTAACCGAAGGCCTACCTTGGGGTGGGACTACTGCCTGTAAGAATTTATTTCCACTCCATAATGCCTGATGAAGGTATCTTAGCTGGATCATGTGACTGATCTGCAGGTCAGCTTCACCTATGTCCCTGCTTTCTCTACCTCGGATGCAGGATCTAGGTGGAGGGGGCTCTTAAAGATGGAAACAGAAACTCTGAATTTTGTAGGTTAGCAAGGTCGATTGTCTCAACCATCTAGCAATTTTGGCCTATCATGCCTATAACTGCTTCTCAGGACCACTAAAAAGGACTAATCAGAGACTTGTTCTGTGAAACAAGGATACTACTATGGCCAACAAAGGATCTGGCTTAAATACTAATCTGTTCTGGAGAATTATTTAGAAAAGGCTTCCTGATGGACAACCCTTGTGGATCCCTTTTTTTTCCCTCATAGTGATTACTAAAAGGCAGCCCACTAAAGAGTAATATATTAAAGGGAAGCTTATTCCCTGGGCTCGCAAAGGCTGAACAGGTATGTACCCAAGGAACACCCAGCTATGGCTTCCTCACATCTCAATGCTGGTATGTCAGCTGTACAAGTGCTCTATATACCCAAGTTCCCTATATGCCTGCAGTTACGGTAAATGGATTAAAATTAGGCAGAAATGAGCTGGGTAAAAACTTATTGTAACTATTCCACAATATGCAGCAAGATAAGGTAATATAACCAATATAAATAGAAAATACATAAATTTCAATGGTATGTATTTCTGATGTGCAAGATAAATCAATATAACCAATATAAAACAGAAAGGACGCAAGCAACCTTGATTGTTGTGTAGCAAGATAAAGTAATATAACAAATATCAGCAGATAAGACACACACTTCAATAATGTGCATCACTGAATGGCAGTGATATAACAAATATAAAACAGAAAAGACACAAAACAACCTTCACTGTTGTGCATTTCTGATTTGTAGCAAGATCAATCAATATAACCAATACAAAAACAGAAAAGGACACAAGCAACGTTCACTGTTGTGTTTTTCTGATTTGCCACAAGATAAAGCAATATACTCAATAAAAAAAAAAACAGAGAAGACACCGACTTCAATGATGTGTATCTCTGAACTGCAGCGATATAACAAGCAGAAAAGAGAACCAACCTTCACTATTGTGTTTTTCTGATGTGCAGTGAAGCAATATAACCAATATAAAATAGAAAGGACACAAACAACTTTAATGTTGTGTTTTTGTGATGTGCTGTAAAATAAAGTCATATAACAATTATAAAACTGAATAGACACATGCAAACTTCAATGTTGTGTATTTCTGAAGTGCAGCAAAATAACAAATATGAGTAGAGAAGCCACAAATATCAATTACCGGTATGTGTATTTCTGATGTGCAGAAAATATAATATGGAAAGGACACAGACAACCTTCAATGTTGTGTTTTTCTAATGTGCAGCAAGATAAGGCAATATAGCCAATATAAGACAGAAAAGACACTAACAACCTTCAATCCTGTGTATTTCTGAAGTACAGCAGGATAAAGTCATACAGCAAATATAAAACAAAAAAGACACAAACCAACTACAAAGTTGTGTATTTCTGATGTGCAGCAAGCTAAGGCAATATAACCAATATAAAACAGAAAAGACGAAACCAAACTTACATGTTGTGTGTGTAGCCCATTGAAATGTTATTACTTGCAGTACATTGAAATTGACATTACATGGCGGTGGTCTGCCATTCAGGGTCACTCACATGAACAGAACAGCCCTCTGGAACTTGTATGCTGTACAACAGGCTGGTGAGCAGGGCAGTCAGGGACTACATTTCCCAAGAGAGGTAGTGTGTGAGCGAGGGCATATAAATATCAAATCCAGGGCGATTGGCCAGGAGAGTGCGGGGAGAGACTGAAAGGGAAGAAGGTGTGCTCATGGCTGAACTAGGCCCGGGACTAGAGTTGGAGAGAGAGAAAGAGCATACTGACCACTTGGTCTGCCATGTTGCCAAGCAGGCCAAACTGGCCACAGGAGACCAGACGGGATGCTGAGTCTGAGCCAGGGATTCCCTGGACTGACTGCAGAGAAAGACAGACTGCTATGATCTGCCGGACTACTTAATCAGGTGAGAGAGACTCATGCACCCACTAACCAAGTGAATATTGATAGTTTGCCACCTCAGCTACTGTATCTACCTACACATAGTTGTGAACATTACCTGTAGTTGCTTCAGTTTGTGGCCTAGTTCTCGCAGCCGCCTAACTGAGATACATCTACATTGCAGAAGTTGACTTTAGGACATACAGTGCAGGTCAGGATACAGCAGTGTCACTGAAACAAGTTACCCTTTCTCAACAGAGCAGGATTGCCATTACTGTTAACTTTTGCTTTTGCTGTACAAAGGAAGCTGTCTGCCGATAGACATTCATGCCAATTGCTGCTATTCATCACGTCAAATCTGCCCCATGTTGAGTGTTTTAAAGGACACCCTGCCCCAATTTGCTACCACCAAGAGGAAAAGTGTTAAATCACCTTTGTTACTTCACCATCTTTGTAATGCCTTCCCAAGGAACTAGATCCCACACCTCAACTCACCTCCATACCAACTGGGCCCCAACAAGTGCACAGAAGACATTGTAGTGTTCTTAAAGGGACAGTGCTCAATTTCAACTGAGAATTCATTTTTCTTCACATCTGATCCTTGTCATCTAGTTCTGAGGACCCATAGTGAGCTTACCTGTTTGTTAGCGGTTTTCTACTCACTGGGGATTCAGCAGTTTCCTCAGATTGGAGGCAGTGGATTATTTCTGAAAGCAGGCTGCTAACAGTTATTGTTGCTTTATGATGTCATTATTTTTGCTCACAATTTCCAAGTATGGTTATATTTGTTGCATATATCAATGTCATTTTGTTCTGACCAAGTTACCTTTAATTCCAACATAAACTTCGCATTGGTTTACACTAACTTGCGAGTCCATTTTACAGGTGTGATTTACTTTGGTCACAGGAGCACGGTGGTGTCAGCACAGGTTGAGTTTGCCACTAGAGATTCAGATTAACAGGGAACCCAAAACAAATGACTAAGCAACCCTTAAGAGGGTAGTGCTACCTGTGTTTCTGATGTGACAAAGCATAAGATCAGAGTCATGGTGTATGCATCTAAGAAATACTCAACCAAGGACAATATCTATCATAGGTATAGCCTGGACTCTGTATACTAAACCTTCATCTACCAATCCAGTGTAGAACCCGGGTAGTTCTAAATAATGGAATCTGAGGTGGATGAATACGCCACTGTGGTAGTAGCTGTGTCCCTACCACTGCATACCTAGTCCTACACCCACCCAATCTCCCATACACTGACATAAGTAGGAGTTGGTTTGGCTAGCCCATACACAGGTGGGAGCGAGTTCCAAGCCTTTCAGATCCTAAGGTCTTACCAAGCACAGTCCTAGAGAGCAATTAAGACTACCTGAAGAATAGGTGGACACCATATTAGCCTGGAGGCAATCAGACATCTGTAGGCCTTAACAAGCAATCATTAAAAAGGATAAGTTCACCTTTTGACCAAAAATAATAAATGCACATTTTTTTGCAGGTAAAAAAATGTGCATTTATTATTTTTGGTTGCAGAAGCTTGTAAACCATTGCACCAGCAATCAACAGATTGCTGGTGCCATGCAGGTCTCCTGCAGACTGTCAGTATATCTGCCTGCCCGTACAGGATTGTGGTAGTTCATGGAGAACTAAAAGCCGACAGCCACTAAGGCTGTCAGGACTTGTAGTCCATTCATTCACAGAACGCTGTGAATGAATGACGCGGTTGTGTGGACAGAGCCCTGCATGGCCGCGCTCTGTTCAAAAGGTGACAGCTTGTATGGGGAACTTCTACCCATACTTCTGTCGCGGGGGAGGGGGAATCGGGTAGCTGCAGCATTGGGAACACGATACATATTCCACCCTAAAAACGGGTTGAACATGTAACTTGTTCCAAAAGGCGAACTTTTCCTTTAAATGCAGGTTCGTATATGTAGCTCTTGTATAGAGGTTTGCACCAGGAACCCATCAATTAAGGGTTGCAGGGTAAGATTTTATGTTTCTAGTTCAGCCAAAGGGTGGGCTGTAGCTCAAAACACAAGAGGTCCCAAATAACCCTTACACAAGAACAAATATGATGGCAATATAGGGAGGAATAGGTTGTGAGATTTTACCTATAGCAAACAATTCCCAGAAAGAGGATATGTTCACACTGGTACACCTTACTATGCCTCCCTGTATGGATACAATTAGAAGGTGAGCTCTTAATAAAAAGTGAGCCATCTTGGAGCTACTTTGCCATAGTCATAGCAGCTGGTATAATATATCCAGATTGCCCCGTGTACACACTAATCAAGGGAAATTTGCTGTAGTACTCCTGGAATCTGCAGGTTCCAGCAAATCACTGCACATCATCTTTTCCAATAGCCCTTGTCAGAATGTCAGAAACTTGTTCAGAGGCATAAATAGCCTGTAAGAGGCTCTTCGGGTCTTCAAAAGGGAGCTAGTGTCTAGCAGGCCTCACCTCTTCACTAGGTTCACTACTATTAATTTACTACAGTGAGGCTTTATGTTGCAATAACCACAGCATCTATTGAAGTAGGAAGAAGATGTGGATGGTGGTTTTAGCTGAAGCTTCTGGGCTATTTGTCTCCATACCCCAGGGTAAAAGGATAGTAGCACCCGGATTAAGGGAGGGAGTGCTATCTCCATGCCCAGAAACCACCTGGCTGTTCTTAGGGATTCTGCTGCTAAACACCCAAAGCGAAAGGAAAGTACTCACCGCCTGTTGTCTTACACCTTTTGCCACAGTCACAGGGCTCGCTTTTCCATCCTTAGGGAGAGGAGGAGAGTGGTCAAAATCAACCCTCTCCAAGTCTCTGTCCCTCCTGCAGAGCTGGCCCATACTGCATCAGAAACACTCACACACACCTCTCCTAGGATCCAAATCTTTCAAAAAGGAAGGATGGAGAGGCCAGGGCCATGAAAGCCAGGGGTGACTAGCTTCTGTTGTCCCCTCTTAGGGCACTCTGACTTTTTTCTGAGCCCCGCTCAGGGAAGGAATTTACCAAGCTCCAACGTGCTCTTACCCACAGTCACTGGCAATGCCCTTCCCTACTCCTTTTCCATCTGAGGTGGTTAGGCAGACACTCACTCCACTGCACCACTTGCCCACACAGTATCAACCTGGTGCCTCTTTTAGCTCTTTCCTCAGCCGCCACATGGGTCAAGCATCTACTCCGGTACATCCCCCTTCTGGGTTGTGCTGCCACCCTCACCCTGTTGTTGACCTTATCAAAAACTGGCCATCAGGCTCGCCTACATGCAGAGGAAGACAAGAGGAGACAGAGGCTGAGAATGTTGAGTGGTGTGCAACAGCGGCGGTTCACACTCCCCTGTGACCGGACTGCTGGTACAATTTCTGGGCAACTTGCAAGAGGCAAGTGGCATGCAGATTACTTCAGCCCTCTCCAGCGTTACTAGACCTGCCTCAAAGGGGTACCATCCAACTCTCCCTGGTCTTTTGGTTCAACAAAACAACAAACATTCCGCTGTGTAGGGAAAAACACAATCAAAACTGAGGGACAAGAAGGGTGAGGACTTTAACAGTTGTTTTCCTCTAAGGTGTGCCATCCTGGAAGGTGAGAAGAGAAAGACAGTTTGCGAAAATTGCTAATGTAACATTAAAAAAAGGTTAAGTTGGGTTGATAAGAGCACAAGATAGCTTGACAGCAACTTTGTTCACAGATTTGTGATTACAAACATTTTGCAAAGTGTTCACTTACATGGGCATTTGAGGATTGCGCAATAAACACAGATGTCATCTGGATATGGCGTAATTGTTGCAACATGGGAATTTATCTGGATCTGATCAGTAGAGAACTAATTCAGATCCCCCCCAAGCAATAGCAGATCAATTACAGTTATCTATTGCTGGGTGCAATCCAGGGGCATAGCTACAGGGGTTGCAGGGGTCGAAATTGCAATCCGGCCCCGTGCTGAAGGGCCTGTACGCCTGGATGAGAGGCGGGGGAAACTGTTAATAGAGGAACCAATCTCTCCTTGTTCCTCCTGCAGCCGCAGAATGCCTGTTGGAGAGGAGGAGAAGCAGGCATTCAGCAGCTGCAGGAAGAACATGAAGAGTTGGATTCCTTTATATGCAGCCGCCCCACTGCTCGTCCTATCTAGCTTCTTTCAGCTGCACCTGAGCTGAGAGTTTGCGCTGACAGTTTTCTTTCTTTCCTTCTTTTCTTTCCTTCCTTTCCCTCTTCCTTTTTTTTTCTTCCTTCCTTACTCTCGCTTTCTTTTTTCTTTACTTTCCAGACTCCTGATATCTCACCTAAGCCCCCAAACAGAACTCCTAAAAAAAACAATTGTAAAAAATATTTAAAATAAATAAAAAAACAGGGTCACAATGGTTGCACCTGCGACCGGGCCCTGGCGTTCCACTACTGGGTTCAGAGGAAAGGACACCAGCCGGGGGTCAGGGGGAACCATCATGGTTTCTTGCACCAGGGCCCTGAAGATTCTAGTTATGCCATTGGTGCAATCAGTAAGCTAAAGATCTCTATAGCAGTGCTCTACTGCTGTATGAAGAGAAGGGACGAAACTGTAATGACAAGAAAGCGGCAACATCCCTTTTTTCTGTGTTGTGTTTACTTTTGCTTCTCTTTTTCCACTCTAAAAACTATCACAACTATCTAAACTGTAAAACTATCAGAAGCTCTGGAGTTGATCGCTTCAGCTTAGTGCTGGACCCCAGCTATCACCGACAGCAAGCCATTCAAATGCTAGTGCCAAGGGAGGCCTGTAGGAGCTGTCATTATCAGGCACCATTTATAAATGGTGCAGGTACATAAGAGGTAAAAAAAAAAAAAAAGACCATGTTTATGTTTTTCCTATGAAATGGGTGAAGGCTTCCTTGCATAGGGAATCATATCTCCAACATTTTTTTGACGTCTGGGAAACTTTTATTCAAACTCTGCCTATTGCTACCCAACAGTCTATAGTACAATTTTTTCAATACACCTCATGGTATTAAACCAGACAATTAATAACCCTCTAATTGATGCCAATATAAAAAAACCCTGAAAAAAAACCACACGTGTCTAGGACCCTGGTCACCAACCTGTAGCCCTTGGCACTTTTTTTGATGCCCTTGGGGCCCCTGAAGACACTAATATGGGTTTCCTTATTGCCCTATTATGGTAGTGGTATTGAGCATTGATGCAATAGGTCTCCAGTCTATAAATGTAGATTATACCGCCGTCTCTGACCATCTCTTGAATTACATCCACAGGTTTCTGACCATCTCTTCTGGTATACCCATAGTTTTTTTCACTATATCTCGTTGTGTGTGTCTCGGACACTGAATATTCCCTACGTTTTATATTATATGGGGCCCTATAGCTTGAAAGTGGAACACCACTGGTCTAGGAAGTGAAGTATTTTAAAACTTTTTAGGATGCAATACAAAGAAGGGTCTCCTTTGCTCTATGTCCAGTGTGAAGGCCTATTTTGGCTTTTTTAAAGTACATCGTTAGACAAACCCGTTTTGTTTTTGGAGTTTTCTTTTTTTGATTTCTGTGTTCTGCTGGGTAGTATTTACTTTCACCTCCTGTCTAAGAGACACAACAGAAAGTGAGAGGACACAGTTGGCACCAAAACAGGTGTCCCAGTTGGAAGATTTCCCCTTACCTTCTGCTCTATGACAGCCATAAAAATGTGGATCTCCCTTCCCTTTGACAGTGGTCATCAGGAGATGGTTAATCTTGCCAGACAGAAAAAAATTATATGGTACATGCATAGGAGGCTCTAAATCTACTATTATTAATATCCAATGTTGTGATAGACTGTCTCATTGATCAAGCTGAATCGCTTCAGTGAGACTTCTCACTTCGAGCACCTTAAGTGGAAGGGTGTCTAAATGTACTACAAGAAGCAGTAAGGGTGCCACACTATTGGTTAGAGTCCTAAAAGTTTTTTACACTAGATAAGTGAAATGAGGGAGGTGCACAACCTTCTGGCGAAGGTATCTGATTTTTAAACACCACTGTTATTACAATTCAGTTGATTCCAGACATTTTTCGGGTTCCAAGAAACACAGGCCCACCATGATGAAGGGGTAATATCTGAACTCCGAAACATGTTGGTGCTCTTTTTACACAAAGTAAAAAAAACTTAATTGAACTCTTTGACCATTGATGTGGTGTCACAAGTTAGCTTGCAGCCTCTTGTGTGTTTACTCTTACCTCCATGCTGCTCTTGATTCCTTCACATGTGTGTTGTTCTGTGCTCACCTATGGGCGTTGTCTGCTATTCCCTGGGTTTTATGTCCTTCCCTTCCATCACTTACTGTCCCACCTCCTTGTCTGCCTGTCTATTTAAGATGTGCTCAGACTAGACCACATTGCCTGAGCAATGGTTGTTGTCGGAGCTCCCTTGTGGTCTTCTGAGAATCCTTTATAGTATATCTGTGTGCCGACCCCGGCTTTGTTCCTGACATTGCTAGTTTTCCGCCTGTCCTGACCTCGGCTTGCCAACTGGATCTCCTGTCTCTACTCCCTTTGTACCCTGCTCCCGCTAGCGGTCTCTTCTACCTCAGCTGGGTGTACCTGGGGGCCGTGACCTGGTTCCAGCCTGCTCCAAGTCCATCCCCACCATCAGGGGCCCTGGTGAACAAGCAGGCTGGAGCTTAGACTCCGCGCCCTGGGGAACCCCAAGCTGTGGTTTGATAGAGCTCACTACCATAGACGTGACAGTTTGCTCAGGCCATGAGCTCTTCAGAGACACCGCAGCCTCTCCTGGAGCAACTTCAGGGTTTTGGCGCAGAAAGTCGATGTCCAGCAGACCTATCAAGAACAGATTATGCACTGTCTACAGGAACTCTCCTCCCGGTTAGACCAGCTACAGGCTGTGTCTACTTCCTCACTCTTGGCTTCGGCCCCTGCTGTTCCACCTTCCACTGTTTCCCCTGTGGAACACCATCCTTAGAGACTCCAGCTGCCTCCACCGCCTCACTTCTCTGGTGATCCCAAGGCCTGTCGAGGCTTCATCAATCAGTGCTCGATTCATTTTGAACTAGCAGTCGATCTTTTCCCTACCGATCATTCCAAGGTGGCATACATGATCTCCCTCCTTTCAGGTGATGCACTGGCTTGGGCCTCTCCACTGTGGGAGCGTCAAGACCACACTATCCCCAGTCTCCCAGCCTTCCAGCAAGCTCTCCAGAAAACGTTCGATGTGCCCGGCAGGACCTAATCTGCTGTGGAAGCCCTTCTTCAGCTACGTCAAGGTAGCATGACGGTTGGGTAGACTGCAGTTCGGTTTCGCACCTTGGCTTCGGAACTTGCATGGCATAATGAGGCCCTTTCTGCAACCTTTTGGCAAGGTCTAGCGGACTGTATTAAGGATGAATTAGCTGGAAGAAACATACCCACTGTTCTAGATGACTTGATTGCTCTTAGCATCCAAATCGATGTCCGCTTTCAGGAACGAGATCTGGAAAAGTCTGCTCCACGTCCCCCCCCAGTGGGTTCATTTGCTCCTGTGTTCCAAAAATCTCCTGAACTAATGCAGTTAGGCCGAACACACCTTACTCCACAAGAGCGATCGTGTCGCCTCAGACTTGGTCTATGCCTTTTTTGTGGGGCTAAGGGTCAAGTAATTAAGTCATGTTCTGTCCGAACGGGAAACTCTGGTCTGGGTCACTGAGGGAGGTGAACCTGAATTCTGCCACCTTCCCTCAATTTGCCATACCTGTCTCCATTCATTGGGCCTTAAATACTTACCAGGTTTCTGCTTATGTGGACTCTGGGGCAGCCGGGAACTTCATTGAGCAATCTTTGGCCACTGAATTGGGCATTCCTCTTGTCCCCTTGACGACTCCCCAATCAGTATCTACAGTTGATGGCTCTGCTTTGGCCTTAGGACCTCTACGCTTCCGGACCTCCTCCGTAATTATGCAGGTTGGCATTCTTCATTGTGAGGAAATCTCCTTCCTGCTCCTCCCTAAGTCTTCTAGCCCCGTCATTCTTGGACTTCCATGGTTGCAGAAACACTCACCAAATCTTGACTGAAACTCTGGCCAAGTATTGTCTTGGGGGTCAAAATGCAATCAGACTTGTCTCCCTAAGGTGTCCCCACCTCGCACTGTACCCGTGGCCACCACCTCTCCGATGCCCCCTCAACATTGCCAGATTTTACAAGATGTTTCTTGTAGTAAGGCTGCTCCGCTGCCTACTCCTATTACGGGTCCCCTTCCGGTGCTGTCGAACTCTAGTTCCTTACCCTCTTTGCTGCCCAAATCTTCGGTCCCTTTACATATGTTGCAGCTCAGAGATCCTATATCGCGACCTTTCAGATGGGTGACCTCTGTACCATCTGTGTTCCCAGATTCATGTTTCCTGCATGCTGACACCCCAAAACTCCCTTCAGCTGCTTTGGAGCCAGCCGTGGTTTCCACATTAGTAGCTACTGTACCTTCTGTCCCCTGTCCTGTCCCCATACATCCCATAGTGCCCTCTGTTCCTTGTATTACCCCAGGTTCCTGTTCCACACAGCCTGTCTTGCCCACTATACGAATCAAAGCCTTCACGCCTACCCCTGTGCCCTCCCTGGCAGCCTCCTCACCAGACCCTTCATCCCAATTTTTGGTGTCTGCTCCAGCCCAGCTTCCTGTCATGTTCTCCTATTCTTACTCCTTCCGAGGCAAATGTTTCCAAGAGCTTACATCTGTCAGCTTCTAAGTACAAAGTAGCTGCTGATTGTCATTACCGGGTGAGTCCCAAATATTTCCCGGGTGACGAGGTTTGGCTCTCTACCAAGAGTTTACAGGTACCCTTTATGAAATTTGCTCCTCGGTTCATTGGTCCCCTTACCATCCTTCCCCAGGTCAATCCTGTTGCTTTCAAACTCCGCCTCCCTTCACATCTGAGAATCCCTAATGTTTTCCATGTTTCTCTTCTGAGAGCCTATATTATCAACAGGTTTTCCCATCCTCATCGTTATCCTTCCCCAATAGCGAGTACTTCGGAACAGTATGAAGTCAAGCAAATCTTGGATTCTAAGTTCATCAGAGGGAAGCTTTTGTATCTTATTGACTGGAAGGTATATGGTCCCGAGGAGAGGTGTTGGATTCCTTCTACTGATGTTTCTGCTCCCAGTCTGGTGGAATTTTTTCATTGGAAGTTTCTCCTTAAGCCTGGCCCTAAAAAAAGTGGGGAGACCTCATAAGAGGGGGGGGGGGGGTACTTTCACAAGTTAGCTTGCAGCCTCTTGTGTGTTTACTCTTATCTCCATGCTGCTCTTGATTCCTTCACATGTGTGTTGTTCTGTGCTCACCTATGGGCGTTGTCTGCTATTCCCTGGGTTTCATGTCCTTCCCTTCCATCACTTACTGTCCCACCTCCTTGTCTGCCTGTCTATTTAAGATGTGCTCAGACTGGACCACATTGCTTGAGCAATGGTTGTTGTCGGAGCTCCCTTGTGGTCTTCTGAGAATCCTTTATAGTATATCGGTGTACCGACCCCGGCTTCGTTCCTGACATTGCTAGTTTTCCGCCTGTCCTGACCTCAGCTTGCCAACTGGATCTCCTGTCTGTACTCCCTTTGTACCCTGTTCCTATTAGCGGTCCCTTCTACCTCAGCTGGGTGTACCTGGGGGCCGCGACCTGGTTCCAGCCTGCTCTAAGTCCATCCCCACCATCAGGGGCCCTGGTGAACAAGCAGGCTGGAGCTTAGACTCCGCACCCTGGGGAACCCCAAGCTGTTGTTTGATAGAGCTCACTACCATAGACATGACATGTGGGGCCATTACTGCTTCTTACATACACTCACTGGGCACTTTATTAGGTACACCTGTTCAATTGCTTGGTAACAAATTGCTAATCAGCCTATCACATGGCAGCAACTCAATGGATTTACACATGTAGATGTGGTGAAGATGGCTTGCTGAAGTTCAAACCGAGCATCAGAATGGGGAAGAAAAGAGATTTATGTGATTGAACATGGCATGGTTGTTCGTGCCAGATGGGCTGGTCTGAGTATTTCAAAAACTGCTGATCTCCATCTCTAAGGTTTACAGAGAATGGTCTGAAAAAGAGAATATATCTAGTGAGGGGCAGCTATGTGGATGAAAATGTCTTGTTGATGTCAGATGACAGAGGAGAATGGGCAGACTGGTTGCTGAAACATTCATATGGTAGGGTTAGAATTTAGCGTAAACAACATGAAAACATGGATCCATCCTGCCTTGTATCAATGGTTTAGGCTGGTGGTGGTGTAATGGCGTGGGGAATATTTTTTGGCATTAGCAAGGTGCACCTAATAAAGTGGCTGGGGAGTGTATTTGAGCAATAAAAAAAAAAAAGCCTTTACATAGAGTTCAAACAGTTCTCCATTCTATCCAAAACTAAAAAATAAACTGGCTAGAGATACACTTAATAAATTGTTATGAAGGCAGGCCATAAATTGTGCAATTTACTTTCCTTCCACCCATCAACACTGAATACTTCCCATAGTGCAACTGTGTTCTGCTGGCGGGAAGACTTCCCTGCCAGCAGAACACAAAGATTAGTGCTGCTGGCTATAGTAGGTGGCAATAATTTGTTCAGGGAAACCCAGACAGGCTGGGTGTACACAAGTTGATTGATAGATCAACTTGTATACAACCAGCCAGTACATACACTATATTGCTAAAAGTATTGGGACACCCCTCTAAATCATTGGATTCAGGTGTTCCAAGTGTCCAGAGGTATATAAAATCAAGCACCTAGGCATGCAGACTGCTTCTACAAACATTTGTGAAAGGATGGATTGCTCTCAGGAGCTCAGTGAATTCAAGCGTGGTACTGTGATAGGTTGCCACCTGTGCAATAAGTCCATCCATGAAATTTCCTTGCTACTAAATATTTCACGGTCAACTGTTAGTGGTATTATAACACAGTGGAAGCAACTGGGAACAACAGCAACTCAGCCACGAAGTGGTACAGCACATAAAATGACAGAGTGGGTTCAGCACATGTGGAAGCGCACAGAAGTCGCCAACTGTCTGCATAGTCAATAGCTAAAGACCTCCAAACTATGTGGCCTTCAGACAAGCACAACAACAGTGCATAGAGAGCTTTATGGAATGAGTTTCCATGGCCAAGCAGCTGCATCCAAGCCTTACATCACCAAGTGCAACACAAAGTGTCGGATGCAGTGGTGTAAAGTACACCACCACTGGACTAGAGCAGTGGAGACGTGTTCTCTGGAGTAATGAATCATGCTCCTCTGTCTGGCAATCTGATGGACGTGTCTGGGTTTGACAGTTGCCAGGAGAAGGGTACTTGCCTGGCTACATTGTGCCAAGTGTAAAGTTTGGTGAAGGGGGATTATAGTATGGTGTTGTTTTTCAGGGGTTGGGCTTAGCCCCTTAGTTCCAATGAAGGGAACTCTTAAGGCGTCAGCATACCAAGACATATTGGGCAATTTCATACTCCCAACTTTGTGGGAACAGTTTGGGGATGGCCCCTTCCTGTTCCAATATGACTGCGCACTAGTCCTGACCTCAACCCGATAGAACACATGTGGGATGAATTAGAGCAGAGATTGAGAGCCAGGCCTATTCGTCCAACATCAGTGCCTGACCTCACAAATGTGCTTCTGGAAGAATGGTCAAACATTCCCATAGACACACTCCTATACCTTGTGGACATCCTTCCCAGAAGAGTTGAAGCTGTTATAGCTGGAAAGAGTGGGCCAACTCAATATTCAACCCTGCTGAATAAGACTGGGATGCCATTAAAGTTCATGTGCATGTAACGGCAGGTGTCCATATACTTTTGGCAATATAGTGTAGATAGATCGAAATATGGCCAGTCCCTGCTGAACTGGCCAAATTTTGATCCATGTACGGACGGCTTAATACAATGACTCCACAGTGATATAGTGCACAAAATGTGTTGTTCCAGAGTTATGTCACTGGATTGTATTGATCAGGCTAACTAGGGCTTACCTAATCTGTAGGCCCCTGTGTCATCATAGTGGAACTAATTATGTCAGAGAGGTGGGGGGTAAAGGGAACATTGTCACCATTGTTCTCTTTATATTCCAAGATATGGTGGTACCACACTTCACTGCCTACAGTAAGGAGTTTTCTAGCATGCACTGTACAGTGAACCTGCACATCAGATAACAATGGGGTCTTCTGGAAGGGCAAGATTTTATTATGAACATTTTTCAAGACTATGTTGACCTAATATTTTCCATGTCAGAACAAACTTATCCTATGCAACTGTTACTGGTAGACCTTACTGTGTTATATGACAGGTCCTCTTCCACATATCCACAGTGTTTTACTTTCACATATAATTCCAAAAAACAAAAGCACTATATGAAAACTATATCATACCAATAAAATATTTTCATAGATTTGTAATGTGTTCTCTGGTGTTTGACTAGTCAACAATAAGCCGATGGTGCCCAGCCCGCAAGCTAAGTAAATGTTGATACGAAAATGTCACTTTCACATTCAGCACAGTTTATTTCAAATAAATATGTTCTTTGAAGCCTAGATCCAACCCAAACTTTTTTTTTTTCTTTTCTTTTTATTTTGGATCAAGTAGGGAAGTGATAGAACCTCTGTCAGGTTTGTGTTTGCAATCTATGTCCCCTTCATCCAAGGCGGAAAGTGATGACAAATCTGTCCAGCGGCGACATAGATTGCAACAACACACTTTTTTCTCAGTAAAAAAGGGAAGTCATAGTACCTCTGTCAGGTTTTAATTTATAATCTGTCCCCATTAGGATGATTTCTGCTCATATTGGCTATGTTGACACAAGCCAATACTCTGAAAATCAATCCTGCTGTCTCCTGAATGCCCTTTTTTCTTTTTTAATGCTGAATGGGAATTTATAATGAGGTCAGATGTTAGGTTTATGGTTGTGATACAGGTCCATTGATTTGAATGACTGAATTCTATAGGCACTGCTGCCTGTCAGGTTGACATGCCACATTAAATTTGCCAAATTTGTAGGGGGCTGCAACGCAAAGCATCATGGCTACCGCTTTTAAACTGATTCCTTTGGTTGTAGTTTACCTTTTAGGTCAGTGGCTGGGGGAAGAGGGGGGCTAATTTTTACTGCCCCTCAGCTGCCCAATATCAAATGGGTACAGAGGTGCTGCAACACACATCTGTTCAAAAGGGCGATGGGATGTAATTCAGACTGCATGCCACTGCAATAACACATTTAATGTGTGCTGTTGTGCGTTGCTGTAAAGCACGTTGTAACTTATGCCTTACCACAGCACCATAGTGAAAACCCAATCCAGTTTTTCACTGGAAGGCTGTTTGATTCAAGGGGGTTTCCACAGCAAAATATTTCCCCAAGTAGAAACATGCAGGGTCCCCAACCATCACAGCTCTCCCTATTCCCCAATTTTTATGTTGTCCAGCAGTGGCACTCCTAGAGAAAAGTTATTTCTGCAAGGGTCCAAGAACTACGGCAGAAGGAACTCCATTAAATCTTTACAGAAGGAGTCAGTTATAATGGAATTTTCATTACAGGAAACTTGTTATGAGAAATATATGTAGGCTACCAATGAAAGCCCATACACAATTCATAAATTCCCAGCCGTCAGAATACACTTATCAGTGCTGCCGGCTGTACTGATCGATCAGGAAAAACCCAACAGACTGTCTACTGATTGACTTCTATAGAACCAGCCTGCTCATACAAGGATTGACATTTGGCAAGTCCTTGCTAAACCAACTGAATTTGATTAATTGATGGCCAGCTTAATACTTGTTGCTGGACTTTCATGCTGGTTTTCCCTGACCTGGCACAGGTAGGCAGATCAAGAGCTCTGACTGTCCTGTCCTGGATTAGTGGATCAGTAGATACTTAAGCCAGAGGATCAGTAGAACAACCAGGCGACTACCATTTTCAGAAGTAGGTTGTCAGTAAAAGGTCTTTAGAACACTTACAATCCTGTCGCCCTCTGATGGAAAAACTGCTAAATTCTTAACAATGAGGAAGTGACGCTGTGAAAACAGGTGAGTAATTTATATTCCCTCTATAGTGATCCTGTGGCTGGTGGGTTGTCACCATTGACAGGTTTACAAGTGTACCATAGGCCTAAAGCAGGCCTTAGATGAGTAGAAAATTGAACGATTGTTGGAACGAATATCAAAAGCAATAGTCCCATAATGGTTTCATTGTGCAGCAAAATAACAACATATTTCTGATCATTGTCAACATAGACACATCTTTTTTTCGATTGATTTCTTCATAGACGGAAGTAGCTCATGCGAATTTCATTTTAATTTTTTTCCTCCAATGAGTCTTCTATTAGGCTAGGTTCACATATGAGCGGGTGGTGCCGCTGTGGATCTGCACGAAAATCCATGCAGCCACCCACACAAAGAATGCAGACCCGCGGGCGGGTGTCATTAATTCTAATGGCAAGCCACCCTGCAATGGAAATCGCAGCCATACTGGGAACCAAGGTTCCCGTGCAGGCTGTGGTTTCCGAAGGAGTGCAGGGACTCCTTCCCTGCATGTCACAGAGCACGGGGGTACATTCAAATGAATGGGCTCTCGTGCCCGCTCAAAACACGGCCCGCATGGCCGCATATATGTGAACCGGGGCTTAACAATTACAAAATCGTTCATTCTAAAAATAATTTCCAACATGTTCATTCACTCAGTTTCAATGGTGGCAGGAATATCTCCGGTCACAGTAGGTACACTATTTATGTGAAAATCGAATGATCGGTCCTTCGTTTTATTACTCATTCTGTGAAATCTGAGCGGCAAGAGTATGTGAATTCCTGTGGCTGGGATTGACAGAAGTGCGGCCTCTGAGCCCCTACAATGCAATGACAGGCTGACGGTGGCTGTAACGATTTGTGACTGTGACTACTTACCAGGGGCGGATTGACAACTCATGGGGCCCCCGGGCAATAGGGGATCATGGGGCCCCTGTGTCCTTGCCCAAACTCAAAAAAGCCTATGAAAAAGGTACCAGGGGCATCTCATGGGGCCCCCTACTGACCCCGGGCCCTTGGGCAGTGCCCAAGTTTCCAAATGGTCAGTCCGCCCTTGCTACTTACAATGATCTGTATGGAGAACGTGTGAATTGAGCCTTAGACTAAATACTTCCCTTGCAACAAGTGTACTTTTGAAGCCAGTTCACACCAGAACATGGTGTGGGAAACCTGTGTTGCACTTTCAAATGCAATCTGCAGAAGATATCAATATAAAGTTGATAACACCCCAAACGCAGGATGCAAACACAGTGCGGTTGCCTGCACCGGGTCGCATGGTCCAAAGTAGCATCTGATGTGGGTACAGGGAGTTTGCAAAGTATTGCATGCACTACTTTTGCTGCTATGTGGTGCGATTTCAGCCCATTCAAAATGAACGGGGCTGAAATCGCATCGCACAGACCTGCATACGAATCGCACCAGAACACACAGTGCATTCCTCAGTATGAACTGGCCCTAAAGATATGTTCCACAAAGAACATACAGTACATATGTTCCTGCAGTTAAAGGCATGGTTTAGGATTACAGGCGAAACCTTGTATATGACAGCAGAAGGTTATCCCAGTGGGGAACTCGGATATAATGGTGGTGTAGGGATGTCTAGGGGTGCTGCCCTTGGTTACCCACCTTCCCCCTGTCATTTTTCCAAAGCAGAAAATAGGAGTAGCATCAAATAGGTTGTTCCTGCCAGCATCATCCTGGACACAGCCAGGGGCGGACTGACAACTCATAGGGCCCCCGGGCAATAGGGGATCATGGGGCCCCTGTGTCCTTGCCCAAACTCCAAAAAGCCTATGAAAGAGGTACCAGGGTCATCTCATGGGCCCCCCTACTGACCCTGGGCCCTCAGGCAGTGCCCGAGTTTCCAAATGGTCAGTCCGCCCCTACAAGAGGTGGAGATGCTGATGGCAAGAACAACCCATTTGATGCTACTCCATTTTCTAACCTGTTTTGGAAAAATGACAGGTGGAAGGTGGGTAACCAAGGGCAACATCCCTAAACATCTCTATGCCACCATTACATCCGAGATCTCCATTGGGTTAACCCAGTGGTCGGCAAGCCGCGGCTCGCGAGCCACATGCGGCTCTTTACCCAGTCTAATGCGGCTCTTCTGTGTGCCGGGCGCCTGCTCCCCTCCCTCCTCTCGGTCGGCCGCTCCCCTGCCTCCTCTCGGTTGGCAGCCCCAAAAGTCCGCGCGGACCTTTTAATCCGGCTTGCGGATGTGGCTGTCAGGATGTGTGTAGGCGGGGCAGCGTGCCGAACGTGAGGGGAGGGGAGCTAGGCTCCTCTCACAGTCCGCCCTGAAGACCCGAACGGCGCGGGAAGACAGCGAGAGGAACGCAAAAGGTAAGTGAATTGACACGGGGGACTTGGCTTACTAGAAGGGGGGGGGGGGGAATAGTACTGTGGGGGATGAAATACTATATGAGGGATGAATTACTTTATGAGGGATGAAATACTATATGGGGGGATGAAATACTATATGGGGGATGAATTACTATATCAGGGATGAATTACTATATGAGGGATGAAATACTATATGGGGGGATGAAATACTATATGGGGGGATGAAATACTATATGGGGGGATGAATTACTATATGAGGGATGAAATACTATATGGGGGGATGAAATACTATATGAGGGATGAAATACTATATGGGGGATGAATTACTATATGAGGGATGAATTACTGTATGAGGGATGAAATACTATATGGGGGGATGAAATACTATATGAGGGATGAAATACTATATGAGGGGATGAAATACTATATGGGGGGATGAAATACTATATGGGGGATGAAATACTATATGAGGGATGAAATACTATATGAGGGATGAAATACTATATGAGGGATGAATTACTATATGAGGGATGAAATACTATATGGGGGGATGAAATACTATATGGGGGGATGAAATACTATATGAGGGATGAATTACTATATGAGGGATGAAATACTATATGGGGGGATGAAATACTATATGGGGGGATGAAATACTATATGGGGGGATGAAATACTATATGAGGGATGAATTACTATATGAGGGATGAAATACTATATGAGGGATGAAATACTATATGGGGGGATGAAATACTATATGAGGGATGAAATACTATATGGGGGGATGAAATACTATATGAGGGATGAAATACTATATGAGGGATGAATTACTATATGGGGGATGAAATACTATATGAGGGATGAAATACTATATGGGGGATGAAATACTATACGGGGGATGAAATACTATACGGGGGATGAAATACTATACGAGGGATGAAATACTATACGGGGGATGAATTGCTATGGGGGATGAATTACTATATGGGGGATGAATTACTATGGGGGATGAATTACTATATGGAGGATGAATTACTATATGGGGGATGAATTACTATATGGGGGATGAATTACTATGGGGGATGAATTACTATGGGGGATGAATTACACTATGGGGGATGAATTACACTATGGGGGATGAATTACTATATGGGGGATGAATTACTATGGGGGATGAATTACTATATGGGAGATGTATTTTCAGTTTTAAAAATGTGGCTCTCAAAATAAATTTCAATCATGGTTTTGGCGAGATTTGGCTCAGTTGAAAAAAAAGGTTGCCCACCACTGGGTTAACCTTCTGCCTTTCATATAGAAGGTTTCACCTGTAATCCTAAACCATGCCTTTAACTGCAGGAACATACGTATGTTCTTTGTGCTGCCGGATAAGGACCATGCATTGACCAGAGGTCATAGGGTGGCATGCTGCAATAAAATGGCTTCTACATGATAATAAGTATGTTGTATGTACAAGTGTATGATGGCTGTATAACACAGCACATGGTTAGAAACAGGAAGCTGGAGCTCATAGACCCAGGAGACATGCTGTCTACATGCACAACACATTATATATATCAGATGTTGTGCTATACTAAACTGCGCCCAGTGCAGTACACTTAAAGGGTATGTCGGTCATGTCTGTATGCAACGTAGATGGTGACAATAGAGGCTCTTACCTTACACAGGAGATCCCTGCACCCGGGGATACAATGTCACACTCATCCAGCTCCTTCCTCTGTATCATATGATGCTTCCTCCCCTCTCTCAGCTGACTCCCTCCTCCCTACACCAGCTGCTGCTCGCCTCTTTGTCACAGAGGGAGGAACCAGTGTGTGCTCAGGTCTGGTCCTCCGCTCCACCTCTCTCTGATGTATAATGGATTATTCCTGGGATGCCCCCCTTTCCCCAATATGCAATGTTCCCATTCATGTAGATGTTAATCATTGCTGTCACACACATGCCCATGCCCTCTTCCTATAGTTTGACTTGCACAGATGTCTCTCTTCATCAGGAAACCCGAGGCTGCTGTCATCTATCCCCGTAGCTTGTTTCCGATCCCTGATACCTCGTACCAACGCAGGATTTAGGCCTCACGGGCATTGAGAGGCTGCAAAGTCGCCGAGAATAAAATCCATTCCGCTTTCCAATTCAAGTGAATGGCATACTTGGAATAAACGCCGATCGCTTCTGCATCAGTCTTTACGTGTACGTTTTATTTATTTATTACAGGTACTTATAGAGCGCCGTCAATTTACGCAGCGCTTTACATATATATTGTACATTCACATCAGTCCCTGACCCTCAAGCGGTGTACAATCTAAGGTATTTGTCAAAATGCACCTCTTTCATGTTTAGGGAAATACGCCATATGTGCATGCGTGGGTAATCGCCAATGCAGAAGCGACCGACGTTTACGCAAGTACGCAGGAAACCTGCCCTGAGAAATGAAGCTACCTATGCTATGGAGTACATGTAGATGGGAAATGGATGAAAAAAGGCTGCTGGAGATGAGCCACACTGATATGCAACTAAGGCTGGCCATACACTATACAATTTTCTGTCCAATTTCTGCCCAATTTTCTTTAGATTTACCTCCAGCTATGTAGTGCAAAAGCCCGCCTAATTGGATACAATTGGAAGTGTTGTTAGGTTTGACCTCCTATTATATAGTTTTTGGTAAATCTAAACCAAAAATCTCAAGAAAATTGTAAAATGTATGGCCAGCCTTAGGGTGAAAAAAAAAGTTTAATGATATCTCATAGGCTGGCCATACACTATACAATTTTCTGTCCAATTTCTGCCCGATTTCCTTTAGATTTACCTTCAACTGTGTAGTGCAAGGGCCTTCCTAATTGGATACAATTGAAAGTGTTGTTTGGGTTTGACCTCCTATTATATGGTTTTTGGTAAATCTAAAGCAAAATTCTCAAGAAAATTGTATAATGTGTGGCCAGCCTTAGATTGTAAGCTCCAAGGATCAGGCCCTCCTAACCCTCTTGTATTGAACTGTATTGTTGCTGTATTGTCTCCCGTTATATTGTCAAGTGCTGAGCAAACTGTTGGCGCTATATAAATCCTGTATAATAATATAATAAAAATGAAAAAATAAAATGGCAATTGTTTATGACACATGGTGCTTTAGCAAACTAGATATGTTCTAGTTAGGAGTGTTTATCCACTTTACATTTTGAAAGAATTAAACTGAATCTCTTCCATGTGAGGGGAAATCCCTAGTTCACACAGGCGGCAACCCTTGCTGCCCTCTAAAAAGCGATCTGCAGTGGATCACTTATCAGATGGTGGCAGAGCAGCTGCTGCCAGGCATTCAAGAAGTAATACTGCCACCTCCTGAATGCTTTTTGTTTTGAAAGCCAAACCGATATTTTGTATGTAAATACTGTGCAGCAACAGCAAGTCAACTGTTTGGCTCACCATTGTAGCCTGGCCTTATTCACTTCAATGAATCACAATTAGCTTGAGGTTGTGGTAGGGTCAGATGTAGTCTGATGTGGGGGTTCAGTAAAAAATGTCGGGGGGGGGGCAGAGGATGGGAGATCAGTAGGGCAGAGGACAAGGGTCACTGCAGGCAGGGCAGAGGACAGGGGCACAGCTCTTTTGCCCCATCAGTGCACTGAACACAGCCTGGGCACAAGCAACACAGCACTTCCTCCCCATACAATGCATAACTGAGATCAGTATAGTGTCAGTCAAGGACAGTATACTGTTAGGCTAGGGCAGTATAATGTCATACTAGGGCGATAAAGTATCAGATTAAGGTGGTATAGTGTCGGATTAGGGCAGCATAGTGACAGGTTAGGGTTGGCTTTGGGGGAGGGGCACAATTAAAATTTGGAGGGTGGCATATTCCACCCTTGCACCCCCCCTAGATCTAGCCATTTATTTCAGTTACTTATATAGTGCCATCAATTTACGCAGCGCTTTTACATATATATTCACATCAGTCACTAACCCTCAAGGGGCGTACAATCTAAGGTCCCTAACTTACATTCATACATACACATACTAGAGCCAATTTAGACAGGATCCAATTAACCTACCTGCATGTCTTTGGAGTGTGGGAAGAAACTGGAGTACCTGGAGGAAACCCACACAGGCACAGGGAGAACATGCAAACTCCAGGCAGGTGGTTTCATGGTTGGGATTCAAACCAGTGACCCTAGTACTGCCAGGCGGAAGTGCTAACCATTAGCCACTGTGCTGCCCTGTGCCGCTGTGCTGTCATGGGTTGTGGTATATTTTTTGCCAGGACCGTGGCCTGTGTACAACCCTGAGCAGCTGCAAGCTATTGTTTTGATGGGTGTTCCGTAAAACTGCGACACGCCCAATTGTTTTTACTACTCTTCACCAGCCCATGTGAACAGATAAACTATATTGCCAAAAGTATTAGGACACCTGCCTTTACACACATACATGAACTTTCATGGCCTCCCAGTCTTAGTCCATAGGGTTCAATACTGAGTTGGCCTACCCTTTGCACCTATAACAGCTTCAACTCTTCTGGGAAGGATGTCCACAAGATTTAGGAGTGTGTCTATGGGAATGTTTGATCATTCTTCCAGAAGCGCATTTGTGAGGTCAGGCACTGATGGCAGATGAGAAGGCCTGGTTTACAGTCTCTACTCCAATTCATCCCAAAGGTGTTCTATCGGGTTGATGTCAGGACAGTCAAGTTCCTCCACCCCAAACTCACTCATCCATGTCTTTATGGACCTTGCTTTGTGCACTGGTGCGCAGTCACGCTGGAACAGGAAGGAGCCATCCCCAAACTGTTCCCACAAAGTTGGGAGTATGAAATTGTCCAAAATGTCTTGGTATGCTGATGCCTTAAGAGTTCCCTTCACTGGAACTAAGGGGCCAAGCCCAACCCCTGAAATACAACCCCACATCATAATTCCCCCTCCACCAAACTTTACACTTAGCACAATGCAGCCAGGCACGTACTGTTCTCCTGGCAACCGCTAAACCCAGACATGTCCATCAGATTGCCAGACAGAGAAGCGTGATTGGTCACTCGTCTCCACTGCTCTAGAGTCCAGTGGTGACATGCTTTACACCACTGCATCCGACGCTTTGCATTGCACTTGGTGATGTAAGGCTTGGATGCAGCTGCTCGGCCGTAGAAACCCATTCCATGAAGCTCTCTACACACTGTTGTTGTACTAATCTGAAGGCCACACGAAGTTTGGAGGGCTTTAGCTATTGACTGCAGAGAGTTGGCGGTTTATTTACTAAAGCTGGAGAGTCCAAAATCAGACTCCCTTCTGCATAGAAACCAATCAGCTTCCAGGTTTCATTGCCAAAGCTTCATTGAACAAGCTGAGGTTAGAAGCTGATTGGTTTCTATGCAGAAGGGAATCTGATTTTGGACTCTTCAGCTTTAGTAAATAAACCCCTTGGTGTCCCAATACTTTTGGAAACACAGTGTAGCTTTCTTGCGAAAAGATTACTGCCATTGGAATATTTTATTTTGTATTTTGTTTTGCTGACAAATGTAAAATGTTGTAATATTTTCCCCTATATGTTGCTCTGGTGATGGCTCTAAAATTTTGGATTTCATATTGTGTTTCATTATCAGTGGTCACCAGCACAAAAGGGGTGTATTTTTCCAGTGGGGATACAGACAACAATAACACTTGACAGAGGATCTAGCCCTTTCACATTCTATCCAAAATGTTTAAAAAAAAATGTTTCCTATACATAAACTCTAAAGCCCATTTACTTTGTTTTTTAGTTTGTAGCACTAACTCCCATGGTAAGCTGCTAATAAAGTAGGATTTTTGACTTGCCTGCAAAATCCTTTTCTCGGTGTACCTCACAGGACACAGAAACTTAGTCTTTTACCTCTGGTTTATACTGCCACCTGCAGGACACTGGCAAGCAAGGCTGGAAGCACACTCCACTATAACCCCTCCCACTCAGGGGCATATAGTAGGGGATGATAGAGTATCCGCAGCCCAATGCAGCAGCTAGTGATGACAGCTTGTGCCAGGCACAGGAAGCAGAGCTGATCCTGCAGCCTATCAGCGTAGAGCTAGGAAGGCTACTTTTTCTGGGTCCAGCACAGGGGCGGACTGACAACTCATGGGGCCCACGGGCAATAGGGGATCATGGGGCACCTGTGTCCTTGCCCAAACTCAAAAAAGCCTATGAAAAAGGTACCAGGGGCATCTCATGGGGCCCCCTACTGACCCCGGGCCCTCGGGCAGTGCCCGAGTTTCCAAATGGTCAGTCTGCCCCTGGTCCAGTAACATGACCCAGGCAGGGGAGGATGTCCCTTACTTTGAACTGCTCTGGCCTGGTAAATGTGTTCTATGGGGGGGGGGGGGTACTGAAAGAACAGACCTGTACCGAAGGAGAGCACTACAGAGTGGGGAGAGCTGTACTAATAGGTCAGAGTTGTACAAGGGGTGGGGGGGGGGAAGAACTGTACTGGATGGGAAGGAGAGCTGTACTGGTGAGAAGGGAGGGGAAGGAGGCTCTACTGGGGAGAGCTATACTGATAGGAGAGAGGGATATTTTGGCTTTGGGAGGGAGGTCATTTTTTGTTGTATTCTGTCTGCTGACCTGTACATTACACTCTCTTGACCCTGCACTCTGTGTTACACACTCCAAACCCCTGCACCCTGTGCATTATGCACTCGTAACCCCTGTACTCTGTATGTTATGAACTTCTGACCCCTGCTCTCTGTGTCTTACACACTCCTGACCCCTGATCTCAGATGTTTATGCACTCCTGACCCCGGTTCTCAGACGTTTATGCACTTCTGACTCCTGCTCTCTGTATCTTACGCACTCCTGACCCCTGATCTCAGATGTTTATGCACTGCTGACAACTGTACTATGTATGTTATGCACTCCTGACCCCGTTCTCTGTATCTTACGCACTCCTGACCCCTGACCTCAGATGTTTATGCACTCCTGACCCCTGTACTCTGTATTTTATGCACTTCTGACCTCTGCTTTCTGTATCTTACGCACTCCTGACCCCTGATCTCAGACGTTTATGCACTCCTGACCCCTGGAATCTAGGACTATGTCACCCCATCTAGTACAGAGGTCCTCAGCATCTCAAAGTAAACACCATTCTCTAGAGCAGCGGTCTCCAAACTGCAACCTGGGGGCCAAATGTGGCCCCTTTGCTTGCCTTTATTTGGCCCTTGGGATATTATTCCTTCCACTGATATGAGACACTATTCCCCTCACTTACACTAATGATGGGGGCACTGACAACAATGATTAGCCATTATTTCATCTATTGACACCAATGATGGGCCAATATTCCTCCCACTGACACCAACGATGGGGGCACTTTTCCTCCCACTGACCCCAACTATGGGAGCACTATTCCTCCCATGGACACCAATGATGCACACTATGCACACTATTCCTTCCACTGATACCAATGATGGGGCACTATTCCTCCCACTGATACCAATGATGGGGCACTATTCCTCCAACTGACAGCAATGATGGGGCATGATTCCTCTCACTGACACCAATGATGGGGCACTATTCCTCCCACTGATACCAATGCTATGGCAATATACATTTCACTGACACCAATGATGGGGCAATATTCCTCTCATTGAAATCCAACAGTGGGGCATTATTCCTCCCACTGACACCAATGATGGCACAATATTCCTTCCACTTACATCAATGATGGGACACAATTCCTCCCATTAATACCAGTAATGGGGCACTATTCATCCTCCTACTAACCACAAGGTTGCTACGTAATTTTTTTACTCCCACTGACCACCAAGCTGGAGGTATTATCTACTTCCCTTGTCCCCAATCCAGACCCTCTAAAGTCTGAAGGACAGTAAACCGGCTCCTAATTTAGAAGGTTTGGAGACCCCTACTCTAGAACAGTATTTCTCAACCTTTTTTCAGTCAAGGCACCCTTTAAAATTATGCACAATCTCAAGGCACCCCATTCTAAAATGTGAAAAACTAAACTAATAGTTTTACATAATGCAGCAGCATCCAAACATGTAGGACATGTTAGAGGTGACTTATTCTGCCAAAGCAAATACACCTTTGCACACTGATTCTGACTAGTATTCCAAGTTTTCACTTTTCCCTAATTTTTTCTTTCTCACTCAGCTAATGTGACCCCAATGGTGATGGAGGGGGGCAGGGGAAGAGTAAGCAAGGATGCTGTGCAGGTGCCCGACATCCTCCTTTGGTCCATCATTGATTGTTAGAACACCAATGGCTAGAAGGTTGTAATGGTGCACAATGAAAACGTGTCTTTGTGTAACTAAAAGACAGGCTTGATCCACCCGCTGGCTTGTATGCAGCTTTTGGGCAATTTTAAGGTATTTTGCCAAGGTACCACTGAAGAAACCCAGAGACACCCCAGGCTGCTCTAGAGTCAAGATATGGATGACTGAGGAAGTCCACTTTTCATACCTGGGAAAAACAGGGAGGTTTAATAGCTGTCTGTGACTCGGTCGATGTACCAACAGTACACAGTGAAACATTACCAGCAAGGGTTCCTCACCAACTACAGACCAAAGGGGGTGTAATAGCTGACTCTGATAATGTGGGGAGCTGGCAAGGTGTGCAGTGGGTGGGGATATCATCCATATGTGTTGCATCCAGAACAATCTGTGTGAAATACACATATGCAGAATGAAGTGTTGCAGCTTGATCAAGTAACCTGAAGATGTTTGTTCTAAGGACACTAGCAAAAACTGAAGGTATACTGAGAGTGGGAAGAGTTATACTGGGTTGCTCTTTACACCTTTGCTGAAAGTGTCCAATGATCCTGAAGGTGGTCCACTGGTATTAGACAAAACTCCTGCATTCTATGAATTATGATCAAGAAATGTTGGATTCTCCTATCCTCTCCAGTGATGATGCATACTGTAACTGGACCAACAGTACACAGCACACCAATGACTGAAGAATAGGCATTATTTAAAAAAATGTATGCCCTGCAGATGAGTATTGGTTAAACAGATTGAAGAGCAGTAAAAGAAATAGAATATTAGCTGTATCATGCAGAACCACAATCAAATTAATTATTGTGTTTGTTCTCTTTAAAGCCAGTGAAAGACCTTGTCTGAAACACACTTAAATGCACTAGGTGAGTGAAGAATGATACTGTCAATAATAGCAATACACAACAATAAATGGAATAAACAGTCTTAGACAGAAGAGAAGGGGTGCAGATGACTATGGGGCCTAACTATCCCTTTTTAAACCTAACTTAAAACTGGCTAGTGGATGGCTATTTCTAGGATGACTGAAGATGGAAAGATGAGGAAAAAAAACCCTTTAAAATGGAGCTCCACTGGCAGCAGCAAGGTCCTACAGAAGTAATAAACAGGTTCAGTGCACATAAGGTTGGCCAAAGGCCTCTCGATAATCAGATGTCTGTCGGATGTCTTCCTGACACTAGTCATAGCCTAATAACTGCATCAGCAGGACCAATGGAGATACTAAAGATGCAACATCTACCGCATACTGCCACCAACAGTACTAGCCCTGTGCTCAACCCTGTCATTTATTGTAAACACAGAAGTCAGCTCTCTCTACTGGCTTCTGTGTTTTCAATAAGTGTCAGTGCCACTCTCGTGGGCTCATACAAAGCACTCCCTGCCGTGAGGTATTGGGGGAGCTCTGTACTTGCAAGGGGTTGAGGGAAGAGCTCTGTACTATGGTTGGGGAGTTGGGAGAAGAGTTTTGTAGTTTCCAGTTCCAGCAGAGGTAGTGCGTCCGTGAACTGTCAGTGGTTTCAAACATGCTTGTAACAAACATACGTAGATCTATACTCAGACAAAAAAAGTTAACAAAAAAAAAAAATACAAATATTGTATATGTATAAGAAAAAGGCAGACTCGATAAACCACTTAGTTTTTTATCTGCCATCACTCTATGTTTCTACCCTTTTGCATGTTTTTTGTGTGCTTTGATTTCACCATTCATGTTTTTGATCACAGAAACTTGATAAGTACCATACTGCAGAGCTTTGTAGGAAAAAAAATATTATCTGAGTTTATTTTTGTATTACAGTTGTCTTTATTTTTCCTTAGCCATATTTACATGCTGACCAGTAAAAGTGATGGTGACTAGAGTTGCCACTTCATCCCTTTCAAACCGAACACATATTAATTACACAGGTTCTGTGGCTGATTAAGGTGGTAATTAAACTCACTTAGTGCCTTATCTGACTTAAATTAGCCTCAGAACCTCAGTAATTATGTGTTTGGGTTTAAAGGGATGAGGCGGCAACACTAGTTGGGACACAAAGTGTAACACTGCCACAGATGCCTGAGTAGCCGTGTCAAATTTTTTTTTTTTTTAACTAGTCTGCACTAAAAAGTTCTCCTTCAACAATCCAAGGTACCTTGCTGGCATCTTCAGTCTGGGTTCTTCCAGATGCCGGGATCCAACTGTCTTCATTGGCTGGCACAGGATGACATCACTCTTGTGCATGTGTCTAGAGCTCAGTCATCCCGACACACAAGATCTGTGCTGGAATGTAAATTGAGCTGCTCATGCACAGCTCAGTGTACATTCTAGAGAAGACTGAAAGCAGGCAGGTAGATCTATATTATTACAATAGAGACGTTGCAAGTCTTGCCTGATATAAAGAGCCTGCCTGCCTGCCTGCAGTTTTTTTAATTTAAAGTGGTATTATTTTACTTATTTATTACAGGTACTTATATAGTGCTGTCAAATTATACAGCACTTGTACATTCACATAAGTCCCTGCCCTTAAGGAGCTTACAACCCAAGGTTCCTATCTCACATACATACACATACTAGGGCCAGTTTAGACAGGAGCCAATTAACCTACCAGTGTGTTTTTGGAGTCTGAAAGGAAACCAGAGTAGACAGGAGCTAATTTAGACAGGAGCCAATTAACCTACCAATGTGTTTTTGGAGTGTGAAAGGAAACCAGAGTACCCAGAGGAAACCCACACAGGCACAAGGAGAATTGTGCCTAGTGCTGCTAGGCAAAAGTGCTAACCAGAGGAAACCCACGCAGGCACAAAGAGAATTCTAAAATAAATTGAATAACGCTAACTATGGTGAAATAAAACAACAAATTGCAATTAAATGCTGTAGCCACTAGTGCACACAACCCATGTCTCAGTGAGGCAAATTATACAATCATAATGTGAAGTGCAAAAATGCTGTGCTACATGAAACAATGGCACAATCCATAATATAACCAAAAAACAAAGTGAAAAAAAAAAAATATATATATATATAAAACAAAAACCACACAAAAAATAAATAAAAAATAAATACTATTTTTAAGTATGAATCAAACAAAAGTCATTAAAAAAATCAAGTTCAATCAAGTGTTCATTCAGTGAACCCTCCTTTGGATAACAAAAACATATGTGCATCTGTCATCAATTCCCATGCAAAGACATCCTCCACCATATATCTGCTCACCTCACGCAGTGTGACCTCACATTATACAATGTTACAGTCTAACTGCACTTTTGGTCCCATATGGACTCAGAAGATCAGCTTGCTGAATGAAGACTCCAAAGTAAGCTCCCTCCTGATAAGCGTCTTTGTATCAGCCATATTCCTCATTAAAAAGAACTCAACATAGTGCTTTATCCTTTTAAACTTTTATTCATCAACTAAAACATAAGAAATACACTCACGTTCCGGAGGTGTATTTCGCATCAGGTATGATGAAGATCCAGTGATGTACTGATTAAACACAAGATGGCAGTATCATCCACCTCCCAGTAACGCCCCCTTTTATAGAAAACAGAACCAAGTATAATTTTGTGCTGTTAGGTCATTTCCATGGAATTTGTTAATGATAGCCAGAAAAGCAGTGAAATAGATCCCCTTCAGCCTGCAACAATAGCCACCCCCCCTACACACACACACACACACACACACACCAACAATAGATCTCCCCAGCAACAATTGATCTTCCACCAGCAACAGTAGATTGATCCAGCGACAACAGACCCTCTGCAACAAAACACCCCCCAGCAACTACAGATCAACCCCAAGGAACAATAGACCCCCATCAGCATTATTACACCTTCCAGAAGCTAGAAATAATAGACCCCTCCCTCAACAGTAGATCCCTCCCAGCAACATTACCCCCCAGCAACAATGACCCCCCCCCCGCAACAATGGTCCCCTCCCTCAACAATAGATGCCCTCCAGTGATAATATATCCCCAAGCAGCCAGTGTCAATGGACCTTCCAGGACACCCCAGCACCCACTGCCATTACATACATTCAGTGCTGAAGGTGCGGTCCCTCACGTTCCCACTATAAAAAAGCCCTGAGCATGACAGTCAGCTATCTAGCATTTTCACTAATAGCAGGCAATGTATTTTTCTTTTTCTAGTACAGGCACGCATTCAGCAAAAATTCAGCCAAAAACAACAAGATAAAAAAAGCCCATTAAAGATAAAATTACAAAACTAGTTTTTGATTTTTGTGTGGTGCTAAATGTCCTCATTCTGAAGGTTAACATCATTCAATGTACTTCCTCTGAGCCCAGGTCATGGTGGATCCGACCCAGCCTGTGAGTGGACAGTGAATGCAACAGTAGCACGGTAATGAGCCCATCTCTCCATCCAATGGTGTATTTAGGTTTCGTGATGCTCTAGGCAACACAAAAATCTGCACCCCCTGCAGAAAGAGCCTGACATTGACCAAGAATACCCCTGCCTCCTACCCGAAAGAGCCTTCCACTACCACAGCCCCCCATACACCAACCACCATCCCCCATGAGAGAGAAAGACATTCACCTTCACAGCTTCGGACATCCCAAGGAACGAGAGTCGGGCTGTGCATACACCGTCATGAAACCCGCAGCCTCTCTCAGAACCCACCAGGTCCCCATGCCACATGTGTCCCTTCTTCTGTCACTTCGTCCGAGGGGCAGTGCTGCCCCCATGAAAAATGCTGCCCTAGGCAAATGCCTTGTTTGCCTTGTGGTAAATACACCCCTGTCTCCATCACTCTCTCCTCCTATCAACACACCTCTTGTCAGCATATGCACAGATTGGCTCCTTGTGCTGCTTCTTCCTCTCACACTCCAGCCCTGCTTTATAGAACACTGGAAGAGTTTGATACCAGGTCAGAGTCAGGTACTTACACTGCTTGCATTAAAAAACAAAATTGAAGGGTATTTCAGGATTTTGTTCACATCAGTTGCGGTGTGGGAATGTGTGTGGTATAGTATGTTTTGCTGTACTGCATGAATACGCACTGCCTTCTGCAGATGTGCGGGGGGATCGATTCTTAAAGGCACCCCAACAAATCTAGCAAATGCAGGTGGGTTTACGGCCACCAAAGCACATAGTACTCTAGTACCAGGGGGTTTGGTGCAGTGCAATTTTAAAAAAATTGTGCCTGCCCCATTGGTGCCCAAAACACAACTCATTAGAACATGCATAAAAAACATGCATGTTGTGGTATGAATGAACCCTCAATGATTACAGGGTTGCATTCCTTTGTGTCTTTTATAGAGGCCTAATCTTGGCATGATTTGTCATTTGACTTGCCTGATTTAGGGTGCATTTAGCATAATTAAAAATATTTTCTTAGTCACTGTCCAATAGGTTTCCACACACTAGCAAGCAAAACTCAAACACTTATTCTTAGGCAGTATAAATACTTTAAAATTTTGTACAAGCATGCAAGAGACATACATTTACAATTATATTTACATGGTGGTTTCACTGTGCAGGTTTGATATTTTACATGCAGATGAAACTAGGCTTTAAACCATTCCTTGAAATTATTTTCTGTACAAACATACTTGTTCTAGGTCAGCAATTTATAAAGTAAAGCTATTTGTTCAGTATGATAGCCTGTCAACTAGCATTTTTCATTGCAAAACTGCAAAAATTTGCAACACCACTTATAACCACAAGATGGCGAAGAATTGTAACAGATTTGCACTGGGTAGGTTACACTAGGGCAGGGGTTCTTAAAGTGTATTTCCACTTTTGCAGTCTAATTTCAAAAACTCCAACTATATGCTTGTTATGTGTTCCCATACACCAAAACCTAAAAATAATGTCAAAATTGACTTTTTACCTTTGCTAGCTGTTTCTTTGGAAGAGGTTTATATATAGGATTCTATGGGCTGCTTGAAATTGGTCAGAATAGAGCTTGCAATGGCAACTAGGGGACAGACTGAAGGACAGTTTTTTTAAGTGCATTAACCTGCCATGCTTTATCCAAGCCTTAAGATATTTAACCCTTTGTTAGTTTAGCCAATTTAAATTTTTTTTTATTTATGGTATGTAAATGGAAATATGTAACAAAGTAATAAAATAGGTGTTATCTCAATTTGGTTGCAAAAGTGGAAATATGCTTTAAAATGTCAGTAATAAATTATAAATATATATTAAGACAGGTGTGATTAAATATATATAATATATATATATATTAATTGTTTATTTTTATCAATTTACAAAATGCAAAGTGAGCGAACAAAAAAAAATCTAAATCAAATCAATATTTGATGTGACGACCCTTTGGCTTCAAACCAGCCTCAATTCTAGGTACATTTACATACAGTTTTTGAAGGAACTAAGCAGGTAGGTTGATCAAAACATCTTGGAGGACTAATCACAGATCTTCTGTGGAAGTAGGTTGCCTCAAATCCTTCCGTTTCTTCATGTAATCTCAGACATACATTTACAATTATATTTACATGGTTGTTTCACTGTGCAGGTTTGCTATTTTATAGACAGATGAAACTAGACTTTAAACCATCCCTTGAAATTATTTTCTGTACAAACATACTTGTTCTAGGTCAGCAATTTATAAAGTAAAACTATTTGATCGGTATGACAGCCGGTCAACTAGCATTTTTCATTGCAAAACTTCAAAAATTTGCAACACCACTTATGACCACAAGATGGCGAGGAATTGTAACAGATTTACACTGGGTAGGTTACACTAGGGCAGGGGTTCCTTAAGTGGAGTTCCATTCAACCTATCAAAAAATAAAAGTCAGCAGCTACAAAAACTGTAGCTGCTGACTTTTAAAAAACAGCCACTTACCTGTCCCTTGGTTCCGTGGTGTGTCCCCCACAGCTCGTTTCACTGGCCGTCCTGTATTCCAGGAGGCTGGCATCTTCAGTGTGGGCACCCGGCTGTGATAGCTTGTGGCTTCACAGCCTGGTACCCACTGTGCATGCGTGAGTAGCGCTGCGCTTCGTGAATGGTCCTGTAGTCTACTGGGACCTGTCACGTGTCCCAAAAGACCACAGGGAGGGAGGGAGGACACCTTCTGCTTCCGATCACCTATGCGATCGGACCGGAAGTGGGAGTGGGTACCTGTCAAATTCGGGTACCCACTTCCCAGAGGTGCCAATCCTTAAAGCGGAACTTCCCCTTTTGGGTGGAACTCTGTTTTAAAGTGTATTTCCATTCCATGATGTGGAGATCATGTGGGGGCCAAACCATCACTTCCAGGACTCGTTCTTCTTTATGCTGAAGATAGTTCTTAATTATATCAGATGTATGTTTGGGGTCGTTGTTCTGCTGCAGAATAAATTTGGGGCCAATCACACGCCTCCCTGATGGTATGGTGTGATGGATTAGTATCTTCCTGTATTTCTAAGCATATTATCAGTTCTTTCTGTGAACCACAGAACACATCCCTGTAAGTTATTGAGATGATTAGAAGGGGATGTTCTGTAGTCCTAATACATTTCCTGCCCTAGGGTGACAATGCTGCTACTTCATAAATATAATACAATGAGTGTTGTCATGCTATAGAACAGGAAGTGTGTTGCTGAAAGGATCATCAAGTAAAAGAAAAAATCAGCCAACACATCTAAGGACTGATAAGCTGCAACATATTACATTTTTGTTCTTAGATTTACATACATTTACCTGTTTATTATTACAGAACCTCAGTAGATTACCCAATATATCTCCTCCCCGTGCCAGACTCCCTGAATCATTATCATCACCATCATGTATAGACATTTAGGGACACAACAGTTGAAAAGTCATAAGGATTGGATTTATAAGGATTTATTTATAGGGATTTATAAGAAGTTAGTTATATAAAAGCAGTGAGTCACAGATTTTGATGCTACTATGGCTGCCTGTGCTGTCAATCAAATGTAAAGCGGATATAAGAAAGAACTAGGGTCTCAGTTCCCTATCAGGGGATACCCTATTGGAACTGCAGCTCCAGGCCCCTACCTTAATATAGGCCCAGCAGGGGCAGATTGACCATTGGGGCACTGTCCGAAGGCCCAGGGCCAGTAGGGGGCCCCATGAGAGGCTCCTGGTACCTCCTGCAGCAGTAGGAATCTGACAGTTGATCGGTGTGGCGGGGGGGAAATCACACGCACTAGCCTCCCTGCATAGGTCTCTTTATGAAGCAGCTGAAAGGGGCTTCTCTTCCTCACCCTCACACTGCTTTGAGCTGCTTCACTGAGAGTCATAGAGGGTGATTGGTGCCTGTTATTGTGTTATTGCCCATACATACAGTACCAACACCCATACCCCCGCCCCCCCCCCGCTGCACTGATCATTACCGACAGTCGTCATCATCATCATCAGGTTCCCCCTGCTTGCTGGGCCCCCCATGTGCTCTCCCAGCCCCCCGCAGCACTGCCAGCTTCCCCCCCCCTCCTCTCCTGTTGCAGGGGATGTGTCAGGCTAGGGAGTGGGGAAGGAGCTGATAAATATGTAATTTACTGACCCCTTCCTTGTCTGAATGAAAAGAGTCAGTGATTTGTAATTCATTCATAAATGAAGCATAGCAAACTGTGTTTTCTATGCATCATTTTATGAATGGAATGAATGGACAGGAGCCTCTGTCTTTTGTTCATTCATCTGCAGTGCAGATGAGGCTACAGAAGAAGGGACAGGGGAATGTGTCCTCAGTCCCTTTCTCAGTTTTAAATGTGAGATTTCCGATTTCCCTGAAATTTCACCAAAGTCCCCAAAAAACTGTTAAAAACATTGTAATAAATAATAAAAATATAAAGTTGTAAAAAAATAATAAAAAAGTAAAAAAAAAAAAAACTACTGACACCATTCACTGCTCAACTGACACCATCCACTACCCCATTGACAACATCCACTGCCCCCCCCCCCCCCAATGCATTGTGAAAAACATGAAAATAATTAAATTGTAAACAATAATAAAAAAATTAAACTGTAAAAAAATTATTAAATAATAAAAATAAAAAACTACTGACACCAACCACTGCTGTGCTGACACCATCCACTGCTCTCCTTCCATAAAAGCATTGTAAAAAAATAATTAAAACATTTTTAATTAAATTAAAATTGTTTCATTAAAAAAAATTAAGGGCTTATTCACATGGATACTTGCGCATACAATGTGAATGAGCAGTTTGTTTGTGCAGCTGGAGCCATCAGTTACTCTACAAGGATGAAGAGACTGTACAAACACAACCGCAGGTCCTAATTTGACAGTTGTACAGATGTGGGTGAGTGGCCACGATTGCAAGTTGTGTGTGTTCGGGACCCTACACGTGCATCCACACGCTTGTCAAATTAGGACTTGTGGCTGTGTTCATACAGTTTCTGCATCCCTGTAACGGACCCGGACCCCGACTGCACTTGGGTATTTCCGTTAGACTCCCGCTTCCCCGTCCGAACACCAACCACAGACACCACTCTTCAAGTAAAACCAGGAAATAGAATGCTTTATTTTAACAGAGATACAAGATATATACACAGGGCGGGGCAAGCCACACCCAGTAACAAGAGACACATCAGCAGACAGTCCCATCAGGGGGGAGGGCTGCCTGAAACACCCCCCACCAAGCCAATACACAAATACATATATGCCATAATAGTTTGCTCCCAAGCAAGACACACAACAGAACAATGGGATGCAATCACATGGCATTAAATAATCAACAACCCCCCACCTATCTTCTAGACATGTCTACACAATATGAGAACAGATCACCCTGTACCCCTAACAGGCACAGGGTGACTTACACAAAAGAGAGAGATGGGGAGCTAAGACAGGGGTCTCCCCACCTCTCCAAAGTGAGCTGTGTTTCATGGGCCCCCCACCCAAAGTGACTCCCGTCACAATCTTCATAGCGTAATGCAGGGTACACACGGGGAGTTCAACTCAGCGGGCTGAATGAAAAAAAAACTGAGAGGTTACCGTACTAACTATGCGATGTACAGTAAGAGCTGTGCTATTGTGTTCTGACATGGGGACCGCATCCTCCGGCAGAACACACTGATCAGTGCTCATAGCCATTGGCTGCAAGCACTGATCGGATGATGGTTTTCCAGTATGCTCGTTCAATAAAAGCTGGTCGTTAGATAGGCTTTTGTCGGACAGGATGCTGTACACAACGGCCAAATGTCGGACCACCTATGCAGCAGGGAAGGAGGGGCTCAGCGGAAGGCCTGACCCATCAGCTGATAGGAGAAGGACTGAGTGAGTAGACCTGCACCCCCTGGCCAGTAAGGGGAAGGAGCACTTTGGTGGGAAACTGGATTAGCTACTACCCGGGACTGTCTTCTCTTAAAGAGACAGGCACTGGATCCAATGCTCAGGGATTCCCGAAGAACAGCTGGATAAGGAGTATCTAGGGTCTGGGGTGGTACAATAGGAGGTTCTGGCTAGCTCTCCAAGAACAGAAATCTGTTTTTTTGCTGTTAAAGGTACTTATACATAGTTCAGGAAGATTGTCCTTTCTTGCCATTACTCTTGGGCATCCCATACACCCCTTGCCCCATTCAAGTTGAATTCCCCTAACAAAATCCAAAAAAACAAGCGCAAGGACTGGTCACTGTCTTCTGGATGAAAGTCTGAATAGAAAATGAGTGTTACCTGGCTGAGCAGGACTATAGAGGGACCCAAATCTCTAGTGACACCTAAAGGGGGTAATGCTACAAATATGTAAACCCAACATTTCATATTCCTGATATGTGCCTGCTGTACCATGTACTTGTATGCAAAAGTATCCTGTTCTCTTTGTATTGCTTGCTTTGTGTGAAATCCCTGGTGTTCTTGTCAGTCCCTTTGCTTTCCTATTAGTTCTCCTTCAGAGCTCTGTGCCATGCCCAGGGCTCCCACGGACATGTGCGGCTTGGCCAGCCAGAGGGCCAGAGCCCATGAACCCGGAAGGTGGAAGCCCTGTCAGTGGTGACAAACCTGCAGGTTTGTTGACAAAACTGACAAATTTACTGATGCTGACCGACAAAACACCTATTGTATCAAACAGTTTATTAATTGTAGAACCACATGGGTTCTCAACATCTCGGAATGTCCATATAAAAAATTATATGTTGGCAAAAACAAACACCAGTTACAGTTACGTGTTCGTATATGGGAACATCTGGGGAGTATTAGAAATGCCAACAGTGGACACGACAGAAGTCCTATTGCAGAGCACTTTGCAGCCTTTCACAATGGAAGACCTGATGGCCTCAAAGTGAAGGGCTTCTTTGTGCTCAATTTGCCCAACCGCAGGGAAGGACTTTAATATGGTCTTGCTGCAGAAAGAAAAGGAATGGACCTTCAGACTGGGGACACTAGTACCTAAGGGACTCAATAATGAATTGAGTCTATAAGTATTCTTGGATCCTAGGCCCTTAAATTCAACCCATATGTATATTGTATATAGAATGATGAATGCTGACAGCGAAGCTTGGATTAATTCTCTGAGTGAAGACAATACAGCTTACCTAATAGAGTGGATGGAAAGGTGTAATATTAATCTTATACAGGTTAATGGTCAGAGGAAATATGGTGGCCCTCCTGCAGACTGGGAAGCTCTTCCACTTGAGACAGAAATATTTATCAATAATCTCCCTCAAGAAATCTATGAAGATAAATTAATTCCACTTTTTCAGACTGTTGGAATGTTGTTTTGTTTTATGATGGACAGATTATACAAGTGAAAGCAAACACCTGGAAGGCAGCATGTGTAATGTACTTTGTGTATTCAGGGTTGGAGGTGCCGGGCTGTCTGGGGTGGGCTCCCTGGCTTGTCTGGGTGCTTGGCTGTTGATTAGCTTACTGTTAATTAGATCAATGTTAGCTGTTGGCTGTACTGTTTGCTGTTTGCACTGTTTAGGATAATGTGATCAAGCTCTTACCTTATCTGTATGGGATGTTTATCCCAATGTGTAATATTTGGTTTTATTGTTTATGTGAGGACTGCCCCTATTTCTGAAGAGTATAAAAAACCTGTCTTTCTGTTCAATAAACAGTTCTAGTTTTGCACCTAAGCTAGTGTCACCTAGTCTTGGGTGCAATGCCCAGCTATAATACCTTGGTCCTGTGTCCCATCAGTGAGGAAACAGTTCTCTGACGAAATCACCCAATCGGGGTGACAGGTGGTCCGTCACACCCCCCCCCCCCTTTAGCTCTCCAACAGAGACTGCATCAGAGAAGAGAAGCTTGTGAATAGTTCAGGAAGTTGTCCTCAGATATTGGTTCCCTTGGGCATCCTGTACCCCTCTTACCCTATCCAAGTTCTAATCCTCTCAAAATAACAAAACCAACGCTCAAGGACTGGTTTCTGAAAGCTTGTATGGAAAATGCTGAATGACTGGCTGTGCAGGACTATAGGGGGATCCAATTCATCAGTAATCCCTAAGAGGGTAGTGCTACAGTATATTTATTCTTTTTTCTGGAGTGGCTACTACTGGTTCCCTGTTATCATATTTTACCATCCTATTAAGGGGCATTAGAATGCATTGTGTTGTGTGCCTGTGAGCCCGGGAGATTTCTTTTCTTTTACATCTGACAACGTTGTCATTTGTGTTTTAATAGATGTATGGTGGAAGGCTTTTGTTGAATTTTGGTAAGATGTTATTACTATTTTCTGTAATGAGTAAAGTTTATAAATCTTTTATACATACATTATTTTGCCAAAAGTATTGGGACGCCTTCCTTTACACGCACATGAACTTTAATAGCATCCCAATCTTAGTCTGTAGGGTTTAATATTGAGTTGGCCCACCCTTTGCAGCTATAACAGCTTCAACTCTTCTGGGAAGGCTGTCCACAAGGTTCAGGAGTGTGTCTATGGGAATATTTAACCATTCTTCCAGAAGCGCATTTGTGAGGGCAGGCACTGATGTCGGATAAGAAGGCCTGGCTCTCAATCTCTGCTCTAATTCATCCCAAATGTGTTCTATCAGTTGAGGTCAGGACTCTGTGCAGGCCAGTCAAGTTCCTCCACCCCAAACTCGCTCATCCATGTCTTTATGGACCTTTGCACAGTCATGTTGTAACAGGAAGGGGCCATCCCCAAACTGTTCCAACAAAGTTGGGAGCATGAAATTGTCCAAACTGTCTTGGTATGCTGACGCCTTAAGAATTCCCTTCACTGGAACTAAGGAGCCAACCCAACCCTGAAAAATAACCCCACACCATAATCTCCCCTCCACCAAACTTTACACTTGGCACAATACAATCAGGCAAGTACCACCAAACCCAGACAAGTCCATCGGATTGCCAGACAGAGAAGCATGATTCATCACTCCAGAGAACACGTCTCCACTGCTCTAGAGTCCAGTGGTGGCGTTCTTTACACCACTGTATCTGATGCTTTGCATTGCAGTTGGTGATATAAGACTTGGATGCAGCTGCTCAGCCATGGAAATCCTATCCATGAAGCTCTCTACGCACTGTTGTTGTGCTAATCTGAAAGCCAGATGAAGTTTGAAAGTCTTTAGCTATTGACTCTGCAGACATTTGGTGACTTCTGCGCACTGTGAGCTTCAGCATGCGCTGACCCCGCTCTGTCATTTTACGTGGCCTACCACTTGGTGGCGGAGTTGCTGTTGTTCCCAGTTGCTTTCACTTTGTTATAATACCACTAACAGTTGACCGTGAAATATTTAGTAGCAAGGAAATTTCACAGATGGACTTATTGCACAGGTGGCAACCTATCACGGTACCACACTTGAATTCACTGAGCTCCTGAGAGCAATCCATCTTTTCACAAATGTTTGTAGAAGCAGTCTGCATGCCTAGGTGCTTGATTTTACACAACTGTGGACATGGAGGTGATTGAAACACCTGAATCCAATGATTTGTCGGGGTGTTCCAATACTTTGGGCAATATAGTGTATTTACCGCTGCTGTTTTCTTTGGAACCCCTTTAATGGTGGACTCCCTATGAGTTCCATGAAAACCTTTTGTGCTTAGACTAGTATGGTTCCTTAAACACCACCTGATTGTCATTGACATTGGTGAGTCCGGTGTTTAATTTGTGAATACAAATGCTTTAGGCCGCTACTTTTTATTACATTTTTTTGTTGCTCTGTACTTGTTTGGGGACAGGGCTGGATCTAGGGGGTGCTGGGGTGGGCTGTGCCCCCCCCCCAGATTTTAGTTGTGCCCCCCTTCTTCCAGTACTCTTGAGTGTGCATCCACTGATCCATGAAGACAGTTGATGTAATGTGGCACTCTGATGGGGACAACCCATGTAAGGGGGCACTCTGAAGAGGATACTGTACATGATGTAAGGGGGCACACTTGATGAAAGGGGGCACTCTGATGGGGACACTTGATGTAAGGGGGCACACTGATGGGACTACTGATGTAAGGGGGCACTCTGCTGGAGACACCTTATGTAAGGGGGAACTATGGTGGGGACACTAATGTAAGGGGGCACTCTGAAGGAGACACCTGATATAAGAGGGCACTCTGATGGGCACACTGATGTAAGGGGGTACTCTGATGAGGATACCTGATGTAATTGAGCACTCTAATGGGAACCTGATGTAAATGAGGACTCTGCTGAGTAATTATGATGTAAAGAGGGACTCTGATGAGGACTCCTAATGTAAAGGGGGACTATGCCAGGGACATATGATATAAGGGGACACAGGTTTTCCTTAATTACCCTAATCTAATGACAACCTAATACATAATAATTTTTCCCAGGTTGTGACACTGTGACAGATTGTCAGTAATACACACAGTGTTGATGTTATATCCCTGACTTTTCATACTGCACCCCCAGATCAGATCAGATAAGCTAGGTCTGGCCCTGTTTGGAGACAGTAGAATAAAGGTTAACCCCTTAGGTTTCCACAATGAGTATAACCAGCATACTTTACTGCATATACAGACTGATTTTACTGTTTTGGGTTTAGTAACACTGTAAGTTTGTTTACTAAAATTGGGCCATCAAGATCTACACCACAGTTCGGACTGCCATGGACTCACTTAAATTGTTTCTATCACTGAGCTAATAATCTCCCAATTTCACAAAACATAGAGCTGCACATGCGCAGCTTCATTTACATTTCTGGTACAGTGCCAGTATGACAGGATGAATGACTGAGCATGTGCAGAAGTGATATCATCCCATCGGCCAATCAAGATGCTGAAGATCGGCACCTAAAAAAAAAAAAACTGGTGAGAAGATGCTGGTGCTGAAGATGGACCTCTCTTCAGACCAGCGAAGTATAGGTGAGTATTTCTTGGCCTTGGAATGTTGATAATATTGTTGAACAGGCAGAATATTTTTATGTAGAAGAGACATACTGTATTTATGCACAGCTCAGTGTACAATATTGGCATCTGCTGAGATTAATGAGTGTCATTCTGGCCTGACTAATCAAAAAGGCCAAAGGTCATAACCTGTAAGAAGACTGGCCAAAGGTGTCAGCAGCTGGCATGGGTATTCATGGACACCACTTTGCTAGAGTGAAGGTAAGTATAGTCCTGCTTCAAGTATAGTCCTGCTTCAAAGCAGAACTTTATTCTCTCAATCAACATTGACTATTTATAATCTTTATGCTGCTAGCACCAGTGAATAGATAGGAAAGTACATCATATTTACTTGTTTTAAACCTTTTTTTTAACATTTCTTCAGTTTCTTCCTGGTTTCCATGCCTAGGCAAATTATGTCATACATCCCAGGAGTCTTCAGGAGGGGAAGTGGAGAGGAGGGTTAATCTCAGCTGAGCACACTCTCCTGCCTCTATGCCTGAGCTAAGGGCAGTGGATTCCAGAAAGTAAATGCTACATAAATCATTTGCCCTTATTCAAGATGGCCACAGCCAGAAATTCTAGGGGGAGGTTTTTCAAAGTGATTTCTCAGCAAAATAAAGAATGGCGACATGGATGGTTGGGTGAGTTTGCTTTGAATAATGGAAATTAACTAAATAGTGTTTTTTACTTTGTGGTGTTCAGATGCAGTGTAGTTCCGCTTTAACTACAAGAAGTGTTAATATTCACTGATATGCACTATTAGCAGTTGGAAGACAGTGTATAGATCAGACAAGGTAGACAACAGGTAAATTCTGAATCTTGACACTTAAAGTGGTTGTAAACCTCAGACAAGAAATATGAAAAAGCAAATCCATCTATAATGTGTGTTTGTCTCAATCCAAAGCACTAAATGTCATTTCTGTCTACTGCCTTGTTCCTCTGCTATAAGCATGAGTCTCTTCTCAGTCTCCAAGAAAAAAATGGTGTAACTTTAACTCTCTTCCTCCTGCTTTTCAGATCTGAGAGATCCTGTGTAAATTCTGCACTTTGAAAGGATGTAGGAGAGCAGGGGCGGACTGACCATTTGGAAACTCGGGCACTGCCCGAGGGCCCGGGGTCAGTAGGGGGCCCCATGAGATGCCCCTGGTACCTTTTTCATAGGCTTTTTGAGTTTGGGCAAGGACACAGGGGCCCCATGATGCCCTATTGCCCAAGGGCTCCATGAGTGGGCAGTCAGCCCCTGTAGGGGAGAGGATTTGTTTCATCTCTGAGAATGATCTGAAGCCGGTCACTTCACTGAGTATTTGTGAGGATTTACAACCACTTTAAGTAAAAGTGTCAGGTTTAGAGAAATCAAGTAAACTTAGTGGCTTCCGGGTAGGGGGCACGTGCGCTCCCCACCCACCCTGCTATTGGCTCCTCGGCATGTCAATCACTGGGTCCCGGCCGCCAATTCTCGTGATCATCAGCAGAGCTGACAGGGGAGAGGTCTGTATGTGAACAATGCATGTCTCTCTCCTGTCAGCACAAACAGGCTGCTTTGTATTGCTCTGCAATACAATACAAAGCAGCTTGTCTACACACTAAAACACACAGCACACAATTAACCCTTTGATCGCCCCTTCCTACCCACTGTTATTAGTACAGTGTCAGTGCTCTTTATTAGCACTAATCACTGAATTAATGTCACTGGGGATGTCAGTGACAGTTCGTTCCCCCCCAGTGTCAGAATGCCCGCCGCAGTCCCGCAGTGAGTCACTGATCGCCAGCATTACTAGTAAAAAATTAAACAAATAAAAATTCTGTTATATATACCACCATTCCTAGACGCTATAACTTTCACGTAAACCTTTGAATTTACACATATTGGGATTTTTTTTTTTGCAAAGACATGTAGCAGAATACATTTTGGCCTAAATTTAATTTTTTACATTTCTTTATTGGACATGTTCAATAGGAAAAAGTAAAAAATATTGTTGTTTTTTCAAAATTGTCAGTCTTTTTTTGTTTACAGTGCAAAAAATAAAAAATGCACAGGTGATCAAATACCACTGAAATAAAGCTCTACTTGTGGGAAAAAAAGGACATAAATTTAATTTATGTACAATGTTGCATGACCGTGTAATTGTCAGTTAAAATAACACAGCGCCGTATCACAAAAAATGGCCTGGTCAGGAAGGGGGTAAATCTTCAGGAGGGCAAGTGGTTAAAGTGGAACTAAACTTGCCTCCCCTTGCTCCCTTGGCTACACCAACATCCTTGCCCGGTCCTCTTCCATGTCCAGGATCTTGGTTCATTTCGATTGGCTAGGCTGGAATTACTTAATTTCCACGTGTGTGCACAGGAATCTATTCATAGCATGTTTCCTCTACAATAAAGGGCCTGCCTGCTCACATTTTTTACAGTTTTCAGTTAATTTATGCTCTAAGGAGAGAGATTTAATTTGTTTCTAAACAAGACTGTACAGTTATGTCTATTTAAGATGAAATATGCACATCTGGTTCTCTTTAAAGCTGAATTATGGCCAAAAGCTATTTTGTACATTTGCACAGTGAAAATAAAGCTGGTCATACACAGTTAGTATCCTTTTGTTAAGCCAGCAGACATATAAAGAAAAAAACAAAAAACGGGCAGATTTCTCCATCCACACAGATGAGGTATCTGCCAGGACACTGTGTTCTACATACACTGATCAGCAGTTTCAGCCGTTGATCAATGGGAAAACTTTTCAACATCTTCCTTCAACTGCTGTCCATTATACAATCAATTTATGTTGAGTAGGGTAGCCCACATACTGATCGAAATATGGCTGGTCCCTGCTGGACCAACTGAGTTTCAATAAGTGTATGGCCAGCTTGAGTTACCGCTAATGAATTGTGTCCCATCTCTTGCTGCTTTTACTTTTTTCAGGCTGCAGTCTCCTGTTGGCACTGACTATCTAGCACTGAGACCTGTAGTTCAAGCTGCAGTACAGATATCACAGAAGGTCACTCACTCAGCACCTCCTCTATTGAGAAAAGGCCTTGCCTTATTTTCACTCAGTGCAAGGCTTTCTGTGACTGGAGGAGGTGCAGATGAATGTCACAATCCCCCTCCTCCAATCACAAAATGCCTTACAACCTGTGAAAAAAGGCTTTTTTATGAGTGGAGGACGGAGATTGATGTTCATCTGCACCTCCTTCAATCACAGAAAGTCTTCCATTCAGTGAAAATAAGGAGTCAGATGATCAGTGTACTGCAGCCAGAACCACAGGTCTCAGCGCTGGACATTTGACGCTGAAAGGTATCTGCATAAAAGTAGAAATTTATACAAACACTGCAGTAGCCAGTGATAAAGAACACTTCATTAAAGATGACACTTTTACTGTTCACTTTGGCTGATCACGCTTGTGCTCTAGTGCGGCACCCAGTCAGTAGTGAGGTCACACGCTGGCTATTCGGAAGGCGTGGACACGCTCCAGTGGGAGCATATATAGTGGAATCCTTACCCTGCTTGATAGCAGCAGCACTGTCTGCGTGTTGGACAAATGCAGCTATAATCTCATACCTCTGTTTAGAAGCGATGGTAAGACCCATTTTCTTTAATATTTGGGTTTCTGTATGGTATTCTCTTTCCCTTTATGAGGTTCTTTCACAATGGTTTTATTATTATTTTTAGAGATAGCGAAGCTGTCTATTTGTTGAAACCCACACCTGGCGTGGTTCCAGAATTCCTTTCGGGGAGGGGGGGATTAATTTATGATGTTCTATCTCTGGCTTTATGAAAGTATTTGCTTTGGATTAACCAGTCCTTTCTAGTTATGTATTCTACAGTTTGCTCAGTCTGTGTCCTCCCCTGGTTGTATGGGCATTTTGTGTACCACACCTAGGTAGGTGGATTTGATTATTGGTAGCGATTTATGTCTATAGTTTGTTTGGAAGTACAATATAGTATCATTACTTATTTTCACTGGGTTATTTTTACAAATTTGAATAAAAGCCTTTCTTGGGGTACCCTGTGTTCCCTGCATCCGCACATGGGGGATACCTGTATCCAACCAACCTGGTTGATCCAAAAGGCCTCCCCTCTTTTTTTCTTGCTTGATATGGCTTTCATCACATGGGAGTATTGTGGAGCGTTATCCATCTACATATGCCTTGTATGTATCAAGTTCTGTCACATAATGTAACTTTGTATTTTATTTACATTAATTTGTTTTTTTGTATTTTTTATATTTTTCTTTTTTCTAGCAGAAGCTACTTTTTTCCTGAAGAAGCAGGCATGGTGTACTGCAAAACAACTACAGTCATCTCTGAAATGGACTTTATATTCTTTTAAGAGTTATTGCTCCTGTATTTTGTATTAATGTGATGGTGAACCTAAATGTGCCATATGGTGGTGTTTTGTTGCTGAAAGAATTCTTTTTTTAATGTATTTTAGCTGTGCTGTTTTTAAACTTTTCTATGAATAAATTGTTACATGGAGAATATTCCCCCTGTTAAAATGTAATTTAAGTGTAATTTTGTGTTAGTTTTTGTGGCACCTAAAAAGTCCATGTATTTTCTTGAGGATTTTCTAATTTTTGGATGTGGTGTCCTATGTCTTTCTTGGTCAAGCCCACTTCCTACATGTTTTTCTGCTGTTCAAATAAACACTAACAGTTATAGGCCATTCTTCAACTTAAAGTGGTTGTAAACCCTTACATATACCCAGTGAAGTTACTGGCCTGAGGTGATATACAGAGATTAGATAAATCATCCTACAAAAGTTGTACCGGTTTATTTGAAGCCCTCTGTTCTCTACATCCTTTAAGAATGTATATAGCTTGTCTGAGCTTTCAGAAGGCAGGGGGCGGGGAGCTGAAGTTACACACAGCAGAGCTTAATGAGAGCTGATTGGAAGGAGAGGACACACCCCCTTCACACAGCACACAGGAAGAGAGATGAGGCTGTTAATCACAGGCTGTGTGCTGGAGCTCCCTCCTATGTCGTGTTTTTAGCTTTTGGTGTCAGGAAAACCTGTCAGAAGTGACTTAAAGCGGAGTTCCACTCGACCTATCAAAAAATAAAAGTCAGCAACTACAAAAACTGTAGCTGCTGACTTTTAAAAAACAGCCACTTACCTGTCCCTTGGTCCCGTGGTGTGTCCCCCACAGCTCGTTTCACTGGCCGTCCTGTACTCCAGGAGGCCAGCATCTTCAGTGTGGGCACCCGGCTGTGATAGCTTGCGGTTTCACAGCCGGGTACCCACTGCGCATGCGCGAGTACCCCTGCTCTTCATGAATGGTCCTGTAGTCTTCTGGGACCTGTCATGTGTCCCAAAAGACTACAGGGAGGGAGGGAGGGAGGACACCTTCCGCTTCCGATCACCTAGGCTGCCAATCCTTAATGGGGGAGCAGTCCTTAAAGCGGAACTTCCCCTTTTGGGTGGAGCTCCACTTTAAGCAGATAGCAGAGGGAGGAGGCAGCAGACAGAAATGACACTTAGTGCTCTTAATTGGGACAAGTACACACTATAGATGGATATACTTTCTCTATATTTCATACCAATGATTTACAACTACTTTAACCCCTTGGCACTGGTGCCTCCCGGCCCTTTAAGGGTTTCAGAAGTCGGAAGGTGGGGCGGGGTTTTATGGTCATGTGACCTCTGTGATTCGCTGTCACATGATCGGGAAAGGTCCAGATCGCAAGAGGAGATCGGGACCTTTCCGTCAGTACCGGACATGTGTGCTGGGAGCGTGCTGGGCACGCGCTCTCACCACGTATGTTTTTCTTAATTGCATGCAAATGTGCGGCCGTTCGGCGTCAAGGCCCAGACCCCGGGAGGCCGCACATTTGTATGCAGCCGACACCAAGAGGTTAAGCCTGGTAACACAATAAATCTTACCCTTGTAAAATGTAATTGTTACTTTTTAATAATTGCTTGCAAAGTTTGTCTTCATGATGTACAGTATATAGAACCCACTGTTAGTTAGGCCCCTTGCATGCAGCTAGAACCATGGATATGGGGGTATCACCAGTCCTCCTGTACGGGGCCCAGGCAGCTGGGTGAATCGGATGTGGGTAGGGAGGGTGATCAGCATGGCAGGGGGGCAATTACTGGAACTAATCCCCTTCCCTTGTATGGCTATCTCTGGAGCAGCTGAAAGCTGGCTTCTTTTGCTCTCCCTCTCATTGGCTTTCAGCTGCTGCAAAGAGAGCCATACAGGGGATTGGTTCCAGTAATTGCCCCCCCCCCCACCACCACACTCATCACCCTCCCTGTACACCATCATTTCCCCCCTGCTGCCCAGTTCCCCCTGTGTACCCCCACCCCTGCAGTGCTGCCGTCTTCCTTCCTCTCCTTCCTACCGGCAGCTGCAAGCACACAATAGGATCCTTCAGGATGGAGAGTGGGGGAAGGGTCTGGTAAATATGTCACATTTACCAACCCCTTCCTTTCCTGAATGAACACAATGAATGGGTAACAATCACTCACTGTGTTCATTCATAACTGAAGCTTAGTAAACTGTGTTTTTGTGGGGGGGGGGGCCTTGTCAAGTTAGCTGTATGGGGCCCCATGGTTCCTAGCAGCAGCCCTGCATGCAGCTGTCAAAACACGTGTCCAGATGCGCTTACAGCTCATTTCTAAATGCATCTGGAAGCATGTAAAGCTTTACTATAACTGAACGCACACCTAGACGTTCAGGTGCCTTTAACTGCATTCAGTCTAACTGCGTGTACCGAAACAAGACATTTCTACATTATGGGACCATCTAGCCTGGTCTTATACAGCTAAATCCAGGAGAAAATGTTCTAGGACAGTGTTTTCAGTAAAGACACCCCTTAAATTATGCACAGTCTCAAGGCACCCCATTCTAAAATGTAAAAAAATGAAACTTTTACGTAATGCAGCAACATCCACACACATAGGACACCCAATCGGATATTTTATGTACTCTCCAGCGCTTCAGGAAATAGACAGCCAAAGCGAAGCCAATGGGATCAGGACAGAGGCAACCAAAGGAAGATGCTTCAGGGGTGCAGCCCTCCTCAGACGGGGAGATCAGCCACTAGATAAAGAGTAAACAGGTGGCACACACCTAGTGCATTATCCAAGGTTTATTCAAAGATATAAAACACAAAAACATACTCACAGACTAAGCATGTATATAAAAAGCTTTTGCATTAAGAAGACAGCCACAACGGCAGGCAAGGTGTTCCAACTGTCAGTGCGGTCAAATGGCTGACGCGTTTCGGGGACGAGTCCCTTTCCTCAGAGCTGCTGACCAGCCTCTTAGACTGGTACAGATGTGCAGTGGATAAGGAGGACCGATGCTTAGAACAACGTTGCTGCTGATACCTGGCTATAGGACACCCAATGCTAGAGGTGATTTATTCCAAAGAAAACACACATTTGCACCCTGGTACTGACTAGTATTGCATTGTTTCTCTCCCTCATTCTGCTAATGTGACCCCAGTGCTAATGAAAAGGGGCAAGCAAGGATGCTGTGCAGGTGCCCAAAGACTTCCTTACCAACCAATGACATCATTGGTTGTTAGGACACTGGCGGCTGAAAGGTTGTAATGGTGCACAATGAAAACCTGTATCTTTGTGTACTAAAAGCAGGGGCGGACTGACCATTCGAACACTCGGGCACGGGGTCAGTAGGGGGCCCCATGAGATGCCCCTGGTACCTTTTCATAGGCTTTTTTGGGAGTGCTTTGAGCGTGGGCGAGGACACAGGGGCCCCATGATCCCCTATTATCCAGGGGCCCCATGAGTTGTCAGTCCGCCCCTGACTAAAAGGCAGGCTTGATCTACCCACTGGCTTGTAAACAGTTTTTAGGCAATTTTTAGGCCTTTTACCAAGGCACCCCTGAAGAAGCCTGAAGGCACCTTGGTTGGAAAAGGCTGATCTAGGAAGTATAAGGTTGTTTCTACTTTGGATGGAGTGGAGAGGGATTAGAACACCAGTCAGTTATTATTGCTGTCTGTGCCCCCATTAGAGAGATTCACCCTCTCTATTTATCCTGAATTTTGTTATCACTGAGAATGAAAGTAAAAGAAATTCTCATATTTTGGGTTGTCCCCGGAACAGGAATAAAGAGGACATCTTTCAAATGGGATACTAGTTCTGGTGATTTCCTCACTTTGCAGGGCTTTCCTCTCACTTCCTGGTTTGGCTATGGGACAGGAAGTGAAGGGAAACCTTTCCAATGGGACACAGCTGGCAAAAAACTAACAGGGGTTATAACCCTCCCTTACTCTATCCAAAAATGGAAAAAAAACACATTTCCTTTATTTCTGCTTTAACCGCTTTTTTGCCGCCTTACAGCAGAAATACAGGGCGGCATGGCTGTGCAAAATCACACATATATACGTGATTTCGCAGTTCTCGGTTGGGGGCAAGTGCGGTACAACCCGCAGTGCCATTTGCGGCCTGTCAATCACTGGGCCCCTGCCGGTGACTCACCACTGGCACTTGGCGATCGCTGAGTATCTCCGACGGGAGAGAGACCTGTGTATAAACAACACAGATCTCTCCCCTGACAGCTCCTGCACACTGCTCTGAATGGCTCTGAAGGTGGAAAAAAAATGAAAGAAAAAAAAGGGGAGAGGGAGAGGAGAAGGGGGGGGGGCAAGATTAGGGAAGAAATATTCTTTTTTTAACCACTTGCTCTCCAAAAGATTTACCCCCCTTCATGACCAGACCATTTTTTGCTATATGGCGGTGTGTTACTTTAACTGACAATTGCATGGTCCTGCAACACTGTACACAAATGAAATTTATTCCACACAAAGAGCTTTTTTTTGGTGGTATTTAATCATCACTGGGTTTTTAATTTTTATGCGCTATAAATGAGAAAAGACAGAATATTTTAAAAAAGCAATATTTTTTATTTTTTGCTATAAAACATATCCAATAAAAAAATTTAAAAAAATTAAATTTCTTCATAAATTTAGGCCAAAAATGTATTCTGCTACATGTTTTTGGTAAAAAAAAATCCCAATAAATGTGTATTAATTGGCTTGCGTGAAAGGTATAGTGTCTACAAATGGCAGTGTATATACTGGAATTTTCTTTTTTTTTATGCTCATAATGGTGGCGATCAGCGATTACAGTGGATCTGCGATAGTACGGTGGGCATTCTGACACTGACACTGGGTAGGAAATTACTAATTGCAACTGACATATCCAGTGACACTAATACAGTGATCAGTGCTAATCAAAGCACTGACACTGTACTAATGACACTGTGTGGGAAGGGGTTAACATCTGGGGTGATCAAAAGGTTAACTGTGTGTTAGTGAGTGATTACACTGTGTACTGTGCTGTTTTACAAGGGGATGTGCTGGCTTTTATCTCCCTGCTTTGCAGAGAGATAAAAACCAGCATGTCCCCGCTGACAGGAGAGAGAGCTGTGTTGTTTACACTCACAGATCTCTCTCCTATCAGCTGCTCTGCTGATCACCAAGTCCTGGCCGGGACTCTGTGATTGACACCTACAGGAGCCAGGGACAGAGTGCATGCTCCCTACCCAGAAATGTGAAATCACGTATACTGTATATACATGATTTTATGCACAGCGGCCACCCTGTAGGAACAAAACTGCTACAAGACGATCGGCAAGTGGTTAAATATGCTGTGTGAATGAGAATACATAAGCATTTAGTAGTTTTTTTCAAATTTGACTGCAAAAGTGGAAAGATGCTTGACATTTTACCAGGGGCGGACTGACAACTCATGGGGCCCCCGGGCAATAGGGGATCATGGGGCCCCTGTGTCCTTGCCCAAACTCAAAAAAGCCTATGAAAAAGGTACCAGGGGCATCTCATGCAGTGCCCAAGTTTCCAAATGGTCAGTCCGCCCCTGCATTTTACTATAGGAAGTAAGGACACTGGAAGGATCACCAAAATAAAGGCAAGGTAATGAAAAAAAAAATGACACACCTCTAGAACAGTTGGCGAGTAAGCTACTATTGTACAAGTTTTTATTTGTTTTGCTAGGTTTACATACATTTTAAAGCCTTTTTTTTCAGTTTAAATCAATTAAATGCAATACAGGTACATTAATCGTACAGATGTGCAGACAGTGACTATTTTTTAACGTTAGCTGCGTAAAGTCACATTAAAAATGTGTTTTTCAGCTTTTTTTTTAGCTTTTTTGTATTAGCACTTAGTGGCATTTTGCAGCGTTTTTTCACGTTTGCGCTTTTTTGGGTTTTTTTACCAAAAAAAAATTATTTTTTTTTGGTCAAGAAAAGTCCAAAAATGCTGGTTTGCTGCGATTTACTGTGTTTTGCCACTTTTTTTGAAAGTTAGAGCATTTTTACAGCTAAAAAACTCCTAGGAAACCCAATAGTTCTGGGTTTTTTTCCAACCAAAAAACATTGATTACAGTCTATGTGTGCATGGACCAGGGGCGGACTGACCATTTGGGAACTCGGGCACTGCCCGAGGGCCCGGGGTCAGTAGGGGGCCCCATGAGATGCCCTTGGTACCTTTCATAGGCTTTTTTAGGGTGTAGTTTGATTGTAGGCAAGGACACAGGGGCCCCATGATCCCCTATTGCCCCGGGGCCCCATAAGTCCGGCATGGACACATAGGATAACATGCTGGGGAGCAGGGGCGAACTGACCATTTAGCCACTCGGGCAGTGCCCCGATGGCCCTGGGTCAGTAGGGGGCCCCATGAGATGCCCTGGTACCTTTCATAGGCTTTTTTGGATGTGGTTTGAGTGTGGGCGAGGACACAGGGGCCCCATGATTTCCTATTGCCCGGGGGTCCCATGAGTTGTCAGTCCGCCCCTGCTTGGGAGTTTACTGGCTGCAAAAAAAAAGTCAAAAGCCAAAAACAGCAGCTGTAAAAACGTCCAGTGTGCATGAAGACTAAGTATGTGCTTCTAAAGGGTTAAACGTTTTTCTATACTGTTGTGTATGAACTCTGGGGTTACTCAGGTTAACTGTGTTTATGTGTACAAACCAAATGTTACAATGTATCTTTTTGCAACACTTGTCCTTGGTTGACCTGCTAGGTTTGTGGATCAGAGAAGGAAGGGTTAACGCTGCTGGCCAAATTTTCAGCTCTTTCTCAGAAGTTTACCGCCCTCTACAAGTCATACCATATAAATAGGGGCTCATTTCTGCCCCATAACGTTGGTGGGAGTTCTCACCATCAACATGCAGCTGTTTACTCTGTGGATTACTGCCAAATCATAAAAAAACAAACAGAAACTCATAGTGCTTCACCTTTAACGATCTCTTTTATTCACCCATAATAAAATATATTAATTCTCACAGTGCACAATGCTGCAGCAACAATCAAAAGCCACAATATGTATTACAGATGCAAGTCTCCATCTCCATCTAACTGCAATGGATACCATAGTTCCGGGTTCCACTTTGCATAATGATGTCCCCCAATTAGCCCTGCCCCTACAAGTTTCATCACAGGGGCATGTGACTTTCTCAGAGGGGTCCCTGAGTCACGTGTCCCTGTGGAGGGGTGGAACTAACTGGATGACATCATTACGCAAGGCAGAAACTGGAACCCAGAAGTGTGGTATCCATTGCAGTTAGCCAGAGCTGGAGACCAGCATATGTAATACACAATGAGGCTTTTGCTTGTTGATGCAGCTTTGTGCACTGTGAGAATGTGAGTGATTATATTTCATTATGCGTGAATAAAAGAGTTCTGCTTTTCATAATGATGTCATCCAATTAGCCCTGCCCCTACATGTTTCATTACAGGGACATGTGACTTTCTCAGGGGGGTCCCTGAGTCACGTGTCCCTGTAATGAAAAGTGTAGGGGTGGGACTAACATGATGACATCATTATGCAAGGCAGAAATTGGAACCCGGAAGTGTGGTATCCATTGCAATTAGCCAAAGCTGGAGACCGGCATATGTAATATAGAATGTGGCTTTTGCTTGTTGATGCAGCTTTGTGCACTGTGAGAATGTGAGTGATTATATTTCATTATGCGTGAATAAAAGAGTTCTGTTTTGCATAATAATGTCATCCAATTAGCCCTGCCCCTACAAGTTTCATCACAGGGACATGTGACTTTCTCAGGGGGGTCCCTGAGTCATGTGTCCCTGTGACGAAACGTGTAGGGGTGGGTGGACTAACTGGATTACGTCATTACGCAAGGCAGAAACTGGAACCCAGAAGTGTGGTATCCTTTGCAGTTAGCCAGAGCTGGAGACCAGCATATGTAATACACAATGAGGCTTTTGCTTGTTGATGCAGCTTTGTGCACTGTGAGAATGTGAGTGATTTTATTTCAATATGTGTCAATAAAAGAGATTGTTAAAGGTGCAGCACTATGAGTTTAATTTGTTTTTTTTATTCCATCATTTGGAGAAGAGGTGTGCAGGAGGAGGAACCAGCTGAGGAGTGAGCAATCCATTTAAAGGGAACCTGCGCTATTATTGACCTTACATTATTGGGGTTGATTTACTAAAATTGAAGGGTGCAAAATCTGGTGCAAATCTGCATAGAAACCAGTCAGCTTCCATTTTTTTTTGCCAAAATTTAATTGAACAAGGTGAAGTTAGAAGCTGATTGGCTACCATGCACAGCTGCACCAGACCATGACTGCATCAGTTTTAGTAAATCTAGCCCTATATGTGGGTCAGATATACCAGATGGTGAGCACTGGAGGTGTAAAGAGTGAAGGAGTATGCACAATGGACAAAAGTTCACAGTTTTCTTTATATATATCAATGTGTCACGAAACACTATGGAGGAAATACAAACGGCTTTTGCACTGGGACATTTTGAAACAATTTTTGAATTATTTGTTTGTGTTTGCATGTTTTTAAAAAATATACACAAGAAAGTCTGAATATTTATTTGAATATAGCTGTACACCAGTTATATGCTTTTTATTTCACTGATACACATGGGAGGCGGTTTCTATAGCAGTGCAAGGGTTTATTGGTTTCTGCACAATTTTTAAATAGTTACATTCACCCAGGTTTAAGTTTTGTCATTGAATGCACAGCAATTATTTGATTAGACTAGGTAAAAAAGCAGGGCCAATGACATCAAAATCTCCACCTCGTCCAATCAGATAACATTTTGCATTAATTAAGAAAATGCAGGGTGTTCTCTGAATGGCAAATGTTCTCTTTACTTTTGCATGTGAGTGGACCAGAAGGAGAACAAAGAGGTGGTGGTTGGGGGGGGGGGGGGTGTGTGTGTGCGTGTGTGCGTGTGTGTGTGTGTGTGTCATGGTGGCCAATAGTGTCATTATGACAATGCAAAATGTGGCATTGTGTAGTGGACCAGTGTTTCTCAACCTTTTTTCTGTCAAGGCACCCTCTAAAATTATGGGCAGTCTTGAGGCACCCCATTCTTAAATGTAAAAACTATTCTAATAGTTGTATATAATGCAGCAACATCCACACATGTAGGACACCCAACATTAGAGGTGATTTGTTCTTCAAAATCATATACAAATTTGCACAGTGGTACTGACTAGTATTCCAATGTTTCTCTTCTCCCTCAGTTTTTCCCCCAGCACTGATGGAGAGGGGCAGAGGAGAGTCAAACTAGGATGCTGTGCAAGACAACCGACACCCTCCCTATTAACTGATGATGTCATTGGTTGTCAGGATGCCGGTGGCTAGAAGGTAGTAATGGTGCACAATGAAAACCTGTGGCTTTGTGTAACTAAAAGTCAGGCTTCTTCCACCCACTGGCTTGTATACATGTTTTGGACAACTTTTAGACATTTTACCAAGACACGCCTGAAGAAAACCTCAAGGCACCCCAGGGTTCCTGGGCACCCTGGTTGATAAAGGCTGTAGTGGACATAGTATACATTACAAGCTCCAGAAAAGGTAAAATATAATATTTGTTCTACATATTTACCTTATCCTGTTCTGGAGATAACGTGCATTCAGCGTGAACTCTGGGCACACTCCAACTGTGCCAGAACAACAGACTCCCATGTGAATGCGCTGGATGAGGTCATTACCAGACTAGCCAATCAAGAGGCCAAAAACCTGCCACCCAGAAGTAGCCAGGGAAAAGATGACAGCAGTGAGCAAGGGATTTAAAGTGGAACTTAACTCTCTCCATCAACATTGACTATTTTAACTACATTGACAATTAGGCTATTAGCATTAGTAAATAGATGGAAAGCTATATTATATTGACTTTTTAAAAACTTTTTTTAATATTTTTTTTTTCAGTTACTTCCAGGTTTCTGGCCTAGGCCAAAATGGCATCATACATCCCAAAAGTCTTCAGGAGGGGAGGAGCGGTTTTCTTATCACACTTGCCATCTCAGGTAGAGCGATGTTATTTGCGCCTGTCTGTGTTCTTTACATTGTGAGTACCTTACTGTGAACAAATGATTTGTTTTTATTGGCAGTATTACATAATGTGTCTCATTTTTGTTCTCCCTTCATGGCGATAATCCTGGGATTGAGGTTGTGAAAGCAGTGTGGGTCACTTTTTGATATAGTGGAGCCGGAAAAACGGTGGGCAGCAGTGACTTGTAAAACGGTGGGCAGCAGTGACTTGTGACAACATATGTTACATAGTTAGTCTGGCTGAAAAAAGACAAAAGTCCATCCAGTTCAACCATTAAAAAAAAAAAAACGTGTGAATGACCTCCTATAATATAAAGGTCTATTGTTTCTGGTAGGATGCTTGTGCAGTTTGAGATGTGGGAGCACTTGGATGGACACCAGATTACAGTGGCTTGGTCACAGCACCATCTTTCTTTTTGGCATAAACTTTCAGTTATTTATGTGTTATAAATAATGTATTTATTATAATGAACCAGGGTGGATAAAAATCAATGATTTTTTTTAAAAAATCAAAAAAATCTGATTTTTTTTATTTAAATCTGAATTTTTTTATTTAAATCGGATTTTTTTTAAATAAAATGCTTTTTGAGGAAAATATATTACCATCCAAAGGTTATTCCATCATGAAATAAAGATTAGTTTTTTAATTATGTAAAATAAGGCTGTATATGTTTAATTTTTTTGGTAAATAAATTCCATTAATCCATTCACAATGTCATGCTTTTCCAGAGGTTTTTGTAAGATTATTGGGCAGTTTCTCTGCCTACAAGATATTATCACAGATGCTTGGTTTACTTTTGCAGTTCTCAAAACTGAATTTGACTCAGCGGAGATCACATGCCTCTTCTTCACAGCAAAAATGTTATAACATGAACAGAGTTAAGAAAAAGACCTTCATCCTAACTTCTACAAACCTATGAATACAGAATCAACCCCTTCAGTGCTAAGTTTCAAGAAGTTCAGTGAATAGAAACAATATTTTTCTGATTGTTTGGAGTGGAATAGATCTGCACAAGAAGAAAATGAAACTAAGTGTGAGGAGGAAGGGGCTGACAGTCTAAGTTTCTTAAAATATATATATTTTGTTTAGCCAAATTAGTTAACAAACATGGATGTTTGTTTAAGCAAATATAACATATGCTGTAATCTTATTGTTTCAGTTGAATAAATCGATTTAAATGGTTATTATTAAGGTAATTATTATTTTCTCCTTCCTAAGTACAACAGAAAAGTTGTCCAAATATGAATGATTAACCTATTAAACTGGGGATAAAAAAACTAATATGAAAAGTTGTTATTCTAAAAATCTTCATCTGCTTGCATATTAAAGTTATACCAGCAAGAATTAGTCTTTATGTAGAAAACTAGGATTTAAATCAAGCCTTACTGACTAGTGATTTAAATCGTGATTTAAATCAGTTTGATTTAAATCAAATCCACCCTGTAATGAACTACTGATTTCTTTATTCATTTATTAGCACACCATCTTAGAAACATAGAAAAGTGATGGCAGAAAAAGGGGGGGGGGGGGGGTGGGTTGTTTTTTTTGTGGGGGTTTTTTTTTGCTTTTGTTAACTTTTTTGTCTGAGTATAGATCTATGCTTGTCCCAAGCATGTTTGAAGCTATTTACTGTTGACTGGCTCACTACTTCTGCTGGGAGTTTATTCCAAGCATCAACTACTCATTCAGTAAAATAATACTTTCTGGGATTAGTTTTGAACTTTCCTCCAGTTAGTTTAAGGTCATGTCCCCGTGTTCTTGATTTTTGTTTCATGTTGAAAATCTTGTCTGCATGCCTGAGCTAAAGGAAGATGGATTCCAGGATGGCCACAGCTAAAAATGATGGGGGTAGGGGGGTCAAGGTGATCTTGTAAAAAAATAAAGCATGTAGATATGGATGGATGGGTGAGTTTGCTTTGAATACTAAGGCTGGCCATACATGGGTCGATTTTCAAATGATTTTTAATTCGAAAATCGGACCTAAGAATAATCGGACGATTTTCGTGGTTTCTTCCCATTTCGTTTATCGGGCATGCTGGAATATTTGTGAAAAACGATTATCAAAATCATTGGTGGCACCATCGGATTACAGAATGAACAATGTTTTTGATCGAAAAATTGTTCGGAATTCGACCCATGTATGGCCTGCTTAAGAATGAATTAAATAGTGTTTTTGATTTGTGGTGATCAGATGCACTGTAGTACCACTTTAACCATTGCATCTCTGGAATATTTATTTGACTTTAGTTTAGCTTTAAACCTTGTGAACACAAGCTATGATGGAATCCCAGGGAGCGGAGATCTAAAATGTTTTGCAATTCTGTTTATTTCGTCTCCCATAACAACCAATCAGATGTTTGCTTTCATTTCTCTTTGGCATCACTTTGTAAATATGGTTGCCATAGACAACACTGACATTGGCCGTGTTTTGTCGTAGGAATACTCTGTGTAGAATAGCTGCACATTGTTGGAGGTCAGGGCACACACACAGATTTGTAGTATTGATGTCCTCATCAGTGCTCTGATTATCATACTTCAGTGTGGTGTACGTGCGTCCCTCCATCGCCTCCATTTCCTGCTCAGCTTTTCTATAACCAGCACACTGCTGATCTGCCGCTACATACCCGATCCCCCTATCTTTGGACATACTGATATGCAAATACACCTCATTTACATTCCAATATTAATAACATCTTGCATATGCATGAAAGGGAGGGGTTATGTCGGGTAACAGTTCAAGGTAACGGGCGCAGAATGGGTTAACAAGATGGACGCCTTTTGTTTTGCCCGAAACTAAGATGGAGACTGCTGTCGTCCTGCCCTTGCTCTGTCACGTGATCCAGCCCGCTACCCCAGGCGCCTTTACCCCGTCCGCTCTTTACTAGCAGCAACCGTGCGCTATTCCACTCACGTCCGCCCCTCCCTCTCTGAGTCGCTGAATCCCTCCAACAACAACCCAAATGCCCCGCCTGAGGGCTGACGTCACTGACCAATCAGGAAGGGACCTCAGCTGCCGTTTTCCAACTGGTTCCCCCAACCCTGACCTAGTCTTCTCGCGGCTCCACCCCCGCCCCGTTTCCACGACCTGGAGGCCCGCCCATAACGTGACACTCAACACAACAACTCCGCCCCTTGTTCCGGCTGTTCCGCACGTCTCCCTCTGCGTTCCCCTCTGCTGTTCCATCTTCCGCGCGCCCCTCCCTCCGCGATCTTCCGTTCACCTGCCTACCTTCCCTCCGCGCTGTGTCGCGTAGCTCTCTCTCCGCCCGCCGCGCTCTTCCCAGCTTTCGCCTTACCTCCCTGGGTTTCAGTTTTCAAGATGGCCGCCGCATCAGCCCGGGGTGTCTCCGCGCTCCGTCGCTGCTGCCTCCAGGGACTCCCGGTAAGTGGTGAGCCTTCTGTCGGTCTTTCTCTGCCTCTCACTGTCCCCTGCTTCTCCCTGTGACACCGCGGCATTTTCCCTCACCGCCAGGCTCCACCCAGGGCCGCCTTCCCACCTCTCGCCAGGCCCCGGCCTGAGGCCTACGCCGCCTGACTGAGCCGGGGACTCGCGTACTGCCCTCGCCCGGCCTCCAGAACCTGGGGAGTGGTGATTTCTAGGCGGACATCCATGACATATGTGACATCTGTTTACCTCTATAGTTATGCTGGGCGCCATTTCTGATGAGAAGGAGCCAGGCTGAGCCTCCCTGTGTACAGGCTGGACATGGAGCTGTGTGCTTGAGGACAGGGTACCCTGAGCCAGGCCAAGGCCTCCTGTACAAGGGGGACCCAGGGGACTTTCCAGCTGGTGGCCTATCCCAGGCACTGACCTCCATGCTGGGAGGTACAGGGCCACCACTGTCCACAGGGCTGTGGGCTTCACAGGCAGGTGCGTTGCTTCATTACTGTGTTGGCCCAGCTCCTCTACTGGGATCAGCCAGCACCTAGGATCATCCACTGTCACCTGCATCACTGTGCCCATGTGTGGAAGGCATTGGTGGGTCCGCTGCAGCCTTTCACAACCAAAGAATCAGCAAGATCGAACCAGAAACAGATGGTGGCACAACCAGACTTCCAGCTCAACCCAACATCACTCATTGGGTTTTAATATTTGGGGTTTTGCATGTGTACAGCTGACCATACACTATACATTCTGATTGTACAATCTCCTTTTTCAGATGACCATACACTATTGTATAATGTCCTTTCCGACGGCCATACACTATACCATCTGATTGCACAATAGCCTTTCAAGTGACTATGCACTATACAATCTGATTGTAAATCTCCTTTCAAGTGACCATACACTATACAATCTGATTGTACAGTCTTCTTTCAGATAATTATACACTATACAGTCTGATAGCAAATGTCCTTTCAGGTGACTATGTACTCTGATCGCACAGTATCCTTTCAAGTGACCATGCGCTATACAATCTTGTTGTACAATCTCCGTTCAGGTGACTGTACAATCTCCGTTCAGGTGACTGTACAATCTCCGTTCAGGTGACTGTACAATCTCCGTTCAGGTGACTGTACAATCTCCGTTCAGGTGACTGTACAATCTGGTTGTACAATCTCCGTTCAGGTAATTTTACACTATACAGTCTGATTGCAAATGACCTTTCAGGTGACTATGTACTCTGATAGCACAGTATCCTTTCAAGTGACCATGCGCTATACAGTCTGGTTGTACAATCCCCGTTCAGGTGACTATACAGTCTGGTTGTACAATCCCCGTTCAGGTGACTATACAGTCTGGTTGTACAATCCCCGTTCAGGTGACTATACAGTCTGGTTGTACAATCCCCGTTCAGGTGACTATACAGTCTGGTTGTACAATCCCCGTTCAGGTGACTATACAGTCTGGTTGTACAATCCCCGTTCAGGTGACTATACAGTCTGGTTGTACAATCCCCGTTCAGGTGACTATACAGTCTGGTTGTACAATCCCCGTTCAGGTGACTATACAGTCTGGTTGTACAATACCCGTTCAGGTGACTATACAGTCTGGTTGTACAATCCCCGTTCAGGTGTTTATACAGTCTGATTGTACAATCTCCGTTCAGGTGACTATACAGTCTGGTTGTACAATCTCCGTTCAGGTGACTATACAATCTGGTTGTACAATCTCCGTTCAGGTGACTGTACAATCTGGTTGTACAATCTCCGTTCAGGTAATTTTACACTATACAGTCTGATTGCAAATGACCTTTCAGGTGACTATGTACTCTGATAGCACAGTATCCTTTCAAGTGACCATGCGCTATACAGTCTGGTTGTACAATCTCCGTTCAGGTGACTATACAGTCTGGTTGTACAATCCCCGTTCAGGTGACTATACAGTCTGGTTGTACAATCCCCGTTCAGGTGACTATACAGTCTGGTTGTACAATCCCCGTTCAGGTGACTATACAGTCTGGTTGTACAATCCCCGTTCAGGTGACTATACAGTCTGGTTGTACAATCCCCGTTCAGGTGACTATACAGTCTGGTTGTACAATCCCCGTTCAGGTGACTATACAGTCTGGTTGTACAATCCCCGTTCAGGTGACTATACAGTCTGGTTGTACAATCCCCGTTCAGGTGACTATACAGTCTGGTTGTACAATCCCCGTTCAGGTGACTATACAGTCTGGTTGTACAATCCCCGTTCAGGTGACTATACAGTCTGGTTGTACAATCTCCGTTCAGGTGACTATACAGTCTGGTTGTACAATCCCCGTTCAGGTGTTTATACAGTCTGATTGTACAATCTCCGTTCAGGTGACTATACAGTCTGGTTGTACAATCTCCGTTCAGGTGACTATACAGTCTGGTTGTACAATCTCCGTTCAGGTGACTATACAGTCTGGTTGTACAATCCCCGTTCAGGTGACTATACAGTCTGGTTGTACAATCTCCTTTTTATATAATCATACACTCTACAGTCCGATTGTAAATTTCCTTTCTGATAGCACAGTATCCTTTCAAGTGATCATACACTATACAATCTGATTTCGCAATATCCATTTAGGCGACCATGTGCTATGCAGTCAGGTTGTACAATATCCTTTCAGGTAACTTTGCAATCTGGTTGTACAATCCCCTTTCAGGTGACCGTACACTATACAATCTCCTTTCAAGGTGACTATACAATCTGATTGCACAGTATTCTTTCAGGTAACTATGTTAGGGCTCGTTCACACTTGGCTGTTTTACCAATGCTTGCCAAACGCCCCTATAGCGTTTGGCAAACGTTGGTCCGGCGTTTGCGGAGCGTTTTTTAACGCTCGGCAAACGCCGCATGCGCGGCGGTTGCTAGGCATTTGCCGAGCATTAAAAACGCACTACAAACGCCTATAATGCAGTTTGAATGGTGTTACCGCTCCGCAAACGCCCTTCAACCACGTCGCAAACGCCGGGCGTTTGAGGAACGGCACCATAGACTAGAATAGGAGGCTTCAACGCCTCCTGACTCGACCAGAGGCGTCCGTTTTGCCGCGACGCTAACGCTCCCGTTAGAACAGCACCATGTGCTGTAATATGCAGAATTGGCAGAGGCGTTTGGGAAGCGGTAAAAACGCTTCCCAAACGCCTCTCTGCCGCCTGCACACAACGCTAGTGTGAACGTAGCCTTATAGAATCTGTACAATCTCAGTTCGAGTGTCTATGCAAGCTGGTTGTACAATCTCCATTCAGGTGACCATACACATGTACAATCTCTTTTCTGGTGATCATTTGCTATGCAATCTGATTGTACACTCACCTTTCAGATGACTACACAATCTGATTGTACAATCTCTGTTTTAAAGTGCAGCTAACATTCTGTGCATGCACGTAGGAGTCAGTCATTTTGGCACAGCTGCAGTCTGCATTCAGTAGAAGACTGCAGAAAGGCATGTAAGTGTGTCTTCTTGTGGAAGAGGCATAGCATGTTCTTCTGCAATTAAAAAAAAATTTAAAAAAGCTGTTTGTTGACATTCTAGGTTTAGTTCTGCTTTCAGAACCAATTCGTACCAGATCGTGGTCCGGGAAACCTGCGTTCTGTGCTTGTTTCCTGCACTGCTTTCAGAATGCACTGCCCTTTTGATCTGCAGTGGATGTCAGCTAAAGACACTCCAAACACAGGGCACAAATTCAGTGCATTTGCCTGCACCAGATCGCATGATACAAACGTACAATGCTGTCTGGTGCCGTGCATTTCTAAAGTAGTGTATGCACTACTTTTGGTGCGGTGCAATTTCACCCCATTTAAATAAAAGGGCTGAAAATGCGCTGCACTCATATCATACAGGAACCCGACTATGTTTTTGGTGTGATCTGGCCTTAAGGGGGGCGGCTCCTTATAAATTTGTAGTTTTCAATGAACTACCACGGTGCTGTGGAGCGCCATTGTAGTTAATTGAATCTTCTTGGCAGTATATCTGTTTGCACGTATATCCCATATGGGCAAGCCGATATACTGACAGATCTGCAGGAGACCTGATTGCTGGTCCAATGCTTTACAAGCTCCTGCAGCAAAAAATAATACATGCTCAACTTTTTTTAACCTGCAAAAAAAATGTGCATGTATTTTTTTCACCAAAAGGTGAACTTATCCTTTAACAAAATGATTTAATATAAGGACATTGTCACACAGTACAATTCACTACAGCGTGTTGGTGCATAGACTTAAAACATCATTTTGTAACAATTTAAAGCAGAGTTCCACCTGAAAACAAAAAATAAGTCAGCAGCCACAAAAACTAGCTGCTGGCTTTTAAAACACAGCCACTTACCTGTCCTTTGGTCCAGTAGTGTCTTCACTGCTGGTTTTACTGGCCGTCTTCTCTCCTTGGCATCTTCAGTGTGGGCACCCGGCTGTGACAGCTTGTGGCTTCACAGCCGGGTGTTTACTGCGCATGCGCGAGAAGTGCTACCCTCTATGAATGGCCCCTTAGTCTTCTGGGACCTGTCACATGTCCCAGAAGACTATAGGGAGGGGGGGTGGACAACTTCCGCTTCCTATTACCTAGGCAATCGCAGCGGAAGTGGGAGCAGGTACCTGTCAAATTCGGGTACTCGCTCCCCAAAGTTGCCAATCCTTAATGGGGAGCCAGGGACAAAGGCTTAAAGCGGAACTTCCCCTTTTGGGTGGAGCTCCGCTTTAACAAAGTTAAAAAGAGGTGAGGATGAAGGAATCCTTCTCTTTTTTTTTTTTTTTTATCTGCCCACTGGCTGATTGGAAAAAAAAAACAAGGCATCTGTGGCCAATCTTAGTATATGAAGCATATTTGCACTTAATGGCAAATTTGCATGGCGAAGCAATACTGTTAGCGCTCTCCTCTATCACCAGCCACACTATTTACTGGTCATCTTCCAGTCTTCAGCCTGTTGATTGGCCAGGTCTGGGTGACATAACTCCTGTGAATGGGAATTACTTTGTCCTGGCACAGAAGACTGTAAGCTAAGCTGTGCATGCATGGCTCAGTGTATGCTCTGGAGAAAAACAAAAGCCGACAGGCAGGGAAAAACATCTCTGACAGAAGAGACGTGTACAGCCTATTCTCTTTAAAAAGTAGTACCCTTAAAACAGGTGCAACAAGTCACTCTACAAATTTTCAGCAGATGAGGTAAATTAACACTGGGCACAAAAGCTCTGGATTGGCAGCTCCCCACAATAATCTGGGTACCTCTTGGGTATGGGCGTCACCCAGGGTTGAGAGTCCATTTGTAAAGCATCTGATGGGGAACGCCAGAACAAAAGATTAGGAGTCAACCTACTGATAAAATTTTTTCACAGCAAAACGAACTAGAAAATGGCCAACCTGTTTTGAGGATCAGGCAAACTTCATCAGGGCTTTTGACTTTATGATGGGACTCTTAATGATGGTATAATAACAAGGAATAAGTATTAATGCTGTACATGGCATAGAAACACCTCTGATCTTGCTGGCATGAAGCCTGTCTGTCAGAACTGTTTTTAATAATAACTTTTCTTCCACTTGATTCTTTTAGGTAGGGCTTTAACTGACTAGTCTTGGTAGATCTAAACGTGATTGTACAATCAGATTGTAACGTGTTTAGCCAGTCTTATGACACCTTTCACTCCATTAGTTCTTATGAATTCCATTTTCTATATGTTCTGATTGAAGATTTTGTTTTGGTGCTCCTGATCTAGTGGTTCCTTACCACATTAAATTAACTTTTTCGAAGCTGTTTGTGGTTTTGTATTTTGGGGTGAGCCAGAAGTGTGTGGTGTAGGTGGATCTCTGTGGCTATGCCCTGTTTTTATGTTAGCTTCATGTACAGGACTTCTATACTTGCCAAGTTTCTTTCTATTTACTGAGGCTACAGCATAATCTGTCCAAAAATATTGTATAAGACGTGGCATCTGCTGAATACTGGCATTCAGTTTGTATGTGCCACCTAACTCATTTGGTAATACAACATTTATTTTGGTTGTGCTATATCAGTGGTTAGGGGGGATGTGGTAAAGACACGTTTCAATTATGGGGTTTTACCAACACCCCCCCCCCCCCCAATCCACAAATATAAAAGAGCCCTTACTGTCCTAAGCCCCTATATGACTGCTTTCACATTGATGCACTTCAGTTTACCTGTGGCTTTCTTGTGCTTGGCCATAGAATTCTATTATATCCTAGGGGCATGGTTTTACTTTTTGAAAACCACCAAACCTGCAGGATATAATAGCAGTGCTCTTCCATAGTTTGAAGTCATGGGCCTCAGAGGGCCACAGGTTGAGCACCCCTTCCTTAAGTGTATGTACAGCAGAAATGTGTGTATTTTGTTTTTTTGTTAACACTAGAGTAGAGGATAGTTAGACTGTCACCTTGCCCCCATCACAGCCAATGATGATACCCAGTGCATATGACCTCTTGCCATATGAGAGTGCTTTGGGCTAGCAGCCAGATACTGCGGGAGACACGTCACCACTCCCTTTAGTGGCCGACAACTAGGATTTTGTTTGTGGCTGTGGCAAAGGCAGGAGCTGTGAGGGAGCGCTGGTAGGGCAACAACTCTAGAATATTGGGTTTCCTATCACTTTCTGTGACAGTGGTCACCAGGACCAACAGTGAGGGTGAATCTCCCCAGCGGGGTCTCTGACCATGAAAACCTGACAAAATAGTTTTAATGCTTTCCCATTCTATCCAAAACTGGAAAAAAGGCTTTAGCTATACATACACTTTACTATTTCAGGGGTAATGTAGCAAAATATGTGATGCTACTGAAGGGGCTTTACATCCACACCTATTCCAGTTCTTTTCATGGTATAAAGTGCAAAGCTGGTTGTTCTTCACTGTGACATCACTTTACAAACAATTGAAAATAATCAAAGTGTGCTGACACACCACAGTTAGTACATTTGACTAATCTGGAAGCGGACTTTAGCATGTAGAACTGGAAAGCCTGGCAATCCAGTGTAGGACCTGGGAAGCACTTTCAGATGTGACAATTTCCTTCCTTGACACCGGTAAGCAATGCTTACAAAGAAAGTAAAGCTGACTTTACGCTATTAGATGATTTTCGTTCAGCTTGCAGGAATCCACCATGCTGGGCTATTGTATTCTGAGAACTGGCAGTGACGGCTGAACAGCGACTGCATCTGATTGGATGCAGCCATTGTTCAGGTGACAATTTTCATTATAGCTGTTGCCTGCCTGTTCTTAATCTGGTTTAGAAAATGTAGACTTCAGAGACATCCAGTCAAACCTTTTTGGATAGAGGTAATCGGTGGCAGCCTCCATATTTCTCTCAGTACAAGTGTACCTTAAGAGATGTAATCTGCTCATCTGGTTGCAGTAAACTGAAATCTGTGTTTGTTGTATAATTTAATATATTTATTCAGTATTTCATGGTTATTGTTGTTAATATCTCATATAACATTGTTTTTTTGTTTTCACAGATTTGAATTTCTGTCACTTCTGGTTGCATTTTTCAGTATTTTGGAGAAAATCTAGTTGCTTCTTGCATTTGTGTGGACCTTTGCCTCTATAACAAGACTCTTGGACTTTGGCTAGGTTGTGTGACGAGAGCTTGGTGTGTGCTATGGTGAGCCAGCCTCCGGGCAGTGCCAGCCTCCTTTCCTCCCTCCAGGACCAGGGCTAAACCTCTATGGATATACCGTCAACATGGTGAAGCTGGCAAATCCTTTATATACGCAATGGATCCTGGAGGCCATCAGGAAGGTGAAGAAGCAGAAACAACGCCCGTCCGAGGAGCGTGTTTGCAATGCTGTGTCAACGTCGCACGGCCTTGATCGTCACACTGTCTTGGAACAGCTGGAACTCAGTGTTAAGGATGGAACCGTCCTTAAGGTTTCCAACAAGGGGCAAAACTCCTACAAAGACCCTGATAACCCTGGCCGCTTGTCACTACCTAAGACTGGAAGAGGCCCGGGGCGGCCAGAGGGTTTGGACTGGCATCGGCTCTTGAGACGAGCATTAGAATGGCTCGCTGAGCCAGGGGGCTCTACTCTGAAGAGCATTGAACGCTTTCTGTGGAGTCAGCGGGATGTGGGGTCGTCCTTCGGTGGCAATACAGGTGCAGCTTCTGCTTTCCACCAGCAGCTAAGGCTTGCAGTTAAGCGGGCACTGGGTCATGGAAGAATCGTGAAGGAGGGATCCCTCTATAAGCTGAATGCCAAGGCATCCGAGGGCAAGCAGGGATGGGAATCATTAGCTTCCCTCCCTCCAGTTTGTCTACTGCCTCATGAGAAAGACAAGGTGAGTATGCTGCTGTGTATGACCTTGTTCTTTGTAGAAAAATTTACGTATTATAGGCATAATGTACCTTCTGTTCAAGTGAAAGTCCTTGAAGCCATTTGGTTCATTGACCGTGTAAAGGCTTTTATGCTTGCAAGGGGAAGTCCAGAATGGCTTGTAAATCATATTTATATGTTTTGGATCTTTGTTCTAAGATGGAGTTAAACTTGCACTTGACATTGTAAGTGTTTATATTGAAAACAGAATTCTGTATCTTACTGTGGTTTTAAAACATACCTAGTGAGTTTGTATATTGCTGTGCCTTTTCTCATGGTGAGCAGTTGTCAATCTCCTTTTGTAATTGGAACTTTTCAGTGAATAAAAGCATCATAGACTGATAGCCAGTGTACCAAACATCAAGCTAGCACCTAACCATTTTGAGCCTTGGCCCTAGGCTCTTTCACACTAGAATGCAGTGCAACCTGTGGACATTTCAGGCACCCTGTACAAAACACGCTATAGTTGTGATCTACAGCAGGTGTCAATGTTAAGTTGACTTCACACCAAACCCAGTGTGTTTGCCTGCAGCGGATCTCATGGTACAAAGTTTTTTTTTTTATCAATGTTGTCACGGTACTGCAACTCTCTGGCTAGTCTGTGTCTCTATGCAGGGCCAGCCAACCCCATAGAGCAGTGATGTCATCACGCTGGCATCCATTTCTCTAAGACATTGGCTGGGAGAGAGTTCACGTCCATCAGCCTCAGAGAAAGGAAAGAAAGCTGGAGCTTTGCAATCACATGACCTTATTGAAAAACTTTAAAGAAAGGTATGTGATTTTTTTTTTTTTTCAGAAATGTATGATGGAAGCAATGTGGAGACAACATTTAGGGCCAATATTGCGTGGCAATATTGTATGCATTAAAGCATTCTGGTGCCATTCATTTTGAGTAGCACCCCAACGCATCAACCTAGGTTCACACTAGTGCTGCTGCAAAATCAAGCGCGATGGCAGACGCAGGAAAAAAATTGCACTAGTATGAGCTGGTCCTGAACCTAGGCTAAAACATGTAAATGCATGGCAGCACGTCAAAATGTTTTTCATATGGTGGATAAGTCTTCATGCACGCTGGGTAAATAACCCCAGTGCATGAGATTCCTGTGTTTTGGTGTGGATGGAAGCCACTGGCGCAGCATCCAGCCCCATTGCTGGCAACTTGTAAAACACGGAGAGTGCTGTGGTACTAACATTTAAAGTGGTTGTAAACATCAGACATGAAATATGAACATAGCATTGGTGACGAACCTATGGCATGCGTGCTGCAGCAGGTACGCAGAGCCCTCTCTGTCGGCACGCTTGCCAAGTCGCCCCAGCCGCCGAGTATCGGAAAGTGGCGCACGAAGGGGCCAATGCGCATGCTCAGAAAGGAGTAGCAGTGCCAAGTGATGACGTCACGAGCCACGACTCATTTGCCTTGACTCATCCGAGCTTTCGCATGGCCGGTCAGTGTGCTGCCAAGGAAATTATATATGCTTGGACTGGCTGTGATTTTAGCTGAAGTCCCCACAAGGTAAGAAATTATTATTATTATACAGGATTTGTATAGCGCCAACAGTTTGCTCAGCACTTTACAAAATGAATGCACTCGGATGCCTTTTTCAGAGCAGGCCAACAGCCGGTGGTCAGTGGAACATTGCCCCTCTGTGCTGGTGGTCAGTGGAACATTGCCCCTCTGTGCTGTTGGTCAGTGGAACATTGCCATTCTGTGCTGGTGGTCAGTGGAACATTGCCCCTCTGTGCTGGTGGTCAGTGTAACATTGCCCTTCTGTGCTGGTGGTCAGTGGAACATTGCCCTTCTGTGCTGGTGATCAGTGGAACATTGCCCCTCTGTGCTGTTGGTCAGTGGAACATTGCCCTTCTGTGCTGGTGGTCAGTGGAACATTGCCATTCTGTGCTGGTGGTCAGTGGAACATTGCCCTTCTGTGCTGGTGGTCAGTGGAACATTGCCCTTCTGTGCTGGTGGTCAGTGGAACATTGCCCCTCTGTGCTGGTGATCGGTGGAACATTGCCCCTCTGTGCTGGTGGTCAGTGGAACATTGCCCGTTTTGTGCTGGTGGTCAGTGGAACATTGCCCTTCTGTGCTGGTGGTCAGTGGAACATTGCCCTTCTGTGCTGGTGGTCAGTGGAACATTGCCCTTCTGTGCTGGTGGTCAGTGGAACATTGCCCTTCTGTGCTGGTGGTCAGTGGAACATTGCCCCTCTGTGCTGGTGGTCAGTGGGACATTGCCCCTCTGTGCTGGTGGTCAGTGGGACATTGCCCGTTTTTGTGCTGGTGGTCAGTGGGACATTGCCCGTTTTTGTGCTGGTGGTCAGTGGGACATTGCCCGTTTTTGTGCTAATGGTCAGTGGAACATTGCCCGTTTTGTGCTGGTGGTCAGTGGAACATTGCCCCTCTGTGCTGGGTGGTCGGTGGAACATTGCCCCTCTGTGCTGGGTGGTCAGTGGAACATTGCCCCTCTGTGCTGGAGGTCAGTGGAACATTGCCCCTCTGTGCTGAAGGTCAGTGGAACATTGCCCCTCTGTGCTGGGTGGTCAGTGGAACATTGCCCCTCTGTGCTGGGTGGTCAGTGGAACATTGCCCCTCTGTGCTGGGTGGTCAGTGGAACATTGCCCCTCTGTGCTGGGTGGTCAGTGGAACATTGCCCCTCTGTGCTGGGTGGTCAGTGGAACATTGCCCCTCTGTGCTGGGTGGTCAGTGGAACATTGCCCCTCTGTGCTGGGTGGTCAGTGGAACATTGCCCCTCTGTGCTGGGTGGTCAGTGGAACATTGCCCCTCTGTGCTGGGTGGTCAGTGGAACATTGCCCCTCTGTGCTGGGTGGTCAGTGGAACATTGCCCCTCTGTGCTGGGTGGTCAGTGGAACATTGCCCCTCTGTGCTGGGTGGTCAGTGGAACATTGCCCCTCTGTGCTGGGTGGTCAGTGGAACATTGCCCCTCTGTGCTGGGTGGTCAGTGGAACATTGCCCCTCTGTGCTGGGTGGTCAGTGGAACATTGCCCCTCTGTGCTGGGTGGTCAGTGGAACATTGCCCCTCTGTGCTGGGTGGTCAGTGGAACATTGCCCCTCTGTGCTGGGTGGTCAGTGGAACATTGCCCCTCTGTGCTGGGTGGTCAGTGGAACATTGCCCCTCTGTGCTGGGTGGTCAGTGGAACATTGCCCCTCTGTGCTGGGTGGTCAGTGGAACATTGCCCCTCTGTGCTGGGTGGTCAGTGGAACATTGCCCCTCTGTGCTGGGTGGTCAGTCGAACATTGCCCCTCTGTGCTGGGTGGTCAGTGGAACATTGCCCCTCTGTGCTGGGTGGTCAGTGGAACATTGCCCCTCTGTGCTGGTGGTCAGTGGAACATTGCCCCTCTGTGCTGGGTGGTCAGTGGAACATTGCCCCTCTGTGCTGGGTGGTCAGTGGAACATTGCCCCTCTGTGCTGGGTGGTCAGTGGAACATTGCCCCTCTGTGCTGGGTGGTCAGTGGAACATTGCCCCTCTGTGCTGGGTGGTCAGTGGAACATTGCCCCTCTGTGCTGGGTGGTCAGTGGAACATTGCCCCTCTGTGCTGGGTGGTCAGTGGAACATTGCCCCTCTGTGCTGGGTGGTCAGTGGAACATTGCCCCTCTGTGCTGGGTGGTCAGTGGAACATTGCCCCTCTGTGCTGGGTGGTCAGTGGAACATTGCCCCTCTGTGCTGGGTGGTCAGTGGAACATTGCCCCTCTGTGCTGGGTGGTCAGTGGAACATTGCCCCTCTGTGCTGGGTGGTCAGTGGAACATTGCCCCTCTGTGCTGGGTGGTCAGTGGAACATTGCCCCTCTGTGCTGGGTGGTCAGTGGAACATTGTCCCTCTGTGCTGGTGGTCAGTGGAACATTGCCCCTCTGTGCTGGGTGGTCAGTGGAACATTGCCCCTCTGTGCTGGAGGTCAGTGGAACATTGCCCCTCTGTGCTGGTGGTCAGTGGAACATTGCCCCTCTGTGCTGGGTGGTCAGTGGAACATTGCCCCTCTGTGCTGGGTGGTCAGTGGAACATTGCCCCTCTGTGCTGGTGGTCAGTGGAACATTGCCCCTCTGTGCTGGGTGGTCAGTGGAACATTGCCCCTCTGTGCTGGAGGTCAGTGGAACATTGCCCCTCTGTGCTGGAGGTCAGTGGAACATTGCCCCTCTGTGCTGGTGGTCAGTGGAACATTGCCCCTCTGTGCTGGTGGTCAGTGGAACATTGCCCCTCTGTGCTGGAGGTCAGTGGAACATTGCCCCTCTGTGCTGGTGGTCAGTGGAACATTGCCCCTCTGTGCTGGTGGTCAGTGGAACATTGCCCCTCTGTGCTGGGTGGTCAGTGGAACATTGCCCCTCTGTGCTGGTGGTCAGTGGAACATTGCCCCTCTGTGCTGGTGGTCAGTGGAACATTGCCCCTCTGTGCTGGAGGTCAGTGGAACATTGCCCCTCTGTGCTGGTGGTCAGTGGAACATTGCCCCTCTGTGCTGGGTGGTCAGTGGAACATTGCCCCTCTGTGCTGGTGGTCAGTGGAACATTGCCCCTCTGTGCTGGGTGGTCAGTGGAACATTGCCCCTCTGTGCTGGAGGTCAGTGGAACATTGCCCCTCTGTGCTGGAGGTCAGTGGAACATTGCCCCTCTGTGCTGGTGGTCAGTGGAACATTGCCCCTCTGTGCTGGTGGTCAGTGGAACATTGCCCCTCTGTGCTGGAGGTCAGTGGAACATTGCCCCTCTGTGCTGGTGGTCAGTGGAACATTGCCCCTCTGTGCTGGTGGTCAGTGGAACATTGCCCCTCTGTGCTGGGTGGTCAGTGGAACATTGCCCCTCTGTGCTGGTGGTCAGTGGAACATTGCCCCTCTGTGCTGGTGGTCAGTGGAACATTGCCCCTCTGTGCTGGAGGTCAGTGGAACATTGCCCCCTTTTGTGCTGGCGGTCAGTGGAACATTGCCCCCTTTTGTGCTGGCGGTCAGTGGAACATTGCCCCTCTGTGCTGGCGGTCAGTGGAACATTGCCCCTCTGTGCTGGCGGTCAGTGGAACATTGCCCCTCTGTGCTGGAGGTCAGTGGAACATTGCCCCCTTTTATGCTGGCGGTCAGTGGAACAGTTAAAAAGCTGTATCATCAAAAGCTCTGTTGTTTTTTCTTTTAAGACAAAAGATGTTAATGAGTAGGTTTTTTTTTTTCTAAACAAAATCCTCAGTATTCAGGTTTAATTGCAGTGTTGGCACTTGCGATAAATAAGTGGATTTTGGGTTGCAGTTTGGGCACTCGGCCTCTAAAAGGTTGGCCATCACTGCTCTATAGTGTGCACTTTTCTCAATCCAGAGCACTAAGTGTCCTTTCTGTTTGCTGCCTCATTCCTCTGCTGTCAGCCCCTACTGACAAGTTTTCTTGACACCAAGAGAAAAATGGTGACAGGAGGGCACAGCCTGTGATTGACTGCCTCAAGTGTGTGTGTGTGGTGACCCTCCCCTCCGCTCTTGGGGCTCTCCTTACTGATGCAACTTCAGCTCCTCTGCTTTTCAGAGCTGAGAGATCGATCCTGAACAGGGCAGTCTGCTTCCAGGGACAAATGCAAGCAGTATATCCTGGATCCATACTGTTTTCTCTGGGTGCATACTGCCCTAAACTTTAGTACTGCTCAGTGCACTGTCCAGCCGCAGACTTAGCCTCTCATAGTGTTTTACAGGCTGCCTGCAGTGGGACTGGACGCTGCACCAGTAGATTCTACCCGCACCAAAGTGTTGGGATTTCATGCATCAAAGCTAAATGCCCTTTGTGCATCAATCTTAATTGCGGTGTTTTTCCTGAGTTGGATATCCATTGATTTCAATAGGCTGCATTAATGCAACACACTTCAACGTGTGACGTAACATGCATTTCTCAGTTTGTATTATCACACCACACAAATCAAAAATTTGTCCTTTAAAAGGTATGATATTTTGTGGCTGATTCTACTTCCGTTTATCCACCCAAACTGAACTGTTTATTTGAACTTGCCTTTTATGGGTAGTACAGAATGTGGACGTGGGCCGCGTACTATTAGTGTTATGATGTGTGATTCTGGTAACAGGTAAAGGGTTTGGGTAAGGGAGAATTAAAGTATCAAGTCTGCATGGATAAGCTTTGACTCACCAAGCTTTTTTTTTTAAAAAAAAAAAAACAGGATGGGGACCTTGGCAGGGGTTAGAATCATCTTTGGATTATTTATATTATAGGGAAACCCCTTGACATGGAATCCTGCAAAATTGACAACACTCCAACCACTATCCAGACTAAAAGCTGAACTAAATGTGCAAATCCCACACTGCAAAGACATGATGGTAGGTGAATTGGCTCCTGTCTAAATTGTCCCTAGTATGTGTATGTATGAATGTAAATTAGGGACCTTAGATTGTACTCCCCTTGAGGGTTAGGGACTGATGTGAATGTACAATATATATGTAAAGCGCTGTAAATTGTTGGCGCTATATAAGTACCTGAAAGAAAAAAATTTGCAAACGGGCAGACCTTTTATTGCAGAAGACATACAATCCCTGGAATTCATAAAGACTCATAAAGATTCAAAAGTTTCTCTCATGTTTTCTAAAAGTGGTGTGGCATACAGCAAATTCATCTACCTGTCTAGAAGTTGTACTTGAATTTGGCTCATGTTGCGCCACTTTTAGAATGCTTGGGAGACTCGCTCACAAAATCTGTGCCAGTTTCTCTCTACATCAAAAGAGAGTTGATCTTAATTAGCTCAACTTTTACTGAACTGTCGGTATGTTATTTTGAATTTGGTGCATTCATTGCACCACAGTGTAAAAGTGGGGAGTTATCGAATTACCTGGATTTATGCACAAGTCACTATTGGGGGGCGGGTGCGCGCTCTGAACCCGGATACAGACAGCGACGTACAGGAACGTGGCTGTGACTGTAGGAGCCTCCTGTCCGCAGTACAATGCAGCCAGACAGTCCTAAAGCTGTTGAATTTGAACTCCAGCCTTGCCTTCGGTAATGCAGAGTTGTACACACTCCTCGCTTATCCTTCGCTCTCCCCCCTGCTGGTCTCCATTATTTCCCTGGAACAAGGCAGTAGACTGGGCTTGAGTCCGACGTCCGTCTGTCTGGCCCAGTGTGAGTGACATAGTTGGCAGGCTGGGCTTCTCTCCTTAGGCGGCCGCTATCCCCTCCCCCAGTGGCCATGCAGGGTCCGAGGATGAACAGCTTTTCTCTGGGGGAGCTCTGTTGGCTCTTTTGCTGGCTGCCATGCCTAAGCCACATCGTTGCCAAACTGGCCTTCCTCTCCCCCCCCCCCCCCCCCCCCAGAGCTCATCTGTTGTGGGAGGCAAAGGAGTTGGCAGGGGCGTAGAGAGGTGGGGACACGGCGGCTTGTGTGCCACCCCATGTGGCCTGCACCTGATGGAGCAGGCGGACCTGGCAGTACTCCCTGCACGAGCCTAACGCGGTGGAGGTGTTCCAGTGGAGGACCTGCATGGGCTGTAAGTTCACCTGCATAGGGGACAGAGGTGTGTGTGTGTGTCCAGACCTTTGGTTTATACGGGGGGGAACCACACTTGGAGCGTATATAGAGGAGGAAGACAGGACAAGTGTGTAAACAGGGAGGCGAACCTATTCATTGTGTATACAAAGTGGGGGGGGTGAGATGTATATGGGGGGGCAGGGCTTGACAAATCCCAGGTTGCCATGGCAACCAGTAACCACATCTCAACACCTGGGCTTCCTCCAGCCCACTCACCGCTGGGACCAGGCACGAGCAACTATTGTTGCCCAATGCCCCAGACATGAGGCACTAGGCAGCCAATCTAGCTCAAACATCCAGAAACAAAAAAACCTCCAGCTATGTTGCTTACCCGCAGCAGACCCACCACCGCTGTGCAGAAAGCCTCTTCCAGACTCCCCTCTCCCTCGACACCAACCACTCTATGCATACTGTGGCCCACCCCTCCTCCTTGCCACACGTGGCACTGGAGGCGAGCAGAGTTCAGCCCACACAGCATGCCACACACATCAAAAACCTCGTCTCCAGTCCCCTCTATCCGTAAATTCAAGATCTATCACCGTTAGCCGCTTTTACTAAGCCGTTAGTAAAAAAGAAACAAACTGGCTCCTAATTTTTTTAGCTGGCTCCTAGATTCAAAGCCTATTTGTCAAGCTCTGCTTTTAGTGTGTGGGTAGCAAGGCATTTTGGGCTGCTGTGATGTGCGCAGGGGCTGGTATGATGTACATTTTACTGCATCACGCAGCTTCCTTTTTTTATTTCTGGGAACTTGATGTGAAGTGTTCTGAGTGACACATTCATGTCAGCATGCACACTGCTTGCTTGCTGTGTGGTGACATGCGATATTGTGCTGCGTGCCTGCATTTTATCACACCTCACCGCACTGCACTTCGGGCTGCGCTGTAGTGAGAATGGGGCACATGAAAATGGTTGTTTTCTGTGTGCCCTTATGGTAACTGTTGTTCTTCCAGTGCAGAAAGCCACCAGCCATTGCTCAAGTGTGACCAGACCCATAAGGTGGACTCTTCTAATACAATACAGGCAGGATTATCCGTGAAGTGAGGACCTTCACATCAATGGCTATTCACTTTGGAGGTTCTAGTCTAAGCTATTTACATCCCTGTGTATCCCATTGCTCTCTATATTCATAGCACTCTAAAACGTAAAGATCTGGGTACGCTTATTTAGGATCCAATGACACACTTTGAGCATTTGCCAAACTTTAAACAACTTTCCATATTGTCTGCACTGTGCGCCGACTGTGTGCTTTTTGCCAAGTGTATTTTCCAGTTGTTTCCTACTGCACTCATTGGAACTAAATATGTTTGGGCTTTAATGTGAATCAACATAGATTTATCTGGCCAAAATACCCAGATGGCTGCTTTGTCTTCTAAATGTATCTACCATTAAATACTGTGTCTTTTGTTACCACGGCAACAGCAACTTAACTGGATAGCTCCTCACCCTTACTGGTTTATTATACTTGTAACATAATGTAATATTAGAGAAGACTTTACCGTTCTACTTGTTTACCCTAAAGGGAAATTTATATTCTATTTTAGAGGCCATCTTATACTGGGGGAGGGAAGTATTTTAACATCCTTGCTAAACATGCAAATCATTTATTCACATAGAGTATCCTTGTTCATTTAGTCACTGAATGGTGGAGCTGGGATATGAGAGGAGCAGTAACACATATACTTTGTATTAAAAGGGAAATATGGCTTTTAAAAACAAAATGAACATTTATACTCACCTAGGTGAATGCAGCATTGGTCCGATGCTGCATCTGTCCCTCGCCGGCTCTAAGACTGAGAGCTGAGCTATCAAAGATCCCTAATCGCTCAGTTCTCGGTCTTCACTAAGCAGAGAGCTGGTGACTGCCAATCACCGGCTCTCTGCTCTGCTCCTCCACCACTCTGAAGCGCAGGGCTGTGGAAGGGGCAGGGGTGCCTGGTTTGGGCTCTCAGCGGCTTACTGAGAGGCTGAGCCAGCTTGTGGTCCAGGCATCGGGGTGGATCCTGACTTTTAGGGATCTTTCCTGAGCTTGGGCTTGCTGAGTGATGTCAGTCGACAGCGGGCTTTTGCACTCCTGTGATCTTTAGCCTGCTATCAGCTGAAAATGGGTCACAGAAGTGCAGAACAAATTGCACTCCTGCCATCCCCAGAAGATGTATACCCAAATTAGCTTTCGCTGTACGCAACGTGTATGTATCGAGCCAATATGGCCACTTAGATATATGCATATACTTACAAAAGAAGCCATATGTCAGTGAGATAAATAAAGCTGAACTCCAGGGACATACAAAAGATCACCATTTTAACATGTATGCATAGCTAAAACTTACTTTTTTGTTTTGGCTAGATGGAGGAAGGTTTGAACCCCTGTCAAGCTATTACTGTTGTCTGTGTCTTTGCTGGGGTAGGGTCATGCCCTTCAGTTTTCTTGGGGACCATTGTCACAGAGAGAAAGTAATGGGTGATTACAATTTTCTAGTTGTCACTAGAAAAGGAGTTGAGGGTAAATCTTCCAATGGATGACAATTGTCTGTCTGAGGGGGAGTTCCCCTCACTTTGCAGGGGTTTCCACTCACTTTCTGTTTTGCCTTTTCATGACTGGGGAATCTTCCCAACAAGACATAAACCGCAAAAAATAAACTGTTGAGTTTTAACCATTTACTAAACAATTTTAAAGTAAAAATAAAACGTTTTGGATATATACACATTGAACCTGAACTCTGGGGGGGGGGGGGGAACTATTTTTGAACGTTTGCTATATAAAAATGTATTACCTCTAGTAGGGATGCACTGATATTGGTACCTATACCAACTATTTTCAGGAGTACTCATGAAAATGCTCCCAATACCTGAAACCGATACTTTGCAGTGCAATTTGCATCCATACATTTTGTATTGATGCAAATTGCACAGCAAAGAATAGCATGCAGTTTGAACAGGAATGTGATTCCTGTCCAAATCGCATGCGCGTTCACCACTGCTCGTGTGTGAACCCAGGCTTTTCACACAGGAGAGGTGCAGGAAACCTCCCTGCACCGATCTCATACTGTCACAGAAGGAAAAGCTGTGGATTTAAAATCCCAGTGTCTTTCTCTCCTATCAATGCACAGATGATAGTACGGGCTAGACTGCTTTTGCTTTGTCGGCACCACCACAGTGCTGACCAATCAGAAGCCATCTAGCCTGTACTTTCATCCCTGCAAGGAGAGGAGAGAAAGCCATGGGGATTTCAAATCCCCAGAATGTGAAATGGCGTTTTCTCTCTCTTTGCAGGGATGACGGTACAGGCTAGACAGCCTTTGATTGGTCAGTATGGTGGCAATGCTGACCAATTAAAAACAGACTAGCCTATACTGTCATCCCTGCAAGGAGAGGAGATAAAGCTGCAGGGATTTAAAATCCCCAGCATTTCCTAAAGTGACAGAATGGGATCAGTGTAGGGAGGTTTCCCACACTGCTTCTTACACAGGAGCAGTGGGGAAACTGCATGACATTTGGACAGAAATTGCATTCCTGTTCAAATCGCATGCTATTATTTTGTGGTGCAATTTGCATCCTTACATTTTGTATGTACACAAATCGCAAAGTATTGGTACTCTGTATCGCAGAGTACTTGACCGGAAGTATCGGTACTCCTACTCGCCAATCAGAAAAGGGTATTTGTGCATCCTTAACCTCTAGTGATGGGTGTCCCATGTGTAACTTGCAGTTCTGGCTCTCATTTATTGAAGGATAGTAATTCGCTATCTTTCCCCCTTCATCTCCAAGATACAAGGTGTTCTGTGAATGGATAAGAGAAGATTGCAATGTTCATCTACAGCTCCTCTTCCTTTGTTCATTTACAGACATTTTGTGAATGGATGAGGGGTGAGCAAGGTGGAGAGCGAACAACTCACTACCATTCACTGAACTAGAGCAAGAATTGTGAGTCTTGGTGCTTACAGTGGTGCTAGAATGAATGGAACTGCTAGTTTTACTTAGTGATTGTAAACCCTCACCTTGTAAAATAAACCCATTCAGTTTAAAATAAAAATGAAAGGCAAAACATTTGTGTATAGACAAAAAAAAAAAGAATACCTCCCCCCCCCCCCCCCCCCTTTTTTTTTTTTTTTTTTTTTTTTTTTTGTTTTATACACCTGTGCTCGTTTTAATATGTGTTTTGAAAAAAAGAAAAACCACTGCCATGTGATTTTTAGGCATATTCCTGATATGGGCTATTTGCAGTCAGACCTAGTTGTACCTCTTTACAATCGGCCTATTCATCACAGTACATTTAAAGAGACTTTTTTTTTTTTTATTCCTTTGTTGCTCTGTGTCTATGGAAAGCTAGCCATAGATGGATTGGCATTTATCCGGTTTTGTAGGGACCAGCCGAATTTTGGTCAGCGTGTGGCTGTCGATTGACTTATATCGAAGGAGAATATTGGTAAAACGTTTCTTGATCAGCTGCTGGAGCTATCAGAACATAATGTCCTTGGATGGGGGATTTTATATTTACTTTGTGTGGATGGAGGAAGCTTAATGTGTTGTTTTTTGTTTTTTTTTTTATTATTTAGCCAGTAGACTGAAGGAAAAAAATCTTCATGTCTATGACCTTCTTAAAGTGTAATTAAAGGCAAATTTTTTTTTTTTTAATTTTGGATAAAGTAAGTGAGGGTTATAACCCCCATCCATTTTTATTTATTTATTTATTTTTTGCCATCTGTGTCCCATTGATGAGATTTTTTTTCACTCCCTGCCCTATAGCCAAAACAGGAAGTGAGAGGAAAGTCCTCCAAATTGAGGGAATCCTGTGGTGTGACCAGAACTAGTGTCCCCATTGGAAGACTTCCCCTCTATTAATATTTTGATATCAACCCAAAATTTGGGATTTTCTTTTGTTGTTAACAGTAAACAGGACAAATAGAGTGCATCTTCTTAATGGGGATACAGACGGCAGTAAAAACTGACAGGTGTTCTAATCCCTCTCCACCCTATCCAAAGTTTAAAAAAAAAAGTACTTTTATTTACACTTTAAGTGATCTAAATGTGCAAGGTGACAGATTCCCTTTAAGGTACTATAGGGGACTGTTGGTAATCCTCATGTACTAGAGACAAAATCTATTCTTGCTGCTGATCAGGCTTTGAAGTGAACGTACTTGGGTCAGTGTTATTGACAGTAAACATGTCCTCGGACCTTGGTATTGGCTTTGGAGTTCTTCCTTCTCCCTTGTGGAGACATAGAATAAAGCGAACTGGGTGTGTCTTTGAATCTAAATCAGATTTCCTGGGGTTTTTTCCTTTTTGATTTGGCAAGAATAGCTTATGTTTTCCAGCAGTGTTTAGAGGCTTTCAGCAAGCTTAGCGTGTGTGTAGCATATGTTCCTCCTGATTAAATGAATGCACATGTAATGAGGCAGGTGTAAATTGTTACACTCTGAAGGATTGAACTTCAAGTGTAACCTACTAACAGCAAGTGTGAGTACAGACTTAACAGGTTCTCCTGTGCCATTGGTTTGAATGTGCCAATATGGTATTACATATGTTGGTTCACACCTGCTTCGCTGGATACTGAAGCTTAAGGGCAACCTGTAGTTTAAAACCCTTTCCTAGCACTGTGAGATGAACCTCCAAGGACGGGTATCACTGCACCGGTTTGTCAGTACTCCACATCTGCAGCATAGATTGGGAGTAGCTTGATTAGTTCCATATGTTTATTATGTAATGTGTTTTTATATACTGAATGGCTTATCCTTCTATGAATTGTATTCGAGAAAGGCATGAGCCAGATTGTGCTTTCTACTACTTTACACACTATCTGTGCATAACTGACTGAGGCTTTATTCACACTTCGTATTTACAGAACACGTGACAAAGCGCACAGACATTGTGTGATTCAAACGTGCGTTGTACTTGCAATGCCAATAATTAAGGGCACGTCATGCATGGGTAGCAGGCATACTTTTGGCGCATGGTGGAAAAAAAAAAAGCCGCAAAAGGCTTTTGGGGTTTTTGTCACACGTAGGGCAGCCTATTCAAGTGGTTGGGCTGCCCCATCGTGACGAGCAGAAATGGTTCAAAACACAAATTCCTGCTTCACTTTTAGTAACCTAACACTAACAGTCTGAAAGTGTGGTGGTATATACAGTATGCTTTAGTATTGATGAAGGCAGCTGCTTGAAACTGCACTTGTCAGAGCTAGTTTTCAATTCTGAGCTGATTTCTACCTGTTACCTGTAGTGACAGGTTTGCTGTAAAATGCACTTGTCCTGCGCACAATGTTATTAAATTGGTCAAATTAGTGGGCTGCCTTCACTTAGATTTGCATGCACTTTCCTTTTTAAACGTCTTTAAACCTGATGTGCTCTGTTATGGCCATCCCAACTGTTTCTCTTCAAAAAATTATGAATGGGGGAAAAAATTCTTTAGTGTCCATTCAGGGATACAAAAGGTTGCATCGGTGCTGATACTAAGCATTTGCATGAGTACTTGAACAAATGCTCCCCAAATAAAATGGTTGATTCTCATCCAGCCCTGTAAGCACCGCAAGCGGCAACAGTTTTCCATATTCGGTGGGACAGGGACACTATGACCATGCAGATTTGGATTTGACGTGAGATATGTACTATTATCATGTGAGTTGTAACTATTTTTTAGTAAACTGTTTGCCCATTGCTGCAATTAGTTGATGCTTCCCTGTCTTTCTATACTGCTTCATTACAGAGCTGTCTTCTCACTCTGGGCATAGCAGCCACCGGTGCTAAATTTATGGACTACTGTTATTTGACTTTTAGGACTGTTTCAGGGGCTTATCTCCTTGTGCACCAATATACATTATCCCTTGTGAACCCAAGCTTGTCATTGCGTCTTCACCCTTGGTTCACGATGATGTGGTAGTGGAAACTGCATGTAATTCGGACAGGAATCGCACAGCATTCCTGTTCTTTGCAGTGCGATTTGAGCACATTCATTTTGTATGGGCTCAAATAGCACCGCATGGTATCGATGAGTACTTGAGTACAAGTATCGGTGCTCGTACTCGCTGTTAAAAAAAAAAAAAAAAAAAAACAGGCATCAGTGCATCTCTAGGGACACAGAATTCAGAGATGTTTGGGTTGTACTGCTGCTGGACGAGTGTGAGGCTAGCCTGTGATGTGACCATCAGGGACTGCAGCCTGTGTTTTTGTGCTTTCCTGACTTGAGTGTACTGGTTAGTTTAAATGTGGAGCACTTTCCAGGGGCAGAGCCGTGGCAAAGATCCAGGTGTGATGCGGTCTCTAAGCTGACACTTTGTGAATAAGCCATTTGGGCTGAGCACAAGTTCCTTGTTATTTGGACCTTTGGGGGCAATTTTTTCCCCACTTCCGGTCAATCTGCACTGGGTGGTGTGTTGTGCGCCAGCTCCATTCTTTTTCCTGCCATTAAGCATAGAGAGAGCATTTTCCTGTCGCTCCTCCTATTGACTGTAAGTAACTTTTGGATCTATCTCCCATTTGTCTCTGCTGCCTACGTACAGTGACTTGGTCACCTTCTGCCATCTGAATTCTCTCCTGCTACCAGCCAGTTCCAGGGTATTCAAGGCATGGCCTTGTACCTCGAGCTACACGGATGAAAGACAAATAGGGAACCAACCCAGTGCCCCCAGTGCCTCTACCTCTCAATCCACTAATGGTTCTGTTGCTGCCTGCCATGCACCCTCTGAAGAGCCTTACATTGACAGCCTGGAATCTTCATGTTTAAGTCCTATGCCATCATTGGAGTCATTTGTAACTTTTGTCAGGTGTGCTTCCCTCCTCAGCAATTTCCCGTGAGGATCTTACTGCAGTCGTTCAAGATTGAACACTGGCAAGTTTCCTCCTAAGCAGCTCTCCATCCTGTATCTGTTTTTGAGAGGACTTTAAGAAGTAGACTGACCCTGATGTGGATCCAGCTGTTTTCCCTCTTAACGAGACTTTATCCATCCCTCTTGGGTTGCACCTGTGTCCAAGGGCCACATTTATTAGCGTTTGAAGGCCCCCTCAAACTAGGTTTCCTCTGGCAGGCCCTGTGATTTGCCCTGGCACCAACTTTAGTCTACTAAACTTTAGCTGATTGGGTTTAAGCCATTAGTGTGCATCTTACTGTCCCTAAAATCTGATATTTTAATTTTGCAGTGTCTGAAGTTCTTCTCTGCATCCCCTGATTTTAGAGGTTTCTCAGTTCATTTCTTGTATGGGTGTACCATCCATGGAGATGAGTGCTCTTTAGCTTAAATGATGTTCTGCAGAACTGGCATGTAAAAAGCACCTGCTTTGTATATCCTTTGAAGGACGGTGTTTCTTCTGAGCATCCCTGGACACCCTCATCAAGGATGCCTGTGGGGACAAGAGTACCCATCTGCTCCAACAAAGAGGCCTAGGAAGGCTCACCCTAACTCGGAGGGCAAGAAGGGTTTCTTTTGTTACTCCCAGGCTTTAGGCTCCAAAGACAGCCCACACTTGGCTGTTAGTTGGACTATAATCCAAGGGGTAATAGCCCCAGTACCTGAAGAGAAATGGTTCTACTCTAACCTGTTAACAGTCTCCAAACTCAGTGTTGGCATCTGTAGCTTCTGGCATCTCAAAGCCCTAAATGTCTTCATTTGGGCCCAGAAAGTCTGCATGGAATCCACGAGGTCTGTCATGGCCCCTTCATCATGGAGACTTTCTAGCCTCTGTGGACATCAAGGATGCATGCCCCCTTTTCTGTTGATCCACAGCACTTTGTGTCCCTGCCATTCAGCCTAGCTTTCACACCTTAAGTGGTCAATGTTCTGGCCCCAATGCTCCCCTTGCTACATTTTCAGGACATCCCCAATGAAGCCAACTCTGTCGCTTGGAATATTTGGGTCTCATCCTAGACACAGCTCAAATCAGACTCTGCACTTGCAGGCTCAGACTGTTCATGCCAGGAGTCAACCAACTTTCCGATTTCTGCATGTCAGTTCTGGGACTGATGGTAGCCTCTTTCAAGGCAGACATGTCAATCTCTGGATAGACTGATTTGTCTCACACTTTACGGTCAGTTGTACTTAGCCTGGTAGCTCAGGAATCCAGTTGTGAAGTTAGGGGAAAGTCCTTTCTGTTGTCTGGGAAGATCACCATAACAGATACCAGTATGTTGGGCTGGGGAGGAGTCCTGAACACTTTATCAGTGTAGGTGATTTGTACATCAGGAATTTCATCTTCTGATTAACATTTTGGAGCTTTGGGTTATTTGATCCCTGCGATGCCAGACTCCCACTTGTGGGTCATCTAATCTGTATGCAGTTAGACAATGCCCCAGTAGTGGCATGCAGCAACCACCAAGGAGAAATCCTGAATTCTTTCCATGGCAAGAGAGGTAGAAAGAATTCTGTCCTGGGCAGAACTTCACATACCAGCCTTGTTCAGAATTTACATTCCAGACCTTAATGATTGACAGGCAGGCTTCCTCAGCCAGCGTCTGGAACCTTAAAGTGTTACTAAACCCCCAACCATAAAATTAGTCTGTAAATGCAGTAAAGCATGTTTGGTATACTCAATGTGGAACCTAAGGGGTTAATCCTCCGCATGGTGTAAAAAGTATGTTTGATCCTGTCTTCTCTGATCCTCCTCCTGTCCCCAGTCCATCTGTTGATAGATCGGAGCCTTCAGAACAAGCTGCACATGCTCAGTTTGATGTGTATTACTAGAAAGGAGGGGTTTTTTTTGTTTTTTTTGGAGAATGCATGTGATCAGCACAGGATCAATCAGTGCTGTCCAGACAGAGGGTCAAGGGTCCTGCAGCCTTGTAGGACACTTAGGGAAGATTGAAATCTCTTCCTACAAGCTTTAACCAGTGCTCTGGTGGACACTGATAGAAGTCACAAGACTTCTCTAACTGCTGATGGGAAAAGGTATTTAGCAGTTTATATTTACTAAAATAATTGCATTTCCATGTTTTGGGTACTGTGGGAGACCAGATATGGTGACTGCAGGGTCCTGGGTTAAAGCGGAGTTCCACTCACTCTGTGAAAAAACAAGTTAGCAGCTACAAAAACTGTAGCTGCTGACTTTTAAGAAACAGCCACTCGCCTGTCCCACGAACCCACGATGCCCCCGCCGCAGCCCGTTTCTCTGGCCGTCCTGTATTCCAGGAGGCCGACATCTTCAGTGTGGGCACCAGGCTGTGACAGCTTGCAGCTTCACAGCCGGGTGCCCACTGCAGCGAGTAGCGCTGCGCTTCCTGAATGGCCCCTTCGTCTTCTGGGACCTGTCACGTGTCCCACAAGCCTACGGGGAGGGAGGGTAGGAGGACAACTTCTGCTTCCGATCGCCCGCTCTGCGAAGGTGCCAATCTTTAATGGGGAGTGGGGGACCAATCTTTAAAGCGGAACTTCTCCTTTTGGGTGGAACTCCGCTTTAAGGAACACTTTAACAAGTGGTACTTAGATACAGAGGGGTTCATTTTTGTGTGTGACAGATGTCAACCTCCCAGGTTCATCAACAAACTGGACAGGTTTGTCTCCACTTAGAGATCCTCTGGTGGATGCTGTGCTGGCTCCGGGGGTTCAGTACAGTTTAAATGAGATCTTTCCTCCCCTGAAACGAATGGATTGAGATAGATCCCTTAGATTGACCCAGGCAGATGTGGTACTCCAACCTGATCAGACACCTTGCTTTTCCAGATTGTCCAAGTCTTGTGTCCAATGGATCGGTTTACCACACCGCTTCTGTCGCTGGCTTTAACATCATGGGCAGAGGGATCTCTTAATCTGTGAATCCCACAATGCTGAAGGCTATTTTCTGCAAGTTCTGCACATGTAAGGCATACTTTGCTTTGTGTGAGGAGAGAACATTCCATTCCAGAAACTTCTTCATAGGATAAATCTCAGCCTTTATGCAATTGGGCGTCAAACGTTTGGCTCCGAGTGTCATCACAAGGCAGATCTCTGCACTAGCAATCATGTTCCAAAGACCCCTAGCTTTCCACTCGAAGACTTTTGTGCAGGTTGTATCTCTTGTGGCTCCTTGTGTGTGTGCTTCCTGTGATTTCATGGGAAATTAGCCTTTTGAACCTTTTGGGCATATTCCCCTTTTCATTCTCACTTGCAAGATTGCATATCTGTTTGCCATCCCACCTGTGTGAGGTGAGTCTCTAAGTTGGAGGCCTTTTCCTTTTTCTGATCTTGCACAAGGAGAGGGTTGTGTTTGTAGCATAGAGCCTCCTTTTTTCATAATGCCTGGTTCACACCTGTGCATTATGCAGCACACAAAATGTATGTGTCATGAAAATACTTTGGGGAAACGTTAGTAAAACTTGTGTGCCAAATCTGGTGCAGCTCCGCATAGAAACCAGTCAGCTTTCAGGATTTATTATCAAAGATTAAGGCTACTTTCACATTGATCTGCCGCAAAAATGCCTCAAAAACGCATAGGCGGCTTTGCTGTGCTTTTTTTTTTAAAGGACACGTAACTTAAAACTGCACCAAAAACGTTACTAGGAGGCATTTTTCAGGTGTTTTGCATTGATTTCAATGGGAAGAGGTGTTTTTGGGGCTTTTACACCACACCGCAAGCGCAATGCCTCCGTGTGAAAACATACATAGATATACAGTGTTTCACACAAGTGAGTACACCACTCACATTTTTGTAAATATTTTATCTTTTCATGTGACAACACTGAAGAAATGACACTTTGCTACAATGTAAAGTAGTGAGTGTACAGCTTGTATAACAGTGTAAATTTGCTGTTCCTTCAAAATAACTCAACACACAGCCATTAATGTCTGTACCGCTGGCAACAAAAGTGAGTACACCCCTAAGTGAAAATGGCCCAATTGGGCCATTTTCCCTCCCAGGTGTCATGTGACTTGTTAGTGTTACAAGGTCTCAGGTGTGAATGGGGAGCAGGTGTGTTAAATTTGGTGTTATCTCACTCCCTCATACTGGTCACTGGAAGTTCAACATGGCACCTCATGGCAAAGAACTCTGAGGATCTGAATAAAAGAATTGTTGCTCTACATAAAGATGGCCTAGGCTATAAGAAGATTGCCAAGACCCTGAATCTGAGCTGCAGCACGGTGGTCAAGACTAAACAGCGGTTTAACAGGGTATATTCCACTCAGAACAGGCCTCGCCATGATCGACCAAAGAAGTTGAGTACATGTGCTCAGCGTCATATCCAGAGGTTGTGTTTGGAAAATAGATGTAGCAGTGCTGCCAGCATTGCTGTAGAGGTTGAAGGGGTGGGGGGGGTCGGTCTGTCAGTGCTCAGACCATACGCTGCACACTGCATCAAATTGGTCTGCATGGCTGTGGTCCCAGAAGGAAGCCTCTTCTAAAGCTGATGCCCAAGAAAGCCCGCCAACAGTTTGAAGACAAGCAGACTAAGGACATGGATTACTGGAACCATGTCCTGTGGTCTGATGAGACCAAGATAAACTGATTTGGTTCAGATGGTGTCAAGCGTGTGTGGTGGCAACCAGGTGAGGAGTACAAAGACAAGTGTGTCTTGCCTACAGTCAAGCATGGTGGTGGGAGTGTCATGATCTGGGGCTGCATGAGTGCTGCCGGCACTGGGGAGCTACAGTTCATTGAGGGAACCATGAATGCCAACATGTACTGTGCCATACTGAATCAGAGCATGATCCCCTCCCTTCGGAGACTGGGCCGCAGGGCAGTATTCCAACATAACGACCCCAAACACACCTCCAAGATAACCACTGCCTTGTTATAGAAGCTGAGGGTAAAGGTGATGGACCGGCCAAGCATGTCTCCAGACCTAAACCCTATTGAGCATCTGTGGGACATCCTCAAACGGAAGGTGGAGGAGCACAAGCTCTCTAATATCCACCAGCTACGTGATTTCATCATGGAGGAGTGGAAGAGGACTCCAGTGGCAACCTATGAAGCTCTGGGGAACTCCATACCCGAGAGGGTTAAGAAAAGTGCTAGAAAATAATGGTGGCCACACAAAATATAGACATTTTGGGCCCAATTTAGACATTTTCACTTAGCGGTGTACTCACTTTTGTTGCCAGCAGTTTAGATATTTATGGCTGTGTGTTGAGTTATTTTGAGGGGACAGCAAATTTACACTGTTATACAAGCTGTACACTCACTACTTTACATTGTAGCAAAGTGTCATTTCTTCAGTGTTGTCACATGAAAAGATAGAATAAAATATTTACAAAAATGTGAGGGGTGTACTCACTTCTGTGAGATACTGTGCAGTTTTCTTGAGCTTTTCAGGTGCTTTTTTTAACGCAAAAAATGCTTGAAAAACTCCTCAATGTGAAAGTAGCCTAATTGAACAAGCTGAGGTTAGAAGCTGATTGGCTACCATGCACAACTGCTCCAGATTCTGAATGTTCCAGTTTTAGTAAATCTCCCTCATCGAGGTCATTCATATTTGTGCTATGGGTTGTAAAAAGCCATGCCCAATTTTACATGTGTTTTTATGTTTATCTGAGTTTTCTAACAAATTGAAGTCTATGGAAGTACATGAAAATGCACATATGCTTTATTTCATGTATTTTCAACTTGTTGGTGAGCACATGGCAGCTTATCATCCCATGGTTACAAGCAACTTCCCTGGATACTTGTTATGTGATCAGCCACAATGAAGACTATTGCTCAAATGTTTCCTCCGCTCCATACACTAAAAAACCAGGACGCTTATTTTCTCATAATGTCACTACAGGAAAAAGTATTCACAGTGGTTAACAAAGTGCATATGAATATGGATTCTGTAGTGGCTGAAACTTTGTGCATGTATCTTATGCTATGTTCACACTAGCCTTGTTAGCAAGCGGCAGACAGGCATTTGGGAAGCGTTTTTACCGTTTACCAAATGCCTGGGAAAATTCTGCACATTGCAGCACATAGTGCTGTTCAAACGGGAGCGTTAGCGTCGCATTGCGGCAAAACGGACGCCTCTGGTCGAGTCAGGAGTTGAAGCCTCCTATTCAAGTCTATGGTGCCGCTCCGGCGTTTGCGGTGCAGTTGCGAGGCGTTTGCGGAGCGTTAACACCATTCAAACTTCATTATAGGTGTTTGTGGGGCATTTTTAACGCTTGGAAAACGCCTACCAACCGCCACTAAATCGTGCATGCGGCACGTTAAAAACGCACTGCAAACGCCGGACCAGCGCTTGTCAAACGTTATAGGGGCGTTTCGCAAGAGTTGGAAAAACAGTCAAGTGTGAACGAGCCCTTAGTGTTGTGTTTTTTGCTTTTTTGTTATTTTTTTTGAAAATCTGTGTCCTCCAAGGCTTCTAAATTGAAAGTGAAAGCACAACAAATACTTCCATTCCTAATCTCCTCTATATAAATTGGTAGGTGGCTGGCTGCCGTGTTTCTGCTTTAATTTCAGCAGTGACCTGGAATAAATATAAAGATGGGAACGCTGACTTTTCACACTCATTTTCTGCATGCTTGTTTCAACTCGCTGACTTAGAAGTACTGAGAACAGCCAGCAAACAAGTATTTCCAGAAGGTTTGCTCTGATAGCCTCCTTTTGATTTGTTATATTAAAAGCTGTACTTTTTGAAGTGATTGTAAAACGAATTAAAAAAAAAAAAATAACCTGTCCATACTTACCTGCTCTGTGCAATTGTTACACAGCAGCCCTGATCCGCCTATTCTCGAGTCTCCTGTCAGTGCTCCTGGTTCCTCCCCCCTGTAAAGTGCACCCCATGGCCAGCTGCTTTCCATGGGGGCACTCGTGCGGGTTTGAACCTAACCCACGCTCTGTGTGTCCTTTGACACACAGAGCATGGCTTGGTCTCACTGTCTGAGAAGCAGCAGGAGCCTATGGCTTCCGCTGCTGTACCTCTGTCCAATGAGGAGAGAGAGAACAGAGAGGCACTGCTCTTGTGCACAGTGTTGGATCGGGATTTGGCTCAGATAAGCCCCCCTCCTGCAAAGCCCAGCACTCCAATGAGCGGTACGATGCTGCATCTACCTAGGTGAGTATGATTGTTTTTTGTTTTTTTGGGTTTTTTCAAATTCCTGTATGCCTCCATTAATGCAGAGAATGCATTAAGGTAAAAAACCTGCCTTTCAAGAACCACTTTGCACAAAATCTCTGGTCGCAGCATACGCTTTAATTTTATAACATCAGCATTGCAATAGCAATACAAACGGTAGTTATATTTGACAATCCAATAAAGATTTGCTTGAAAAATCTCCTTTCATGTTGCGAGTTCTGACGGTCTGCTGGCCATCTTTCCACAATTTCATGGATTCCCAGTATGCTTTGCTTCTCTTTTGCTGTTTCCTTTCAATTTCTAAGAACTACACATCCCATGGTACCTTGCTGCCTGCATGCATTGATTCCTCAGAAGGCAGGATCTGAATTGTGTGACACCGCAGTGAATACTCACAGGGTATAGTGAATATGTCGCGGAATTCAAGGAAATGTGTGGGGATCTTCACAAAGTAAATCTACAAACTTCAGGATTGTTCAGATTCATAGAAGTAGGCTAGAAATAATAGAATTCAATGTGTTCACTGCAGCGTATGTCCGTTGGCGGGGTGCGCTGGGTGGCCATAACAAATGCTACCAGCCTGCTGATTGAGCAGGGAAAAAGCGGCAGCAGAAAGGTGATAATCTTTCACACTCAGCTCAGTGTTTTATTAGTATGTACCTTGTCAACGCAATTGCACATGTGTGGATTAAACCTGAAGGTATTTCTCCTAGCAGGTGACTTGTGATGTCATTTTTGTGGTTCAGATTAGAAAATGAAGACAAACATCTTACTGGCTTCTGAGGTCAAAATACACTTTTTTTTTTTTTTTTAATAATATGGCCTTTGATTTGGTAATGTATAGATGCATTGCTGACATGTTCTATTGGTAGCCGTGCTGCTACAGAAACCTTGTGGGTGGTCAGGTCTTCCCGCAGCTGCTAGTGGATCTCTAGAATGCTGGTGGAATGTGAAAGGTGTGTACAGATCAGGGAAGGTACCTTGGACTTTCCAGTCAGGCGGTGTCAGCTGGAAGGAGTATACCTGGGTTATTTATATAGTTGGCTTGTTTTGTTTGCTGGTGTCATAGAGAGCAGTGAGAAACATTTCCTGTTTTCAGCATCTGCGACTGTGCTAATCTGTACAGGCAGACACATGTGTCCTTCCAGAGACAGGGAGATGACCTCTTCCCAGCTGCCATCCTCCTGACTCTTTCACGTCAGATCACATTGTCAATGAGTCTCAGATTCTTTGTCTTGGTGTCTGTAGCTCTGGCTGTGCCTTTGTGTAGTACTTTCATAAATCAGGGGAGCAGTCCTTCAGCCGTCATATAATTGTCTGCTTTAGAATGATGTTTACAAACTTGTCTGCACACTTTCCTAGCAAGTAGAATTCAGGGTGTATGTGGGCACTTGCTTTCTTCTTTTATGTTTGTTTTTCTGTAGTGTGCAGTAAAATTTGAAGCTAAGTGCTAAAACTTGGCATGTGGCTCTGGATGCATTTTTGCTTGTTTAAGGTACTAAGGTCATATTGACTTAAGCAGAATTCTGCGTGTAAAAAGAAAAAAGTTGAATGTATTTATGTAATGCTTGTGCTAAAATTTGAATACTTACAGCTTATACAATGGACACTATTGGCTGCCATTGTTGCGTATATATCTAAGTCTCAACCATGTTGGATATCAACATTGATATAAGAATGTTAAATAGCAATAATGTGCAGAAGCAGCAGGGCTGCCGCCACTGATTGCACACTATGGATGTTAGACTGAAGGCCCACTATGGATGTTAGATTGAAGGCCAAGGGCATTCTGCACATATTCAGTAAACTGAACATTAAGGGCCAGTTCATGCCACATGGGTTCCAGTGGCATAGCTTACGCAGTGCAGTGCGTTCCAGTACTTTTCATTTCCAGGAAAAAAAAGAACATGCTGCTTTTTTCCTGCACAGAACTGTACTGGAATGCAGTACAAAGCATCAAAAACGTACCAAACAAGCACAGGACACCAGTACAGTGGGGGGGGAAAAAACAGGAAAAGGAAAACCATCCTTCATGAAAATAAAGATTTTGCAATTGAAATGACCCCCAAAAAATATCTGAAATGCATTAAACTCGTTAGAATGCATTAAAGTGCATGCAGAAATGCATCCAGAACGGATCTGGAGGACGTTATTGTGTGAACTGGCCCTCACTTGTAGAAGCCACTTTAACCACCTCCACCATAGTAATATGATGGACGCAAGGTGGTTCTCTTGTTCTGGGAGGACTTCATATGACGTCCTCCCACTCTAACCGCGCATGCGCGGCTCCCGGAGCGATCGGTGGTGCGCTATGTCCCTCGGACACAGCGGATCACCGATCCATGGAAAGAGCCGAAGATGTCGGCTCAGTAATGTGATCAGCTGTGACCAATCATAGCTGATCACATGTAAACAGGGAAATGCTGGTTATCAGCATTTCTCTCCTCTCGAGCTGTCACAATGACAGCTCGTGAGGAGAGGAGAGCCGGTAATCGGCATTCCGCGGAGGGGAAATGTGCACTGATCATCAGAGCACTGATGATCAGTGTGCTTTGATGATCAGAGCACTGATGATCAGTGTGCTTTGATGATCAGTGTAGCCCCAGCAGTGCCAGCTGTCAGTGCTCATCAGTGCCAGCTGTCATTGCCACATGCCAGTGCCATATCAGTGCCTACCAGTGCATATCAGTGCCCATCTGAGCCGCCTTTCAGTGCCGCCTATCAGTGCCATATCAGTGCTGCCTTTCAGTGCCCATCAGTGATGCCTGTCAATGCCCATCAGTGCCACCTATTAGTGTCCATCAGTGCAGCCTATCAGTGCCCATCACTGCAGCCTCATTAGCACAAATCAATGAAGGAGAAAAATCACTTCTTTACAAAATTTTATAACAAAAACTAAAAAAAAATTTTTTTTTCCTAAATTTTTAGTGGTTTTTGATTTGTTCAAGAAAAAATAAACCCAGAGTTGATTAAATACCACCAAAATAAAGCTCCATCTGTCACAAAACGATAAAATGATAAAAATGTCATATGGGTACAGTGTTGCATGACCGCGCAATTGTCATTCCAAGTGTGACAGCGCTGAAAGCTGGAAATTGGCCTGGGCAGGAAGGGGGTATAAGTGCCCTGTAAGCAAGTGGTTATGGCCTGGTTCACAGCTGTGCTGCGTGTTTTAGGTTCATTACACATGTATTTGACACGCATTACCATTAAACTGTGTATTCTGCTGAAAGTGCATCAAAGGTGCAGCATGCAGAAATTATTTGTAATGCCCTGCATCTAAAATACTTACATGTGAACATGGCCTAAAATATTTTTGAGTAATGGCAAAACAGTCTGTCTTCAAGGACACCGAGGGTCACACAGTAAGTGTCAATGGGCAGCAGGTCAGGCACCAGGTGTCTATGGTCCATTGAGTGTCATCAGATTTTAATTGGAGCGCTGGCTGTCTACAGCGCCTCTGAAAAGCAATCTGCAGTGGATCAGTTTTCAGAGGGCAGAAGAGCAGCAGCTTGCAGATATTCATAAGATGATACAAACCCGTGATTATGAATGGTGTTTTTGTTGTAATTTTTTGGACAGCTGAAATAGATTTATCTGTGTAAAAACTGAATTGCAACGGATGCTGCAAGTTTTTGGCGCACAGTTGCGGCATGACCTTATTCACTTGAGCGGGTTGCATTTGGAAGCATCACTGCCCCCTGAATACAGGTGTGACAAATTTAACCACTTGCCTTCTGGGCACTTATACCCCCTTCCTGCCCAGGCTAAATTTCAGCTTTTAGTGCTGTTCCACTTTGAATGACAGTTGCGCAGTCATGCAACATTGTACCCATTTGAAATTCTTATTGTTTTTCACACAAATAGAGATTTCTATTGGTGGTATTTAAATGCCACTGGGGTTTTTATTTTTTGCACTGTAAATGAAAAAAAGAGCAAAAAAAGTGAAAGGTTTTCTTTGTTTCTAATATAACATTTTGCAAACCAGTAATGTTTCTCCATCACTGATGTGCATTGATGAGGCTGCACTGATAGGCAGCACTGATGGGCACTGATAGGTAGCACTGGTGGGCATTTGATGAGGAGGCACTCCTAGGCAGCACTGCTGGGTGGCACCGACTGGAGGCACTGCTGGACACTGATGGGTGGCACTGATTATCAGTGCTCTAATTATTAGTGCAGGTCTTCCCTGTCACATTTACCGGTTATTGGCAGTACTTTCCTCACGCTGTGACAGAGTGAGGAAAGTGCTGCTGATAACCAGCAACTGTATTTACATTGTGATCTGCTGTGTCATTGGCCTTTTACCTCATCATGCGATCAGCTGTGTCCGTAGGACACAGCACCAGGTGCATGCTGCTGGGGCCACGTTCTGGGAGGACGTCCATGGACGCCCTCCCAGACCTGGACAACGGCACTGTAGCCATCTTTCGGCTATAGCACGGTTGGGAAGCGGTTAATACCCTCTATCATAGTGGTGTCTGAACTTTTTAAGCAAAGAGCTAGTATACTGCCCTGCAGGCTTTAGGGGGGCCAGCCTGCGGCCAGTGGGAGTAGAAAAAGCCCCCGGCTTCAGTTCCCCATCGGTTTAAATTGGAAGAATAGTGCCCTGTTGTTGGTATCAATGGCAAAAATAGTGCCCCATTGATGGTGTCAGTAGGGGGGAATGGTGCCCCATCATTGGTGTCAGTTGGTGGAATGGTGCAGACACAAAGGAAGAAGAAAGTGCAGTATAAAGGACATTTATTCAGGAGCAATGAAAGAACACTCATATAGTAAAAGTGTAAAAAGAAGCTCATCGGTATGGTGTGGTGTCAAGATGATGTCCAAGTCCTCACCGAGTATCCCGTGGTCTGCGCTAGGGGAGACTGTTAATGGAGAAAGCCAGCCAGCATGTGTGTCTTGGCAGATGGGTGTTGGAACATCAGCTTATGCTTGAGAAGGGAGCTTGCTTGCCTTCTATTGGCCTGGCGCATTCTCCAAAACGCGTCGCATGTCATGCTGACGCCGATGTTGCGCGCTCCAAGGTGCGTTCCAACACCCATCTTCCGAGACACACACACATGCTGGCCTGCTTTCTCCTTCTACAGTCTCCACTAGCCCGGACCACGGCATACTCGGTGAGGACTTGGACATCATCTTGACACCCCACTATACCGATGAGCTTTTTTTTTTTTACACTTTTACCATATAAGTGTTTTCATTGTTCCTGAATAAATGTCCTTTATACTGCACTTAGAGGCACTTTTCTTCTTCCTTTTTGTGCCTTCACCTAGAGCCTTCTACAGCCTCAAGAGCTTGCCCTAGTGCTAAGTGGACTTACATACATTGAACTTTATTATGTATTTTTACTTTTGTTCTTTTGGCATTATGACTTTGGAAATTTGTTTGCTGATCTTCCTGCTCTTGGTGGAATGCTGCCCCAAGGGTCAGATAAAGGCAAGCAAAGGCCCACAGTTCGGAGAGCATTGCTCTATCGTGTTTAATGGACCCATCCATGTGAATAACTCCGTAGCTTGATGGTAACTGGGTTAAAACAGGCAGTGAGTAGGCAATGTATTGCCTTCTCGCCACCTGTCAAATGCCTCTAACAAGTCACCTGCCACTGACATATGGCATTGGCTGTAAAAGGGTTAAAGCTCTACTACAGCCAAAATGTAACTACTGCTTCATTACAAAACGTCTTCCCCCTTGGAGAGGTGTTGTACTTCCCGTTTTGAAGTCCCTACAGGAATTGAGGGGAAAAAACCCCTAATGAGCGGAGCTGAGGAACACCTGGGAAACATAGAGGCCTGGATAAATAGTGGTAGCTTTTGAGTATTCTACTTGTTTTTAGTGCAGTGTTGATGGGATGGTTTTATGATGGGTATGATGGAAAGATGATGTCTGATACTTGTTAAAGATGTGAGGGATTATTGTGATGATCTTAGGCAATGGATTGTGTAGCAGGCTCTGTGGCCCATTTTGGAGATTCACACATTTCTCAGAAAGCAAAGGTATATTGAAAAACATTTTGGTTGGCACCGAAACAGAAGGTTAATGAAATTCCTCCCACCTTTTACAGTGATGGATGCCCTGGTTGGGATTTTCCTCACTTTCTGAAGATTTCTACTCATTTCCTGTTTTGTCTTTAGGCCAGGAAGTGTGGGAAAGTAAACCAAATGAAGATAAAGATGACAAATTAAAACCCTTCTCCATATAATTAAAGTAGATCTATAGCCTAAGGTTCTTGCGTTTTTAGTTTTGGACAGAATAAGGAAAGGTTTGAACCCCTGTCAGGTTTTACTGCTGTGTGTTAGAGATTTCCTCTCACTTTCCCTTTTGGGAATGACCTTCATTTACCAGACAGGAAATGAGGGGAAATCTGCAACAAGGAAACACAAAAAGCGGAGAGATGTTCCAGAATGTCCTGACTTTAAAGCTGAAATCTAGGTAGATAAAGAAACACATAATGCATCTCTGTAATCATTATTACAAAATGAGTTGATAAAAGCAATGCAAGTTTCCAAATGTGACTTGGTATCAGCCTGTTGCAGTCCTTTGCACAGCATTTCTTGAATGTGAGAAGGAGAAGCAGCACAAGGAGCAAATCAGTTAATGTAATGTCAAGAAGCATGCTGAAAGGAAGTGAGCAGAGTGACAGAGATGAGTGAATCCCTGGGCTGCTTCTAATTTCACTGTCCAGTCACAGGCTGGGGTTAGGTCCTGATGACCTGGAAATGCTTTGTGACTCCTTGCGGGTTGCAGTTGGAAGGTGAGCACGCACACTAGGCGGTGAAGGATTGCCCGTTTGCTTGGGGTCACTGAGTTTTCATGGCTTTGCGCTGAAGATATACACACAATTTGTGTTTTTTGGGACTATTTTGTTTTATGCCACAATTTTTCGCCATTGACATTATTTGCGTTCCATATATATATTTATATTGCATTTTATCCACTGAACACTTGATGATTCTGTGTTTTTTGCATTCATTAATTGGTCACCATTTACCTTTGTTGCAACTTGTGACACTAAGGGCTCGTTCACACTAGGCTGTTTTGCCAACGCTTGCCAAACGCCCCTATAGCGTTTGGCAAGCGTTGGTCCGGTGTTTGCGGAGCGTTTTTAACGCTCCGCAAACGCCGCATGCGCGGTTTAGCGGGGGTTGCTAGGCGTTTGCCGAGCGTTAATAACGCCCCACAAACGCCTAGAATGCATTTGAGTGGTGTTACCGCTCCGCAAACACCCCGCAACCGCGTCGCTTCAAAGCCTCCTGACTCGACCAGAGGCGTCCGTTTTGCCGCGACGCGACGCAAACGCTCCTGTTAGAACAGCACCATGTGCTGTAATGTGCAGAATTGGCAGAGGCGTTTGGGAAGCGGTAAAAACGCTTCCCAAACGCCTCTCTGCTGCCTGCACACAAGGCTAGTGTGAACGTAGCCTTATTGTTTCACATCTGTTGGGATAATTTTCTTTTTCACATGAGTCATATGGTTTTATGCTGATTGTTCACTCATTTTTTGATGGTTTTATGCTGATCACTTATGAATCAGTAGTGCAGCACCCTCTTACACATCATTTATTTGCCTTTATGTTGATTGTTCACTTTATGGATAAGTAGCGCAGCACCATTTCTTTCCTACATTTTGTTCACCATTTGATTATAGTTAGGTGTTAGCAGCCACTTAAGTTTTGTTTTTCGGATATCTGGCAGCACAGGAGGCTTCTCTTTTTCTTTTTTATTGAATCCTCCATCCACCTTGCATATGTGGGCTGAAAACCAATGAGAGTTTAAGCACTACTGCTTCTAAACACAGAAGAATCGTGTTTAGGAGAGGAATGTTTTGGTCAAAAACAGCAAAACATGGCAAAAATGTGTAAACTTGCCTCAGCGCAAGCCGCAATTAGCATTTCGGCATTAATTTCAATGGCAAATTCTTTGGCCAATTAAATGAATAACCGCCAAAGCACTAAACACGGTACCACTTTTACACTCGTTTTTGTAGCATTTAGCGTTTTTCAGCAGCCAGGAGAGCTTGGTGTCCAAGAGATCTTCAATGTACATGAAACCTAAGGGTCACCACACACGTAGCTATCTGGCTATATCTTTGTACAGTCAACTTTAGGTTTAACAAAACTATGCAGTATGAGAATCTACCTAATCTAGAAAATTTGTATCCAATCAGGCAGACCCTTGCACTTCATGGTTGTTGGTAGATCTAAATGAGATTGTACAATCAGATTGTAACGTGTGTAGTGAGCTTTGCAGAGATTTCCCCATACTTCCTGTTCTGAAGACGACCTTTTTACCAGACAGGAAGGGATCTGTAGTAAAAGCTGACCGGAGTTTTGATCCTTCCCCACTGTATCCAAAGTGTTTAGAAAGTTGTTACTATAGATATACTTTAGGAAAAGAGCAAAGGTTTGGCTGGAGCTATACTCTGAGTCAATAAGGGTTTGCTCAGACAGTACATGGTTTTTCCTCTGCTGTTCATAGAAGGGGAATGCGTCTCTGAGAGTGCGTGTGCGAGAGCGAGCGCACACACACACACACACACAAACTTTTTTTTTTTTACTACATAACCATTTTCCTTATTCTATACCATACAGTTTTGGGAATAGGGTTGGCTGCTCAAGTAAATGGTTCATGACACATTTCTTTGGATGATGTCGTCCTGCACACACTATTAGACTGTGTTTTGTTTTCAGAGGTGTACCTCCCCCCCGTAAGGTGTGTGTATATATACATTGACAGTGAAACATGTATACAAGTATCAGCGTGTGATGTCTCCGGCCGCGGGATCTCTCAGCTGATAAACAAGCATCTCGTATTGCCTTAGTCCTGGCTCAGGTTCTCAGCTCTCCTCTGTGTGCAGATGGAGGACATCTGCTGCTAGCAGTGACACTTAACCAGGGAGCGGGGGACAGCTGGGAGCCTAGCCAGTCCTTAAAGGGGAATTGTTTCCGATGGACATAACCATCAGTGTCTGTACACTTTGTGAATGTCTAAATTCCTCATACATTAGGGGAGGAGGAGGTTGCTTTCTCTTCTATAGTTATCCATCTCTTGTCTTAGATAAGCTAGATGACTCCATGTTCTTTCTCAGTCCTTTTTATTCGTGTGACTTGGCACTTGAGTCTATTCATTTTGGTTGCTGGTCTTGTTGGATGTGTTTTTTGTTTTTTTTTTTTTTGTTTTTTTACCCTGTTTATAGATATACATAATACCCAGGTTTGGACAGATGCCAGGAGCCAAGTAGATAATGGCTGCTGAAGGCAACCACATGCAGGAGTATCTGTGTGTTTGGCAGGGAATGAGTAGCCCCTTGTATTGGCTTCCTTTTTTTTTTCTTCCCCTCAACTACTTGCATACAAACTATGCTGATGCTTGTTGGATGATCTTGTGTATAACAGCAGCTGTGTGTCATTTTTTTTTTTTTTATTTAAAGTAAAGTCTAGTTTTAAATGGTAACCCATTATTCCTAACCCTAAGCTAACTGAGGCCTAGAGTTGCAGCCCCATTGAAGTCTATGCGGACTTGTAGCTCAGGCATGGTTGAAGAGTATTTTAGGCACAGGAGGGTAAATATCTTGTGGGTGGCTGTCACTGTTATGGAGAGGTAAGTACACATCTGGGAATGGAGTACTAGGTTATAATAGGGGGTAAATAGAGAGGAGTAACTGATTTTTGATTACAAACTGAACTAATCCTTTTAGAAGAAGTGGATTCAGAGGGTCCTACACATCAAGCAATGTCAGAAGAGAGGGAGTCTGTGGGCAAAGGGAGGTGTGCTGATGACACTGGGCACCAGCACTCTGAACATAAAAGGTGAGGCACATTGAGGGGTGAGGTTTGCTATGAATGGGGGAAAAAGTGTTCTTTGACTTCCAATCTAATCCCCCTTATGAGGACAGAAGGTTTATAGATGTGCTGCACTTACTGACAAAGTGTTGAACTCCAATTTGCCTTTATTAGATCTAATATGCTAACTGGTTATGAGCAAGAAGCCTGCTCCCATGCCTGGCTTTTAAGTGACACTGCGCTTTGCTGGGCTTGCTTTCTTCTGTCCCCAACTGAATATGATGCCTTGCATCTCAGTCTTTGCTGCTCCATTCAGCCTCTGGGGATGAGGAAAAACAGCCCTGTGTAAGCTTAAAGAATATGTTCACCTTTTCTAAAAAAAAAAAAAAAAAAAAATGCTTATTTTTTTTTTTTTTGCAGGTAAAAAAATTAACTTTTTTTTTTTTTTAAATTTTTTGTTTTCCTTCAAAGCCTGTAGAGCATTGCACTCACGATCAGAAGTTCTCGGGTGTAATCTCAGGCTCTTGCAGACTTCAGTGTAAGCTGTCTGCTCATACCTCGTAGGCAGGCAGTCACAGTGATAGGAAGAATCAATGAACTACCTAGAGCACTCAAGCGCCCTAGTAGTTCTTTGAGAACTATAAACCATCAGCTGCAAAAGCTGTTGTTACTTGATTCATTCACAGAAATCTGTGAATGAATGACATGGCTGTGTGGGCTGCACTCTTTTAAAATTTTGGTGTAGGGAGAAGATATTTGGCCTGTTGTCACAGATAGGAGAGGGGCATTGGGGAGAGGCTGCAGTAGCTGGAACATGTTACATGCTCCACCCTAAAAGACAGTGCAACATGTTCCCAAATGTGAACTTATCATTTAAGTTGGAGCTTACCCATAATGAACGGTCTTCCCATCCCCAAGGGACAGCTGTGGACCAAGTGCTGTAACATGCTTTTCTATACCTGATTGTAAAGGGTATTTCCATCACTAGTGGCAGCATTCAAAGGGAACCTGTTACTTTCCTGTGCATGGACAAAGCGCAGGTGTGTGTTAGAGATGTTAAACTAAAGGAATAGTCTGAGTTCCCTTTCATGACCACACGTGGAATACAACCATGCGTACTGCATTATATGTTATCTCAAGTGCTGAATATCAGAGGTTATGGTCAAAGTCTGGTATGGACTTTCACAGATGTTAATGTATTAAAAGAGAAGTGTGGGATTTATTTATTTTCTTTAAAATCATACTCCATCTGTCTCCTGATGGATCTAAGTTTGAGAACTGAGCGGTCGGACACTGCTGATCGCTCAGTTCTCCTAGCCACTCTGAGCAGGAAGCAGTGACTGCTCTGCCCCCCAGCACTCACTGGACTGCTGGGCTGTGAAGGGGGTGGGAGCTGTTGGCTCAGGTTCTCAGCAGATCATTGAGGCTGAGCCAGGTGCCGGTCCAAACATCTGGGTGGATCCCAACTTTAAAGTTGGGGTATTTTCCCAATCTGGACCAGTTGAGTGACGTCATCAATGGCGGACTTTAGCTCACCGTTGGCTAAAAACGCTTCACAGGAATGCAGAAAAAAACCGCACTCCTGTGATCCATAGAAGTACAGCCAAACAATCTTTGGCTGCACTTCTCCTTTAAACTATTGAATGCATGTTCTGTATGCAACAAGGAAGGTGCTGCATGATATGGTGACTGGGTGACTTTGCCAGCACTTTTCTAGAGTACTAATGTGTTGGGCACCATCACTCATTCATTTTTAGTTGGTATTTTATAAATACACATACAGTATAAATAGGGGGCCCTTTTTCATCAGTTTAGTAGTTTAGTAAGAACTAACTGCATTGCCTCCCAGCAACCAGTTCTGTTTGTGGCTATCCTGGAAGTGACAGACAAGTTTTGAATCCTTTTTGTTCTTATTCTTTGGGGTAATAGTTATTTGCACAAATACAGTGCTGTAGGTTATTAGTATGTTTGTTTCCTGTTTTGGGTTTAATTGCATCTAATACAACATTTCATACTGAGCATGGGCTTTTGTACCAGCCCAGCAAAAAGTGAAAATCTTTTCCTTTATAGACAGCTTAAGAGAGCGCTATATACTGTGCATAACTACATCATTTACCTGCTTTTCTGTGGTTTTTATCTTCTGCAGCCAGTCGCTGAGCCTATCCCAATATGCAGTTTTTGTCTGGGAACAAAGGAGCATAACCGAGAGAAGAAACCAGAGGAGCTCATATCATGTGCAGACTGTGGAAATAGCGGTAGGTACCTTTCATGGTCATTGTTACTTCAAGGGAGTTGTAAAAAATGTTGGTGAATCTGAGGAGTATAAAGGCCAAATGCACTTTTTACTGTAGTGCTTTGTGGAGGTGCGTGCTTTACCTTAAAGTGATAGTAAAGACAATTTAAAAAAAAAAAAAAATGTCATACTTGCCTGCTCTGTGCAGTAGTTTTGCACAGAGCAGCCCTGATCCTCCTCTTCGTTTATCCCCCACCGATGCTCCTGCCCTTTGCCTTTTGCCTAGTGCCCCCCAGAGCAAGCAGATTGCTATAGGGGCACCCAGGCAGCCTCGCTCCCGAGCAGCTGCTCTGTGTCCATTCACACAGAGCCGTGGCTCCTGCTGTTGTCTCAGCCAATGAGGAGAAAGAGTCCCCAGAGAGCGGAGGCTCTTGTGCACATCATGGATTGTGTTGACGCTCAGGTAAGTATTTGGGGGTTGAAGAAAATGAAGGGAGGTGATCAGCGCAAAACTGTTCAAGGTCCTGGGCTATCCTGGTATGCGGTGGTGGTGATGAAGAGAGTCAATCAGCACAAGAACTGAATCCTAGGTAGACCTGGTGGTGGGTAATGATGGTTAGGGTGTCTGTGGTGGGGGGCCCGTATGGCACAAAGGGCAAGCTCTCAAGAAGTACTGTAGCGGACTCTGTTAGGATGAGAAGGAGAAGAAGCGCCTCTAACTGCAGCATAACACTTTATTGAAGATTAAAGGTAGGAACACTCACATTTATGAGGTAAAAGTAATGCATGGTATGATATAACATCAGACGGGAGTGTAGTCATCCATATAACTGAGCTGTCATCTGTAAAAGGTCTCAACGTGGTGGCTGGAGGGGGGAGACAGCTGAGGTGCCGGCCTGAGTGCACGTCCTCCCTCTGGGCTGGGTGGAACGCAGCGGCGGCATAAGCACGATGTCAGTATCCCAAGGTGCACTGCGACGCGTTTCAGAGCATGTGCTTCCCGGGAAAGGCGGAAGTGTGCTCTTTTTTTCAAGCAGGGAAAAAGGAGCGCACTTCTGCCTTTCCCGGCCAGCGCATGCTCCGAAAAGCGTCGCAGTGCACCTTGGGATACTGACGTCATTGCGCTCACGCCAACGCTGAGTTCCAGCATGCGTTCCACCCGGCTCAGAGTGAGGACATTGACGCCGGCCGCACCTCAGTTGTCTGCCCTCCAGCCACCACGCTGCTCCAGCGGCACGCTGAGAACTTTTACCAATGACAGCTCAGTTATACGGATGACTACACTCCCCTGTCCGATGTTACATCATACCATCATACCATGCATTACTTTTACCTCATAAATGTGAGTCTTCCTACCTTTTATCTTCAATAAAGTGTTATGCTGCACTTAGAGGCGCTTCTCCTTCTCAAGTATTTGGGGGTGCTTGCTGCACATAATTTATTATTTTTTTTTACCTAGAATGCATGAAAGTAAAAAACCTTGAGCCTTTACAACCACTTTAATCCCTTCACGCCTAAGGGTAAAACAAATCTAAATGCCTAAGCATAATTTTGCAATGTTGACGTGTTGGTAAAACCATTCATATCATCACAACTACTTTGTACACCCAGGTGAATTATGCCTTGTTTTTTTTCAGGACAAATTGGGCTTTCATTTGGTGGTAAATGGTAACAGATATCTCCTGATTTTTTTAATTATCAAAGGAAAACTGGCCCAAAATAGTAAAAAAAAAAAAATTTTTTTTTTAATAAATTTAGCTGTGTTTTTCTTGTTACTACCATAACCTACCACCAAAGAACAACCCAAAATAAATTTTCCAGCTTTTGATGATCGCAGCGGTACCACATATATGTGTATGTTATTTGTTGTTTGTACCTGTAATACAGCTCAGAAACAATAGTGTTTTTTTTTTGTTTTTGTTTTTACCTAAAACACACTGGTACCAATTATTTATATATATATATATATATATATATATATATATATATATATATATATATATATATATATATATATAAAGCTGACATTTGACCCTGACCTTTGACCTAAACACTAACCCTTGCATTGAACTAGATCAAACCTTGATTTAGTTATTTTTTTCTTTTTAATATTTTTTTTTTTTAACAGTTTGCTTTTTTTTCTCTATGCAAGAAGTTACAACGTATCTCTCTCTCCCATTCATAGAGAAAAAAAAGGGGGCGGGCTATACAGTGACTGATCACTGTGATAGCCAATCAGAGGCTATCACAGCGTTCATGTGACCCGGAATCGGGAGTCCCAGGTCCTGATCATTAGAACGGTACCCGGGGCTCTCAGTGACACCCTGGTCTTTGTGCTGGGAGCACGCTGTGCGGCGCGCTCCCAGCAGAAAGGCAAGAACGCAAATATGTGGCCCAAGGGAAAAAAAGCCCAGTTCCTCGAGGCCGCATATTTGTGTGACGGCGGCGTGAAGGGGTTAATGCGCATTTGTTGTGATGCCATTCATTTTGAAGACAACACAGCTCCAAAGCACAAGCTTAGTAGTGTACTATAACAAATGGTAATACACTGCCGTGCTCTGCTTTGCCAAAAATGGTGCGTGTCTAGGTGTTTTTTTGTGTGGATGTTTTTGGTGCAATTTCAGCTCATTCATTTTACTGGCCAGATTATATGCAACACACCAGGTTGCCAAGCTGTGAATGGGGCTCATTCTCACCAGCCACTGTGTTGTAGCGCAGTGGCTGGTGTGCAGTCTAGCTGAGATCAGTGCTGTGATGATGCGCCAATCTTGGCAATTTGCATGGTTTCCGGTTTTTACATTTTTTTTTTTTTTTAACAAACTATTGTGATCTCACACACAAATCACATACAATTTCATTGCCATCCATGCAGTGCAAGGTAGTGGATGCTCTGCACTGCACTGAAAAAAAATACCGCAGTGAACCGGGCAGATAAAGAGACAAGACCGTTTGCCTTGTCATGTCGTGGACTGCACTGGAATAGCCACCCAACGCACTACCACAACATGTTTTGTGAATGGACCCAGAATCAGCTGGCTTCATTACTGAACAGTTTAATATTCTGTTCTCACCACTCGGTGGCAGACTAGGAAGGGAAAAACGCTTCACCAACAGCACCATGTCTGCAAATCTGATAAAGAGCATGGATCTGCTTATTGTATGATGTTTGTTTACAATTTTAATCTGAATTCTTTAACCACTTGCCCTCCAGAGGATTTACCCCCCCCCCCCTTACTGACCAGGCCGTTTTTTGCGTTACAGCTCTGCGTTACTTTATCTGAGAATTGCGCGGTCATGCAACGCTGCACACACATGAAATTTACGTAATTTTTTTCCCCCCCACGAATAGCGCTTTCTGTCGGTGGTATTTGATTGCCTGTGCAATTTTTTGTGCTATAAAAAAAGAGACTATTTTGAGAAAAAAAAACAATATCCAGTAATAAAATTTAAAAAATCAAGTTTTGTCATAAATTTAGGCCAAAATATATTCTGCTACATGTCTTTGCTAATAAAAAAAACCCAATACGTGTAAATTAACGTGAAAGTTATAGTGTTTACAAATGGCGGTATAGATTCTGTATTTTTTTTTTTACTAGTAATGGTGGCGATCAGCGACTTCTAGTGGGACTGCGGCAGGCATTCTGACACTGGGGGGGGGGACTGACTTGGTGTCGCTGACATCCCCAGTGACACCAATACAGTGATCAGTGCTAATAAAAAGCACTGACACTGTACTAATGGCACTGGGCAGGAAGGGGTTAATGTGGGGTGATCAAAGGGTTAACTGTGTGCTGTTTGCTGTTTTACATGGGTTGTGTCTGTGTTTCACTGTAAGCACACTGCTTTGCATGGCTTTGCTATGCACAGCCATGCAAAGCAGTGTGCAGGAGCTGACGGGAGAGAACTGTATTGTTTACAAACAGTCCGTGAATGGCGTCGTGAGTAGGGCACGCGTGCGCTTCAGGCGTGCCCCCTACCCAGGAATGCAAAATCACGTTTATATGTGTGTGTGTACGTACGTACGTACGTACATGAGTATGTCTGCCATAGGGCAGTGGGAAAGTGGTTAAAGGGGAGCTCCACCCAAAAGGAGAAGTTTAATCCTTTGTCCCCTGCTCCCCATTTTGGATTGGCACCTTTGGGGGGGGTTGGAGCAGGTACCTGAATTTGACAGGTACCAGCTCCTGCCATCGCTGTGATTGCCAAAGCAATCAAAAGCGGATGTTGTCCTCCTACCCTCCCTCCACGTAGTTTTCTGGGACACATGACAGGTCCCAGAAGATGACAGGGACATTCACAAAGCGCAGCGCTACTTGCACATGCGCAGTTGGCACCCAGCTGTGTGAAACCACAAACTGTCACAGCCGGGTGCCCACACTGAAGATGCCGGTGCCAGGGAGAAAAGATGGCCCGGTGAAACCAGCCACGGTGAGGACACCGCTGGACTGAGGGACGGGTAAGTGTCTGTATTTTAAAAGTCAGCAGCTACAGTTTTTGTAGCTGCTGACTTTTAGGTTTTTTTTTCCGGGTGGAACTCCGCTTTAACCACTTCCAGACCGGACACTTTTACCCCCTTCCTGACCAGGGCAATTTTCAGCTTTCAGCGCTATCACACTTTGAATGACAATTGCGCAGTCATGCAACACTGTACCCAAATTAATTTTTTACCATTTTTTTTGAGACCGATAAAGCTTTATTTTGGTGGTATTTATGCACCACTGGGATTTTTATTTTTTTTGCTATGTAATGAAAGTCCAAATATTTTGAACAAAAGTGTTTTTTTTAATAATATTTTGCAAATAAATAATATTTCATCATACATCTTTGCCAAAATGTATTCCGTTATCTTTTTAGCAAAACAAAAACAAATTAGTTTATAACCAAAAATTATAATTTTTAAACATTTTTTCTTTACATTTTTATTTTATTTTTTTATATTATTTTTTTTTTTTATTTTTTTTTTTTTTTACATACTGTCACCCTAGCAGTACAGTGTCTTACAGTACTACTTGTGGGGGGTGATGAAGATTTTTTTTTTTTTTACTGATTGCTTTTATACCCATATAGGATGTAAAAGCAATCATTTCTCTTTCTCTCTGTGTGCATTCCTGCACTCATTGAGAAATACTGAGTGAGCTGTGATTGGTCACAGCTTGTCACATGGTACAAGGCTGTTGTGAATAGCCTTGTACCATGTGACCTCTGTGATCATTCACAGATTTCACACATAGTAAGCAATGATGTCACAAGTGACATCTTGCTTACTACTTTGCATGTGATCACTGATTGGCCAATCAGTGATCACATGATCGGGACCTCGTACAGAGGTCCCGTCCGACGATCGGTGTTTCACTGTGTCCGGAGGACACAGCGGGCACCGGATCGCGGTGCTGCGCGCTCCCAGGGAGCGCGCACAAGCAGGGTGCGGGGAGGCCGTTCATAAACAGCCACCCGACCCTGTACTGCCACCGTCCGGCCGTTTATATACAACGGCCGGTCGGGAAGTGGTTAATATTAATGGGACATGAATTATAAAAGTGCAGTTATTCTGACACTAAAGCTATATGCATAGCACTTGTATGTTTTCCACACTTTTTCTCAAGTTTTCGCTTAATATTCCAGCTTCTTACTAAAATGCAAAATCATAAAATTTCATCTTTATATAGAAGACAATCTACTCGTTATATCATACAGTTCTCTGCAAGCATCCTATAAATTCTTCATTAAGTCCTGCAGGCTATGGTGCTTAATGAATGAATAATATTATTCTAGGTGATCATTAGTATACATATAGTGTTGTGTGTATCCTTAGCACCAGTATGAAGCAGAACATTTGCTAAATGGTTGTCATGCTTGTTTTCAAATTTTGGGGTCTTTAAGATTTCTGCATGAAGCTTTTGCCTTCTTTACATGTTTGAGTTTCTTTACACAGTGCCAGAACATACTTTAACCTCTCACCCTCCGGAAGATTTACTCTCCTTCCTGACCAGACCATTTTTTGTGATACGGCACCGTGTTACTTTAACTGACAATTGTACAGTTATACTCATAAAGGCTGTAAAAGCAATCATTTCTCCTTCTCTCTAGCTGAATTCTTGCAGCCATTGAGAACTACTGACTAAGCTGTGATTGGTCACAGCTTGTCACATGGTACGAGGCTGTTGTGAATAGCATTGTACCATGTGAACTCTGTGATCATTCACAGATTTCACACGTAGTAAGCAATGATGTCACAAGTGGCATCTTACTACTCTGTGTGTGATCACTGATTGGCCAATCAGTGATCACATGATCAGGACCTCGCATGGAGGTCCTGTCCCACGATTGGTGTTCCACTGTGTCCAGAGGACACAGCGGGCACCGGATCGCGATGCTGCACGCTCCCAGGGAGCGCGCACAAGCAGGGTGCGGGGAGGCCATTTATAAACGGCCACCCGACCCTGCACTGCCACCGTCCGGCTGTTTATATACAACAGGCGGGCAGGAGGTGGTTAAAAAAAAATGGCCAGAAACGGAAGTGACATCGCTGTGGTCCTCCAAGGGCATAGAGATGTGTGGCGGCTATCTTTCCTTCTCTCATCTCTATGCCCAACGCCGGGATCGATGGTTTCTCAGGTAAGAAAAAATGGAAAACCCACCCATTTATTCTCTAGGTGCTCTGCTTTAAAATAAATAAGGCTTCTTTACTGTTTCTAAGACATTTTAAAAAATACTGATTTTAAAATGTAAATAAAATGTGGCAGAAATGGCTGGGGGCTGAAGTGGTTAATGAGAAAAAAATTAATACAAATTAATAAAAGGAACTGTAGTATCAGGCTACAACATGACAAATGTGAAAAAAGTGAAAGGGGTCTCAGTACTTTAAGAATGCACGGTGTGTGTGTGTGTGTGTGTGTATATATATGTATATGTATTTATGTGTATATATATATATATGTATATGTGTATATATATATATATATGTATATGTGTATATATATGTATATGTATTTATGTGTATATATATGTATATGTGTATATATGTATATATATATGTGTGTGTGTGTGTGTGTGTATGTGTGTATATATATATATATATATATATATATATGTGTGTGTGTATGTATGTATGTATGTATGTATGTGTATGTGTATATATATATATATATACACACACAAACCTGAATTTTTAAAAGGTCTGTTTAGATTGTTCTATAGTTGAGCTTCTTTATTGCAAAAACTGGTGGGACTCTGTTTTCCATAAAGAGTGCTTTGTAATTTTGGTGCTGTAAATACAGCAAATTGATAAATATGATGAGGTCTTCTCTTGTTCCTGGCTGCACTGTCCTGTCCCCTGCTGCCTTACAGGTTGCTTTCTCCCTGGAGCTCCTGGTTTACCATCTGGTATTTGGCATAGCATAATATAAATGTATTATGCCCAACAGTACACTGGACACCATGAGACAAGCTAACAGTCTTTATTGGAGGCAGCATGGCTTCTTGTCCTTCCCATTTCTCTGATAAATCATTTTGTTCTCATGGGGATGTTGTTATAAACAGTTTTCAAGCTGTTAGGAAAGCTACCAGTGGTATAATGTAAGGAGTTCAAGTTGGTTCCAGCAGCAGTCCCATGTTCAGTGCTCAGTTCTGCATGCATGTTTATGTATGTATGCATGCCTTTGCGGTTTGTTTTTTTGCATTTTTATGCAATTGCAGTGTTTTTGCATGGAGCCAAGTGTGTTTTTTTTTTTTTTTTTTTTTTAACACACTTGGCTCATTAAGCTACTTTTAGTTTTTCTTGCATATGCGTTTGTACTGTGTTTTATAGAATAATTCCAGGCATCTGCATTTTATACATGGTTACATTGGTCCATCTTGGGCCAATGTAACGATGTATATGATGTATTTGGCCGATGCCTCTGGAAGTGGGGAATCACTGAAGTAGAAGCTGCTGATATGTTAAATCCACGTTTGATTGCATATGGTGTAAATAAGCCCTGTTGGTTTTATCAGACCTTTGCTCTTTACAGATGAGGTTGTAATATCACTACACACTTTTGTAGACACCTGCAGTTATGCAAATAGGATGCAAATAGGCTGCCATAACTGTTGGTCATAAATTCTTAACATGGTACAGAGGGGCTGCCTATGTTGCTTTTTCCTGGTTTCTAATCGCAAATGTAGAAACAAATGAGGCATGTCATATTTTAGCACATCTTTCATTTTGTGCAAATATTGGCCTAGCCAACGCTGCTGAGTAGCAGATAGATGTACTTTAACTCTCCCCTCCAGAGTTTGGGGCAAGACACTTATCTCATCATGCTCCTCTCTGTGGAGGTAATAAATTCATGCAAGTTACCCACTGTGCACCTCAGTGTTCTCATTCCCAACAATGCAGGTACGAATAAAAAATATTGCACCAAAACCAGGTCTTAAAGTGAATTCTTTTTCACCTGGTTCAGACAATGTTTCCCATCACAGAATCTTTTGTTACCTATATTTGGGTGATTGCACTTTTTTGTTAGGTTGTTCTGTTGTAAACCTAATTTGGGACTTGAAGTTTACTCTTACCTGCTGTGACTTGTTTTGTCATGTTGCTCATTTCTTTTTTTCTCTGCCTTTAGGTCACCCGTCCTGTCTTAAGTTCTCTCCTGAACTCACAGTACGAGTTAAAGCCCTCCGCTGGCAGTGTATAGAGTGCAAAACCTGCAGTTCGTGCCGTGACCAGGGCAAGAATGCTGTAAGTGTTACATTTGGTAAAATCAGATAATCGGTTATAAATCAAGCTTTTGTGTGACTGTGGTGACTTCAGTTGGTATTCTCCTGGTTGCTGTAAAGAATTGAAGAAAGAAGCGTGAAATTCTAGCAAAACTTGGCAACTGTTTTTCCACCTGTAACATTAAATGGGTAACTCTTTATTGGTCCTTTATACTGCTGTGTTCTGATACTATACCCTTCATTTCAGGACAATATGTTATTTTGTGATTCGTGTGACCGTGGGTTTCACATGGAGTGCTGCGAGCCACCCCTTACACGAATGCCAAAAGGTGAGATCTGTGTGACGTTTTCTGTTCAATCCTTGTGTTGTCAGTTGCTCCATCATTACTGGCACAGTTAAGAATACTACTACAGACCGGTATAGATTTTTGTTAGTTATTTATCTTTATAATTTGCCTTATAAATAAAGGTGATGAAAGTATAGATGTGCATATTGGATGGTACACATTTGGTGTGACAATGATAAGTCAAGTTCAGTGTAAGTATGCAAGCCTAAATAACAGAGGTATACCGCTCAGGTAAACAATCCAGATCAATCCACAACAGGTGAAAGCTCTGGCTCGCCACCACACACAATAGGAAGAAGAGTCAGCCGCACACCGGAGGATAAATATATAAAGAATAGGTGAGCGCACAGTAAAATCACATCAAAAAGCTGCTAGCATAAAAGGATAGAACCCCTAAATCCTCTAATATAATTGGTATAGCAATATGCAGCACTAAAAATTTAAAGAGACTAACTAAAATCTGGTATCAAGATATATAGTGAATGGATGAATGACTATATCCAATGATAAATATGAAAATATAAAAATATTACACCGAAAATATTGCACTAACGATATATATATATTGCACTATAAATATACAATTGTAAACATACTATTATTATTATACAGTATTTATAAAGCGCCAATAGTTCACTCAGCGCTGTACATTACAAAGGGGGACAGAACATGTGACAGAACAATAACAATACAATGCAAAACATGAGGGGATCGAGGGCCCTGCTCTTTCGAGCTTACAATCTAGGAGACATATAAGAATATATCAAAGTGTTTAAAAGTGCCAGCAAAAAAGCAATCCAGTAATGTTGTAGCTGGATAAAAATGTGAACAGTGAGAAATACTGCACCAAAAGGTGAATGTAAATATAAATAAAGTAAAATAAATAAAGTTCATAAAATGTCACAAAAGTACTCAATAATCCGTAATCAAATATATTCGTGACTGGATGAGGATCAAATGATTTCAAACTTCAAACCCAATAGTGATACTGGTGACTGGGATAAGGAATGACTCCAGTGCTCGTGACTTCAGATGGTGAACAATAAATATGTGCTTGCTCTTACCAGAAGCGCAAGTCATATGTGCATGTAGTGATATTATCCAAACAGAACCCTGGTGGTCATCATGGATCTGGTCAAAGGCAGAAGAGGGCTCCACTGGCACACTCATACAGGAGGGGAATCACTCCACACGTCCAACAGACCAGTCCAGCACAGGGGGTGGGGAAGGAACTTCTCCTTAATACCCAATACAGCCCAGCCATGGCACCAATAGATGTCAGTCTTCCTCCTTAAATATGGCTCAGTAAACCAAGCCACAAGACAGGAATATGTGAACTAAAGATAGCTGCGGGACCAACATGCGGCCTCGGCGGCGTGAGGTCAGCACGGCAAGGCTCCTCCCTGGCGCGTTTCGTGCGACAGCACGTTATCTGTTCCCCCATCTCCCTTGTGATAAATGAAGTCAGGAGCAACATGGATTTCATCATTCTGGTTTCAGAACTGCCTTTTCCTGGTTGTTACAGCCAGGGAAGTGGCTGATCACAGATCTGTGAGTCATCAGCTGCTCTTGTATTTAAAAATAAAAAAAAATTAAAAAAAATTCAAAGCATCCTCAGCCTCTTGAGCTCATGAGCAAATGCGTACATGGGTCTGGCACGCATACACAAACAGTAATTACACCACACGTGAGGTATTGCCACAAATGTCAGAGTGAGAAATATTTCTAGCTGCATAGCTCACGTTAAATTCTAAACTGCTAACCTGTAAAGGCTTTTAAAGTGTTGCCTTTTATGTATCATTGTTTGTCGCCATTTCACAGGCGCCATTTTAAATCTTGACATCTTTGGTATCTCTATTCTTAACACATCATGATCTTTTATATTTTGCTAAACGAATTGGGTATTAAATGAATTTTAGTGTACACAAGCACAGTATAAGTGTAATGTTTTTTACTCAATTTGTATTTGGTAAAAGGCTTCACAAATATCAGGTGAGATGAAAATTACAACAGCGACCGTTTTTATTCTCCACGGCTTCTGCTTTCAGAAAATATGCTTGAGGGTTCTAATATGCTGAGGGTTTTCTAGCAAAAAATTCTGATTTTAATATGTTTTTGAAAAATTGCCCTGGATGAAAAGCAGTAAGACCTTATTCTTTTGCCCGTATCAAACTCTGTCATGTTTCTGGAGTGACTAAGGGAATTAAAACAAACATTTGACCATTTGTTATGTAAAGAATCACTAATATAGAAATGATTATTCAGTTTAATAAATCAGCAACCTTTTGTGGAGCTTAGTAATTTTATTTGACCACCTTGGGCAAAACAACCAAAATGTTAGTCTCCTACAGCAGTGGTCGGCAAGCCGCGGCTCGCGAGCCACATGCGGCTCTTTACCCACTCTAATGCGGCTCTTCTGTGTGCCGGGCGCCTGCTCCCCTCCCTCCTCTCGGTCGGCCGCTCCCCTGCCTCCTCTCGGTTGGCAGCCCCAAAAGTCCGCGCGGACCTTTTAATCCGGCCCGCGGATGTGGCTGTCAGGATGTGTGTAGGCGGGGCAGCGTGCCGAACGTGAGGGGAGGGGAGCTAGGCTCCTCTCACAGTCCGCCCTGAAGACCCGAACGGCGCGGGAAGACAGCGAGAGGAACGCAAAAGGTAAGTGAATTGACACGGGGGACTTGGCTTACTAGAAGGGGGGGGGGGAATAGTACTGTGGGGGATGAAATACTATATGAGGGATGAAATACTTTATGAGGGATGAAATACTTTATGAGGGATGAAATACTATATGAGGGATGAAATACTATATGAGGGGATGAAATACTATATGAGGGATGAAATACTATATGAGGGATGAAATACTATATGGGGGATGAAATACTATATGAGGGATGAAATACTATATGAGGGATGAAATACTATATGAGGGATGAAATACTATATGAGGGGATGAAATACTATATGAGGGATGAAATACTATATGAGGGATGAAATACTATATGGGGGGATGAAATACTATATGAGGGATGAAATACTATATGGGGGGATGAAATACTATATGGGGGGATGAAATACTATATGAGGGATGAATTACTATATGAGGGATGAATTACTATATGAGGGATGAAATACTATATGAGGGATGAATTACTATATGGGGGGATGAAATACTATATGAGGGATGAAATACTATATGGGGGGATGAAATACTATATGAGGGATGAAATACTATATGGGGGGATGAAATACTATATGAGGGATGAATTACTATATGAGGGATGAATTACTATATGAGGGATGAATTACTATATGGGGGGATGAAATACTATATGAGGGATGAAATACTATATGGGGGGATGAAATACTATATGAGGGATGAAATACTATATGGGGGGATGAAATACTATATGAGGGATGAAATACTATATGGGGGGATGAAATACTATATGAGGGATGAAATACTATATGAGGGATGAAATACTATATGGGGGGATGAAATACTATATGGGGGGATGAAATACTATATGAGGGATGAAATACTATATGAGGGTCGAAATACTATATGAGGGATGAATTACTATATGGGGGATGAAATACTATATGAGGGATGAAATACTATATGAGGGATGAAATACTATATGGGGGATGAAATACTATACGAGGGATGAAATACTATACGGGGGATGAATTGCTATGGGGGATGAATTACTATATGGGGGATGAATTACTATGGGGGATGAATTACTATATGGGGGATGAATTACTATGGGGGATGAATTACTATATGGAGGATGAATTACTATATGGGGGATGAATTACTATGGGGGATGAATTACTATGGGGGATGAATTACGATGGGGGATGAATTACTATATGGGGGATGAATTACTATGGGGGATGAATTACACTATGGGGGATGAATTACTATATGGGGGATGAATTACTATGGGGGATGAATTACTATATGGGAGATGTATTTTCAGTTTTAAAAATGTGGCTCTCAAAATAAATTTCAATCATGGTTTTGGCGAGATTTGGCTCAGTTGAAAAAAAAGGTTGCCCACCACTGTCCTACAGTAATGGGATCTTGTCTGCATAGCTCTTAGTTTTTACAGCACTGAAATGAATCAAGTTGTAAACGTTACTATGTATGCAGTGGTACAGGTATTCAGGTAAACAAAGGGGATTACAGAATGAATGGCAGACACAGATATTAAATGAGTTCTATGGTCACGGCATATATCTTCATGTTCTAAAATCACTATAATAGCAATACAAACAAAGGCTATTGTTGGCAAATACTTGAAAATCCACCTTTCATGTTGTGAGCTCTGCCTGTCTGCTAACCATCTCTTTCCACAAATTTCTGTATTCCAGCATGCTTTGCAGCTTCTCATCTGCTGCTTACTTTAAATTTCTAAGGACTACCTGTCCCATGGTACCTTGCTGCCTGCAAGCAGTGATTCCTGTACTGACTCCTCCTGAAACTTTTCCTCTCAGCACCTCTGTAGTTCAGAAGGCAGACTCTGTGAAATGTGTGACACAGCAGTGCCTACTCACAGGGCATAGTGACTACAGGTCACAGAATGCAAGGAAGTAAATGTGCAGGGATCTTCACAAATTACAAACATCAGGATTATTTAGATTTATTAGCAGTAGACTATAAATTGAAATACAATGTATTTGAATATAAATGTAAAATTTTGACCATAGATATGCTAAAGGTACTAAAGAGGGGACAACTGGTTATGTACATCTGGCTCTAAAGCATCGTCAATAGCTTCTAAAGACTTGAACCTTCGCTTATTTTTCATCTGTAAAAAAAAAAGAAATGCAGTCTGTGTATGGGACTGATGTTGTTATAATGGGTGGTTAGCATTAGTGGATGCATTGTAATTATCAGCCACATGTCAATGCATTTTTGTTATCAGTATTCACCTTCGCCCTTCTTCGTTTGTAGGCATGTGGATATGTCAGATCTGTCGACCACGGAAGAAAGGCAGAAAGTTACTTCACAAGAAGGCAGCACAGATCCGAAGACGTTACACTAACCCCATTGGAAGGCCTAAAAATCGTTTAAAGAAGCAGAATGCATCGTAAGTGGCATTGCTGAGAATTTCATTATGCAGTACCACACTCTAGAGTACATTGTACTATGTAAACACTGACACCTGCTAGGAAATAACTTTGCCTTTTTCCTATCCATCCTTGCCCAATGGTGGTACGGATCACAGTAATGGGCAACAGTAAGTTGTTAAAGGCCGTGGAGTAAGGCACCAGCTACATATTTTGACAGATTTCATATAAGTGTAACTCATTTGTTTTCTTTTTCTAAACTTATAAAACTAATTTGCCCTTTTTCTGCTTTGTAGGTCTAAAGCTCCATTTGGTAAAGGTCGTGGTGGCCAAGGGAGAGGGAGGAAGCGCAAGTTATCAACGTGTACATCTTCATCAGAGGAGGATGGTAGGAACTCTGATCCTACACATGGCTGTGGTCCTACTGTTCCCTTCAACAAGAAGACAAAAGGTCTCATTGATGGCTTGACTAAGTTCTTCACTCCTTCTCCTGATGGACGCAAGGCACGAGCGGAAGCATTGGACTATTCCCTTCAGCGTTCACGTAAGAGAGGGCCACGCAAGTCTGGACAGATGGACTGGGGTAAGGGAACATTACTGGAAAAGCCAGGGCTTTGTAATTGGCCTTTGAAAACAGACTAATGGTTTATTTACAGGTTGAAGGAAATATTTAGAGAGGGAAACATAGAGGCTATTGTTGTTGAACTCCTTATGAACCTGCTAGTTTCTTGGCTTTCATGCCGATTCAGAATACTTTTAAAAGTCACTTATCATAGCAAGTATGGAGATCTGGACTTCTGAGTTTGACATTTTATGCATTCTTGTTCCAGGGCAGTGACTGATAAAGTATCGAAGCCAGGGATGCCAGGTAACTAGTATTTACAAAAGGTGGTCAGCATTGGCAAGCCTCTCTGTTCCCCTCAGTACAGGTTTCCTTTCAGTATCTACTATTGATTTTACAAACATACCGCAGGGATTTTTGGTTTTCTAACTGGGACATAAGTTTCTACAATTAACTGATCAGATTATATTGTGAAGCCCTTTTTTGTACTTTCCACCTTTAATGCATTTGTATTAATGACGAGCCAAGGTCTCATTGCCTTTACCCTACCCTTTAAGGTTAAATCTGTTTAAGACTGTTACACCCGTATTTATTAGGTAGCATGGCTGCAAGAAAACCCACCCCAAACCATCCCTCCTGAATGCATGCATGGAGTTCTTCTCCCTGTTGGCAGCTGTCGATTTTATATATGGTGTGGCTGTGTAGGGCTCTGTCCACACAGTCGTATCATTATTTCTCAGAGATCTGTAAATTAACTAGTTCCATCTGCTAACATGGCAGACGGACTTGTAGTTTTCAGTGGAACACAAGTGTGGTTATTACTGTATTGACTACTTGTAGTAGATCGACACATCCACCAGCTTTATAACTGAAAATCTGCTGGAGTCTGCATTACCCCCACAATCCACAGATCGTAGTCGCAATACGTTGTGGGCTTATTTGAAAAAAAAATTGCTAATAATACACATATTTTGCCTAAAGTGTGTGTGTGTTTGTGCAAAAGGTGGATTTAATCTTTAACTTCCTGTTCTTGCATCCCTCCTTCAGTGGTCCTTGTAATGATCTTGGTAGGAAAGTTAACTTGTTTTTATTTGCTGAAACCCTGAAGTCTGTGGGACCTGAGATCGCATTTTCTATTAAATCAAGTATATCACATAGTGAAGAAGATCTGTTAGGGAACCCCAACAAAATAAAAATCCTTATAACTTGGGAGTACTTTAGAAGTGGGTGCTAAATATTCTACGTAAACTTAGTGCAAGGTGTCTTATTTTTTAGACAAACGTTTATTTAATACTAAAGTGAATGACGCAATTATCACTTTTCTACTACAGACAATCGAGATGGTTGGGATTGCAAAACAGATACAGATGACCGACTAGGAATGGTTCCTGAAAAAGAAATTGAACTTTTTGAAGACATTCAGCAACAGGCACTGCAGGTAAGGACCATGTCTTTTGTACTGTCAGTACCCTATCATTAAAAGAGAAGTATGGGTTTCAGTAAAAATAAACCCATTATGCTCACCTAGGTGGATGCAGTATTGGTCCGATGTTGCATCTGTCCCCCACTGCTTCTAAGACTGAAAACTGAGCGATCAAACACCACTGATCGCTCAGTTTTCAGTCTTCGCTGAGCAGAGAGCTGGTGACTGTCAGTTACTAGCTGTCTGCTCTGCCCCTCCAGCTCTCACTGGACTTCTGGGCTGGGGAGGGGGTGGAAGCGGCTGGCTGAGCCTCTCCATGGCTGGCTGAGTGGCTGAGACAGCTGCCAGTCAGGAATCTGAATGAGATCCCGACTACATTTGGGATCAATCCAGAGCCTGGACTGACTGACATCAGCCAACAGCAGACTTTAGCCCACTGTAGGCCGAAAACAGAACAAAACGAACAGCACTCGTGATCCCCAGGAGAAGCCTAGCCAAATAGGTTTGGCTTAACTTCTTATTTTAAATTCTATCTAAAGCTAAACATTTTCTTTTGGATTTGATGTTAAGGGGTTATAACCATTAGGGAGACTTGCTAACATTACTTGTTCTGGTTTGCATGGTTACCTGAATAGAAATAAAATCCAGTTTTTTGAGTTGTCACCAAAACAGTAATAAGGGAGAAATCTAATCTGGCACCAGTTACAGTAACAACTAATAGAAAAAAGTCCCCTCCCTTTTGGAGAGATTTCTCTTATTACTTGTGTCTGCAAGACAGGAAGTAAAGGGAAGTCTACCCAAATGGGACATGGCAAAGAAAAAACTGTCTCAGGTGTTCTAACTATTCACTAATCTATGAAAAAAAATGGCTTTCAGTCTACTTAGGATTAGGCTCACACTCTTGCGGGTGAGGAATCACAACTGTTCCTGCAACCAATACATGCTTCTCTTTAAAAACGTGCAGGGCTGCTATTCATTCTTAATGGCACCCCCACGAATTCAAAAACGCAGCGGGTGCCCGAACCACAGTGATTTCCCGGCTACTGCTTTTTCAAAATGCTGCAGGAACATTTTTTCCCTGTGTGAAACGCAGCCACAGCACTGCAATCAAATGAATGGGCTGCTGTGCCCGCACAAATGCTGCCTGAAAAGCCACAAGAGTGTGAACCTAGCCTAAATGTGGAGGATGCAACACCCCTTCCACTACTGTGGTGGGAAAGCACTGGTTATTTGACTTGGATTGCAAGTGCTTTTTTACCTTCCTTGAACGGTGCATGATGTGCATCTAGCATTTGAAAAGGTACTGGATCACACATCCTGTTAACACTAGTTTTCCCTGGAGGATGATGAATATACCATTCAAGTCATTAAATACCTGGTGAAATGTTCCAGTTTGATTATCCACAGAAGCTAAAAGCTAAATGAGCCAGTTGTGTACAAGCTACCTCATCCAAATAAACCTTGATTTGGTGAAAATGTTACTGCATAACCTGTAGAAAAAAAAGTCGAGTTTTTTTGTGGTGTTATCTGCATACATTTAAGTTGTACAAGAAATGCTGATACTGTAAAGATCTCAATCCTTTTTTATTACTGGTCTTATTAGGGATCTGATTCTGAAAGGTAGTGCTATAGTTAAAAAGTGCCACCTTGTAGCATCCCTACGGCACCAGGTTTGTAAAGCCATTGCATATCTATTGCCCATACACTCTTCGAGTGGAACTTCCCTCTCTCAATCAACATGGACTATTTTTAATCCTCGTGCTGCTAGCATTAGTAAATGGAAAGTATCATAATTACAGGTGTTAAACTTTTTTTTACATTTCTTCGATTACTTCCTGGTTTCCATGCCTAGGCAAATGATGTCCTACATCTCAGCAGTCTTCAGGAGGGGGAGAGTTCACAGCTCAGCCAATGACTGAGATGGGGGCAGATGGGTTCCAGGAAGTAAATGCTACATGAATCATCTGCCCTTACTCAAGATGGCCACTGTCAAAAATGCCAGGGTGCAATTTTTCAAAATGATTTCTCAGCAGAATAAATCATGGAGACATGGATGGATAAGGGAGTTTGCTCTGAATATTAACAATTAAATATCATTTTAGGTTTGTATTGCTCAGATGCAGTGCAGTTCCACTTTAAGTCAGTAGGACTATCTATTGGACAGTTGATAACATTACAAGCTAATGTAAAGTGAACTTATATTGCACACATAAGGTTTTCTTTCCTTTCCTTTATGGTAATAAACGTCAACTTGCATGGAGCAGCAGGCACTAATTTGATAGTATAAAACACAGAAGTTTAGGGGACACTGTCAAGAACTTAAAGAAATCAAGTATTGTAAATATATACTTGCAGTGTTTTTCCTTTCCCTAAATTTATTCACTTGCAGTGTTCCTCTGAACTTGAGTTAGTTCCCTAGCATAGCTTCTTCCCTCCTTTATATGTCATAGCCCTCACCCCTTCTGGGAGCGCAGTTACTCTCTGTGATATAGTCAAAGACCATGGGCATGATACAGGAGATGGTCAGAGACGGCGGATATGATACAGGAGATGGTCACAGGATACAGGAGATGGACAGAGACGGCGGACAGGATACAGGAGATGGTCAGAGACGGCGGACAGGATACAGGAGATGGTCAGAGACGGCGGACAGGATACAGGAAATGGTCAGAGACGGCGGACAGGATACAGGAAATGGTCAGACAGCGGAGAGATTACAGGAGATGGTCAGAGACGGAGAGGTTACAGGAGATGGTCAGAGACGGCGGACAGGATACAGGAGATGGTCAGAGACGGCAGACAGGATACAGGAAATGGTCAGAGACCTCGGACAGGATACAGGAGTTGTTGCAGACTGGGTTCATTTTACATGAGACCACTAGAAATCACTGCCTAATGGCGCAATAGGGTAGCACACAATAGTGTCTGCAATGACCCAGAGGGCTGCACAAAAAGTGCCAAATGGCCACAGGTTGAGTACCAGGGCTATAGAGTATATACATGAGTGACAGCTCTGAGGCTGCTTAATCACATCCAAAATGGTGGCACCCACCTGCAGTCTCAAGCCTTTTGGATGTTTTTACAGGCAAGTAAAAACTGTAGCTGCTAACTTTTAATAAACACACACTTACCTGTCCCAGAGTCCAGTGATGTACTCACCTGCACCGTCCCTTCTTTCCTTCTTTCCACGGCAACAGCATCTCAAGTGTGGGCACCAGGCTGTGACAGCTTGTGGCTTCACAGCCTGGTGCCCACTGCACATGCACGAGTCGTGCTGTGTATCCTGATTGGTCTTGTGAAAGTTCCCAGGAGACTGCGGGAGGAAGGAAGGGGCCGAACTTCCTGCTCTTTGCTGCGGTGAACTGTCAGAACCAGGTTCTCGCTCCCCTCTACCCCCAAAAGGTGACCAATATGGTAGTGGAGGGGGGGGGGGGAGGCATACAAGCGGAGCTTCCACTTTTGGATGGAACTCCACTTTAAAACATGTTAAATGCACATAAAATTTCAAGGGAAGGTTATTGTTAAAATGAATGGTCTCTTTAAAATAGTCTGCATTTCTGTGCGGTCTGCTGTGTGTTGAGGGACAGTGACTATAATACATCTTTCTTTATTGTTCACTCATTTAAAGAGAGAACAATATCTTCAAGCACAGCAGGATGTGGCTAATGCTTGTGACGATTCCATGTTCCTAATGTAAAAACACAACTTTGTACTTTAAAGGCCAACTCGGGGCAACTAAAAAATCATCCCTTGCAGTGGGGGCTGTGCCTTCACTGCCAAGGATTAAATGATTGTTTTGGCTCAGGGACAGGAGAAACAGTTTATCACCTGAGCCTCTGCACCCTTGGCAGATGGCACATCTACATTTTCCAACAGTGTACTGTCCCTTGGTGTCATCCGTTCCAATGCAGGACTATGGAGCCTGGCTTGGTTTTGATGACATCAGGACACTAGACAGCTAGTGAGTGGGGGGAGAAGCTGTGGGGACTTGTCTACCTTTGGGGAGGAGTAGAGAATCGAGTAAGTAAATCATAACTCCCCCCTTCCCCGTAGATCAGAACGTGCAATTAACCTTGCAGTGCAGGCAGAGTCCTACTGCAAGGGTTAATGTTTTTGTTGGCTGGAGTTGGGCTTTAAAATTAAAGTTTTATTTATAGCCAAACCTTTCTGTGTTCTGGATACAGTTGGGAAGATTTAGGAGTCTCAACCTTTTTTTATTGCTGTTCTCTTGTCTTGACTCTGTAGGTTGCTGTCCATTGTCACCAGTACAGAAAGCAATGGGAAACTAAAGTTTTAGAGTTGTCATGTCAAGAGATGACAGTAAATCTTCTAATGGGAACACTTGTAATGAAAACGAAGAAGAAAATTTCCATCAGTTTATAGCCATTTCCTCTCACTTCTTGGTGAGATTTTTCATCACGTCTTGTCCCAAAAAGCCAAGAAGTGAGAGGAAATGGCTATAAATTGTTGGAAATGATCTTCTTAGTTTTCATTAAGTGTTCCCATTAGATTTACTGTCATCTTTTGACATGACGACAATGCTAAAATGTTAGTTTCCCATTGCTTTCTGTACTGGTGACAATAGACAGCAAGACACACACAAAAAAAAAAAAAAAAGTGAACCTACAGAGTCAAGACAAGAACAGCAATAAAAAAGGTTGAGACTTCTAAACCTTCCCAACTGTATCCAGAACACAGAAAGGTTTGGCTATACATAAACTTTAATTTCAAAGCCCAACGCCAGCCAACAAAAACATTATCCCTTGCAGTAGGACTCTGCCTGCACTGCAAGGTTATTTGCATGTTTTGATCTATGGGGGGGGGCACCCAGGAGATTTTGCACCAATTCAGGACCAAACAAGTATAGTGAAGAGTTAAAAACCCTTCAGTGAATTTTTTGCTGTTTCTGTCCTGTTGGTGAGATTTTTCATCATGTCTTGTCCCAAAAAGCCAACAGGACAGAAACAGCAAAATGTTCAATGAAGGCTTTTAACTCTTCATTATACTTGTTTGGTCCTGTATTGGTGCAAAATCTACTTGGGTGTCTTTTTGTTTTTTTGTTTTTTTGTTTTTTTTTTCTTTACATTGGTAGATATCTTCCTTTTTAAAGTGTTGAGTATCCACACTGAGCAAGTGGGTGAGGCAGTACTATTACAGTGGTTTTGTTATTCTCACCGCACGCAGCACCTAGTAGTCGGCACTCTTAGCTGGAGCTGTGTAGCCTCTTTGGCCAGGAACATGGCTGAGAAAAGAAAAAAAAAAGCTTGTTCTATATCAAGATGTGAACATATTTCTCAATGGTGACATTTATAAACTTTTCCATTGTAATAGTAGTTGATCAAATGTTTTGACCCACAGGGCCACTTACAGTTTGTATTTCAGTCGATTCAGCAAGACTCAGCTGATGATCATTTTGTGGGACTGTGTGTGTCTTCCTTTACTTTGGAGCACAAAGTTTAAAATGTTTTTGGTCCTTTGTTTTCCATTGATAGATTTCTACCTTCCAGGCACTTTGCATATCTATAGCCATATTAACACCACCTGGCTTTCTGGTCATCTCTCTTCTGGTATCCAGTTGGTTAATTGGCGTGTTCTTCTGGCTGTTCACTGCTGTGATTATTCCCACAGGAGTGTTACGTGCTGCTGTCACCTAGGCACGGGTTGGAGGGGGAGGAAGCAGGGAGGAGTGAGCCCAGGGGAAGCAAGAGAAAAACAAGAGCCAGGATAGAAGGATTAAAAAGGGGAGGGGTGAGAAAAGCACCTCGGGTGCCCTCGACCCCCTGCTCAGACAGTAGGAAGCCATGTGTAAGCAGCTGTACTGGAGTCCTGGGACCACTTTGACCCTGGGCATTCAACTGGAGGAAGTTGTGGGGAGAAAAAGCGGAGACGAGGCACACATTGCTCAGGTTCGTTTGCTTTTTCAGTAATGCTTGTATGCAAAACCTGCTGCTCATGTTTCATGATGTACAAATTGTATGTGGGATTTAGACAGCGAGAATAAATGAGTAAATGTAGTTACTGTGAACCATCTTGATACATATTGAAAATGGCTAGCTGCATTCAATATTGAGACTGCTTGTGGGTGTCTGATGTGACCATTCACTCTTTCCATTGCAGAAAGTGGGTGTCAGTGGTCCCCCTGACCCACAAGTCCGCTGCCCATCTGTCATAGAATTTGGAAAATACGAAATTCAGACGTGGTACTCCTCTCCATACCCACAGGAGTACACAAGGTAAGAATATTCTTTAGTTTAACTTGGCATGATAGAAATAACTATTTGGTAGTTTGACCCAGGCTTTTCTTTCAGCAGCTCATGTCTTTGTCTCTTGTGTAAAGTTGTAGTGATGTTCTATATCATTCTCAAGGAGCTTGTAATTGTTTGTTGTAGGACTAAAAGACCCATAATGCCAGTGACCAGATGAGTATGGTGGGGCTGGTAGTTAACAGTATCTGAAGCACATAACTACATTTTTGTGTGCACAATTTCTGAAATTAAAGTGTAGCTATTGCCAATTGCATATTAACAAATTTCATCTTTCTGCAAAAATCTGCTTGCTCTATCGGCAACAGCTGCACTTTCCTCTAGTTTTCATTAGTCTGTTCCATGTAGTCTTACTTCTCACAGATCATATTTGCATTTGAATACAGAGGATGCCTTAGGTTAATTTGACACATTTTAGCGTATTTAGTAAACAATGTAAATGGTCAAAGTGTGGTAAACCTCAGAAATTCACTGTGAGTCGAAACCAGATCACTATGGATTCTGGTTGATGTGGATGCCTTTTGCTTTTTCCATTGAGTTTGCTCCTGTTGTCACATCTGACTCTTTTGTGAATCCTCTCTGCAATGCATATTGTTGTAGCTGCTGATTTGCAGTTGCACTGTGTGGAGTTCCATATGCTAGAGTGGTGAATGGAACTTACATTAGGAAACATCACAGTTGTCATGCTTCTCTCCAATACAGATTTTTTTTTTTCTTGTTCCTATGAACACCGTTCTAATTGTTTTAATTTTACTTCATTTTACTTTAGACTTCCCAAGTTGTACCTTTGTGAATTCTGTCTCCGTTATATGAAAAGTCAAACCATGCTACAGCAGCACATGAAAAAATGCGGCTGGTTCCACCCGCCTGCCAATGAGATATACAGGAAGGACAACCTCTCAGTCTTTGAGGTGGGTAGATGTGAAGAATGTGGCAATGGAACTGTCCAACCACGCTGCTACACAAAGTGCCTTGGCAAAAATTTGACTGTTTTAAAAATTCATAAAATTTGTATGAAGGTATAGATAAAAAAGTAAAAAGGTCTGCTTTAGCCTTTCGCTGCTGGGACGTACGAACTTGACAACGGGGTTTTATACACAATCCAGTGGCTGCAGCCGCCAGGAATGTGTATAAAACGGACAGGCAGACTCCTACCTGTCAGGTGGAAGCAGTCAGATGGCTCTGCTGCCGCTAATTGCTTCCACAGCCCCGGTCTCTGGTTGCAATATGGTTTGCATTGCAATACGTCTAATGGAGCACAGGGGAGACATGCAGGGTCTTTTAGACCCTGCATATCATAATAAAGAGAACCTGTTGCCAAAACATCATCACATAGGGGACTTTGTGTCCCCTATGTGTTGGACAAAAAAAGTTTTTTTTGTAAAAATAAATAGTTACACCCAGGCACATAACATCCACCCACCAAAAAATTGAGCCCCACCCCCACATATGCGCAAATTACATATCGCCTCGCACGCCGGAGTGAGAGCTGTAATTCTAGCACCAGACTTCCTCCATAACTCTAAATTGATGACCTGTAGGGGCTATTGAAGCGTCTGTAGAAAATAAAGGCTACTGAAGTTTGACTCCATTTCATAGTCGCACACAAATTAAAGGTTTAGCATGCTGGGTATCTATTGACTTGCCACAACCTTTTCTTTTATATTTTACTAAACATTTGGGTAATGTATTGCTTTTGTTTGCCCTAGAATTCACTTTAGTGTGATTTGTACTGAAATTGTGCATTTCCTAGACCTTTGCAATAATATCATCTGACATAAAAAATTGGAGCTACCACTATTTTATTCTCTAGGGTGTCTGCTTTCAGAAAATACATAACGGTTTTGGGGTTTTGTGTAATCTTCAGGCCTAAAATTATTTTTTTAAACGTGTGCAAGAAAAAAAAATTATGCCAAATATGACTGGCAGCGAAGGGGTTAAGCCGGTGGCAACACATACTGTAAGCAGTAAATTGTGCTTGTTGGGCAATAATTACAGTACTGATAACTGGATTGACCAGTCCTTAGCAGCACACTTGCCAACTTCAGACATGTCAAACCAACAGTAGGAACGAGATGTCTCGCTAAAACTCATTTGCAATGCAGGTCTAAAGCACCACATTCAGGAGCACCAAGATTTCCAGAAAGTGGGCTAACCTTTTGCATTCTTTTCCTATTCTCTGCTGTTTAACCGCTTAAAAACCACACATGGGATCAAATATCACCAAAAGAAAGCTCAATTCGTGGGGGAAAAAGGACATAATTTCATTTGGGTGCAGCGTTGAACGACCGCACAATTGTCAGTTAAAGTAATGCAAACCGCTTCTTTAACCACTTCCTGGCCACCCTATAGCAGAAATACAGCTACGCAGCGGCACGGATGCGCAAAATCACATATATATATGTGTGATTCGCGCTCCCATGGTTTTCACGCCCCTCCCAGATGGCATCAGATTGCCCGTCAGTACACCAGTAATCACATTTTAACCCCTTGATTGCCAGGAATACGCTCATACACAATAAACCTCCATTGCTAGTATAGTGTGTGAACGGATCAATATCTTTGATCAGATCAGCACTATACCAGCGTTCACATTAGTATAGTGTCCCCCAAAACACAGCGTTCGTGGGATCAGCCCCGGCACCTGCGGTTTAATCCCTACGCTTACCCCCTCACCTTCTCCCCCAGCAAGTGCAGTGTCAGTAGGTCACTGTCACTTGATACATTGCACACAAAACAACAATGTTCTCAGGATCAGGCCTGATGTCTGTTAGCACTTGCGGGTAATTTTGATGACCCTCATATGCAACAGAGTGCCAGTACTAGTGTCGCTCTACCGTTTGGTGAACTGGCGAGCACCAGTGGTCTAGTACATCCTGGTCTTTCACATACCAGCACTGCAGTATCACTTGATGACGTGGCGAGTACCATATGTGCAGTAGAAGCCAGTGTGGTGGCGAGCACAAATAGTGTCCTGCAGTCACCAAGAATATGCACACAGGCCCGTAGAGCCTCTAGTATCCTTCTGGATGTACTTGCAAATCCTGATTGGCAGCCCACAAATTCTGCAGCACCTGTACTTCCCCCATTCCACTGCCCAACCCGGAATTCAGGTGGAAACAGTGAATTTAACTACAACCCCTTGATTTTTTTGGAGTTTTTTTTCACGGAAGATCTGTATGCATTGATTGTGGATGAAAGCAATTTCTATGCACAACAATTTATCGCCGCCAACCCAAATTCTCAAACCTTGTCAGACCATTTGCATTGAAACCCATTACGGTTTCCAAATTTACATTTTTTTTTTTTTTGGGCCTAACCCTCAACATGAGCATTACTGAAAAAAATTGAATTGAGGTTGTGTTGGTCCACAGACTCGATTCTTCATATGCCTGTGTTCTCTGCTGCCATGGCCAGGCATAGATATGAGAGTATAATGTGTTTTATGATGACAACACGCTCTGTCGTCCTCGGGGTGACCCTGAATTTGACTGGCTCCACAAAATTCAGCCACTCATAAATCGCCTTAACCAAAAATTTGCAGATGTCTATACTCCCCAGCAAAACAAAGGCTTCAGTGGTTAGAGTGTATGATGTGTGGCAAAAACTTCTAATGGTTGGCATAAAATGCCCCAACCCCCCAAAATGACCCCTTTTTTGGAAAGTAGACACCCCAAACTATTTGCTGAGAGGATTGTTGAGTCAATAGAAGAATATTTTTTTTTACCACAAGTTTTTGGAAAATGGCAAAAAAATATTTTTTTTTTTTTTTTTACACAGAATCATCAATTAAATAATTTATTGCTCACACATGCCATGGGTATATGTGGAATTACTCCCAAAAATAAATTCTGCTACTTCTCCTGTGTATGGGGGTACTACATGTGTGAGACTTTTCGGCAGTCTGGCCAAGTTCAGGACCCCAAAATCCAATAAGTACCTTCAGGCTTTTATAGGGCTTTATTTCCTCATTACACTTCCTGACTACCTATCACAGTTTCAGAGGCCCTGAAATGCCAGGATAGCACCAAACCCCCCAAAAATGACTCCTTTTTGGAAAGTAGACACCCCAAGGAATTTAAGAAGCATGGCGAGTATTTTGTAGATCTTGTTGTCACAAGTTTTTGGAAAATGAAGAAAGAAAACAAACATATTTTATATAAATATATATATATATATATATATATATATATATATATATATATATATATATATATATATTTTTTTTTTTTTTTTCAAAATGCTGTGAGAAAAAATTAAATATTCAAAATACTATGCAAAAAGGAGTCATTTGGGGGGGGGGGGGGTGTTTGGTGCTGTCTTGGCATTTCAGGGCCCCCGAAACTGTGATGGGTAGTGAGGAAGTGAGATGAGGAAGTTGCGCACTTTCAGGCTTTTGAAGTGGTCATTGAATTTCAGGCTCCTGTATGTGGCTAGGCTCCCAAAAAGTATCATGCATGTGGTATCCACATATTTGGTAGAAGTAGCAGAATGTATTTTGGGGTGTAATTCCACATATACCCATGGCATGTGTGAGCAATATATTGTTTAAATGACAACATTGTGTAAAAAAAAAAAAAAAAAAAAAGTTTGTCATTTTCCAAAAACTTGTGGAAAAAAAATAAATCTTCCATGGACTCAATATGCCTCTCAGCAGATAGCTTAGGGTGTCTGCTTTCCAAAAAGGGGTCATTTGGGGGTGTTTGTACTGCCCTGGTATTTTAGCACCTCAAGAAATGTGATAGGCAGTCAGAAAGTAAATGCTATGTGAATTCCATTCTCTATACCATAGTTTGTAGACGCTATAACTTTCACACAAAGCAATCAATATACACTTATTGGGATTTTTTTAACCAAAAATATGTAGCAGAATAAATTCTGACCTAAATTTATGACAAAATTTTAGTTTTTTGGGATTTTTTTTAATGACCGAAATGAGAAAATATAGTTTTTTTAAATTGTTGGTCTTTTTTGTTTATAGTGCCAAAAATAGCGCACAGGTGATCAAATACCACCGAAAGTTCTATTTGTGGGGAAAAAAACCACGCAATTGTCAGTTAAACTAGTGTAGCGCTGTATAGCAAAATATGGCATAAATTGCAGTATCTGTAGCATAGTTTGTAGATGCAATAACTTTCACACAAACCAATCAATATACACTTATTGGGATTTTATTTGCCAAAACATGTAGCAGAATACATTTTTGCCTAAATTTATTGCTAACTTTAAGTTTACTATATATCGTTTTTCTTCAAAATTTTTGGTCTTTTTTTGTTTATAGCGGGAAAAATAAAAACTGCACAGGTGATCAAATACCACCAAAAGAAAGCTCTATTTGTGTGAAAAAAGGATGTAAATTTAGTTTGGGTACAGCATTGCATGACCACGCAATTATCAGTTGAAATAGTGCAGCGCCGAGTAGCAAGAAGAAGCCTTGTCATTAGGGGGGGGGGGGGGGTAAATCCTCAGGATGGCAAGTGGTTAAAGCAAATGGCAACTACTGTGATAGCGTAAAGCTGTTGTAAAGTAGATTTCATGTTAACAAGCTTGCTGTTCAGCTGGCAGCATATACATTAGTAAGATGCGGTATATGTGTAGTATGAGCTAGACTTGAACTAGCCTTTTAAACCTTTAGTGTTACTAAACCCAGGACTCTGCATTCACTATATCTGGTCTCCCACACTATACAGAGCATGGAAATGCAAATATTTTAGTAAATATAAACTGTTAAATACCTTTTCCCATCAACAGTTCAAACAGTCTTGTGACTTCTATTACTGCTCAGCAGAGCACTGGTTAAAGCTTTAAGGAGGAGTTTTCTTTCTGCTCTAGGAGAATGCAGAACCCTTGACTGCTGATTGGCCCTGTTCTGATTACAATGCACTATCCAAAGCAAAAAGAAACCCTCTCTAGCAATACACCCCAAACTGAGCATGTACAGAGTGTCTGTCTCCACACGATATGTTTTATTAGGAGATAAGGGGGGGGGGGGGGAGCGAGCACTGGAAGAAGGGGAGGATCAGAGAAATCAGGATCAAACAGCCTTTTTACACAATGCAGAGGATTAACCCCTTTGGTTCCACAGTGAGTATAACAAGCATGCTTTACTGCATATGCAGACTGATTTTACTGTTGTGGGTTTAGTAACACTTTAACTATTTGCCTACTGGGCACTTATACTCCCTTCCTGCCCAGGCCAATTTTCCACTTTCAGCGCTGTCGCACTTGGAATGATAATTGCATGGTCATGCAACACTCTACCCATATGAAATTTTTATAATTTTTTTTCACACAAATAGAGCTTTCTTTTGGTTATATTATAAAATTTTGCAAACAGGTACTTTTTTTCCTTCACTGGTGTGCATTGATGAGGCAGGCAGCACTGATGGGCACGGATAGGCAGCACTGATGGGCACTGATGAGGTGGCACGGATAAGCTGCACTGATGGGCACTGATGAGGTGGCACCGATAAGCTGCACTGATGGGCACTGATGAGGTGGCACGTATAAGCAGCACTAATGGGCACTGATGAGGTGGCATGGATAAGCAGCACTGCTGGGCACTGATAGGCGGCACTTCTGGGCACTGATGAGGTGGCAAGGATAGGCAGCGCTGGTGGGTGGCACTGCTGGGCACTGATGATCAGTGCCGATCTCTTTTCTGATAATTGCCGGTTATCGGCAGCACTTTCTTCAGCGTGAGGAAAGTGCAGCCGATAACCAGCAACTGTATTTACCCAGTGATTTCTATCAATGGACACAGCTGATCACATGGTAAAAGGCCACTGAGATTGGCCATTTACCACATCACGTTATCAGCTGTGTCTGTAGGACACAGCGATCACAGAGATCGCCGTGTGTTTGCCGCTGGGGGCGTGCAGGAGAGCGCATTGTGGAGAGATGTCATATGATTCCCTTCCAGAACTGAACAACCGCACTGTAGCCATCATTCGGCTATAGCACGGTTGGCAAGTGGTTAACTTGTTGCCGACCGCAGATAGCCGAATGACGGCTGCACTGCGGCCGGCCAGTTCTGAGTGGACGTCATATGACGTCCCCCCAGAACACGCTCTCCTGCGCGCCCCAGGGGGCGCGCACCCGTCGATCTCCGTGATCGCTGTGTCCTACGGACACAGCTGATCACGTGATGTGGTAAAAGGCCAATCACAGCGGCCTTTTACCACCTGATCAGCGGTGTCCAATGACACGCTGATCAGAGGGAAATGCAAGTGCCTGTTCTCGGCTGCACTTTCCTCACGCTGTCAGATCGTGAGGAAAGTACTGCCGAGAACCGGCAGTTGTCAGAGCGGGGATCGGCACCGATCATCAGTGCCCTGATGATCGGTGCCCAGCAGTGCCACCCGCAAGTTCCGCCCACCTGTGCCCAGCAGTGCGCCCACTAGCTCCGCCCACCTGTGCCCAGCAGTGCACCCACCTGTGCCACTCTGCAATGTCACACACCTGTGCCCAGAAGTGCCACCTACCTGTGCCCAGCAGTGCCACCCACCTGTGCCCACCCACCTGTGCCCACCAGTGCCACCCACCAGTGCCACCCACCTGTGCCCACCAGTGCAGCCCAGCAGTGCCGCCAGTCAGTGCCCAGCAGTTGTGCCAGTCAGTGCCCAGCAGTGATGCCAGTCAGTGCCGTCTATCAGTACCCATCATCAGTGTCACCTATCAGTGCTGCATATTAGTGCCGCCTATCCGTGACACCTCATTAGTGCTGTCTATCAGTGCCGCCTATCTGCCACCTCATTAGTACTGCCTATCAGTGCCCTTTAGTGCTGCCTATCAGTGCCCTTTAGTGCTGCCTATCAGTGCCCATCAGTGCCGCCTATCAGTGTCCATCAGTGCTGCCTCATCAACGCACATCAGTGAAGGAGAAAAATTACCTGTTTGAAAAATTTTATAATAGAAACAAAGAAACTTTTTTTTTTTCTTCAAATTTTTGGCAATTTTTTATTTATAGCGCAAAAAGTAAAGCGCCCAGTGGCGATTAAATACCACCAAAAGAAAGCTCTATTTGTGAGAAAAAAATGATCAAAATTTCATATGGGTACAATGTTGCATGACCGCACAATTGTCAATCAAAGTGCGGCAGAGCTGAAAGCTGAAAATTGGCCTGGTAAGGAAGGGGGTATAAGTGCCTGGTAGGCAAGTGGTTAAGTGAGTTTTTGTTTTGCTCATGCAGAGAAAAGCAATAGGTTCTCTTTTTAATGCAGATGTTCCCAGAAGCATTCTTACCTTTCTTCTACTGCTATGCTGCTCCTTTTCAGCCATGGGAAGCAAATGAAAAGCCCTGTATAAGCAGTCCCTGGATTTGTAGCCTTCACAGAGTAATAGGACTCCTCGTGTGACAGAGCTGATTGGCCCAATGCTGGCACATTGATTAGGATGCTCCTTCATACCCAGATATGCCAGGTATCTTCTTTGAGCCAGTAAAGGAAAAGCAGAGGTTTGCTTTAGAAGCTGAATGGTTTGTTGAATCGCCCACCATCATCATAAATATCTCTGAAACATTAACAGTAAGATATCTTTGCAGAATTTTTCGGCGTTTATCACTGCCCTCAAAAGAATAAAAATGCATCGCTCTCTTGCCCCTCAGTTGTCCAACTTTCTAACTTTTATGTTCTGGAGAATTCTTGGAGGTGTTCTATATACTGAGCCATTTCAGCAGTTTTCTCTAATATAATTAAAAGCTGATTTCACACTCTTGTTTAAAACCCTCTTTAGGTGGATGGAAAGGTCAGCACGATCTACTGCCAAAACCTCTGCCTTCTGGCCAAGCTCTTCCTTGACCACAAGACCTTGTATTATGATGTGGAACCCTTCCTCTTCTATGTGCTGACCCAGAATGATGGAAAAGGTTGTCATTTGGTTGGCTATTTCTCTAAGGTGAGTTTATGGCACTGGGAAGAACCTCTAATTCAAGTGCTCCCCAGAAAAAGGGTTACATAAAACTGCTTCTTTTCCAGCCTAATACAGATGGCTGGGCTGACTTGGAAGAGTTATGAACACTCATGACAATGTGTTGGTGTCACAATGACCTTAAACTTTATCAGTATAGTCTATTGTGCAGTAAACCACACCTACCACTGTATTTCTGTGATTTAGTAGAGGTCTTTGCACGCTTCTCCTGTGACTTAATGGTTGACCTGATTGTAATACACACTTCCACATGTCCCACCTTTTAGATAATCAACATGAGCTTCTGTATCTTTATTACATCCTAAGAAAAACAAAGCTTTGTTAAAAATTGCTAAATGTATTGCTCTTACAGCATGACAAGCCAAAATGTATCTTAATCTTCCAGTGTATGACATGGGCATAATATTCATATGCCATCGGTTATAGGCGTGTACCTTCAAGTGACTGGACACTGACAAAGCTTTAGAAGACACACCCCTTGAACACCTCCCCTCTAATTCTACCCCACTTTGTGAGTCAGCAGTTTTAGTTTCAATGTCTGATCCTCCTGTAGGCGAAGGTGACAGAAATCTGTGTTCCTCCCTGGACTCAAAACTATTTTTTATTTTTTTTGTTTGCATTTCTGTGTCCCATCGTGGAGATTCTCTTTGCAGAGCAGAAGGTAAGAGCGGACCTGTCCAAGGCAAATATCCCCTTGAAGACAGTTGTCACCAGAATGTTTCCCCATAGGAAAAGTTCCTCCCGCTTCTATTTTTGACAAATCAAAACTGTACTTTCTGTACTGGAGACCATGATCACCAGGACTAGTAGAGAACGGGGACACAGACAGCAATTATTACCCAATAGAATTTCTAATCTTTCCACATTTTGCCCAAAAAGGTTTTGGCTTTGGGTACAATTTGAGAGGGATTTGGTAAGAAAAGTTTATGCTCTGCAATTTTTTTTTTTTTCTAAATAACAAACACATCATACTTACCTGCTCTCTGCAGTGGTTTTGCATAGAGCAGCCCTGATCCTCCTCCTTCTCCGGTCCCCCGCTGGTGCTTCTGGCCCCTCCTTCTTGTTGGGTGTCCCCACAGCAAGCAGCTTGCTATGGGGGCACCTGCTGCCTCGTGTGTCCATTCACATATGGAGCTGCAGCTTGGCCCCACCCCCTCTCTTCTCATTGGCTCACTAGCTGTGATTGACCAATGAGGAGAGGGACTGCTGAGACTCCAGTGCACGTCGTTGGATCAAGAGGGGGCTTAGGTGAGTATTTGGGGGGGGCTGCTGCGCAGAGGTGTTTTTTTTTTTTTTTTTTTTACCTTCATGCATAGAACGAAAAAAAAAACCTTGACCCTTTACAACCACTTTAACTACTATATATGTACCATATATTACATACTTATGTGGACCACATATTATAAGTCTTTGATGACTTGTGTTGTGGGTGACAGTGGCTCAGAGTATCGTATAAAAGTGTAGTTTTCAGCATCCAACCTGCAAAAGGTAACAATTTAGAGGCATATTTTAGTGTTTCACAACTGCTCCCCTCCAGTAGTTTTCATCAGCATAGGTCATGCTAAAGCAGAACAGATCTAGGGAATCCAATTCAGTAACTTGGACAAGGTTAAGCAACAATTTTAAACAAGAGAAACTAATTAGTGAGGCTCCAGTAGATCATTGCAGCTGTGCTAGGGTCAAAACATGAACTCAGTGAAATGCTTGTTACTAAGCTGGTGCATAGTAACTGGCCTGACGATGTCACTTGGGTGTGTGTTTCCTCCTGCAGCAAACTCAAATTGAGATTACTCAGGGCTGTATTTCCTTGTAGAGCAGCAGCGTAAGGAAAGCATGAATATTCTGGTGGGAAGGGATAATACCCGGGTAAACGCATGTTTGGTTTAAAGGAGACAAAATGCAGTGTCTCAATACAGTTGTGGCAGTCTAAAGGGATATCCTCTCAGTCAGCATAAGAGAAGGGCTTTGTGTGGCTATCACCTAGGTAAGCTAAAGTGTCCTCCTTACTTTGGTCCTCACCATGAATGTGAATTCACTATTCTTGTGGAAAGCTTGGACTTTGGGTAGGAATGGACTATCTATTGATCTATTTGCACATATAACTGGATCATTTAAGGCACAAGTAACAATACTGGCAACTCGGTGATACCGAATGAAATGCAGCAAGAATGTGCAAGAGGATGCCAAAATTAAGAAGGTCTGTATGAATGGAAGTTATGGTTTAAATCATAGTAATAGTGAAATTCAATTTGAAACACATTTTAAAACGTTTTTCATGGTAACACGAAAAGTGAACCCTATACAAGATACTGTCCATAATTTTCAATCAAATTCTTCCTTTCATTGTCTAAAAACGTGAAGCAGAGAATTTGTCTCCTTTCAGTAATATTGACAGGTTTGTATTTTGCAGACAGTTGCAGCTATGCTTTTTAGTACCATATTTTGTATTGTGTGCAGTGGAAGTTTTCTATCACTTGAAGGACACAGGAGATCATATACTGTCTGTTACACTGCCACCTAACAGGAGGGTTGGACACTGAAAAACAAAAATAATTGTAAGCCAGACCAGGATTATTCCTCCTGCCTCCACTTTTTGCTAGTGTATATGTGAGGTGTCTCTTCAGCTTTGCTGAGAAAAGTAAGCTTTATTTCTAGCTTTCTTTTTTTATTTCAATCAAGATTCCTCCTACATCTCTGATAGAGCTGGTCTCTAGTTGGCATTTATCCTGATTGGCATATACTCTGAATTCAGAATCATGTACCTGGATACCACCATACTGGATATTGTGTGGCTAGCTTGAAATGTGACTTTAAGGCTCTGGTTTCTGCATGTTGTGCTTTCCAGACATTGCTTTGTGCGAGGCAAGGGGTTTTAACCCCACAAAATTGTCAGTGGGATGAATCCTTTCCTTTTTACAGATTGGTCTTGATTATCATCTGGTCATTGGCACCATCAAGGGTCAGATCTCTGCTCTTGCTATCATTTTCCAGAGACTGTTGCTTCTCATTCTTTGATCAAGATTTTAGTGTTGGAAGTTTGTCACGTAGCTCCCCCTGTTCACTTCCCTTTTGACTGAGAGAAGAAAAAAAATGCCTTATGAACCTATTGAAAATATTACCCTGTTCACATTTGCAGGTTTGCTTTTCTTGTTTCTATCACCTCTGTGAGGCGAGTTTCTGAGCTAGCAGACTTCTACTGTAAAGGATCCTTTCTGGGTTTGCACACAGTGGTGTTGAGGCCTAGAACTTTCTGCCTTAGGTAGTTTTGGCTTTTCACCTCAACCGGAATATTGTTGGTCTATTTCTTTGGTTTCAGTTCATCAGAAAGAGATCACCTTGCATTGCCTGTATGTAGTTTGGGCTGTGAGAGTTTCTTGTGGCCATTCCATCCTTCAGAAAGACTGACTGACTTTGTGATTTGATTGTCCTTGTGAATGTGAGCTGCCATTTCTTAGTGGCTCAGACATTATGCAAGCTTATGGTTTCAAGAGTCCGGTTCAAGCCATTCCCCTTAAGACACACTCCATTAGATCTGCAAATACCTCTTGAGCATTTCGGCATCAGGCCATTGTTTCTTATGTTTGCAAGGCTGCCACCTGACCTTCTTGTTGACACCACCTACAAGTTTTACTACACACGTGTTCTCCACATCGGACATAAGGTTCTGCAGGCAGCTCTTGCAGGCAGTCTCCTTTGCTGTTTGTTTTGTTTTTTGGTTTTTTTTTGGACTTGTTAGCATTTTGTTTGCTTTTGCCCACCCCTCAGTTGGACTACTTTTGGACAACTCAACCGTGTACAACTTCCTGTGTCCCTCAATGGACAAGAACATATAATTCTCTTGTACTCCCCTTGCAATCCTTTTCTTGGAGTCCATTGAGGGACACAGGTCCCAATCCCTTGTTTATGATTGTGTTCTTGGTATCGTTTTACGACAAAACTGAGGCATGCTGGGAGTAAGAGGGGTCATCCTGGAATGCATCATACTATTTTTGCCAGTGTCCAGTCCTGTAGGCAACAGTAGATTTCTGTGTCTCTCAATGGACTCTAAGAAAAGGATTTTACAGTGAGTGCAAAAAAGTAATTCTCTTCTGTAGAATGCAGGTTCCAGATGGCTAAACTGCAATGTGTCTCCTTCACTCATGCCTCCTTAGGTGCCCAAATGTGATCAGTACAGAGGCTGATGACACACACTTGTAATCCGCTATTCCTTGCTCTAACTGAATATAAATAGCAAGGATATCTTACTCCTCCCATCGCAGAAAAACCATATACATGAACTTTTTTGTATGACCACTAGAGGGCAGGGTGTAAATTTGAGAAATTTTGATGTTAAAATAATCCCTGTGTAGCTGAACAATAAGCATTCAGTTATGTTGTATTAGAGGATTTACAGTGTAGTGGTCATGAGGAAAAATGAGATTTTTCATCCATAACTAATTTTGGTGGAGATACATTCTCATTGTAAGGCACATCACAGGTAAGTATTTGTGCTACTGCCTAAAAAAAGCTGTGTGTTGATTTCATCAATTGTCCATAGGTAGGAAATGTTATATATTAAATACACGCGCACACAAATTTTGTAAAGGATCAAACCGGATATTAGTTCTATGAGCTTGTCCATGGCACACATAAATTCCTTCTCCAGCACCAAAGCTCAAGTGAGTAGATCTCTATCCTGTTTCCGTAGTGTCCAGCTTGACAACTGAGAAAATGAGAGCTTAGACAAGTCTGATCTTTGTTTTCAATGTAATTTCTTTGCATTTGAAAACTTTGTTGAGTCTTCGTTGTGTAGCTACCAAGTGCAATTCTGCGGAATATATAATCACTGCTTTTAGCTTTCTTGTTTGAGAGAGCCAAGGAGATTAATATGATTTGCAACTTCTGTTCTGTCAACATCAAGCTCAAAATTGTTTATATTCAGTTCTAATCCCATGTTATGACTCTCGATTTTAATTTTTCTCAGCTGATACAGCATATCTTCTTTGCTGCTGGTGATGAGTGTTGTGTCATCTGCCTAGCACAGGTTGTTTATGTAATATATTTTATAATTTTTTTCTATATACAATGCACATCTTGTATCTTGTGTGCTGTAATACAGGTCCATTGGCACCTACTGTACATGTGCGTTGGTGTGCCATTCTCAATGAAAAGCACAGCGATGCGACAGTGTCCTATAATGGCTAGGTCTGAAAGGGGGCTTAAAGGGAACCATTACTGAGGTAAATATGTGAGCGGTCATTGCAGACCTGCTTCTGGAAATGGTAGTTGTCTGGCTGTTTCTGGTTTTGCCTCATAACACACATACAGTAAGTAAAATCATAGGAAAGCCATTACTTTCTAAGTCCAGATGAGGAAGACAGCCAAGCAGTAGTTTAGTACAAGTTTCCTTTAAACCGCTCCCAAAAAACCCCTCAATGTAGCACTTATGAGATTTACATGGAAGTGTATTTAAGCAGTTGAGATCAGCAAGGCATATTAATTAGTTTTAATGTGATCTAGTCAGATCAGATGTTTTTGCATAAATTGTTATAGAGGAACTTTTTATCTGGTGTGCATTTTGTTTACAGTGCAGGGTCTGTAAAATTGTTTTTCTTTTATATTACTTATAGTATATTAAAAATGAAGTTATTTGGTTGTGTGAGATAAATAGTTGTCTGTGTATGTTGGTAATGTTTCTTATCTTCACGCTGTGTGAATTGAAGGCCCAGTCCTATGCTGTAACACTTTGCTGTGTCTCATTTGTCCTCAGGAGAAGCATTGCCAACAGAAGTACAACGTGTCCTGCATCATGATCCTTCCCCAATACCAGAGAAAAGGATACGGCCGCTTCCTCATAGACTTCAGTAAGGACAGGAGACAATGGGAGGGAGGGGGCAGTGTCTACTCCAGTGATACCAGTGACACTATCTGTCTTGTCCTGCTAAATTAAACTGACATAGATTCCAGAATGCCCCTTTCTTGGCACAGAAAGACGTGCCAAGTTTTTGCCCTGAGTGCTGGTGCCTTACTGGTATCTTTTTATGTTTTAGGTTATCTTTTGTCTAAGCGTGAAGGTCAAGCTGGTTCTCCAGAAAAGCCACTCTCAGACCTTGGCCGTCTATCTTACATGGCCTATTGGAAGAGTGTGGTATTGGAGTGTCTACACCACAACCGGGACCATCAGCTGAGTATCAAGAAACTTACCAAACTGACGGGGATATGTCCCCAGGACATTGCAGCTACATTACATCAGTTGCACATGCTCGAGTTACGAGGAGAACGGTATGATTTCAGTAAATTCCTTGATTTCCTATCCAGTGCTTTCTTTTATTTTTAATAGTTTTATTATATGGTTTTTTTGTTGTCTCAATTTAGGATTGTGATGGTGCGCCGAGAAAAACAAATACAAGCCCACATGAGCCGCCTGCACGCTCGGCCGCGGCAGGTGGAAGTAGACCCAGAGGCCTTGAGGTGGACACCTGTCATAGTGACCAACTCTGTGGTATCTGATGATGAAGTGGAGTCTGAAGATGAGGAAGAGGAGGGAGAAGGGCAGCCCCTTAAAGAAAACAATGTAAGTCGCAATAGTAGGCTGCAGATGAGCAGGCGTACTAGGAGGTTCTTATTTGTGGTCCATGGAAAGCATGAGAGATGTGCTGCTGTTCTGAGCCGCTAGACAGCATGCCGCTTTAAATGCAGGATCTGCTTGTGTACAGTCCTGGTAAATCTTTTACAACTTTAGGTGATGCTTTACTAAAGTTTGTCAGCTTATAGGTGAAATTTTCCATGTGACTGCTTTATGAAGTACTGGAATGCTCACACTCTCATTACCACTAGAGGTTGTTGGGAGATGCCCATCTGTGACAATATCGACACTTTAGAGGGTGCCTTGAACCTTATTCTTACAAAGGAGGATGCATGATTTGTGTTTTGTATGGAAAGGTCACTGTTCAAGGCCTACCTACTCTTAGTTTACAGTTAAAGTGGAAATGAAGACATTTTGTTAATTTGGATAGAGTAAGGTAGGGTTAAAACCCCTGTTAGGATATTTTGGGGTATTTTTTTTTCTGTGTTGGATAGATTTCTCTTTACTTACTGTCCCTCAGCCAAAAGAGGAAGTGAGAGGTAATATCAGCAAAGTGAGGCAATCCATAGTTGACACCAGGGCACCAGAACTAGCATCTCCATTGGAAGCTTTCCTCTCTTCCTGTTCTGATGACCATCAAAATTGTGGGATTTTCTTTTACTTTCACTCTCAGTGATAATGGTCACCAGAACAAATAGAGGCTGAATCTCCCTAACGGGGTCACAGACAACAATAAAAACTGGGGTTCTAATTCCTCTCCTCTGTCCAAAACCAGTGACCATACTTTGTGTACAGATGAAAGGTGTATTTTATCGGACAATAATACTGCTTTCATTCAAGTCAAATTGTCTTTGCATATTATGTGCTTGAATTTTAGGTTAATTGCTAGTGTTTTAATATCCTATATCAAACACTGGTGAAGCGCTTCCAGTATAACATAAATCAAATATCCTTTATCCTCATACCATAATCCTTTATGAGAAACAGTCCCGTCCCCCCCCCCCCCCGTCCCCCCCCAATAAACAGAAACATGCAATAGTGGAGACCGCTAGTTTATTTCCATAACAAAGTTAAAAATCCATTCACGTGTTAAAAAAAGTTCTTAGAGGCATGTAACAGGCTATTGGCATACTCAACCCTCCAAAATGGCATCTAAGCGTTGGCCAGCGTGATGAGGTCACTGCCCATCTGACGCGTTGCGTCCCAATCTACTTTCTCAAAGGCTCAGTATTTAAATATTAAAGTGATTCTAAAAGCTTATTTTTTTTATAGAAAAAAAAAGTCTATACTTACCTGCTGTGTGCAGTGGTTTTGCACAAAGCAGCCCAGATTCTCCTCTTCTTGGGTCACCTGGAGGCTCTCTTGGCCCTTCCCTCCTGTCGGGTGTCCCCACAATAATCAGCTTGCTATGGGGGCACCTGCTGCTCCACGTGTCCATTGACACATGGAGCTGTGGTTTGGCCCGCCCCCTCTTTTCATTGGCTCACTGGCTGTGATTGATAGCAGAGGAAGCCAATGGCTCCCGCTTCTGTATCAGCCAATGAGAAGAGAGTCCCGGGATAGCCGATACTCCATTGCACATCGCTAGATCGAGAGGGGGCTTAGGTGATTATTAAGGGGACTGGGTGGGATACAGCACTGAGGGTTTTTTTTTTTCTACCTTCAGCCTTTACAACGACATTAACTGTGGCACTTTTTCTAATAGCGTAAAAGAGAAGTATGGAAATGTATATTGTTTTTAAATCATACCTTCCTAGGTTGATGCAGCATAGATCTGATGCTGTATCTGTTCCCCACCTCTAAGGGTGAGAACTGAGCGATCAGACACCGCTAATAGCTCAGTTTGCCCTGCCGTTCTGAGCTTGTCCGTGTTCACTGTATGCTCTGCCACCTCACCTCCCCCAAGTGCTCAATTGAGCACTGGGCTGTGGAGGGGGTGGGAGCTGCTGGTTCAGGCTCGGCTCTCAGCGAATCGCTGAGAGGCTGAGGTAGGTGTCGGTCTAGGCTTCTGGGTGGATCCTGAGTATATGGTCACGGTCTTTCCCCAGCCTGGATCGGTTGAGTGACATCAACCAACAGTGGAGTTTAGTCCGCTGTTGGCTGAAAACAGGTCAAGGAGTGCAGAACGAATTTCACTCCTGTGATGCACAGAACTACAGCCAAACAAGCTTTGGCATACTTCTCCTTTAATCCTTTGTTCAGAACTGGTTGTTTCTGTATACAAACCATAGCTTTATATAGTATAAAGTCTATATGCCTTTTAATTTGTTAGCTCTTTAATCCTTGATAGTGAGAGAATCTTTCTTCATTTACAGACACCAGTGTTACGAAGCATGTCTCTAGATTTCAAAGAGAGAGACGCATGCCCTGTGTTGGAGAAGGAGAAAAGTCCACCTCCGCGGCCTCTCAGTCCACAGTCAACAGTACCTTGCTTTCCAAATCCACGGCATTTTCAGGATTTATTGCGGGAAAGCATACCCTCTAATAACCCACCTTCAGGAAGAGGACGTCGAGGGAGACGAGGGCGCCGTGGACGGGCTCCCTGCTCCGCTTCCAGCAGAAGTGCCGATCTGCTGCGCTTACTGGCAAGGGAAGTCCCAGGACCTCCAAGGCGCAATGGTGAACGTGGCCGTTCTGGCTCTCGGAGAGGGAGACTGAAGAGACTGGCAGACTCTATCCTAAGAAGAGACTTCTTAGAGCATCAGGAAAGGCTCTCCCAGCGGTATGAGAGTGAACGCTCCCAGTTAAGAAGGTTTAGTGAGAGCAGTGAGGAGGAGGAGGAGGATGAAGAAGATGACGAAGAAAATCGCAGTCTGCGTTCCGAGTCCCCACCTATTCTCACCAAACCAACGCTCAAACGCAAGGTAAGGGGAAAACCCCCGCAGCTGCATCATGTAAAATGCTGTTACCTTTACAGCGGGGGAACCATGTAGCTAATTATGGGTTCAATAATAACCAGTTCACTAGGTTATTTCCCAGTCACCTGGCAGTCCTTGCTTACCTAGCAGTTAAGGGGAAATTAGAGATACTAACATTAGTATGGCAGATGGTGGCAGCCTTTTTCTCCCTAGATAGACCTGGGCACTGTTGGCTCTGCTGTAGCTGAAAAGCCACTAACTACTTTATTGATAGTGTACTGATGTTGAAAAGTAAAACTGAACTCCAGGGTAACATGAAATGTATATATGGAGCTGTTTTACTTGCCAAAGGATGTGTATTTGCCTATTCATGTCTATCATTTACATTGCTCTGTCAGACGGCACTGATCTTTCTGCCAGGGCAGGAGACCTGTTTTTTTTCTCAGCTGCAGTTAAACACTTACAGGTCTTGTTCATCCTCAAGCCCATGATTAGAGCATAAAAGGAGAAGCAGCAGGATGTCATCTTTGTCACTCTGCTGTCATCCTGTCAGCTTGCTCCTTGTTGGCATATAAGCACTGTAGCACAACTGACTGGTTCCTTGTGCTGCTTTTCCTTCCCCTAATCTGAACTCTGCTGGAATTGTAAGAAGCTAATATGTCAAATTGAGGACATTTTACTGCTCATTTTAAAAATACATTTATTAATGATGTATTCAAGCATATCTAAAATCAGGAACAAAATATGATGTTATTGCTGTTTACCTGTGGTTAGATGTGGTGGCTGCATTAGTTTTCTTTTTTCCCCACTTTATTTTAACTTACCAATAACTCACATCCTGTCCTAGGATGACAACTGTGCAGCATTTCCCCCCCCCCCCCCAAGACAGGGAGTTTGTTAGGACTGCATAACCTCTCTTTTCTCCATAACAGGAGGCGGTGTTTTGTAGTCCAGAGATAGCACGGTAACCATGCCAATGGTTAACAGTCCAGAGGCAGAGAGTATAGAAAAATATTCACCCACAAGTTTTCTGGCTTGTTGAACAGCTACTTTTTTTTTTTATTGCAGTTGTTCAACAGATATATTCAAATGCTTTCAATGGTATATTTGAAAGACCAAAAGAAAGCAAGTAAGAGAAACTTTTTTGTTTTAAGAGTTTACACACGCTTTAACCACTTCAATACGGGACACTTTGCCCAGGCCCGTTTTCTGCACTGTCACACTTGTGCTCAGTCATGCAACACTGTACCCAATGACTTTTTTTATCATTCTTTTTTTTTCACACAAATAGAGCTTTCTTTTGGTGGTATTTAACTACCACTGGGTTTTTTTTTATTTTTTGCTAAATAAACAAAAAAAAAGCCAAACATTTTTGAAAGAAAGTATTTTTCTTCGTTTCTGTTCTAAAATTGTGCAAACGATCTTTCTTCTTAAATTTTAGGCCAAAATGTAGTATGAAAATCTTATCAATTCTGATGTACTGACTGCCTGTCTCATTTCTTGAGAGCCAAAAATGCCAAGACAGTACAGATACCCCTTTTTGGAAAGTAGACCGTCCAATGTATTTCGGTAGAACCATGGCGAGTTTTACAATAAAAAAATTTAAAATGTATCACATTTTTTGCAAAGTGAAGAAATGTTTTTCACAATTTTTTTTTTTGTACTGTCACCAGTGCAGTACAGCGTCATCGTATAACTGGTGTGGTGTCTTGTGTTGTTGTTTTTTTTCCCTTCTACTGTGACCAGGGCATTACAGTGTTACCATAGTAACACTGTACTACTCTGGGAAGGTGATCAGGATTTTTTTTTTTTTTTTTTTTAATGCATTATGATTGCTTATGACTGTGATAATCACTGTTGTAGGCAACCATTATTTATGAATGACATCCATTCATTGTTTGTACTATTGTGATTAGCTGTGATTAGCCACAGCTAATTGGATGGTACAAATGGGCTGTGATTTGGCCCTGTCTGTACCATGTAATCACTGTGACCAATCACCGAGATCAACACAATAGTGCGCAATGAATGACTATAAATGGAATCCTTTGTGTAGAATTGCCGTGTGACGTGCTGTGATTGGTCACAGCAATCACATGATACCACCTCTGCCCACTAAACTGAAAACTCAAAGAAATGAAAGCAAGCTTGTACTGAGAAACCTACAAAATCTGATACCTTCTTCTGAAATTTGTCAGCTGTCAAGTTGAACCGATCACCTCAGTACTTTAAGTCACTGACCTGGGACAAGTATGTAGACCAGGAGTTCTGAATCGCTCTCTAACCTTGTTCTGGGTCATCTACTCAGTAAACATTGAAGCCAACCATGCAGCTGGTGTTTTAGGGAAGAGTTCTTGGGGGGGTGATTGTCAATGGAAACAACTCATCTTCTTCTGTTGGATGAACTCTGGTTTCTGTGGCAGAGCAGCCCTTTTCATCCATCCTGTTTTTGTAAATTATTCCTAGTATGTACTGTTGTAATAGTATGGGCTATCCTGCATGAAGCCTGCAGGTGTCACTAGTGACTTTACTGACAGCTCCCTGTTTACATGGGGAGTTATGTAAGAGTGATTTAACAATTCTGGGCATTGTCTTCAGTTCTCAGCTCCGTGTACTCTTCTGCATGCTATTTACTTTGAAAAATTAACTTGCTATTTAACAAGTGAATAGTCTCTTCTTCTTTAGTAATTCATACCCACTGAGTACCCAGAGCAGATTATTTATATTATAACTTGGACAGTAAAAATGTCATATCAACTTCTTAACCCATCCCCGCAAGGCTGTACACGTATACGTGGTAGCATGACAGTGGGTTCCCACTAGATATGTAGTCAGCTGACGTCCCTATCCTGTGCTGGGAGCATGCTCAATAGAAATAGGGTTGTGCATTTAATTTCCCACTGTACATAGAAACAACATAAAAAAATACAGTAACGTTATGTACACTAAATCCCATTCCCTTTAATCACTGATTAAATTTACCAATGATAATATTTTGTTTTATATTCAACCGATTAAAACTTGCAGCTCCTTTAACTGACTTTTTTTTTTTTTTTTGTTATCCTTGGGTACCCTTCCCAGCAGCTCTTTCAAGTGTTATACTTGCCTAGTCCCACTCGGAGGGAGAGATCTCAATGCATAGTCTCTTCTTGAAAATTTTCCAAGGTGGGCTCTCCACTTATTGCACATGCACCTTGCAATCTTCATATTTATTCTTCCAGAGGAGGATGTACATTTAAGATTTCTCTGCAGCAGTGACAGGCAACAATGCTTGAAACCGTTGATGTCAGAGGTTGCCTGTCTCTGAATCGTGTACTTAAAGTACACTTGTCCTTTAAAAATGCTTCTTGATTTGTACTTTTTTGTTTTTCTTCTATTCTGCAAATTCCCTGCAAATAGCTTACAGAAATCCACACTCTAAAAGAAAAAAAAATGTTTTTACTACACAAGTATCCATGATATTCCATATGGTGTTTTTTTTTGTTTTTGACTGCTGTCTTCTGTTTTTCTAGAAGCCCGGGCCACATAGAAGACGGCGTGTGCGGCGGCGTAAGCACCATCACAACAGCAGTGTAGTAACCGAAACCATATCTGAGACTACCCAGGTGTTAGATGAACCATTTGATGATTCTGACTCTGAGCGTCCTATGCCAAGACTGGAGCCAGAAGAGGAGGGAAACGACCGAGGCGGCCCATTCCCTCCAGGCTACTTCCCCTACCTCACCCCGCACACTCTTCTGAGACGCAACCGCCCCTTGGGCAAAAGGAGATCAATCAGCGAGCAACTACAAGGTGAGACTATAGCACAGTTTATTTGTGACACCGTATGCATATTTTTTCCATTCTTGTTTTGTGTTGATCGGAGTTGGTTCAATCATGGAAGCTATGCAGCCAGTGTGTCCCATGTGTTTTTAGAATTTTCTTTTTTTTTTTTTTTTTAGCCTTTTTAATTATTGCTAATAGAAATGTATTACCTGGTTTGAGTGTGCTTACTGCCTTCATGATTGCTCTGACTACATCTTGAATACTGCATTCCTTTGTTTAGCTTTGCAATAAAGTTACACATAATAGTGTTTTAATGTGTGTTTTGTCATTGCAGCGGCATCAATGCAGCCACCTGTGGCAAATCTACACCCTCCAGAGGATAAACCGGCCGTACCGGAGACCCCTGCTCCTCCACCTGTAAAGAAGAAAGGATGGCCTAAAGGGAAGAGCAGAAAACCTCTTCACTGGAAGAAACGACCTGGGCGTAAACCAGGTTTCAAGCTCAACCGGGATCCCCCTCCTGCTCCAGAGCCCACACATCATCCCCCTCCTGCCCGGCCTGGGCGCAAACCAAGGATACGTGATAGAGAGGAAGAGCCTCCAGCAGAGGATAAAGTCCCTGAGATAAAGGAACAAGAAGAGGAAGAGACACAAACAGTGGTAGAAAAGACTAATGATGAAGAGGAGCCCGAGACTGTCATCACTGCTGTGCAACCAGCATCCCCTTCTGAGAGCAGCAGCAGTAGTAGCAGTAGTAGTGATGGTTCCTCCCGGGAAGTAGAAAATCATTCAGAGTCTCCAGAACTGCAAAGAGAGCCTGTAGAAGAGCCACAACCTATTGCTGAAGAGCAAGAACCAGAAGAAGAGGAGGAAGAAAAAGTGCTGGAGGAAAAAGAAACAATAGCACCTGCATCAAATCACCAAGAAGATCATGATGCCGATGATGAAGATGAAGGGGCAAAGGAGGCCGATGAAGGGGAAGATACAGAACAGGGCCCTGTTCCTGAGGAGCCAGAACCACAGGAACCTTGCGTTGGAAGCAGCAGTGAAGAGGAGGAGAAAGCAGAAGGGGAGCAAGAGGCAACAGAGGTGCCTGATCAACCCTCCTGTCTAGAAGAGGAAGAGGAGAGTCCAGAAAAGGTAGACGAGGACCCCAAAGAGGAAGAAGAGGAGGATGATGCTGAGGAGGAAATCCCCCACACTGAGTTAGACTTAGAGACTGTGCAAGCAGTGCAATCATTAACACGGGAAGAAGGCAGTGAACGTGATGATGGCACATATGGGGATTGTGAGGATGAGACCCTGACAGCTTGCCAGACTTTGCAGAGTTTTACACAAGCAGAGGAGGACCCACAGTTGGGCTTGTCAGATGAATGCCATCCCTCTGCCCATGGTAGTCCAATATCTTCAGTTCATTCTCACCCCAGTCAGTCGGTGCGCTCAGCAAGCAGTCCCAGTGTGCCTCCAGCACTGGAAAGTAATGGAACTGGGGCTTATCCGCAAATCAGCCCTGATGCAGGATCTCTCTCTGCTCCATCTATGCAGAACCTGGAAACAACCAGCCCAATGATGGACGTGCCCTCTGTGTCAGACCATTCACAACAGGTTGTGGATAGTGGGTTCAGTGATTTGGGCAGTATTGAAAGCACGACTGAAAACTATGAAAATCCCAGCAGTTATGACTCCAGCATGGGAGGCGGCAGCATATCCTCCCAAAGCAGCTGTTCGTATGCCAGTGGTGGAAATGCTAGTGGAGCTGGGGGGCTGCCTTCTTCTGCCAGCATGGCACAAAATGGGTGTGTTGTGAGCCAACAAATGGCTGGAATGGCAAGCATGCTGCAAACGACGCAGGCTTGTAGCATTAAGTCACCACAGAATTGTGCCTCAGAACGCCCTCCTAGCAGCAGCAGCAACAACCAGCCGCCACCCCCTCCTCCACCACCTCCGATGCCCCCTCAGCAGCCCCAACCTCCCCCACAGCAGCAGCCCCCAATGTCACAGTGCAGTATGAACAACAGCTTTGGCCCCTCACCAATGATCATGGAGATCCCAGACCAGAGTAATGGCAGCAATCTCAGCATCTACCCAGGGGATTTTGGGGCTGGTGGCTATTCTCAGCCCTCAGCCACTTTCAGCCTGGCAAAGTTGCAGCAGCTTACCAACACTATCATGGACACTCATCCTATGCCTTACAGCCATGCTCCGGCCGTCACCTCCTATGCAAACAGTGTGTCCCTTTCTAACCCAGGCCTTCCCCAGCTTACTTCTTCTCATCCACTAGCAGGGGCATCCCAAGCACAAGCCACCATGACCCCACCTCCTGCCATGAACCTACTCCAGTGCAACATGCCAACGGGCAACCTTGGCATTCCCCACAGCCAGCGTATTCAGAGTCAAATGCCTGTCAAGGGGCATATTTCAATCCGCTCCAAATCTGCACCACTGCCCGCTCCTCCATCCCCTCACCAGCAACAGTTGTACGGGCGCAGCACGCCAGGTATGCAGCCTGCAACTCGGGCACTTACCGTCCAGCGAAGCATGAACATGGGTGTCAACCTTATGCCCACCGGACCGTACAATGTCAACACCATGAACCCACTCAATGCCATGGGAGGGTACCGCATGTCCCAACCTATGGTCAACAGCTCCTATCATAGCAACGCAGCCTATATGAACCAGACAACACAGTACCCCATGCAGGTTGGCATGGGCATGATGGGTGCCCAAGCCTATACCCAGCAACCTATGCAGCCGAATCCCCATGGAAATATGATGTACACACCACCTCCTCACCACTCCTATATGAATTCCCCTGCAGTCCCCAAACAAACTCTCAACTCCCCCTATATGAGGGAGATGAGGGGGGCCCTAGTGCAACCTGTGCAAGTTGCTCACCCACCCCTCATGTTCTCTTGCAGACTATAAATACGGCCTTTTATACTGACAGGACTTGTGTCCCCTCTACCTTATATCCCTTTGCTGTAGATTTAATATTATGTTTTTTATTGTTATTTTATTTCCCTTGCAAAAAATATACTTTTGTGGGGTTTTCCTGTTATTTTCTCTTCTGTAGAAAGGTATTTTTCTCTTTTCTTTTTTTTTTTTCATCTTCTCACTCTCTCTCTTCAGTTTATATAAAAGTGTCGGCGGATTTTTTTTTTTAAATTTTCCCATGCTTTTATTTTTTGTTTTTGTTTCTTTTTGATATACAGAATAAAAAAACACACAAAAATGGCAGATCAAACGGTTAACGGTAAAAGTCGCACGGTCATAGGAAAAAAAAGACAATTCTTGTTTTTAGAAATCAAGTTTAAAAGAAAAAAATATTAAGAAAGACAAAAAAAATTGTAACCCTGTAGCCTTATTCCGCCATAGGCCTCTACAAGAGCCATGGTGACTGTGTACTTTAACCGTGCATCCGCTGTTTATTTTGCTCATCGTTTTCGATCTCTAGAATGGGGTTGGAAGGGAGAACAATACTTTAGTGCTCATATTGGGAGCAGAAGAGCATTAAATTATCCCCAGTCACATGACGAAGAGAATTTTTGAAGATCAAGTGTTTCAGGTAGTGGTCTTGGAACATTTTTTTTCTTTTAGTGGTTTTTGAAGGCTGTGGTAAAGCAGTTGTAAGTTTACATCTAGCTTTCCAGCAACAAGAACTACAAGGCTTAGTATGCCCTACAAGAATCTGTCAAGGAATGCTGGGATTTTGAGTTCTGCCACAGCAATGTTGCCTTCTTCTGGATATATAGCTTAAAGAATGACAACATTGTTGGAAGCACTCACCCTGCATTCACATTTAATTGTGGTTTGACGTCTTTTTATTATTCACATGGGACTCCTCCCTAAACTTAATGCTCCTCTGCTTTGTCCACGCGAGCTGACTTGACCTTTCTTTCATCCTAATAATAAGCACTTATTGCCACAGATGGAAGGGGGTACATAGGAACAGTTTGTATATGTCATCAGATTGATGGTTATATGACTGCCTCTACATAAAATTCTTCCACTGGAACCCTTGCTTGGAGTCTTTTGAGGGTGATGGTTCCACGATTAATGCCAGAGATCAATAGGTATAGTTCGCTGGGCAAAGAACAGACCCATGTCATTGTGTATAAACCCCCCTATGTGCAGGGGTGGGCATTTTATAACTGTCTTATATAGTCACTCATCAAGAGTGCAAACTGACTGCATCTATATTTTTAGTACGTTTTAAATGTGTTTTACTCTTAAGTATTTAGAGTCCCTATGTATATATGATATATCGTCACTTTCTTCCTGGCCAGTTTTGCTCTTCAGATGGGTTGGCTTGTGTCTTCATGACTCCTTTCCAGTTTAGCATTAAAGGGAAGTAATATTATGTAGTGTGCTGATGCCTTGCCATAGCAATAATGTGTGCCTGCCAGTCTGTGTGCCCTATGAGGTAGATGTAGATAATCACAATAGCTGGGCAGATCTTCACAAGAGCAGTGCCTCTCCATACACATTGTCTCAATGGCCCCTTGCTCCCATCATATGGAATTAAGCAAATGCCGTCTTTTCCTTCCTCTTTCTGTTATATAGCAGAGCAGCCACAAAGACAGGCAATGTCTGGCCCATATTTAGCGAAAAATGCATAGAAAGCTTTCAGTACTTTTGCAGTGTCTTGTTCTTTGCCTATGTGAAAACCATGTGATCTTTGTAAAATTTGCCTTCAGCTGTCCAAATAGGAGCTATGATAGCATGGTTGAGAGAGAAGTTGCCATCCACGGTTAATAAGATATGATTGGCTGCAATACCCTGATCTGTTCAGGGCTTGCATTTTCAAGAAGATCTCCATATGCCACAAGGGTCTTGCTGTACACAGAACAATTCATGGCGCTCGTAAAACAGATCCCCATCCTGTACAAATTGTTTTTTTCTCAAGTTACTTTTCAGAACATGGATTAGTCCTTGTGGTGTTCAGCTTTCACTAAAGCTAGCCACATAAAGTATTACATAATTTTGTAAGGGCCTGTGTCAACAGGTTTTGATGAGGAAAAATGAAGTGTTTTTTATATCAGTATGATATACTTTTGAGATTATTCAGAATTCATTGCAGGTGCAGTTGACCTGTTTTAAGCTGCTTTTGTAATCCCATAGAGAAGCAATTCTGCAGAAAACAAAAGCCAATTGACACAGGCCCTAACAATAATTTGAACTGTTGGAAGGTTTGCAGTGGCAAACAGCAAATACACAATTGCTATCGTATACTTTCCATGTACAGGAGGGAAGGTGTGCAAATGCAATATGTCTACTTCTCTGTTGCCAAATAAACAGCATAAAGTTTAAAAAGCCCTGCTTGACTCTAAATTCTCCCTGTAATATCTGTTTTATGACTTGCAGTATTTTCTTTTCAAGTTCTGTTTTCTTTCTGGATTTTGTTAAAAGTATTCCAGCTTGTTGGAAGATATCTGATGTCATTACCAACTTTGGAAGGCTTCAGGCATCTTTTCTTGCTCTTTGTTTTCATATAGCTTACATAGATGTGTATGGCCAACATTAGGGAAGTCAGTTATTTTGCTTGCTGTTAATTCTTCTCATAGAACTGGTTTTTACTAACAAGTACAGTAGACATACATTGAATCCATGAAACTGTAGCCTTCACCCTTATATAGGTGACTAGTTCTATCAAAGAACGATTTATGAAGATTCCTCCTAGATGGAACAGTTGAATGTCAGCTGGATATGGATGCTTAAAGGTGTTCCCACCTCATGGATACCTTGTTGCAAGGAACCCCAAACGGAGCAGATAATCTCTTTTAAACATGAGTGCATTTTGATGAAATGCATCCAGTCAATGCACTCATGGTAAAAGAGATCCAAAGTCTGTCCTGCTTATCGCTCTATGGCAGTGCGTTGCCCTAGGTAGATATTAAAGTCTGCCTGTGACCACACAAGTGGCTTTAGGTGGGAAATGAGAAAACCTGTAGTTTCCCTGACCACCAGCTGTTTTCTGACACTTTGACTCCTTAAAGACAGGCAGTAAAGAGTTCCGAAGATGCTTATACAAACTGACATCTCCTTCCTTCCATACATTTCTAGGGTTTAAATAATGGTTTTATCCTCTCAGCTCATATTGTAATTGTATCTTTTTTTAATTTTTTTATTTTATTTCCTCCGGCCTTTTCTTGACGCTGTGGGGTTCTACTTGCCCCCATCTGGTTTGTATGTAATAAGACTTTCACCCCATTTCCCAGACCCCTCTCCTCCTTTCTAGTAAGTGCTTTCAGAAAAAAAAAACTGTACATTTTAACGTAAAAAAATAAATTATGTTGAGACATTTTGGAAATCTGTTGCAGTGTGTTTTCATTATTTATGAATGTTGTGATTACCCAATGTGATTACACATACTGCTGCTGGGAATATGTGGGGGTATGTAGGTGTTTTAGTTGGTAGAGGTTTAGGAGATGGACATTTTTTTAAATTTTCCCTGTTTTCCACTGTTATTGAAAGTCCAGCTCCAAGCTCTCACATATTTGTAGTGTCATGATTTAGTCCCTTTGATGTGAATAGGGAAATCTGATGTGCACATGGCACCGAGTGTGCTGGAGAGTAGAAGTGCTTAGTATGCAGCTTTAAAATTGGTAGATCTTGAAAGCTGAACTCCATGCACACAGCTAAATACAAAGCTGAAATAAATATATACAGGAGTGGTTTCCTCCCAAAGGATTTGTATTTATTTTCCTCTGGTCCTGAGATGTACACAGCTCTCACACAGCCCAGACCTGTCTGTTAGGCTGCATTCACACTTGAGCTCGAAGCTCCAAAAACTCTCAAACTTAAGTCAATTATTTTCTGTGATGCCTGTTCATACCTGATCATGTGAACAGGCACCATAGAGAACAATCAATTTTTTTAGGTTTGAGTGTTTTTAGAGCTTGGAACTTCAAACTACAAATTTCTCGTGTGATTGAAACCTTAGGGCAGGAGACATGGTTTTTCTCTGCTACAGTTCAGTAACACAACGTATTCCACCCGCAGTATGTGGTTAGACCATGAAACAGAATCCACGGACAGCTGAGCTCATTTCTGTCACTCAAAGGACAGCCAGTGGGCTCCTTTTGCTGCTTCTTGCTCTCCCAGTAAAGAGCTCTACTGTACAGAATTGCAAGAGGTCACCAAGTCATATTTAGGTATTTAAAAGCTAGGTTTATATTTTTCAAGAAAAAAATATTAAATGCTCATACAGTGGGGCAAAAAAGTATTTAGCCACTAATTATGCAAGTTCTCCCACTTAAAAATATGAGAGAGGCCTGTAATTGGCATCATAGGTATACCTCAACTATGAGAGACAAAATGAGAAAAAAATCCAGACAATCACATTGGCTGATTTGGAAAGAATTTATTTGCAAATTATGGTGGAAAATAAGTATTTGGTTAATATCAAAAGTTCATCTCAATACTTTGTTATATATCCTTTGTTGGCAATGACAGAGGTCAAACGTTTCCTGTAAGTATTCACAAGGTTGGCACACACTGTTGCTGGTATGTTGGCCCATTCCTCCATGCAGATCTGCTCTAGAGCAGTGATGTTTTGGGGCTGTCGCTGGGCAACACGGACTTTCAACTCCCTCCAAAGGTTTTCTATGGGGTTGAGATCTGGAGACTGGTTAGGCCACTCCAGGACCTTGAAATGCTTCTTACGAAGCCACTCTTTCGTTGCCCGGGCAGTATGTTTAGGATTATTGTCATGTTGGAAGACCCAGCCACGTTTCATCTTCAATGTCGTTGCTGATGGAAGGAGGTTTGCACTCAAAATCTCACGATACATGGCCCCATTCATTCTGTCCTGTACATGGATCAGTCGTCCTGGTCCCTTTGCGGTGAAACAGCCCCAAAGCATGATGTTGCCACCCCATGCTTCACAGTAGGTATGGTGTTCTTTGGATGCAACTGAGGATTCTCTCTCCTCTAAACACAACGAGTTGTGTTTCTACCAAACAGTTCTATTTTGGTTTCATCTGACCATATGACATTCTCCCAATCCTCGTCTGGGTCACCAAATGCTCTCTAGCAAACTTCAGACTGGCCCGGACATGTACTGGCTTAAGCAGGGGGACACGTTTGGCACTGCAGGATCTGAGTCCCTGGCGGCGTAGTGTGTTACTGATGGTAGCCTTTGTTACGTTGGTCCCAGCTCTCTGCAGGTCATTCACTAGGTCCCCCCGTGTGGTCCTGGGATTTTTGCTCACCATTCTTGTGATCATTTTGACCCCACGGGGTGAGATCTTGCGTGGAGCCCCAGATCGAGGGGGATTATCAGTGGTCTTGTATGTCTTCCATTTTCTAATTATTGCTCCCACAGTTGATTTGTTCACACCAAGCTGCTTGCCTATTGCAGATTCAGTCTTCCCAGCCTTGTGCAGGTCTACAATTTTGTTTCTGGTGTCCATCGACAGCTCTTTGGTCTTCACCATAGTGGAGTTTGGAGTGTGACTGTTTGAGGTTGTGGACAGGTGTCTTTTATACTGATAACAAGTTCAAACAGGTGCCATTGATACAGGTAATGAGTGCAGGACAGAGGAGCCTCTTAAATAAGAAGGTACAGGTCTGTGAGAGCCAGAAATCTTGCTTGTTTGTAGGTGACCAAATACTTATTTTCCACCATAATTTGCAAATAAATTTTTTCCAAATCAGTCAATGTGATTGTCAGGATTTTTTTTCTCATTTTGTCTCATAGTTGAGGTCTACCTATGATGCCAATTACAGGCCTCTCATCTTTTTAAGTGGGAGAACTTGCACAATTGGTGGCTGACTAAATACTTTTTTGCCCCACTGTATTTTTTCAGGGAAAAGTGCATTTTTTTTTTTAAGGAGCTTGCAGAGCTTTTGCAGCTGCAACCATAAGATTGTGGGTGCAGTATCGGGCTCCTGCAGACCACTCTCTCCAGCCTTCCTGCCCATACCTTCCTTTGGAGAGAATTACAAGCCGTCTGCTGCAGTGGAACTTGTAGTCTCTTCATTCATAGATTCCCGCACAGCTGCACCAATGTTAAATTGTGACAGTGGGTTTGGGATAGGGAATCATTCCCCCACCCTCCCCCATCACAGGGTTAGGGCATCTGGGGGCCCGGCAGAGTGGATGTACCTGGAGCATGTTGCACGTTATACCCTAAATATGGGTGTAACATACTCCAAAAGGATAACCTAAAGTATTGCATTAAATGTACATTTAATTATGTATTCATAAATACAGAGTTACAACCCCAATTCCAAAAAAAGTTGGGACGATGTGTAAAATCTACTTTAAAACTGAATGCAATGATTTGCAAATCTCACAAACCCATATTTTATTCACAAAAGAAAAGAAAAAACATATCAAATGTTTAAACTGAGAAAATGTGCCATTTTGAGAAAAAATATAAAGTAATTTTGTAATTGATGGCAGCACCACGTCTCAAAATTGGGCCGAGCAACAAAAAGCTGGCAAAGTAAGTGATACTAATGAGGAAGGCGGGAATAACTACATCTGTTAATTGGCAACAGATTGGCTATAAAAAGGGCATCTTAGAGAGTCTGTGTCATAAGTAAAGATGGACAGAGGAGGGATGGGCAGCTTGCTCATCTGGAAAGGCACCATCAATGCTGAAATATATGTCCAGGTTTTATAACAGCAGCATGTGCTCCCATCCAGATGATGTATTTTTCAGGGATTGCCTTGCATACACTATATTGCCAAAACTATTGGGACGTTTGCCTTTACACACACATGAGCTTTAAAGGCATCCCAGTCTTAGTCCATAGAGTTCAATATTGAGTTGGCCCACCCTTTCAAGCTACAACAGCTTCAACTCTTCTGGGAAGGCTGTCCACAAGGTTTAGGAGTGTGTCTATGGGAATGTTTGACCATTCTTCCAGAAGTGCATTTGTGAGGTCAGACACTGATGTCGGACAAGAAGGCCTGGCTCGCAGTCTCCGCTCTGATTCATCACAAAGGTGTTCTATCGGGTTGAGGTCAGGACCAGTCAAGTTCCTCCACCGCAAACTCGCTCATCCATGTCTTTATGAATCTTGCTTTGTGCACTGGTGCGCAGTCATGTTGGAACAGGAAGGTGCCATCCCCAAACTGTTCCCTCAAAGTTGGGAGCATGAAATTGTCCAAAATGTCTTGGTTTTTGGATGCCATAAGAGTTCCCTTCACTGGAACTAAGGGGCCAAGCCAAACCCCTGAAAAACCACCCCACACCATAATCCCCCCTCCACCAAACTTTACACTTGGCACAATGTAATCAGGCAAGTACCTTTCTCCTGGCATTTGACAAACCCAGACACGTTCATTGGATTGCCAAACAGAGAGGCGTGATTCGTCACTCCAGAGAACACGCCTCCACTGCTCTAGAGTTCAGTGGCAATATGCTTTACACCACTACATCTAATGCTTTGCATTGCACTTGGTGATGTAAGGCTTGGATGCAGCTGCTCGGCCATGGAAACCCATTCCATGAAGCTCTCTATGTACTGTTGTTTTGCTACTCTGAAGGCCACATGAAGTTTGGAGGTCTTTAGCTATTGACTGCAGACAGTTGGTGACTTCTCCGTACTGTGTGCTTCAGCATGCGCTGACCCCGCTCTGTCATTTTGCGTGGCCTACCACTTCACGACGGAATTGCTGTTGTTCCCAGTTGCTTCCTCTTTGTTATAATATCATTAACAGTTGACCGTGGAATATTTAGTAGCAAGGAAATTTCATGGATGGACTTATTGCCATGGATGGACTTATTGCACAGGTAGCATCATGGTACCATGCTTGAAGTCACTGAGCTCCTGAGAGCCGACCCATTCTTTCACAAATGTTTGTAGAAGCAGTCTGCATGCCTAGGTGCTTGATTTTATACACCAGTGGCCATGGAGGTGATTGAAACGCCTGATTCCAATGATTTGGAGGGGTGTCCCAATACTTTTGGCAATATAGTGTATTTCAGCAGGACAATGTTAAACTGCATCTATGACAACAGCTTGGATTAGTAATAACAGTCTGGGTGCTTAACTGGCCTGCCTGCAGTCTAGTCCTTTCATCAATTGCAAATATTTGGCACATCTTGAAACGAAAAATACGACAGAAGACCCAGAACTGTTAAGCAGTTATCCTATATCAGGCAAGAATGCAACAACATTCCTCTCCCAAAACTCCAGCAATTGATCTCCTCAGTTACCAGATGTTTAGAGTATTGTTAAAAGAACAGGGAATGCCACTATGGTAAGCATAGCCCTGTCACAACTTTTTTTTAGACTTATTGCTGCCATCAATTTCAAAATTACTTTTTTTTTTTTTTTTTACCACTTGCCCTCCAGAGGATTTACCTCCCCTTCCTGACCAGGCCAATTTTTTGCGATACAGCGCTACGTTACTTTAACAATTGCGTGGTCATGCAATGCTGCGCCCAAATGAAATTTGCGTCTTTTTTTTTTTTTTCACAAGAATAGAGCTTTCTTTGGGTGGCATTTGATCGCCTGTGCTTTTTTTTTTTTTTTTGTGCTATGAAAAAAAGACCAACAATTTTGAGAAAAAAAAAACAATATTTATGGCTTTTTGCTATTAAACATGTCCAGTAAAAAAATGTATTTGTCTTTGCTAAAAAAAAAAAATCCCAATGCGTGTAAATTAATTAGTTTACGTGAAAGTTAGTGGTTACAAGTGGTGGTGTATATATACTGGAATTTTTTTTGTTTGTTTTCTAGTAATAGCGGGACTGCGGCGGGCATTCTGACACTGGGGGGGGAACTGACTTGGTGTCACAGACATCCCCAGTGACACCAATAGAGTGATCAGTGCTAATAAAAAGCACGGACGCTATACTAATGGAACTGGACAGGAAGGGGTTATGTGGGGCGATCAAAGTGTTAACTGTGCTTGTTTACTATAAGCTGTGTGTGCTTTCAACATACAGTTCTCTCCCCCATTGGTAATGCTTGGTGATGACCGGGTGCCAGTGAGTAATCATAGCTGGGACCCGGTGATTGACAGCCGAGGCTGCGAATAGCAGCTTGGGTAAGGCGTGTGCCCCCTACCTGGAAATGCTACGGCATGTATTTATAGGTGATTTTGCGCGCCCCTGCCGTCCTGTAGCAGTATATCTGCTATAGGGTGGTGGGAAAGCGGTTAATGTTATATTTTCTAAGTGTTAACATTTGATATGTTTTCTATTGTGAATAAGTTAAAGATTTGAAATTTGCCAATCACAGCATTGTTATGTTGATTTTACACAGCATCCCAACTTTTTCAGAATTTAGGTTGTACATTTGTGTTGTTTTTTTTTTTTTTTTTTTTTTTTTTTAATAGCTGCCTGGAGTTCATCTTATTAAGAATGGATTTATTTAAGGCCATTCGCCAGGCAGAGAAAACTTATCAGGGCAGTTATGCATTAAAAACATTTTTTAATACAGTCAGTGTAAAAAACACCTTTTATTTGAATTGTGATCTTCCTTTTGCATATATAGACTCACCAGAAACAGACTGACAGGAGAGAGATGACCTCATCTCTCACTGCTGCTCCATCACCGTCCAATCACAGGATGGGGCAGGGAGGTGACAAAATGGATAATGTATATGCTTATTTCTGAGGTTTTTGTAGTAGTTTGCTTGAAGTTACTGGCATACATGCAAAGACTGCCATTGCTAATCTCTGAAACCAGTTATACTGGTTGGGAGTTCTGACATCACTGACTTCACAATTGTGAAGTCAATAGCTTGGAAATTGCAGACGCTTTTAGATCAGCATGGCAGCCAGACTAGCATTTTCAGTAGGTTGTCTATGCCAAAAGACCATGTATCTTTTTTTTACTCATGTCATCTTTTACACCTCTTACCCCGGTGAATACTGATCAGATTCATTCGTTTTCACATCCATCTTCAGTTCAGTTTAAATCCATTTTTCTTTGTCCATTATTTTCAGTTGTTTGAAGAAAATGTTCATAGGTGCCAAAAGTTTAAACAAAAAATTTTTTTTTTTGCCCATAAACAGACATAAATGAACAACATCCATTTACATCCACAAAAGTAGAAAAGGACGCAGATCTTTTTTTTTTTCCTGACAGACTTACCGAAACAGAATGCTTGTGTGAAAGGTTTCTAAATGCCACCTTCTTACCATAGATGCCATGTCATGTAAGCTGGTATGTTTATAAAAATGTGACCCCCCCCCCCCCTCAGTACACTGAACCAGCAAGCCTTGAATGAAAGCTAGCCTAAACATATACAAAGACCCTGGACCATTCATTATTGGCAAGTTCTGCCAAAAGAGATGGCATTGTGTTTAGGTCTCAGGACCTCTTCTTTCTTTTTTTAACCTTTCTAAAGTTACGGGGAAAAAACTTTGTTCTAAATATATTTTCCATTTTCTTTCAAAGAAAACAGCATTAAGTGCACTTCAGTGGAGGCGATGAGCTCAGTGTTCTGTGTAAAAATATCATCCAGCTTTGTGCCTTTACTTGATTAATTTCATGTCTTTTGAAGTCCCATGCAGTTCCGGTAAGTTTTGTCCTTGTAGTCTGTTGGAGCTTTTTAGTAGATTTCTGTGTGTCTGCTATTCAGTGCAGAAATTGAGTTTCAGGGTGATGGGACCTCAGCCACAATTGGACATGCTACAATATTTAGCGTTTTGCTTTTTAGAGGAGATCAGGGTATTGTTTTTTGCTATTATCTTTTTTTTGCTGAAGATCATTGTACCAGCAATGCTTTGAACTGTCATGGGTTAAGTTCATGACAGCTATGAATACTAGTGATCTATGATTGGCTACAGCAAATCACATGGTATAGGGTGCTGTGATTGGCCCAGGTACCATGTGATAGTTGCAGGCCAATAACCACTTTGTTGATATTGTGATCTCGTGCCCCCCCCCCCCCCGTGTGTGTACAGGAAAAATTACGTACATGTTGCCGCCTGCAGTATAAGTACTGTGGGTGGTCTGCAAGCTGTTAAAAAAAATACTTTATGGAATTAAATTCTGAGGACCAAAATAAAAGTGCAAGTAGCTGTTCCCTCCAGGGTTCTCAGCTAAGTATTGCTAAGGGGCAAATCTGTGGGGGGTTTTTTGTTTTTTTGGGGGGGTTTTTTTGCTTTTGAAGGAAAAGGGAGTGGTTACCTGTTTCCTGTATAGTTGAAATGTTAACGTTGTTAACTGTATAAAATTTGAGATCTTCGACTCCTCGCGCAAGCTTTTTGTGCACCATGAAGCAGGTGAAAGGCTGGTTCCTGTGTGTGTGACACTGTCAAACATGGAGGAGGAAGCTTTACGATCTGGGGCTCTTTTGCTGGATCCAGCGTGAGTGGCACCCTGAACCAAAACTACCACAGCATTTTGCAGTGCCATGCAATACCCTGTGGAATACACCCAGTTGGTCAGGGGTTCATCCTACAGTAAAATGATGACCCAAAATGCACCTCCAGGCTGCGTCAGAACTACCTTAGATGAAAAGAACAAGATGATAGCCTTGAAATCATGGAATAGCCAGCACAGTCTCCAGCCTTAAACCCCATTGAGCTGGTTTGGGATGAGCTGACGAGTGAAAGGAAAGCAACCTACAAGTGCAATACATTTGTGGGATCTTTTGCAACAGTGTTTGGAAGAACTTTCAAAACAATATTTGATTTCTGTTGTAGAAAGAATTCTACACGTGTCCAGCTGTTATATCTGAAAAAGCTGGCTACTTTGACAAGTCAAAAATGTAGATTACATTTTAAGAAAACACTTCCATTATTTCTTTATGTGCAATCGTTTTGTTCTGTTTTATTTTCACAGTGCATTGAGACAGTTAACTGCATACATTTCAATAAAAACGATAAATGGGGCTGGTCTAAAACGTTGGTCTGGTAGTGTATATTTCTATTAAAAAAGATCAGGTCTGAGCATCCCCTTTACAAGATAAATTAGTTGGCCGCTGGGGATAAACAGAAGACAAATCTATTTAATACCTTTTTTCAGATCTGTTTTCTACAAAGGAAAATGGTGGATCTCCATAATGGGGATAGTATACCACACTCTCGGATGAACCGCAGTGGCTCAAAACTGATATAGTCCAGGAACACAAAATAAAGGTGAATAAAACAACTGAAGCAGCTGCCTTACACCCATGTGTCCTAAAAGAGTTGAGCTTTATTTCAAAGCCAATGTTTCTAATTTCTAGAGACTGTTTATAGATTGGCTTGGTACCAATGGATTGTCCCATGGCCAACATGGTGCTTATATTTGAAGGATTAAATGCTTTACCAAGTAACTATGGAGACCTGAAAATGTAACTTCTATAGTCATGAAGATACTTCAGAGTTTGACAAAAGACCTCTATTTTTTGCTAGAGAACAATGTAATAAGTAACAGCCTGAATGGAGACACAACCTAATTTGTAAACACATCTGCTTTTTTTTTCTGGGAAAGTGGGCAAAAACTTCAAGGCGTGGCTGTGGATGTATTGTACTGTACATGGACTTTGCTAAAGCGTTTGACACATTTCCCAATGGATGGCTACTGTGTAAGTTAAGGTCTATAGGGTTAGAATATTTACTCTCTAAATGTATATAAAACTGTCTTATAGAATATATTCAGAGAGTAGTGATTGATTTGTACTCTTGTTTAAAATTGTTAGTGGTGTACTCAAGGGTTTAGTGTTGGGACCCTTACTTTTACTCTAGAATTATATGGAGTTAAGGGTTCAATTTCTGTGCTTGCAGATGGCCTGAATAAACTTCTTATTGGTCAACTGTTTCAAATTAGGTTTATTGTTGATAAAAGCATTAATGCCCTTGGGGGCTAAAAATATGCCTTCATTCATATATTTTTGGGGGAGTCAATTGAGGGATCTAGACTTAATCAATTGAGGGATATAGACTTAATACAAGAAAGTATATTGCTCAAAGTAGAAACTGCATCTTGGTATTGAATTCAGTTATTAAGTGATAGACACTTTCTTGCCCCCAAACAAAATTGGTGATACCTCACCTAGAATATGCAGTTCAGCTTTGGGCACCACCAAAAAGCATGTTGTGGAACTGGAATGCATTCAGAGAAGGCTGACCAAGCTGATAACCTTTGAACGAACTAAAAAAAATCTCTGAGAAGAGACAAAGGGATATATGACCACCTTGAATAAATGCATACAAACGTGAACACATTTTTTGTACCCTTCCACAAAAAAAACCCACAATTTTTTCTGAAACGGCCTGAAACTGACCAACATATTAGGTATCCATTATTGTTTTTCATATGTAATAAATCAGAATTTGCTTTTTGATTTAACAGAATATTTTAAAATATCATTTGCTGCCAAATTAGAACACCTAATGTTCCCATTTTCATAGCATAATTTTTAAAGAAAAATGTAAAATTTGCTGCTTACCTTTTTACATGCTCTTTTTCTGAAAACTCTACTTTGAAAAATCCTTAGTTCCCCCTTTCTATGTAATGTTTGAGAGAACTGGTTAACCCTATCTTAAATGTTCTAGCTGATTTGGGCTAGAGAGATGTACTGGATGCTTACTGGTCATAGGAAGAATCTTGCACCCCCTCAACGTTCTGGAACTCTGGACAATTCAGCTGCCCTGTCACTGCTGGACACCTCTAATGTGAAGACAATCAAGCCATCAAGGAGCAGTTCCCTACATAATTCATTAGGTGTGAGAAGAAATGCTTATCAAAGAAAACAGACTTGGACCTCTTTTGGGCAGAACCTAGGTGTAACAAATTGTCAGGTGTGTTTAAAGCCCTTTGCCACAAATTTGGATGTTGGGTGTAGATCTGGCATCCAGAATCAACAATGGACTGGTCAGGTTTCTCATCAAGTCCAGGGACCCTTAGGCCTTTGCAGTGGATAATCCGTTAATTCTGAGGGATCAGTTTAGCCTGATCTATGCCTTTTCACCTCTCCAGATTCTCTTTGCCTACTTAACATGATCGAGAAGGACATTCTGGTGATTTTTATTGCACTGAATTAGCCCAGAAGCATATGGTACTCGAACATACTCAGGTTCTTGGCAGATGTTGTATGGCCTCTCCCATTTCATCCAGATAATGTGTCCCAATGGCCAGTGTTCCATCTTGCTTGTCATTGGCACTCTGTTAAACCCACACTACAAAGAAACAGGGGCCTTTTGAACTCTGAAATCCTTAACCTCTTGTAGGCTAGGAGGGAGGCAGAACAGAGGGAAGTTTTGGCAAACAGAAGAGGAATCCATATTTTACTATTTACTTACTGTAAGTTATGCCTATTGTGTTGATTTTTTTCTGTATGTGATTTTGGCTGCACCTAAGCTTTAATCGCGGGGCACGTGAATCCCAAAACATGTTCCAGAACCGGTTTTGGGTGTTGCTGTGCATTTGACGTGCAGATCACTGCAAAAACGCCCCGCGTTTTCAGGTGCCATTGAAATGAATGGCACCTGAACATGTGATCGCTGTTTCCAAATCACAGGCAGAATCTCAGTGGTTCCACCCACGATTTTAAACGCCCTAGTGTGTACGGAGCCTAAAGGATTCTATTCATATATGTTCACGGTACCAAAACCCAATAGGGGTATTTGACCTTTTCTGGACCTAAAATCTCTAAATAAATACCTTCAGATTTCAAAATTTTGCATGGAATCCGCAAGGTTAGTTATTGCCTCGCTCAGACAAGGGGAATATTTGGCATTCATAAACTATCAAATTTCCTACATGCATATTCCCATTTATGCACCTATATGCTTTCTATACTTTGGTATAACAAACTGGAAGTGATATTCCGCCTGCAAACGCATTCTCATTGCACCAAACTTGTCCAAAAAAAACTTGTTACACAGACATATTTATACTACTAGAAGATTACCCCTGACCTCTTCCCAGGGGTCTTCTGCCAGTCTAGAAGCCCCCTATGCTATCCTATGTCTCAGTCACTGACTTTAATGACATGGCTGTTGAAGACCAGGTCTTAATGGACAGAGGGGCCTTCCATGCCAGGTGTTTTCACAGGCACTTTAATCTCAGAGATGTCTCGTATTCTGGTCTTCCTACAAATAACTTTATCAAACAACTTGGCCTTAAGCACTCTGAAAGGGCAGGTTTCTGCCTTGTCAATTCTTTTCCAAAAGCCACTGGCCTCACTCTCCCTTGTCAAAACCTTTATTCAACGTGTTTCTCGAATCGGGCCCCTTGTGCTTACTTGGGACCTCAATCTGGTTCTCTGTGGATTGCAGAAAGCACTCTAATTCCTTCAGGGATATCCCTGTAGATCTCTCTTGCAAAGTGGCATTCTTGGTTTCTGTTATTGATGATCATATGTGTCTCTGAGATAGTGGCTTTCTTGTAAGGAGCTATTGCTCATTAATCACAAGTAGTCTTACCCCCAAGATCACTTTCTTCCTAAGGTGGTATTGGTCTTCCACCTCAATAAAACATTTGTCCTTCCCTCTGTGTGCCCTGTACACAGAGGCTACCTCAAAGCAACAGCTTCTATCAAGAAGAAAACCCTATTCATCCTACCCTCAAGGAACATGCTGATTCCAAATCCACTATAGCTGGATGGTAAATACAACTCATCACCAGAGCTTACGCTCACTAAAGGACAAATCTCCCACTGTGCTTTTATGCACTTACACCACAAGTTAGATCCATGTATGAGCAGGGAGGATGTGTTTGGTTTACGGTTTGAACTGTACAATTGCCCTGTTGAATCTCCCCAGCTTAATCAGTGCCGCAGGCTATAGTCAGCAATGCAGATCATTGTATTCTGATGGCTGGGAAGTCTCCTTACTGTCAGCATGCAACAGCTCAGCGGGGAGGATTCCCCCATCCACACCACATGTGTGGATGGGTGAATGCAGTTTTCTTTTATTCAACCCAATGGGTTGAATTAAAAAAAAAAAAAAACTGATCTCTGGGCTGCCTAAACCTAGCTGGGAGTGAAGGGGGTTATATAGGGTATGCTCCAGCAACATTTTTGCCAGTGTCCAGTCACCTTCAGATGGCTGCTTATAAGCCATTTGTAATGATTTAAGTACTGTACTTTAGAAAATGGATTCTACTGGCAAGAAATCCTTTTTTCTTTCCTGCTCAGGTTGACCGTATATTTGGATGTGGTGTATATGTTGGGGAGTGTGTTAAACTTGAAGGCCCTCCTTTTTATTTTACTATTGGGTTGTGTGTCAATTGTAAACCAGGCACTCTTCATACCTGAACCACCATTTCTAACTTGCCCTGGCCAGTTCCTTCTTTGTGTGGAAACTTGCTGAGGAAGTTTAACTCCACGTGATCCTCACCGTACCTAAGCACAAGCTCCTTGCACAGTTTCTAGCAATAGACACTGTTCTGGTGCTCCCTAGTGCCGTTTGCCATGAAAAGTGGTCACACAGCCATTTCTGCAAAATGTAACCTCTGGTACACTGAATCCTAACTCAGAAGCAGGAGTATTCCTGCTGACTTGGTAGGTTTTTGTTTTAGAGGTATACACAAATTTTGCACATAGGCAACATATCTAGCACCAACATGCCTAGCTGGTTTCGACAACTTATTGTGCAGGCACATGGGTTGGAAGATAGTGCCTCCATTTCTTGTTAAAGCCTGTTCCACTAGGGCAATGAGTGATTCTTGGTTGTTTCCTCACAGGACCTCAGTGGCACAGATTTATAAGGCCTTAACCTCATCTTTTGTACATGCAGTGGTTATAAAAAGTCTACACACCCCTATTAAAATGTCAGGTTTCTGTGATGTAAAAAAATGAGACCGATAAATAATTTCAGAGCTTTTTCCACCTTTAATGTGACCTATAAAATGTACAAAGCAGTTGAACAACAAACTGAAATCTTTTAGGTGGACAGAAGTAAAAATAAACTAAAATAATATGGTTGCCAAGTGTGCACACCCTTAAACTAATACTTTGTTGAAGCACTTTTGATTTTACTATAGCACTTAGTCTCCCAGACCAGTTTTCTTCTCGTCTTTTCATCAATTTTGGAGGGACATCCAGTTCTTGGTAATGTCACTGTTGCGCCATATTTTCTCCACTTGACAATGACTGCCTTCACTATGTTCCATGGTATATCTAATGCCTTGGAAATTCTTTTGTACCCTTCTCCTGACTGAAGCCTTTTAACAATGAGATCCCTCTGATGCTTTGGAAGCTCTCTGCGGACCATGGCTTTTGCTGTAGGATGCGACTAAGAAAATGTCAGGAAAGACCTACTAGAACAGCTGAACTTTGTTTGGGGTTAATCAGAGGCACTTTAAATGATGGCAGGTGTGCAATGACTCCTATTTACCATGATTTTGAATGTGATTGCTTAATTCTGAACACAGCTACATCCCCAGTTATAAGAGGGTGTGCACACTTATGCAACCACATCATTTATTTTAGTTTATGTTTAACCCCCCCCCAAAAAGAGTTCAGTTTGTTATTCAATTGAGTTGTACAGTTTATAGGTCACATTAAAGGTGGAAAAAGGTCTGAAACTATTCATAATTTTTTTTTTTCAACATCACAGAATCCTGACATTTTAACAGGGGTGTATAGACTTTTTATATCCATTGTATTTTCTCTAAATTTTACATAGTTCATGTGTCTGCTTCTGCAGATGCTAGTTTTGATCAAAGTGTACTGCGAGCGACAGTTCAACACCCTTGGTTTCCATTTTGTTTAATGTTTTTTGTTGGTCTGGTTCACCTACTGTATGTTTGGGTGTAGCGCCCTCTTGGTTTGGAGTGCTTAGTTCCTAGATCACTTAACATCCAGTCTGCAGAGACAAGTGGTCACAGAGCCAATTATGCAAAATGTAACCTCTGGTACACTGAATCTAGCCTATGGGTATTCCTGCTCTGGTGGCCATTTCTGAACCACCCCCCTTCTTTCCTCAGGTGTTCATTCCTCTTCTGTCTCTAAAAAAGCATTTTCTTCTGTCATGCAAGGTTTTATAACTCTGGTAGGGTAACTAATTGCTCCCTCTTTTTACTATGTCTTAAAAATGCACACTGGATTAAGAGTCCCTCCTTTCTCTAGAGGAGTAGACCCCAACAGCCAAATTTTAGTCAGTGGTTGTTCTGCTATAACAGAAGGAAACGTTTTCCTTGCTAATCAAGGCTGTGTGTTCTACTTTAAAGGGTTAGTTCAACTTTACAGAAAAAAAATGTAAAGGTGAACCAACATTAAACACCCTCCCCACCCTCTGGTGCTGATGTACTTCAGGGATTTCAAGCTGTCGACCCCCTCACAACTGGTACACTGGTCCAGGGATTTGAAGTCCCCCACTATGCAACCTCTTCTCTGTCAGCGCTTCTGGGATGGACCAGATCAATTCTGATTGGTAAGCGTCATCACTGTGACTTCCAGGTTGGGAAGGAATTATGTTATGTCTTTTCAGGATCTGTAGGAATCGAGGCTTCAAATTGACATTCTAGAGTTAAGAGAGAATGTGTTATGCCCACCATGTATGTTAAGCCAGCCATACATGATTCGAAATTCAGCTGGCTCAGCGGTGACCGGTTAAATTTCAATCCAGGTATAGGCAGGCAGGTTGAACAGAAGTTGACTTACCAATTGACTTCAGTACAACCAGCCTGTCAGATTTTCCCTGCTCAAACAGCTCCACAGGCTATGGTTGGCAGTGCTGATCAGTGTATTTGGATGCCGCTGTCAGAATACAATAGCTCAGCAGGGAGGATTCCCCCAACCACATCAAGTGTGGGGATGTGGCAATTGACTCTCTGAGTTTTTTCATTCAACCTGCTGGTTGAACACAAAAAAAAGCCTAATTTATGGGCTGGTTTGGCCAACACTCCATGGCTTCTGTCAGATGATCCAGATCTGTTATCTCAAGGCGCAATCTTTCACCCTGCTTCTCAGTCACTGGCTTGGACTGCCTGGCTGTGGAAACCCAGGGTTTGGAGACAGGGATCTTTTGGATTCTGTAATGCCTACCATAACCAAAAGCTTGTAAGCCTCCTTACCACAAGATTTATCATTGTACCATGGAAGACCTATTTTCACTGGTGTGAATGATCCAAATAGTCTTTTTTTTTTTTTTTTTCTCTTTTATGTGTAAGTTCTGTCCTGCAGTTGGGGGTAGAACAACACACTTGGCACCATCAAAGGTCAGGTGTCTGAACTGTCCTCTTGCTAATCATCTGCTGATTTGTACTTTCATGCAAGGGTTTACACATGTTGCTCCATGTTAAGACTCCTTTACTATTTTGAGATATAAATCTTGTATTGTTGGTGCTGCAAAGACCTCCTTTCAGACCTTTGAGGACATATCTTTGGCATTGCTATCCTGTAAGGTAGTCTGTCTTGTGGCTATCACTTCAACTAGGAGGGTTTTTGAGTTATCAGCATTGTCTCAGTTTTGAAACCAAGAACCTCATTTTTACCAGTGTTGTGTCTGCTTTTCAAGATATTGTTGCCTTGGCTGCACTCTAGATTGGTGCACCCCTAAGAGATTTTTCACCATTGCCTAGATGTGGTGAGCGCCATCAGGGTTTATCTTCCTGCCACCCAGCTTCCTCTAGGAAGACTTTTTTTTTTTTTTTTTTTTGTCATTGAAGGTCCTAAAAGAGGTTCTTTAGCTTCCAGATCCACTATCTATTGATTGATTTATTCTGCAGGCTTTTGGGTTGGAAGAGAAAGTGCCTCCTTTTTCCTTTTTAACACCTGTTTCACTAAGGCAATGAGAATTCTTGGTCTTTTCCTCACGGGGTCTTGGTGGCACAGATTTGTAAGTCTTTAAGCTTATCGTTTGAACATGCTTTCTCTAAATTTTGCAAAGTTCATTTGTCTACTTCTGCAGATGCTAGTTTGAAGGATTTCTGCAAGCAGCAATTTAATACCCTTGGTTTCCCTTTTAGTTTTTCTTGTTGGGTTGGCTCACCTATTTTTCAATGCGTCTACCCCTTGGTTTCCACTGCTCCCTAGATTGCTTATCAAGTTGTGTCTTAATAGATGATGGCGAAAATAGGATTTTTGTACACATTGGAAAATCCTTTTCTGAAAGGCGCTGCTCCCTCTCCTGCAGGTGTGAGATGGGAGTAGTTGCCTTAAGGAGTCTGGTCCTTTGTTTCAATGTGCTTAGTGTCTGTTTCTCCTGCAGGCAGTAGTATAACCATAGGTTGCTTTACGTCATCAAGCTGTGTCCCTCAATGGGCATCAAGAAAATGATTTTACAGTGAGTATGAAAATCCAATTTTCTGCAACTTTCAGTGGGCTTTAAATTTTATCTAAAGATGACTCCTGGATTCAGTGCGAGGATAGAGACCCCCCATATGCCTGTCCCGTTGCTGCATGATCAACTTCTAGAACTGCAGACTTATAAGCAAAATAAAAAAACATACATTCTGATTTTCCCCACCTTTGTATCTTTACAAATGCTGCAAACACAGAAAACAACCTGTTGATCCTGCCAGGAAACCTGTGAGCACCTAACTGCCTAGTGTGAGTTCTGCAGGACCACGGATCAACTCCCCTCATCTCCATAACATAAGAGGAAGGTGTGCTGTAGTCCAGCAGGAGAGAACGCAACAATAGTGCACGTTTTTTTTTTCCCCTGTACTTGCAAGATTTTTAAAATGACAATACATGGGGTAATGTGCATACTGCAGCACTTCACTGATTTTGGTCCAGAAAATAAGCTTTTGAGCCCTACACCATGGGTCCAGGAATGTCCGCTTTCATTAAAGCCTAAGCCAGTGGTTCTCAACCTGGGGGTCGAACGACCCTTTCACAGGGGTCCCCTAAGACCATCAGAAAACACATTTCCGATGTGTAAAGAGCAGCTACTGTGTAGAAAGCAGCTGCTGTGTTGAAAGCAGCTACTCTGGTAAAAGCAGCTACTGTGTTGAAAGCAGCAAAATTGGAGGTAAAACGACACTCATGAACTATAATTACCGGGTAAATAATTTTATGGTTGGGGGTCACCACAACATGGGGAACTGTATTAAAGGGTCACAGCATTAGGAAGGTTGAGAACCACTGGCCTAAGCGCACAGTCGCATAATAACTGAATTATTTAAAATCGGAATATCATATTTGTTACAGTTCTGTAACATGGTGTGTTAATATACATGTGTATGAAGAGCAGACAGAGCATGCTTACTGAAACACTGCATCTGTAGCTTGTGCCACTACTGTCTTATACTTTTCCACTGAGGGCTTGGGAAGGATGCAAAAATTCTCCCCCCCCTCCCTAGCACATTACATAAGTCCTAGCGTAAAACCTAGCATAGCTGATAGAAGGTATAGACGTCACTGTGCCTGCATGTGAGAGAGATTCAATGCTCAGGCTGACATCATACTGAACAACATGCATCAAATATTCAAGCCTGTTTAGCATGTGACCAGAACACTAGCTGGCTGATACGCAAATGCAGGGGGAAAAAATCAATAGTTTGTGTTTTCTTTTAGCCTTTTATTCCCCCCTCCAGATTGTTCAACCTTGATAAACCTGCATTGTTGTACAGACTGTGTAAAATGTCAGACAGCCTGCACCCTTGCTTTGAGCAAGGAATTGCTGTGAGAGAAGGCCACTTGCAATTTTATCTGCCTGGATTGATGTGATTTAGTTGTTGCATCTTAAAGTTGGGATGTGAAAGCTGATCTGGTGCAGCTCTGTGTGTGTTGGCCCCAGTTCACATATATGTGGCTGTGCGGGCAGCGTATTGAGCGGGCATGAGAGCCCATTCATTTGAATGGACTCCCATGCCCGTAACACGCAGGGAAGAAATCCCTGCACTTCTTCCAAAAACGCAGCCTACACGGGAACCTCGGTTCCCAGTACGGTTGCATTTTCAAGTGCGGGCGCCATGCCATTAGAACTATTATGTCACCTCTTCAGTCTCAACTCGCATTACTAACCTACTGACATATTGGCATGGATGTCACTCCACTTCTTCAACTTCAATCTTTCCAAAACTGAGCTCTTCGTATTCCCTCCAGCCCGTGCCCCTTCCCCTGACTGCTCCATCAAGATCAATAACACGACCATCAGTCCCTCCCCTCATGCCAGGGTACTAGGTGTAATCCTAGACTCCCATCTGTCCTTTCACCCCCAAATCCAATCACTGTCCAAATCTTGTAGACTTCACCTCTGCAACATCTCCAAGATACGCCCGTTCCTAACCACGGAAACCACTAAGCAACTTATTCACTCCCTTGTTCTATCTCACCTTGACTATTGTAATTCCCTCCTCATTACCCTACCTCATCGCAGGCTATCCCCTCTTCAGTCTATCATGAATGCTGCTGCCAGACTCATCCACCTTACTAACCGTTCTGTATCTGCCTCCACTGGCTTCCCATTGCCCAACGGATAAAATTCAAAACATTAACAATAACGTATAAAGCCATTTATAACTCTGCCCTAAATTACATGACCGATCTTGTCTCCAAATATCACCCAAACCGTACTCTCCGCTCCTCGCAAGACCTCCTACTCTCTAGCTCCCTTGTCTCCTCCTCCCATGCTCGTCTCCAGGACTTCTCCAGAGCTTCCCCCATCCTCTGGAACTCTCTACCCCAATTTATCAGACTATCGCCTACTCTGCTCACTTTTAGGCGATCTCTGAACCTATTTCTTCAGGGAAGCCTAACCTGCCCTCAGCTAATACTGGAATCTTCTACTCTTCCAACCAGTCCATCCCCCACTGTTATTACCTTTTGTACCACTAGCCCCTCCCTCCTAGATTGTAAGCTCCAAGGAGCAGGGCCCTCAAATCCCTCTTGTATTGTTGCTGTATTGTCTCCCGTTATATTGTAAAGCGCTGAGCAAACTGTTGGCGCTATATAAATCCTGTATAATAATAATAATGAAAAGCTAGTACATCATTGTTGTATCCAGTAACCAAGCCTGTGGCTAAACACTAAACACCAAACAGTGAGATTTATAACCAAATATTCTGCAAAACACCGGGAACTGCATGACGTGTTGCAACGCCATTGGCATCTCTTGCAGGAAGGTATCACACTAACCAAATATATTAAGAACTACCCAGAGGTTCCAAAGGACAGCTTTTATCAAAGACAAATTGCCATACTAATCTATCAACATCTCCAAATGGCATCTTCACCTGTGGAAGATGTGCATATTGCCTGTGGGTCCAAACAGGCCAACACTTCATTTTTGCTCAATGGGGAGAGGTTTACTCTCAGATTTCATGCTAACTGTACCACCCGGGGAGTAGTATACCTTATGACATATACGTGTGGAGCCTACTATGTGGGCAAGACTATCCACCGGTTTAGTCAGAGGATACATGACTATGTTGATTAAATTTATGCAGTGGACCTGCTGTTTAACCCATTAAGGCAATTCATATTTTGACTCCGGACGTACAGTGGATATAAAAAGTCTACACACCCGTTATGTTTTTCCACCGTTTAATATAACCTATAAAACGTGCAACAAAATGTTACAAACGGAAATCTTAAGTGGAGGGAAGTAAAAATAAACTACAATAATATGGTTGCATAAGTGTGCACACCCTTAAACTATTACTTTGTTGAAGTACCTTTTGATTTTATTACAGCACTTTTTGGTTATCAGCATGGCACATCTTGACATGGTAATATTTGTCCACTCTTCCTTGCAAAAACACTCCAAATCTGTCAGATTGCGAGGGCATCTCCTGTGCACAGCCTTCTTCAGATCGCCCCACATATTTTCGATCAGATTCAGGTCTGGGCTCTGGCTGGACCATTCCAAAACTTTAATCTTCTACTGGTGAAGCCATTCTTTTGTTGATTTGGATGTATGCTTTGGGTCACTGTCATGCTGAAAGATTAAGTTCCTATTCATGTTCAGCTTTTTAGCAGAAGCCTGAAGGTTTTGTGCCAATATTGACTGGTATTTGGAAATGTTCTTAATTCCCTCTAAGGCCTTGACTAAGGCCCCAGTTCCAGCTGAAGAAAAACAGCCCCAAAGCATGATGCTGCAACCACCATGCTTCACTGTGGGTATGGTGTTTTTTTGGTGATGTGCAGTGTTTTCTGTGGCAAACACATCTTTTGGAATTATGGCCAAAAAAGGTCAACCTTGGTTTCAACAGACCAAAACACATTTTCCCACATGCTTTTGGGAGACTTCAGATGTGGTTCTGCAAAATTTAGCCGTTCTTGCATGTTTTTCTTCGTAAGAAAAGGCTTCCATCTTACCGCTCTACCCCATAGCCCAGACATATGAAGAATACGAGAGATTGTTGTCACTTGTACCACACAGCCAGTATTTGCTAGATAACATTGCAGCTCATTTAATGTTGCTGTGGGCCTCTTGGCAGCCTCCCAGACCAGTTTTCTTGTCTTTTCATCAATTTTGAAGGGATGTACAGTTCTTGGTAATGTCATTGTTGCACCATATTTTCTCCACTTGTTGATGACTGTCTTCACTGTGTTCCATGGTATATCTAATGCCTTGGAAATTCTTTTGTACCCTTCTCCTGACTGATACCTTTTAACAATGAGATCCCTCTGATGCTTTGGAAGGTCTCTGCGGACCATGGCTTTTGCTGTAGGATGCAACTAAGAACATTTCAGGAAAGACCTACTAGAACAGCTGAACTTTATTTGGGGTTAATCAGAGGCACTTAAAGAAGAGTCAGTACACACCTGCCATCATTTAAACATGATTTTGAATGTGATTGCTTAATTCTGAACACAGCTACATCCCAAGTTATAAGAGGATGTGTACACTTGTACAACCACATTCTTTTAGTTTTTAATGTTTACTTCCCCCCACTAAAAGATTTCAGTTGGTTGTTCAATTGAGTTGTACAGTTTATAGGTCACATTAAAGGTGGAAAAAGATCTGAAATGATTTATCTTTCTTGGTTTTTTTTTTTTTATATATATCACAGAAAACTGACATTTTAACAGGGGTGTGTAGACTTTATATCCACTGTATTACCCTCTGCCTGTGTGCTGATACATGGGATAATGTAGTACATGATGTCTCCTGGTGGCACATCCTTTTCCTGTTCCTTTATGTTTTGGCTCTTTAGAGAGTTGCTGGGTTCAACACTATTATAGCCTCACAATACTGTGATTAACAGTGGATAATATATTACCTCTCCATCTCTGAGTACTACTGGAGTGGTGGGATATCTATGTTTCCCTCTTTATTACCTTATAATTTTTTACATGCTGGCCATTTATCCCTTCCAGCTGCTTGCTCTGTGTCCCCACACCTATCTTTGGACTGCCTGGCTGTGGATTGCCTCACCCACTGCTTTGAATCCTCATTACTGTGCAACTTGTTCTACACACTTTTATATATGTGCCCCGTTGGTGGGTTTCCAAGTCTATCTATGCCATTGTCATTTGTGTTTTGGTATTTATTTGTAAGTTTGTTTACTCCATAGATACATTACAAGCCCCCTGAGGAAGCAACCCTTGTCATGAAACATGCTGGGCCATTAACAGTGGAACCCCCATATCTGAAGGAAGTGGAATGCTTCAATTCCACCCACGGTCCATATTAGGAACTGTAACGCTCTTGTGTGGGGGAAGACACTGGAATATATGTATAATACAATATATATCTTTAATCACTGATATTTTTTAGACAAGTTTTATGAATAAAGGAATGTATGGTTTTATATACTGTTGTACTGAGTATATGTGCCTGGAAAGTCCATAATTGCTGTACTTAGAATCTGTTCCATGTACAAAAAAAAGACTACTGGGACTCTGTACTCTGGAGTGAGGGCTTCAAAACTGTATGGCTTTGCAAAGGTGTGGAGAACAAAGAAAAATACATGGTGCCTGTGACGAATGTGGGGTCAGACCCCTGACCTTCTCATCAAACCCGTGACCAAGGGACCAGCCAATCTAAAACCGCGATGTCACGTGCGTAACAATGCCATGCCCAGCTGCACCCTGCACAACTATTTTCCAGCTAGTTGGACCACAATCAATGTACCGGCAGCCAGGGAGCAATTGTTACTGGGTCAGGTTAATTACTCAATTAACCCTTTACACTGCCACCACCTCCTTTTTGTACAGAGAAAGCGGAAACCCGGCGATATCAGCTATAACACTATGATGGTTGAGATAATCATCTGTATAACACTATCACCGCAGACCGGTTATACAGAGGGTTAAACAAACACAGTAGCGCTCTTTTAGAGGCAGGATTTCGTAAATTGCATTAAGGAGCTTTAGAAACAGTTCAACACTTTCAGAAAGAGATCTATTACTAAAAGGTCAAAAGGGTGCAATAAAAATATTTACAGAAAAAAGATGTAACCTATATATATATATATATATATATATATATATATATATATATATATATATATATATATATATATACACACACACACACAGAGAACAACAGCACAGCAAAGAGGTGACAGGAGGTTAAAGGGTTAAAGTACTTGCCAATCAACCTTGGGCTTGCAGATCATGTTTTAGAGCAAAAGGGCAGGTCTCCCACCTTGGTTTTGATGTTAAACGGGAGAATTCTTCAACTTCACTCTCTTAGGCCTGACAGCCCATTTTGTTGTTCCCTAGCAGGGGGTGTCTCTGAAGTCAAGGACCAATGCCCCGTTTAGGGAGGGAAGGTCTGGGCGTAGACCTAAACTAGAGCCAAAATCTTTTCTAGTTCATATTTTGGCTCATAACTTTTCCTATGCACAAGTGACATTCCACCCGCGGGTAGATTACTATGCAGACACATCTGAGGAATGGGTAGATATGAAATACATATTTGAAGGCTTCCAGAGATGTAATTTTCTGCTTTCCTAGGTATTCCAGTCAGGGAGTGTGACCTATCAAACTGTTTGTCTTCTCGTGGGCAATCTCGTGTAAGTCTCTCATATTCCAAAATATGAGACATAGGGGAAGAACGGATTTTAAAAGTGTTAGCTGGTTTGTGCTCCTCTGGAATGTCTTTGAACTCCTGAGAAGGCTTGTGTTATCTTTTACAATGTGCTAGATTGCACAGCTTTCTTAGACAGCCAGGTGCTCAGCTCAGAGAAGTTCTATAGCTCTGGGCTCCCTGCTGGGCTCTGGCCAGCCTGTGACACTTCCACCACCCACACTGACCCGATGTCACTGTGACTCTTAGGGAGGGGAGAATGAGGGGAGACATGGAGAATTCTTAACAAAATGGAGGGCCACGTCCGTCTCTGTGTGTACGCTTGCTACAGTGCCTACAGTGAAACGTGGTGGCAGTGTCCTCGTGTGGGGCTGCATGAGTGCTGCTGGTGTTGGGGAGCTGCATTTCTTTAATGTATCATGAATTCACAGATGGAATGCTCTATATTGAAAGAGAAGATGCTATCATCACTCCGTGCCCTTGGTCCTCGTGCACTTTTCCAACATGACAATGATCTAAGGCCACTGTTGCATTTCTGAAGAAAGTATGTCTCCTGATCTGAATTCAATCAAGCACCTATGGGGAATTCTGAAGAGAAAAGTTGAGCATCATTGTCCATCCAGCATCCAGGCTCTAAAAGAGGTCGTTCTTGAAGAACGGAAAAAGCTTGATTCAATATGTTGCCAACTTGTTCGTTACATGCCTAGAAGACTTGGTGCTGTCCTTACAAATCGTGGAGATCATACAAAATACTAGATGGAGTAGTTTTTGTTGTGGGGTGTATTGATTTTTGCATCAACTAATTTGAGTAAAACTGAAGATTTTGTAATCTAAGTTTTATTATTAACCTTACTTTCATGTAATGAGTTAAACAAATGTTCTACATATAAAACTCAGTTTTGTAAAAATTTTGTTCTTGTTTTCATTGAGATATTGATTACAATTTTACTTTTCAAAAGGGGTGTACTCATTTATGCTGAGCAGTGTGTGTGTGTAAAAAAAAAAAAAAAAAAATTAAACAAACACTTTGAAAACACATCAAACACTTTGAAAACACATCAATGAGGAAAAATATCATGTGGGATAGCTATACTGATATGGACTGGGTAATCGGTTAGGAACGTAAAGATGCCCCTTCATTTGATAGAAATGAAAATTATCAACCTACAGAGGAGTGAATTCAAAGACACCCTGAAAACCAAAGTGAAAAAAAAAAGATGCAGCAGGCTAGACCATTTTGCTGAAATTTCATCGCAGCAACTCAAAATGGTACGCAGTAGTTTGTATGGCTCCCACATGCTTGTACGCATGACTGACAATGTCGGGGCATGTTCCTAATGAGATGATGGGGTGGTGTCCTGGGCTATATATGCATCACTGAGCTCCTGGACAGTCTGTGGTGCAACCTGGTGGCGTTGGATGGACCGAAACATGATATCCCAGGTGTGTTCTATTGGATTTTGGTCAGGTGAGCGTGGGGGACATGCAATGGTATAATTTCTTTCATCCTCCAGGAATTGTCTGCTTACTCTCGCCACATGAGTGTTCACCAGGAGGAACCCAGGACCCACTGCACCAGCGTAGGGTCTGACAATGGGTCCAAGGATTTCATCCTGATACCTAATGGCAGTCAGGGTGCCATTGTCTAGCCTGTAGAGGTCTGTACATCCCTCAATGAATATGCCTCCCCAGACCATCACGGACTCACCACCAAAACTGTTATGTTGAACGATGTTACAGGCAGCATAATGTTCTCCACGGCTTCTACAGACCCTTTCACATCTGTCACATGTACTCAGGGTGAACCTGCTCTCATCTGTGAAAAGCACATGATGCTAGTGGTGGACCTGCCAATTCTGGTGTTCAAAGGAAAATGCCAATCAAACTGGTGCTGGGCAGTGAGCACAGGGCCCACTAGAGAACTTCAGGCCATCCTCATGAAGTCAGTTTCTGATTGTTTGGTCAGAGACATTTAGTGGCCTGCTGGAGGTCATTCGTAGGGCTCTGGCAGTGCTCATCCTGTTCTTCCTTGCACTGAGGAGCAGATGCTGGTCCTGCTGATAGGGTAAGGACCTTCTATGGCCCTGTCCAGCTCTCCTAGAGTAACTGCCTGTCTCCTGGAATCTCCTCCATGCTTTTGATACTGTGCTGGGAGACACAGCAAACCTGGCAATGGCACATATTGATGTGCCATCCTGGAGGAGCTGGACTGCCTGTGCAACCTCTGTAAGGTACACGTATCACCTCATGTTAGCAGTAGTGACACTGACCCTAGTCAAATGTAAAACTAGTGAAAAACAGTCAGAAAAGATAAGTAGGGAAAAAAATGTCCATCTGTAAAACCATTCCTGTTTTGGGAGTTGTCTCATTGTTGCCCATCTAGTGCACCTGTTGTTAATTTCATTAACACCAAAGCAGCGGAAACTGATTAACAACCCCCTCTGCTACTGAACTGATCAGATCAATATTCCAGGAGTTTAATTGACTTGATGCTATACTCTGATTAAAAAGTGTTCCTTTAATTTTTTTGAGCAGTGTATATACACTATATTGCCAAAAGTATTGGGACGCTTGCCTTTACACATGAACATGAACTTTAATGGCATCCCAGTCTTAGTCTGTAGGGTTCAATACTGAGTTGGCCCACCCTTTGCAGCTATAACAGCTTCAACTCTTCTGAGAAGGCTGTCCACAAGGTTTAGGAGTGTCAATATATGAAAGAAAATCTTGTGAGCTGCTAAACTGAGGGCAAATACCAAATGGTATATATAATAAATAAATTGTGAATCGCTCACACCATACAAATGTGTTATATACAATTAAATTACAATCTGGTGCCGTGTTCCACTCACAATAAAATTAATATAATTAAACTGAAATCATCTAAAAATAAGTGTCCATATAATAATAGAATTTGTAGTCGTTTATATCCATTAAAGTGTGAAGATAAATGCTTCTTAGTACACCTCGTGCAATAAATTCAAGCCAATATGTGTACACCTCCTCCACCGGTTGTGCTCTCACCTTGTACATATGACCAAACCGCTAAGTGAGGTTATGTGTCCCTTAGGTGGACTATGGTAGGATGGTTGTGCTTTCCAATGGATCTTGGTCTCCTTCACTGTCCTAGTTATCCTTCTCCATCAGATCACTGCCATAAAAGATGACCAAAACATATGCAGTATTCCACTCACATGTAAGGCGTATATTAGTACTTTGTATCTGTGTCTGTATATCATTCGTTCATCCGCAGCCAGCTGAAAACTCTCTGGGGAGAGGCTTTGACGTCATGATGCTTGGAAGATAGTGGAGAGTTTTCAGCTGGCTGTGGATAAATGAATGATCTACACACTGATAGCGGCACTCTTTGGGAGACACTTTGTACGAAGCACTAATATACATCTTACTTGTAAGTGGAATATAGCATATTTTAGAAATAAATGTTTTGTAAGGATGTTTTGGTCATCTTTTTTAGCACTGATCTGATGGAGGAGCTGCATGTCGCTCCAGCTACATACATTACACAGTGATGGGTTCCAGCTGTGTGAATAGAATTTCTGTCTCACACCCGGAACAATGCAAAGTCGGTCCAAGTGGTGCTCAGCCATTCATAGGCAGCTTTGTATTCTGTGAATGAATACAAAGCTTCCTCTGATTGGCTGAGGTGGAGTGGTGGGATGATGATGTATATGCGGCTCCGACTCAGCCATAAGAGGAAGCTTCTTACTCATTCACAGAATACAAAAATGCCTATGAATGGATGAGCACTGCTCAGACCAACTCTTCATTGTTCCGTGTGTGAGATAGGAAGTGTCTGCCTCCCAGCCAGAACCTACCACATTGTACTGTATGCAGCTGAAGGTACAGCACTTAGATATACTGCAGCAGATAGGGAAGGAAACAGTTTGTTTGTACCAGATCTGTCCAAACAAACTATTTAAAGTGACAGGAAACCTGGAGATCAGCTTTAAGGCATTCATATGATCTATGATTTATATATGGGAAATTGCAATCCTCAATTCTTATCCTGAAGGGGGTTTAACCACTTCCCGTCTGGCCATTGTATATAAACGGCCTCCCCGCCCCCTGCTTGTGTGCGCTCCCCAGGAGCGCGGAGCACCGCGATCCGGTGCCCGCTGTGTCCTCTGGCCACAGTGGAACACCGATCGTCATACGGGACCTCTGTGCGAGGTCCTGATCATGTGATCACTGATTGGCCAATCAGTGATCACATGCAGAGTAGTAAGCAAGATGTCACTTCTGACATCATTACTTACTACGTGTGAAATGTGTGAATGATCACAGAGGTCACATGGTACAGGGCAATTCACGACAGCCTTGTACCATGTGATAAGCTGTGACCAATCACAGCTCACACAGTATTTCGCAATGGTTGCAAGAATGCAGCCAGAGAGAAGGAGAAATTATTGCTTTTACCGCCATAAAGGCTGTAAAAGCAATCAGTGTAAAAAAAAAAATCTTCATCACCCCCCACAAGTAGTACAGTTTCATCATGATAACATGTACTGCTAGGGTGACAGTATGTAAAAAAAAAACAATAATAAAAAATAAAATAAAAATGTAAAAAATGTTTTTGAAAAAATTATAATTTTTGGTTATAAACTAATTTGGGTTGTTTTATTTTTTGTTTTTTTTTTACTAAAAAGATAACAGTAAATTTTGGCCAAGATTTATGATAAAATATTTATTTGCAAAATGTTATAAGAAAAACACTTTTTCAAAGTTTTTGGACTTTTTCATTTATATAGCAAAAAAAATAAAAATCCCAGCGGTGAATAAATACCACCAAAATAAATCTTTATTTGTCTCAAAAAAATGCTAAAAAATTCATATGGGTACAGTTTTGCATGACCACACAATTGTCATTCAAAGTGTGAGAGCGCTGAAAGCTGAAAATTGGCCTGGGCAGGAAGGGGGTGAAAGTGTCCAGACTTGAAGTGATTAACTGGTTCTCTGCACCGGTTGGCAAAAAGTAGACATGTAACTCTCTACAGGACTCTTAGATCCATCTGGTTGAATACCACCAGTGGGTTGGATATGAAATATTGAAAAAGAGTGAGTCACATCTCTAGACAAATTGTTCCAACAATTAGAGCAGCCACACACCATTGCCCACAGAATTAAGAAAGAACTGTAACTCTGTCAATCCTTTCAATGTCCTAGCTGGGAGAGAGGTTTTGCGTGCTGAATTAAATCATTCTGTGGGCTTAACCTGAGTAGGTGCTTTTCCATAGTTTTGGCCATGCAGCCATACTTCCCCACTCTCAAGAACACAAAGGCTTTATTAGCAGAAGCTGCTTGCTGGGATTAATGCTGCCCAATCAATATTTGGCATTGTTTAAGGTTGGATCTATGGTAGTATCTGATCTCTGACTTCCGTTTTTTGATTTCTATAATTTTGGCAAGTGCTTTTGTTTTTGTTCATTACAGGACCAAGAATTTGTACAACGTTGTACCTCTAGAAAATGCCCCCTCCCTTTAAATCATGGCCCCAGTTTCAAAGGCCAACAAAACAACCAATGATCTTATTCCATTATTCGTAGCTAACTTGACCTAAACACTATTTTTTTTGTAAATAAATGCTTTAGATTCCAGGCCATGCAGTTGGGTATCAGAAAGGTGTCAGTAGGGATAATATGAGCCATGCAATTTGTGAGAACATGTTGGAAAATTATAGCTTAGTGTCACAAGTTCTAATAGTCAAAGCCTATGCCTACTCTTTGCTTGGATAAATATATGTGTTTCATAATGCAAGATTACTGTATTGATTATCTCAACCCTAGCTGTGTTTAGGCACATGTTGATGCTTTAGCAATAAATCACCATGGTCAATGTAAGGATCACAAGTAATGGTTATGCTAAAGGCTCTTGTGTCCTTTGACTGAACAGTGAGGTTTGATACAAATTACTGTGAAGGGTGAGGTGCTGCAGTGGAATGTTGTGTATATATGCCTCCTCTCCTCCTCTGTGACTGATCAGCTGCTATAAATATCCCAAGAAATGGCTGAGCCAGAACCTGAATAAAAAGCTGGCAAGAATTCAAAGAGCAAGTTATGGATCGTGCTGCTTAACGCAAGTTAATATGCAGCAGTTCTAAGAAGAAACTGAAAAAACAGTTTCAGAGTAATGCATGAGAAAACATAATACAGTTTAAAGCTTTGTTCCCCCGTAAAATGCTGAAACGTAAATTCATCTGCCCCTGTGTCTTAACTTTTCAACAACAAACAGGTCATATGTAGAAGGCATTGCATTTAAAAGACTACGTCTGCACAAATGCCGGGATCCAGTTTGTGCATCCTCTTTTCCAATGTTTCTCGTTATTGCCTACA